>NC_083569.1:36922148-37597148 GCF_027579695.1 Neoarius graeffei
ACAATCATAACTACACAATGGGCAGTATTTGCATCAGTATTTGCAGTATTTTCATACTTTTATACTCTTTAATGAAAGGTGATACAAGGCGGAAGTCCGCGCCGTTTTTCAGCAGTCGCGTCACATGACCAACACCAGCGAAGAAAGAAGGTGGATGTCACAGTGACGTTGTCCAATGAGACGCCAGCTAGAGCTCAGCACAGTGTATTCGCGTATTCTGAATGTTTACACAGCACCGGAGCTGACACGATCTGGATTGAATACGTGGACGCTGGCGGATTCCCGTTTCCCGGCGTTTCCAGGCGGTTTAATGTAAACGGACAGTGCATCCGCGAAGAAAACGAGACAGATACGGTCTAATGTAAACGTAGCCATAGAGACAAACAACCATTCACACTCACATTCACACCTACGGTCAATTTAGAGTCACCAGTTAACCTAACCTGCATGTCTTTGGACTGTGGGGGAAACCGGAGCACCCGGAGGAAACCCACGCGGACACGGGGAAAACATGCAAACTCCACACAGAAAGGCCCTCGCCGGCCACGGGACTCGAACCCAGAACCTTCTTGCTGTGAGGCGACAGCGCTAACCACTACACCACCGTGCTGCCCTTCATTTATCTGTTTTTTTTTTTAAAGTACAATCATGGCATGCACACTACATACATATTATTGTAGTTGAACTTGGGCCGAATACAAAAACAGTCATATGACATTTGAAAAGACTGCTCAGATTTGTTGAAATTGGCAACAAAATCGGAGCATGCCAGAAAATACCCTCAGACCCCAGTGGGTTCATGGCATTTAGCAGACGCGCTTATCCGGAGCGACGGACTCTGGGGAGCAGTTGAGGGTTAGGTGCCTTGCTCAAGGGCACTTGAGCCATTCCTGCTGGTCCAGGGAATCGAACCAGTAACCTTTTGGTCCCAGAGCTGCTTTTCTAACCATTACACTGCAAAAAATGGCCTTTGAAAAATAAGAAATAAAAGATTAAAACAAAGCGTATTTGTGTGAATCAGGTGGAAAAAAAAAATCTGCCAGTGGAACTAGTCACATTTGACTTGTTAAGATTTCTTAAAGTAAGATGAAAAATCTAACCTGTTTTTAGATGAAATAATTCCAAAATAAGATTGGGGAACTTATTATGTTAGATCTGATTAACTCAAAATAATCAAAATAGCTCTTATAACAAGATCGTACTTCTTACAGTTAGCCATTCAAGTCATTTTTATTTATTTCATTTTAAGGGTATTTCACTTAAATTCATGACAAAGTCTTGGCAGTAAAAACTGAATTTAAGATAAATATACTAATATTAGGATTGTTAAATTCTACAACTAAGCATTGCTAGCTTAAAAGATTCTCCTTTTGTGACCTGTAATTAGTAAAATACTCTAGATATGAGACCAGAGACTATCTTGAATCAAGTTGACGACACGTGTAGCATTGCAACAAGTTTATTTATTTTTTTTTTCCTATTTCAACATTCAAACATTAAAACATCTCTTAAGATTCCACTTCCCCAGGACCTCAGGCACCAAAAAAAAAAAAGTCTACGCATTTTGACTTACAGTGCTTACACAACGCCAAAGCAACAGTGCATTTTGGGGGCACTGACTATTCATGTGTACGAGGGGTTTACAAGATCAGGCACAAAAAACAAACCCCACTGAACTTGACTCACAGCATTCCAAAAAGACCTCACTAAAACGCCCTCCACGCACTCATAGCCTTTTTGAAGGCACTTGTCTGGTCTAGAGTAGGGCTGCGTACCGGTACTGTACCGTGAAAATCGATTCGGTACAGGTCCAAAATACCGGATCATGAAGTACCGGTACTGTACCGATATAAATTTACACCAAGTATCTGCTTATTTTGCGACTGAAGATGCATAAATCCTACCACAAAGATGAAAATTTAGCACCGGAAAAGACGTAAAATGCCGCGCTGAAACTTGAAAGCGGAGCCATCTTTGATTTGAGATCCTCTCGCCACAGTCTCACGAGACATTCCGAGAGCTTGGCTGATCCAGCGTACTGATTGGTCAAAAAGACTCCAAAAGCAGGTCAGCCATTTTTCCTTATGCCGCGTAAGTTAAAGGAACAGTCCACCGTACTTCCATAATGAAATATGATGCTCTCTGAATTGAGACGAGCTGCTCCGTACCTCTCCGAGCTTTGCGCGACCTCCCAGTCAGTCAGACGCGCTGTCACTCCTGTTAGCAATGTAGCTAGGCTCAGTATGGCCAACGGTATTTTTTGGGGCTGTAGTTAGATGCGACCAAACTCTGCCACGTGTTTCCTGTTTACATAGGTTTATATGACCAGTGATATGAAACAAGTTCAGTTACACAAATTGAAACGTGGCGATTTTCTATGCTATGGAAAGTCCGCACTATAATGACAGCCGTACTAACAACACCTGCGTGCTTCGACAGCGCATTGATACCTTCACTCCTGTTTTTTTTTCTCTCCCCCGCCCCCCCAACTTCCGTCAATACAACCAACTATTACTGACCACAGCACTGATGTTTCCAGTCACATTGGCTGTGTATTGACGGAAGTTAGGGGGGGCGGGGGAGAGGGGGAAAACAGGAGTGAAGGTATCAATGCGCTGCCGAAGCGCGCAGGTGTTGTTAGTACGCCTGTCATTATAGTGCGGACTTTCCATAGCATAGAAAATCGCTACGTTTCAATTTGTGTAACTGAACTTGTTTCATATCACTGGTCATATAAACCTATGTAAACAGGAAAAACGCGGAAGAGTTTGGTCGCATCCAACTACAGCCCCAAAAAATGCCGTTGGCCATACTGAGCCTAGCTACATTGCTAACAGGAGTGACAGCGCGTCTGACTGACTGGGAGGTCGCGCAAAGCTCGGACAGGTACGGAGCAGCTCGTCTCAATTCAGAGAAGAGCATATTTCATTATGGAAGTACGGTGGACTGTTCCTTTAAAGGCCGCGGACTGAGCGGAGTGAATTTGTCTGTCATGCCACGTGGGAAGACCAGTAAGGTCTGGGATCACGTAAGAAAGCTTTCAGGGGGCCAGAACGCAAGTTGTCTCACTGTGAGACAACTTATGACTTTTTGTCCCAAGTTAACTAAGCGTGAGACTGAGAAGTGAGGTAGGAAACCTAGTTATGTTCGGTTTTCTTTGAATAAAGATACTGACAAGTTGTCAACAGTTGATTGTTTCTGTCATGATTGAAGAAGTTCAGAAGAACACGTTAATTTGTCAAATTGTACCGGTACCTGTACCTGATGTTCCGTTTAGGTACCCAGCCCTAGTCTAGAGTATGTACAGCATCTAGAAGGAGCTCACTCTGAATGACTGAGAAAACAGTCGCAGTAAACTTAGGATCTGTAAGGTGGAGTTGAATTGTAATGAAAGAGTCAAAGATTTCAGTAAAGTTCATTTATTCCCAAAACAAGCATGCTTTTTGTTTTGTTTTTTTGTTTTTTTTGAAACAAGATGAACTGCATTTGACAAATGTCCAAAATGTACTTACTTGTTTAAAAAAAAAACCCTTGTTTTATTTTCAAAGGTGCTCCAAATAAGACTTTTTCAAGACATTTTGTCTATACAAGATTTTCAAGATGGACTGTCTGTCTAAAAACTAGCCTTTCTAGCTACGTAAATGAGGTTTTGCTTGTTGGGCAATTATGTCTTATAATAAGGGTGGTAGAGGTCTGCGCGGGACAGAATTTTCAGTCCCGCTCCCGCCCGCGCTTGCCATATTTTGTCCCGCTCCCGCCCGCAAATCCCACATGATGCAGACGTTCGCGTTATTTCTCACGAAAGTTCTTGTCATTGGCTTGGGGAATTAAACGTGCTGAGCTTAGCTGAGCTCTCCACTGACCGATCCTTCACCTAGCGCACGTAGCGAGGGTGCGCGTTGCCAGGCGGCATGCGCAGCTGAGGCTTTACAGAGATGCCCAACACACCTACCAAAATCTACAGTGGATATTAAGAATATTGTACTTTGCACATAGCTTATGTCACTCCTCACATTTACATTCTAGGAAATACAAGTAGGCCTATAAGAAATTAATTAGTGCTGTCAAGCGATTAAAATATTTAATCGCGATTAATGTTGCGACTGTCATAGTTAACTAGCGATTAATCGCAATTTAATCGCACATTTTTGTCACATGAAAAACCATTGTAATTCTCTTATCAGCATAAAAAAGTGAATGGGCTTGCTCACCGTTCGAACTACGTGGGTACTCGGGGGATCCGAGATCCCCTGAAACAGACATGAGATCCCTTGAAAACATGATTTGGGAAATGTTGGGGGGTCTCTAAAATATTGTCAAAATGATGTTTATTGACATAGCAATCGTGTGTACCAGGAAGCATTTGCATATCCGAAGTGAGCGCGCAATGGAGATCCGCGCTCTGAGACAAGCGCAAGCACCCCCCCAAGGGAAAAAAAAGGGACCCCCCGAAAATATCGGCATAGTTCGAACACTGGTTGTACCAATGTTTTTTTTTTTTTTTTTTTTTTTAATTGCAGAGCATAACACGTCTTGTCACAGCCACTGCAAAGTGGGGCTGGAGCCGCCGATGGGAAAACGAAACCTAAGCCGAGCACCGTGGCTCTTCGGGGGAGGGCAGAGGACTCTGGCTGTGCGGGGTGTGGCATCATGTCACAGAGCGTTAATCTCCCGATAAAAAAATTATCGCCGTTAAAATTGAGTCAAGTTAACGCGTTAATAACGCGACATTTTTGACAGCACTAAAATTAATATAACTTAAAGACACAGCGTGATGGTAAAAAGAATATATACATATTCTTTTTAAAGCAGCACTTACTTCTGAAGCACTGTGAGCTTCACTAGAGGAGCTCTGCTCTTCTGCCATGATCAGAGATCTCAAACACGGAAGAGCGGAAAGGAATCGGAAACGTACGCGAGATTAGACCACACCCGCAACTTTAGGCATCTTAAAATGTTATTAATAATGCCAAATAAAATATCCAGCACAAATTATATATGATAGACATAAATTAATAATTTATAAATTTTATTTTAAACACGTTTTTAGTTAGCGGGACTGCAGCTTATCACCTCTCCCGCCCGCTCCCGCATTGTGCACTACCCCTCCCGCCCGCGCCCGCAATGAGCTTTCAAAATTTGTCCCGCGCCGCACTGCTTTGCGTCGGGGCCCGCGGGACTCCTGCGGGAGTGCAGGGCTCTAAAGGGTGGCTAGATGTTTTGACTTGAAAATAGACAAACTTCCTAAGATTTTTATTTTTTGCAGTGTAGGCCATGGCTTCGCTCATTTCCCTCAGGCTCGGTGAATAACAGTGAATAATAAACTCGACTTCGTCTCACCAATATTCACTTCACCTTCAGCGAACAATTGTTCAGTATAATGGATATTTGCACTGGAAGTATATAAATCTTCCCTCTCTGTGTTTGGAAAGTGTGTCAAGCCCACAGTGAACTGTGAGGAACTGTGGACGTGCCTCAAGTGCACACTCGGTAGAAAACTCGGTCGGAAAGCCAAGTCCTGGCCTTGAGTCCTGGCATTGTGACATTATTATTATTTCTGCCACTTGGTGACTTTCTCAGAAATGGTTTGAATCTAATCTGATATGTTCGGCTTTGAACAAATAAAGCAAGTCGTCGAAGCTCAGGCTTTCGGCTTTGAAAGAAAAGCCAGTGCACATACAGCACTTCAATAAGCGCAGTCTCGGTAGGCGTGAACGTTCCCACATTTCTGAATGCGTCTGATGGGTGCGTGTGGCCTCACCTAACTCCCCATGAGCCGTGACTTCACCCGCTGCCTCGTTTCACCTGCTGAAACCCTTCCCACACACCCTCAAGCCTGCGTCCCGAGTCCCAGGCCTACCGTCCCCACGCGTGAGCAACAGACGGGACACATGGTGTTCGCCCGCGTGCTTTTTCCAGTCATGTGTTCTGAGTTACGAGGGAGTTAGAAGGTGTCATCACACAATAATTTCTCTGCTTTTGTCATTCCAGAATCAGGATAAACGCATAATTTACAGCCCGTCTTGTATATGCGTGTGTCCTAAGGTCCATTTCATTCCTCGCCGTGCATGGCTTCCATGAAAAATGTGGGAGTTTGAGGGAGGGATGGTAAAAACATGTGCTCCTCACAGGAGATTAACTCCGCCATAATAAACCCTGATGCGCTAGGAGGGCCTGCTCTAGCACGCTATCCCGGCGCAGATGTGTTTATTGCAAATCCCAGGGAGAAAGCGGAGAGATTAAACGCATTGAGTGGCAGAGGCGTCCACTGCACGAACAGTCCGCCGAGTGTTGAGAGATGGCAGCTGGCAGCAGGGGCTTCAAATCCCTGTTTATTATATGGACAATACACACAGCGTTCTCGTCCTCCCTTAGCAAATAACACTCGTATAATTGTGGAATCCGACAGTGTCGTCACTAAAGCGCTCTTTTATTATCCAGTGTTTGGGTTCATCGTGACGCCTTAAGCCAATGTTTAGGCAGAAACGGAATAATCTTGTTTCATGCGCAATTTTGCCAGGTCTTGTCAGGAATGGGGCTAGAGGTTAGTCTCGTACGCACGCACTTTACTGTGATGTTATAGGCATGCTAGACGAGCGTAAGGGGGGAAAAAAGGCTCAATCTGAGAGTCTACGCTTTAACATACTGTAGCTGACTGACATTTAATATTGTCCATCCATCACCGAGTATCACAGTGGTGTAGTTTGCAGTTGAAGCGTGAGTGTAATTACAATTTCAAACTTTTACCTGCCTGTGTTTATCCTTTTTTTTTTTTTTGTCATTTATGAACTACAGAGAATATCTCCAATTATTCTATCCACATTCACTGGATATGAGCAATCGTGCGCTCTGGTTGGCTACTCTACGACTAGGATATCAGCTCATACAGTGCTGAGCGTAAATGAGTGCACCCCGTTTGAAAAGTAACATTTTAAACAATATCTCAATGAACACAGACAATTTCTAAAATGTTGACAAGACAAAGTTTAATAGAACATCTGTTTACAGGCCGAGAAATTCATATATTTTTTCACTAGCCAGCCGGACTAGTTACCTTCCAAAGTAACTCGCCAAACAGAAAATCTCATCTCATTATCTCTAGCCGCTTTATCCTGCTCTACAGGGCCGCAAGCAAGCTGGAGCCTATCCCAGCTGACCACGGGCGAAAGGCGGGGTACACCCTGGACAAGTCGCCAGGTCATCACAGGGCTGACACATAGAGACAAACAACCATTCACACTCACATTCACACCTACGGTCAATTTAGAGTCACCAGTTAACCTAACCTGCATGTCTTTGGACTGTGGGGGAAACCGGAGCACCCGGAGGAAACCCACGCGGACACGGAGTGAACATGCAAACTCCGCACAGAAAGGCCCTCGCCGGCCACGGGGCTCGAACCCGGACCTTCTTGCTGTGAGGCGACAGCCCTAACCACTACACCACTGTGCCGCCCCAAACAGAAAATCAACTAGCCAAAATTTGTTCATGTATGAATTTTACTTCTGTCAAAAATAACACAAAAGAGAGTAGTTACCATTGTTCATGACTAATGTACATTTACAGTGGGGCAAAAAAGTATTTAGTCAGCCACCAATTGTGCAAGTTCTCCCACTTAAAAAGATGAGCGAGGCCTGTAATTTTCATCATAGGTACACTTCAACTATGAGAGACAGAATGGGGGGAAAGAATCCAGGAAATCACATTGTAGGATTTTTAATGAATTAATTGGTAAATTCCTCTGTAAAATAAGTATTTGGTCACCTACAAACAAGCAAGATTTCTGGCTCTCACAGACCTGTAACAACTTCTTTAAGAGGCTCCTCTGTCCTCCACTCGTTACCTGTATTAATGGCACCTGTTTGAACTCATTATCTGTATAAAAGACACCTGTCCACAACCTCAAACAGCCACACTCCAAACTCCACTATGGCCAAGACCAAAGAGCTGTCAAAGGACACCAGAAACAAAATTGTAGACCTGCACCAGGCTGGGAAGACTGAATCTGCAATAGGTAAGCAGCTTGGTGTGAAGAAATCAACTGTGGGAGCAATTATTAGAAAATGGAAGACATACAAGACCATTGATAATCTCCCTCGATCTGGGGCTCCACGCAAGATCTCACCCCGTGGGGTCAAAATGATCACAAGAACGGTGAGCAAAAATCCCAGAACTACACGGGGGGACCTAGTGAATGACCTGCAGAGAGCTGGGACCAAAGTAACAAAGGCTACCATCAGTAACACACTACGCCGCCAGGGACTCAAATCCTGCAGTGCCAGACGTGTCTCCCTGCTTAAGCCAGTACATGTCCAGGCCCGTCTGAAGTTTGTTAGAGAGCATTTGGATGATCCAGAAGAGTTTTGGGAGAATGTCATATGGTCAGATGAAACCAAAATAGAACTTTTTGGTAAAAACTCAACTTGTCGTGTTTGGAGGAGAAAGAATGCTGAGTTGCATCCAAAGAACACCATACCTACTATGAAGCATGGGGGTGGAAACATCATGCTTTGGGGCTGTTTTTCTGCAAAGGGACTAGGACGACTGATCCGTGTAAAGGAAAGAATGAATGGGGCCATGTATCGTGAGATTTTGAGTGAAAACCTCCTTCCATCAGCAAGGGCATTGAAGATGAAATGTGGCTGGGTCTTTCAGCATGACAATGATCCCAAACACACCGCCCGGGCAACGAAGGAGTGGCTTCGTAAGAAGCATTTCAAGGTCCTGGAGTGGCCTCGCCAGTCTCCAGATCTCAACCCCATAGAAAATCTTTGGAGGGAGTTGAAAGTCCGTGTTGCCCAGCGACAGCCCCAAAACATCACTGCTCTAGAGGAGATCTGCATGGAGGAATGGGCCAAAATACCAGCAACAGTGTGTGAAAATCTTGTGAAGACTTGCAGAAAACGTTTGACCTCTGTCATTGCCAACAAAGGGTATATAACAAAGTATTGAGATGAACTTTTGTTTTTGACCAAATACTTATTTTCCACCGTAATTTGCAAATAAATTCTTGAAAAAATGAGACAATGTGATTTTCTGGATTTTTTTTCTCATTCTGTCTCTCATAGTTGAAGTGTACCTATGATGAAAATTACAGGCCTCTCTCATCTTTTTAAGTGGGAGAACTTGCACAATTGGTGACTGACTCAATACTTTTTTGCCCCACTGTATTTCAAGACCCGAGTATTTTGATACTGTTAAATACATAAACGAGAACAACACAGAGCACCATAATATATCAACAAATAATAATATATTGGAAAACTTGGCAACTTGGTGTATGAGTATTGAAAACAAATATACTTACTATCATGACTATAGCACCCAAAATATGTCCAACATGCTTTCTGTATTTAACCATTTATGAGAGAGAAAGCATTAGGAGCTTCATATTGACTAGGAATCAACTTGAAAAAACATTAATTATTCCATAAAAATCGTATCGCAGCCAAGGCCTACCCTGCTCCCACGTTTGCTTACAAGTCCTTTGTTGTTTCTCCTTCTCGTACGCTTTATCGGCGGCCTTTTTCTCCTCTTCAGACCGAGGTCGCTTTGTCCCCGTCTCTGGCGGTTTCTGTACGCCTTTCAGAAAATTCCACATCGCAACATAGCTTTGGCAGATGTAGATGTAAACAACAACAAAAACACGTGTTTAAATGGGCGATAATGTGGCCACATCTATTGAATTTGATAACGTGATTACCGCGATATTCAACAAGATGCGTTATATGCATGCGCAGTAGTGAAAAAACCGACAGCCTGACTCGTACACAATGTGATTCGGAATTCTTCGGTATTTTCCTTCCTGCCGATAAACACATCGATTAACACAGACACGGCACACGCTTAATATGTGGCGGCTTTAGTTGACGGTGTGTCTGAATTAGGGCTGTGCGATATGGGAAAAAATGAGTATCCCGATACATTTTCTCCATTTCACGAGATACGATATATTGAAATCTCCTCTGAAGGACCCCATGAAATCTAACTTTTACTCTTTACTGTTTTCACTACAATCCCTGCAGATTAAATAACATTCTTGGTTAACTTTACAGGTGGTTTTCAACAACACATTTTACATTTTCATGTTCGTGATTAATCACAATTGAATTGAAATAAGACTATTTTTATTCAACAAAGATGTGGCACAAACTGCAAAAACAATCTTGAAAATTGCAACAAAGGGGCAACACAATACAGAGCTGCTCAGAGCTCGAACCAATAAAGTGCAAGCTCAACACTGAGAAAGACATTTAGCCTAAATAAGAAAAGTGCTCATTCATTAAATTATTTTAAAAAATAGATCTCCAAGCTATTAACCTGACTACTGAGAACCACTGGAATATTCACAATAGAGAGAGAGATTGAGGGAGAGAAGAGAGAGATCTGCAAAACATTTTTTTCTTTGCACGCTTTTGAACTGAATGTTTTCTGGCTCTGCCTCTCAGATGTGTAGAATTCCGGTATTGCCTTCTCTGTAAAATGTCTGCGACCAGGCAACTCATACTTGGGATCGAGTGTGTTTAGTAATTTTCGGAAGCCTGGTTTTTCCACTATACTAATTGGGATCATGTCTTCGGCAATGAAGTTAGTGATTGCATCTGTTATAGCTCTCCATCTCCGACTCGTTTTCTCATATGGGGTGGCTTTGGAGAACGAGGCCACTATGGTCGTTTGTTTAGCTCGTGGGCAAGTAGTCCGGAGTTTAAGAGACTCTTCATACTGTACCAGGTGAGTTTCAGGTGATGGAACATATTTGTAGTGCTGCTGCCTTTCGTGATGACAGGTTTTTTTGCACACTTTACAAACTGGCATTTGCTGTTCCACGTCCTCCTCGCGATATCCAAAAAAATGCCAGACGACTGACCCCTTACTAGTTCTTTTAGGAACCAATTCGTCCGCTTCCATTTTTAATTTGTGGCTGAAATTGACATAGCTTACACGGTAGCCTATGCAACACCAGCGATTGCACGAACTGAGTCAGCGCTGTAAACCGAAACTAGGAAATCTTCCCGCAAGTTCCTTTCAGCACCGAGATGTCGCCCGGGATTGGTTGGTGAGTGCGTGACGTTATTGGTTTTTTACCCTTAGGCAGCCTCTCGCGTTACTGCCTGAGGGACAGGGAGAAAACCACCGGAAAATGTTTTAAACAAACACGAAACAAACACAAGTTGGCAGATGACTATAAAATACTTGATAGTTACGATATAATCATTTTATGTATCTCTCACAGAATTTTCGGAGATATATAGAGTATATTCGATATATCGCACAGCCCAAGTCTGAATCTTCGCTTCATATATATTTTTTATTTTCAGCTAGCCAGCCGGGCTGCCTAGTGACAGGAATTACCCGCCAAATGACAAATTAAGTCGCCTCGGGCGACCGGACCACCGCGAATTTCGAGCCGTGGTTTAACTTATAACGTGAAAGTAAGGTTAATAATATAACTTAGATTACACATTTTTTCAGTTTTACTCAAATTAGGGTGGTGCAAAAATGAGTACACCCCACAACAAAAACTACTACATCTAGTACTTTATGGCCTCCATGATTTTTAATGACAGCACCAAGTCTTCTAGGCATGGAATGAACAAGTTGGCGACATTTTGCAACATCAATCTTTTTCCATTCTTCAACAATGACCTCTTTTAGTGACTGGATGCTGGATGGAGAGTGATGCTCAACTTGTCTCTTCAGAATTCCCCAAAGAAAAGAATTTCTTTCCACCACAAAGGTGAAGGCTACAAGAAGATCAGCAAAGCTTTACTTATCAGTCAGAATACTGTAGCAAAAGTGGTACAGAAATTTAAGAACGATGGAACTGCAACCATCTCACAGAGACGTCCAGGTCGTCCACGGAAGTTAACACCTCGACAGGAGCGTCTTCTGATGAGCAGGGTTGAAGAAAATCGGCATGCAAGTTCACTGCAGTTATCTAAAGAAGTAGAAAGCCAAACTGGGGTGACTATTTCCCGTGACACAATACGGCGTACACTGCAGAGGAATGGCATGCATAGATGCCGTCCACGAAAGAAGCCTCTCCTAAAGCCCAGGCACAAAAAGCCCGCCTAGAGTTTGTCAGGGCCCATGCTGACAAAGATGAAGACTACTGGGACTCTATACTCTGGAGTGATGAGACCAAGATAAATGTTTTTGGAACTGATGGCTTCAAAACTGTATGGCGTCGCAAAGGTGAGGAATACAAAGAAAACTGCATGGTGCCTACAGTGAAACATGGTGGTGGCAGTGTCCTTATGTGGGGCTGCATGAGTGCTGCTGGTGTCGGGGAGCTGCATTTCATTGATGGCATCAAGAATTCACAGATGTATTGCTCTATACTGAAAGAGAAGATGCTACCATCACTCCGTGCCCTTGGTCGTCATGCACTTTTCCGACATGACTAAACACACATCTGAGGTCACTGTCGGATTTCTGAAGAAGAACAGGGTGAAAGTGATTCAGTGGCCAAGTATGTCTCCTGATCTGAACCCAATCGAACACCTATGGGGAATTCTGAAGAGACAAGTTGAGCATCACTCTCCATCCAGCATCCAGTCACTAAAAGAGGTCATTGTTGAAGAATGGAAAAAGATTGATGTTGCAAAATGTCGCCAACTTGTTCATTCCATGCCTAGAAGACTTGGTGCTGTCATTAAAAATCATGGAGGCCATACAAAGTACTAGATGTAGTAGTTTTTGTTGTGGGGTGTACTCATTTTTGCACCACCCTAATTTGAGTAAAACTGAAAAATGTGTAATCTAAGTTATATTATTAACCTTACTTTCCCGTTATAAGTTAAACAGATGTTATATTAAACTTTATCTTGTCAACATTTTGGAAATTGTTTGTGTTCATTGAGATATTGTTTAAAATGTTACTTTTCAAAGGGGGTGTACTCATTTACGCTGAGCACTGTATATCGTGAGTAGAGAAAACCAAAATGGTGGAGCATGTTGCTGAAACAACGAAGGATGAAATAACAACTCGACTCGAGGACAAAACCACAAAAAAAGGAACAAAGTATGGAATGAAAGTATTTGATGGAAAGAACATATAATTTTTTTAAATAATAATTATTATTATTATAGCATTTTTCACAAATTGCTCCTGTCGTTTCGCCAGCTTGTTTACATTCTAAGTTCGTATAAAGTTTTTATTGATTGAGTTTGCCAAAAATAAAAATGAAAAAGCTCTCGCTTGTGTCCGAAATCACTCCCGACTCACTGTATAGCGATGTCAACGTTTTGTAGCGCTGTCCGAATGTGTACCCTGTGTCCAAAATCGCTCACTCATTCACTACTCCCTATAGAGGGAATTACTATATAGAGGACTATAATGAGCTCATTGGTAAAATGAAAAAAAAAAAAAACCTTTCGGACACTACTCCATTACGCTGGTATTTGCGTCATTACTGTCGCACAATTAAAACGTGCCAGATCAGTCAGCTGGTGGGTTTTCAGAATAATAAACACGCATGTGTTTTTGTGATCGATCCGTATTATACTGAATGTATTTCCCACATTAATCAATACAAAGTTCCTGCATCTTTCAGTTCACTTTCTTCTTTGCCGCTGCCTTTTATTCAGTCAAATCTGAGACTTTTAATTCGATTTCTTTCAGCGCGACCACAATGCATGATGGGATCTATTGCTTTGGTTAGTGACCATTATTGTACACTACTTTTCGTGATGCATTGTGGGATACTTTGAGTGCACTATATAGGGTGTAAATAATCCTCACTAAGGTTTTGGACAGCACTACAAAATGGCGTCCTCACTATATAGTGAGTAGGGAGCGATTTCGGATACAGTGAGCATTGTTACACCCTGTATCAAATCAAAGTCCTTCCCCTGCCATGTGGCGCATTGGGCGGTGCCGATCTCCGTTTCCGTAGCCCTCGGCCTCTCGCCTATTACATAGCTAGGGTTACAGTGGGGGGCTCGTCCTCTGGTAACCGCGAGAGTTTGATTCCCCACTCGCATCTGTATTGCAAAAGGTACCATTTTTATGATGGTCTTTGGTATGACCCGACCACGAGTAGAACTCGCGATCTCCTGATCGAGAGTCGGACACGCTAACCACTCGGCCACTTGCCAGTACGAAATATTGCACAAAATCGAGTTTAAATGACTATTATTGGCTACTTTTTTCAAACTTTCCTGATTGCTATCAAAACAAACAAAACTTCCGGCTTCGAAAGAGAGAAGGCGAGCGCGTCTTTTGACTATCCCCGTGTCTGAAATCGCTCACTACATAGGGCACTATATAGTGAGGACGCCATTTTGTAACGCTGTCCGAAACCTTCGTGAGGATTTACACCCTATATAGTGCACTCAAAGTATCCCAGAATGCATCACGAAAAGTAGCGTACAACGACGGTCACAAACCAAAGCGATACATCCCATCATCCATTGCAGTCGCGCTGAAAGAAATCAAATTAAAAGTCTCAGATTTGACTTAAAAGAAGTGAAAGATGCAGCAGACACAAAGTATTTCCCACATTTATTAACGATCCGTATAATACGGATTTATTATTTTGAAAACCCACCAGCCGACTGATCCGGCACGTTTTAATTGTGCGACAGTAATGATGTAAATAACGGCACGGCGGAGTCGAGTCCGAAAGCGTTTTTTTTTTTTTCCGTTTTACCAATGAGCTCACTATACAGTCCTCGAAATAGAATTCCCTAGATAGTGAGTAGGGAGTAGTGAGCAAGTGAGCGATTTCAGACACAGGGTCTGTTTCTCAAAATCCAGTGCATGTGGATAGAATAAGACGATCATCCCACAAACTCGAGTCGTACAAAGCGTTCAATCATAATCTGAGGCAAGAAGCAGTCTTCAAGCGACCACATGGCTTATCACTCGAATTCCAGTACCCGTACTGTTGATATTGGCAGATGATTCTTTCGAACACCTGGACTTGATGTTTGAGTACAGTTTAATCAGTCTCATCGCCACAGACCAAACACAACAGGGGAACAACTCGATCAGGAAACCGAAATCTTTCTGGAACGTATTAACTCTTCGCCCTGAAGCCAAAACGAGGGCCGTTAAGCCTGTAGATAAGACAGCGTTAGTGTTCAGTGTAAATCATCAATAATGTGCCACTTAGAGCAGGGGAAAAAAAAAGTGCATATATATATATATATATATATATATATATATATATATATATATATATATATATACTAGTGCATCTCAAAAAATTTGAATATTGTGAAAAAGTTATATATTATAGACTCATTACACATAAACTAAAATGTTTCAAGCATTTTTCTATTTTAATTTTAATCAGTATGGCATACAGTACAAAAACATTAAAAAAAAAACCCATCTCAAAATATTAGAATATTTCATTTCGAGTTTGAGTAAAACAGTATGAACACAGTGTATCTCTCGGTCTAGTTCAGTACACACAACCACAATCATGGGGAAGACTGCTGACTTGACTGTTGTCCAGAAGATGATCACTGATGCCCTCCACAAGGAGGGTAAGCCACAAAAGGTCATTGCTGAAAAGGGTGGCTGGAAAAGGTGCGCAAGCAACAGGGATGGCCGCAGTCTTGAGAGGATTGTCAAGAAAAGTTGATTCAAGAACTTGGGAGAGCTTCACAAGGAGTGGACTGAGGCTGGTGTCAGTGTATCAAGACCCATCACGAACAGACATCTTCAAGAAAGGGGATACAACTTTCACATTCCTAATATCAAGCTCCTCCTGAGCCAGAGACAATGTCAGAAGTGTCTTATCTGGGCTAAGGAGAGAAAGAAATGGACTGTTGCTCAGTGGTCCAAAGTCCTCTTTTCAGATGGAAGTACATTTTGCATTTAATTTGGAAATCACGGTTCTAGAGTCTGGAGGAAGAGTGGAGAAGCACAGAATCCAATGTGTTTGAAGCCCAATGTGAAGTTTCCACAGTCTGTGATGATTTGGGGTGCCATGTCATCTGCTGGTGTTGGTCCACTGTAGTTTATCAAGTCCAAAGTCAACACAGCCATCTACCAGGAGATTTTAGAGCACCTCATGCTTCCATCTGCTGATGAGCTTTTTGGAGATGCTGATTTCCTTTTTCAGCAGGACTTAGCACCTACCCACAGTGCCAAAACTACTACCAAATGGTTTGCTGACCATGATATTACTGTGTTTGATTGGCCAGCCAACTTGCCTGACCTGAACCCCATAGAGAATCTATGGGGTATTGTCAAGAGGAAGATGAGAAACACCCGACCCAAAAATACAGATACGCTGAAGGCCACTATCAAAGCAACCTGGGCTTCAGTAACACCTCAGCAGTGCCACAGACTGATCACCTCCATGCCACACCGCATTGATACAGTAATTCATGGTAAAGGAGCCCCAACCAAGTATCGAGTGTAGAAATGAATATACTTTTCAGAAGTTGGACATTTCTGTATTGTAAATCCTTTTTTTGATTGATCTTAGGGAATATTCTAATAATTTGAGATACTGGATTTCTGATTTTCATGAGCTATAAGCCATAATCATCAAAATTAAAACAAAAAAGGCTTTAAATATTTCACTTTACATGTAATGAATATAGAATATATAAAAGTTTACCTTTTTGAATTAAATTATGGAAAAAAAAAAGGAACTTTTTCATGGTATTCTAATTTTTTGAGATGCACTAGTGTGTATATATGCAGTCCCTGACAAGAGTCTTGTCACTTATCCATTTTGTAGAAACAACAGCTTATATAACCTGACTTTTAATTAATCCATTGGTTTTAGAAATGGCTCATATGAAAGCTAAAACCCTCCCAAATTATGTTTAATATACTAAAATAAATTTGCTTCACTGAAGAAAGATTGATCATTTAATGAACACAGAATGGTCAGATTTTGGCAAGACAAAAGTTTTGTCGCCTACAGAGAGTAATGTGAAAATTGAACAAATAATTTACTTCAAATCCAAAAATATGTTGCATAACATCAGTGAATTAAGTAGTGGTGCTGTGAGATCCATATTTAATATCTTGTATGACTTCCATGAGCTTGAAGGACTGCATCCATGCGGTTCGACAATGATTCATACAATTTATTGATGAAGTCATCAGGAATAGCAAAGAAAGCAGTCTTACATGCCTCCCAGAGTTCATCAAGATTCTTTGGTTTCGTCTTCCATGCTTCCTCTTTCATTCTACCCCAGACATGCTCAATGATGTTCATGTCTGGTGACTGGGCTGGCCAGTCCTGGAGCACGTTGATCTTCTTCGCCTTGAGGAACTTGGATGTAGAGATGGAAGTATGTGATGGAGAACCATCCTGCTGCAAAACTTGACCCCTTTTATGGTTGGGAATGTAAGAGGTCGCTAATACTTCTTGATATTTTAGGCTATTGATATTGCCTTCCACCCTGCAAATCTCTCGCACACACCCATACTGGATGTAACCCCAGACCATGATTTTTCCACCACCAAACTTGGCTGTTTTCTGAGTGAATCTCGGATCCATGCGGGCTCCAGTAGGTCTCCTGCAATATTTGCGGCGGCTGTGATGTAATTCAATCAAAGATTCATCTGAGAAATCCACCTTCTGCCACTTTTCCAGCGTCCATCCTTTTAGCAGGCTGTGGGCCTTGGCAAATGCCACACGTTTTCTTAATTGCCTTTTGTTTCGTGCTGGTTTCTGGGCACTGATTTGACCATGGAGGCCATTTCGAGACAGAATTCTACAAACTGTTGTGGTTAACACGGGGACTTGAGGTGACCAGGCCTGGTGGAGCTCTGCTGCAGTGGAAAAGGGGCTGGCCTTGGATTTTCGAGCCAACAAACGGTCCTCCCGAGCAGTTGTCTTGCAGGGTCTGCCGGACCTGGGCTTGTCAAAAACATCTCCAGTCTCTTCAAATCTTTTTCTTATTCTTTGTACTTGACGCTGAGACACATTGAAGGTGTCAGCCACCTCAGCAGTGGATCTGGTCTTCAGCCTCTTGATAATCAATGCTTTGGTCTCAGGGTGAATCTTAGGCATGTTGTCAGAAGTCAAGTTGCAGTTGATGTGAAGGTCTGGTGTGCTGGGGTTCTTTTTATACACACCCACTAATTGATTGATCAATTGTGAGGCTGTAATCTAGGATTGGGTGCATCATATGACAAGGCGACAAGACTTTTGTCTTTGCAAAACTGACTCTGTGGGCTTTACCAAGCTGTGAACGTTAGAATGCTTTTCAGCAGTTTCGTTTGGCACCAAAACATTATTTCAAAAGCTGTTGGGATTGAAATTAGCCATTTCTTGTAAAAAAAAAATAAAAAATGATTAGACATATATTTGAGGGGCATTTAAGGTCAACTTGTACCCAAGTGACAAGACTTTTGTCAGGGACTGTATGGGTCTGTCTCAGAAACTGGGTACTGTGGGGGTCCCCCACTAAATATACTCAGTCAATAAACTATACGGTTTTGAATGGTGATGGTTTTAATTTGAAATAAAATGATGAAAGAAATACAGATAAAACTAAATCTTTGTGAATACTCAATTCAGAATTTGGCAAAAATTCTGCAAATTTGTGGAAAAATGGCGGCTTGATCTGGGACATGATAAATGGTTGACTACATCGCATTCCCTTAAAAAGGTTGCCGTCCACTGAAAAGTCTACAGTTATCACTAATTGTATTTTAAGTTGTAACTTTATACACCTAAGGATTGGTGCGCTCACAGAATAATCATAACCGCAATAAAACATCATGCAAAATATTTCATCACCATCGTAACTCCATTTTCCGCAAAACCAATACGATCGCGTGTTTTGATCTAAACGGAAAGCCTCAGGGTCAAGGTCACTACCTCACCAAAAGTAGTAACTTAAAATCACTGCGCCATATAAACATTTAGTTATAAATCTGTGATGTTGTTTTTTAAAACGCAAGCTGAAAGTTAGGTATAGAATATGTTTCTTACAGAATATGTTACGATGGTAGCTGGTCTTGTATGAATTTCTGAGCTATAAAATGAGTCGTGGTCTATTTCTTACCGTAGCGTGTTATTTGTGTGCGGGGAAGGACACGCATTAACAATTTGCATGTGTAGAATAGAATTTTCCACTCCAGCATTTAGAAGTTGATCGTGCTTCCATTTGCGGTCTTTGTTACGCGAGTGATCTGTTCGGACGTTATCACTGAAAAGGTGAGTTCTGACAGTTTTATTTTGTTTTAGTCTTGCAGTATAAGGCAACAGAATGTTTCTTTTTCATCTTACTTTCATATTTCGTAGCGTTTGCGTATTTTTGGCCAATATTTTGCAACCATGGTCAATTTAGATTGAACTTTTGATAGAATCTACGGCCAGTCATTTTGCCCCGCCCCTGCCTCGCGCTCCGTTCGGTGCGGGAGTGATGTCCCGTTGCTCGCGCGGCGCAGCAGAGACCCGCGCGACCTTCAGCCGGTACAGTCGCTGTTCTTTTACCACCACCGTTATTCTCATCTTTCCGGTGTGTTCTTGATTTTTCCATCGTGTCCTATTTCGCCATATCAAATCCCCAAAATGTATCATATTATTCATATTTAAGTGAATAATCAATTCAGTCATCATAACTTGGCATTTTTAACCCAAGCAATCAAAAAGAGGAAATTTATTCAATATTTTCACTCATCTGTGAAGGAGGGGCTTTAATTCTTCATGATGGAGTTATAAAAGCATTTGAACTGTAATCAAAAGAATGTTCCACAGTGGAGGGCAGATAAAGCAAGATGCTATCTTTATCCTTATTAAACATGACAAAAGAAATATTGAGTGTTCGGTAAATGCAAAAAAAAAAAGTAAAATTAGAAAATTTATTTTTTGACCAGAATGTCCCAAATGAGAGACCAGTTTCTGAGACGGCCCCTTTATTTATTTATTTATTTGTTAGATTAGATGTGGATTGTTCCAGTAATATGAAGTCATTTGTAAAACCGAGGTTGTTGAAAATATCGACGTGTACGTTCAGAGAGTCGGGATCGAAGACCCACTTTCACTGAGGGCTTGTAATATTAGATTCTCTCATGAGGATATGATGATGTGCCGCAGGAAAGAAATCCGAAAGCAGGACGTCCCTTGAAATACGCTCGAAGCAGAAACGGTTTTATACCAAAAGGACAAATCGGCTCTCCTGTTATTATACCGTGAGGTTTCTCGACTTCAGAGCAGCTCACTGGCATGACAGCATTCGAGTCAAAAACATAATTCAAGCTATTTTACCAAGCCCTGGTTTCGTGCCTGTGTTACTCGCCGCCTCCTTCACTCCTCTTTCTCCACCCTCTTCCTCTCTCCTCTCCTTCTGGGTGGTCTCACCTGGCAGCGCCTGGGGGGGGGGGTGTAAGTCAGGCAGAACTACAGCAGTGTGTGGGTGGCCTGACCTCCTACCCCCTCTTTCCTTTCCTTTCCTTTCCTCTCTTCTACCCATCCCCCCCCCCCCCCCCCCCCATGCTCACTCGCACAGCCGTGTTCCAAGTCTCACAGCAGTGTTCTGAGTTTAAATGTTTTCTCGCGTCCCAATGACCAGGGCATAGCGTGCTAAAGGAGGATGCACGTCCACACATCCACTCGTCCACCCTGCTGCGTTTGGGACTCGGGCACTCGGAGGCGTTCGGCCAGTTGTCGTGTCCCAGGGTGTGAAAAAAAAAATAGTAGCGTAGCTATGTCATGCTATGCGGTCAGTTCTGCCGCGACATTGATGGAGTGGGTTCACATTTGTTGCATATTTGCAGGCATTTTAGCGCACGTGTGTGCTCCCGTGTGCAGATGCGATCACATTTTTCACGTGCACATTCCCCACCCCACCCTGTCTTTTGAGCATATTGAAATTGTTGCATAAATACAGTACCTCTCAAAAGTCTCCGCTGTTTTGTTGTATTACAACATAGAATTAAAAAGGATTTTATATCATGGAAGGGAAAAAAAAACGTTGTTAGTGCATATTTATTTACTCCCTTTGCTATGAAACCCCTCAATAAGATCTGGTCAAAACCACATAACTCACATAAGTCACATAATTAGTTGATGAAGGTCCATCTGTTTGCAATCAGTCACATGATCTGTCACATGATGTAAACACACCTGTTCTGAAAGGCCACCCGAGTCTGCAATAGCACGAAGCAACATGAAGACGAAGGAGCACTCCAAACAGGTCAGAGACAATAAAATATTCCAAACTTTTAACATCCCGCGGAGCAGCATTAAATCCATCATCACCAAATGGAAAGAATATAGCACCATATTCTGACAAACCTGACAAGAGAACGCTGCCAAACAAAACTCGCAGACCAAAAAAGGAGGGCTTTAGTCAGAGATTCAAGAAAGATAACCCTGAAGGAGCTGCAAAGATGTACTGCTGAGATGGGAGTATCTGTCCATAGGGCCACTTTAAGCCGTACACAAGAAAAAATAAGAAAACGTGTTGGGAGTTCACCAAACAGCGCATGGCAGACTCCCCAAACACATGGAAGAAGATTCTCTGGTCAAATGAGACAAAAATTGATCTTTTTGGCCATCATGGGAAATGCCATGTGTGGCGCAAACCCAACACGCTGAGAACACCATCCCTACAGTGAAGCATGGTGGTGGCAGCATCATGCTGTGGGGATATTTTTCATCTGCAGGGACAGGAAAGCTGGTCAGGATTGAAGGAAAGATGGATGGCACTAAATACAGGGCAATTCTGGAGGAAAACCTGTTTGAGTCAGACAGAGGCTTGAGACTGGGATGAAGGTTCACATTCCAGCAGGACACTCACTACGTTTACATGCACATAGAGAGAATCGAATTTCTGCCGTTGCTTGACTGAAATCGAAGTTCAAAATGCCATGTATACACCTTAATTCGGCTGAAATTGAACCGAACTCGATTTCTCGGACTCGAGCTACACGACCTAGTTTATGCGATTTCTGCCGAGCTACTTTGCGCATGTATACCCTATCGAGCTAGTTGTCGAGCTACTTCCGGAAGTGACGAGTGACGAGACCACAAGCGGGAAACACAACAGCCTCGGTCGGCATGACAACGAATCATGACAACGGCATGAATCTTTTCTTTTTGTGGCATTGTTTGCACTGTTAAAATTTAGCTCACTTACTGTATCACCAAATACATCTGTACAGCTGTTGCATAGCTGTGAATTGTGTACATAAGTCATTGTATTTGTGTGTGTATATATATATCCAACATCTGAAGAATGTCAATAAAAACAAAACAGTTGAACTTTTTGTGTGTTTATTAAGACATAAGTTAAATTGTAAGCAAAAAAAAAATTTTTTTTTGTAAGCAAAAAATGGACTTTAGAAAAATATTATTGTGCAAAATAAGTTGTCTTACAAAACAGTGGTCTGCGCCGGACAGTTTGTAGCCATAGTCTGTTAGAGCAAGCCGAACAGCTTGAACACGGAACTAGTGTTGCCAGATTGGGGGTTTTAAGTGCATTTTAGCGGATTTGAACATGTTTTGAGCTGGAAAACGTCAGCAGTATCTGGCAACACTATAAGCTCTTCTTCGTGACGACAACCGGAAGTGTACCAACACAATGGGGCGTGTAGCGCCACATGTGGCTCGGGTGCACAATGCACCTTGCACAATAGCCTGATTTCACTTGTGCATGTAGGATTGGATTTCTCTGGCACCCCTGCTGGGACCCTTTGCTCGATTACCAACAGCAGCTCGATTTGGACGTGCATGTAAACGTAGTCAATGACCCTGAACATACGGCTAAAGCTACGCTGGAGTGGTTTAAAGCGAAACATTTAAATGTCTTGGAATGGCCTCGTCAAAGCCCAGACCTCAATCCAATTGAGAATCTGTAACATAACTTGAAGATTGCTGGACACCAACGCAACCCATCTAACTTGGAGTTGGAGCAGTTTTGCCTTGAGGAATGGGCAAAAATCCCAGTGGCTAGATGTGCTAAGCTAATAGAGACATGACCCAAGAGACTTGCAGCTGTAATTGTATTGACTTTGGGGCAGGGAGTGTGGAGGTGGAGTTTTTTTGGGGGAGGGGTATAATATATTATGTATAAACACCGCATGTGTTGAGTTTTGGACGTGCACGCGCTCTCGCTCTCTCTCTCTCTCTCTCTCTCTCTCACTCACACACACACACAGTAGCACATTTGTTCCAAAACGAAATTGAAAGGCAGTAGGCAAAAATGAAGAACATGACCGATTTATGTAAGGAGTAAAGGAACCTGCAGTTATAGGAAAATAATCAATGATGGAGTGATTGATTTAATTTCCCACAGACAAACAACCCATAGAATTTTTCCCCTAAATTTAAATGTTACAGGAAAAAAAAAAAGTTTGTAACTGAGCAGTGTATTCCATAAGAGACCACTTTTCCGATTAAAAAAGGAAACATAATGAAGGCTGCTGGGTTTTGGAGCAAAATGAAGAAGCAAGTGTGACAGTCAAAGTGTCCAGAAGAACTGCGGCTGGTTCTGTAAGATGCTCAGTAAAACCTACAGCTCATTTCCTTATCAAACTGCACTCACTGGACCTGAGACTACTATATATATATATATATATATATTTTTTTTTTTTTAAAGCAAAGGTTTGTCTCACACCAAAAACAAAACAAAAAAAATCATGTGTGTGTGTGTAGTCGAGCCCCTAAACCTTCAATCCGAGTCCCCAGTGTTCAAGTCCAAGTCATTAAAAAAAAAATGTCGAGTCGAGTCCGAGAGCAAGACTCCAACTGCACCATTTGACGGCGGCCGTTTTAGCGCCATTAACGTTAGTTTGTTCCTGAACATGACGTATGAACAGGCGAATGTGCTTCTCTTTATCAGGGAGTGTGAAGTTTTCTGTCAGAGGTGGTTGGGAGCCAGATGGAAGTGCAGAAGGTGTGTTTATTAATACAAGTGAAGATGGTAATCAATCCAGAACGGCAGGCAAAATTGTAAAACGATGAAACGGGCAATAGGTCGAGCGAGGCACAAACAGGCTATCGTAGACTCGGCAGAATCACAGACGAGAAACAGGAAATCAGGGACCAGGAAACCAAACAAGGAAATAAGGGTAATGTGTCAGCAACGCAAATCAATACTTCGCAAAGTAGGTGCGTTTTCACAGTTTTTATATAGAGCACGAGTCGGACTTGAATACTACAAGCCTTTTTATATATATATATATATATATATATATATATATATATATATATATATATATATAAAATATCGCTGTCTTTCCCTTCTTTCATGCAGCTTAAGGCTGTTCTGGTCTCCACAAAAATGACGGAGTTTAGATCCCATCATAATGTATGGAGGTTCTGTATCATCTTGCCAGACGTGTGTCAATAATCAGTTATGCATTCCAGTATACGTGATTTTCACTACATTCTAACATCATTCTCATCGTCGTGTCAGAATCCTGTGTCTAACCCGGTGTTTACTTCAGGAGGCCACTGCCTAAAGAGACGGCATACGCTTTTAGAGCAGAGTCGCTCCCCATTGGACTCCTGTTTCTAATTTTTCCTGGTTCGGAGTGATTTTAATATTCATATTCAAGCCTTTCGAGTTCTTCTTCGTCAAGAATTACGCATGGACTTTTCAAAACGAGCCTCTTTGCACTTCGCCAGTCTTCGTCCTGGTTTTTCACGTTCTGCACGGCAACGACCCGGACATGTTGGAAAGTCATACAAAACACATTATCACAAACCGAGCTTCTGCGTAAAGCCTGCTGCTGCAGCTGTGGAGTAGCAGACTGGAGCTTCGTCAGGTTTCTGGTCATCTTTATCTGTTGAGCATGTGTCCTCGGTTTCGGCTGTTTGCCCGGAGGGAGAGGGAAAGAGAGGAGGGAGAAAACCGGAGCTGGAGCATCACGGCAGGGCCTCCCCAATGAGGCATGCAGCTCTCACAGAGCCAGGCGCTCTCTTACAGGCCCTTTTTTCACCACTCGCACTCCCCCGTTTATTTATCCACAGGCTCGAGATGGGCAGACCAGATGGGAACCAGACAACTTAAACAGAAACAATGGCAAAGGCGAGCACGATTTATCGCCGGGTTCCCCTCCGCGCCTGCGCTCACTCACACGCATGTACAAATATGCCTGCACAGATGAAGGCTCAGCCAGAGCAAAGTGTTTACGGAGGCAGCTCGATCCCCCGCTCCTTCGCCGCGTCAGCCGCGCCATAATGTTATAAACCCGACTTTTGTTGTGACTGTCGTCAAGAGAAATACAGGGGGGCTTTTCATACAGCGAGGAGTCTTTACGAAGCGTCAGAACTGGCGTGGAAAGATGCGTACATGTACACTAAGCTGGAGACTGTATGAGACGGAAGTCCTTGAGTTCCTGACTTGACTTTTGTCGCATTGTAGCATCTCGGAACATTTGACACTAAACAGAAGTGGCCGATCAAGAACTATCCGCTCTTTGCACCATCTAAGCTTTCATCCATCATTCAGATTTGTAATACATTCCATATCAGTTGCCTTCGTCAAGCGAACCATTCGATTCGTTGCTCGTTTTGTCCATATAAAATGGAACTCGTTGATCGTGATGGACCACGTTAGGACAATTCTTCTCAACCCTTTTGGCATGTTTTCTGTTCAGGGCCCTGGATGCTTCGGAGAGATCCAGATTGTGTGCCTCAAGTAGTGGTAATTGGTCTTGTCGATCTGGAGAGTACAAGTTGGTCCATGAAGGATTTCCATTCACCAAGCCAGTGTATTTTATAGTCCTTTTTCATTGCGGACACATGATGCGCTCGATAATTAGACACTCAAATGGATCTAATTCTTGGGTTTCACGTGACGTCACATCCACCTCATTAGTTATTCAAAACTTTAGCTGGTGGTCTACCAAAGCTCAGTTGGCAAAGCGTTTGTATGGACAAGGTGCATTGCTCGCATGAAAAATGCCTCACGCTTGCGTTGTTCGAATCGATCAAATCATGAAACGGATCAAAGTTTCTTTAGGGTTCCCCGTGAACTAATAAAAAAAAGGGTGAATTCCGAACGCAGGATTTCACAAAAAGATGTCGAGAAAGGTGGCTTTTGAACCTCTCACTGAAATCGAAGGGATCCGAGTCGAAGCATGCTCGAGTTTGCAGTGATCACTTGGTGAAAGGTTTGTATCTCCCTCTCAGCTGTCGTTAGTGCTTTCCAAGTACTTTTCTTGCTATGTGTCGTTATTTTACAGCACTTTTTTTTAGTCATGAAGCGCTAAAGTCCCCAGCTGTTTCTTTGTTTACTCCTCACAAAGTCCATATGCATGAAGGTCGCGACAAAATTTCGTCCCCAGCCACACAGTTACAATGCGGCATGATCACTTCTCCGTCTGGTTTAACTAAGATCCAGGTCTTTAAAGGGGTTCCTGATGATCTTTGTGAATGATTTACCTGAGAGATAAGAGCCAACACAAGTGAGAATCAGGGGAACTGTTGCTTGTTTACACTTCAACTTGCAGCGCTTCGTTGTAAAGACGCGAACGAAAAGCTTTAATAAAAACAAACACACATTTAAACGGGCAAAAACAATACAGGATTCATTCGGCAGTGACTTGAGATCGTATGACAAATCCTTCTTTCCCAGACTGTAGGGGTCGATTCCATTGCACATAGCAATCTTCTGAATAGATCTAAAGCCAGCAGTGGCTTACGGCAGCCATTTTGGTTTGCTTGACCACCAGCTGTTTTACCGGAAGTGAAACCTCTAAGAAAAGTCATGTGACTGCTGGAACCCAAGAATATGTTGGTTGGAAGGAAAACCTCCAACTATGCAGCTACATCAAGACTCAGGACTGTAGCGGATTCGAAATCAGAAAGAGCTCGGTTTATAAAGCACAGCGGATTATATTTGTGCCTTGTCTTGATGGGCCTTCAGCCTTGGATCAGAAGCAGACTGCACTGTAACAAACTCTTCTGCACATAACAAACTCAGTTTGTGTCCTTCGCCTTTAGTGACGATGAGTCGGAGTCTTCAAAAAAAAAAAAAAATCACTGTCATGTCCATGCGCATTGGCACTCATTTTGGCACAGGACTAATTATAGTACCATGTACCTGTTCCAGATTAGAGCGCAATCACAGCGCACACTTACAAGGACTCAGGGCTCGACATTAACAGTAGCCCGATTGCCCGGGGCAACCATTCAATAGATTCGGACAACCAGACTCTCACAAATGCTTGCCCGATCGGGCAACTACCCAAATATGTCAAGTTGCGTGGAAAACGATGTTTATTCATTCATATTATGATGAAATTCCATCACGATTTGCGATTGTTTGACTCGGAAAGACCGCGTCCATGTTATCATTATGGGATGTTCAACAACTAGCGGAATTCACATTTGCACATCGCGGGCTCGCAATGCAGTTTCCCATTGCTAATAATTATCGCGTAGTGCATATTCAGTGTTCGATTCGGACCCTCCAGGATTTCGCGATTTGCAACTTCAACGCAAATTCAACCAATCCCCGTGAATTCAGGCCGGTGTTGCAATTATATCCAATCACCGCAACTTTCCCGCAAATTTGACCAATCGTTGGCGTCGTCTTGAGGTGACGTCGACAAACTCCCTTCCGCCTTACTTCCGTGTATACGTTCAAGAGAAGCAGCATGCGCGCAGTGTTGCCAGATTGGGCGGTTTTAAGTGCATTCTGGCGGGTTTTGAACATATTTTGGACTGGAAAATGTCAGCAGTATATGGCAACACTGCATGTGCGAGTCAGTGTTTCTGTAGGCTTAAATTCTGTTACTGAAAGTGTGTTATGTTTACAGTGAAGGACTGTGTGCACTTTACATTATTTTTTTTACTTAATACAAGAAATTAATGGATGCCAACGTTTTTGCCAAAATGGTATTTTATTTTCCATTGTTTCGGCAGCTTCAGCATCATACTGTGAGATTCTGTTCAAATTGTTTTTTTCTTTCTTCTATGAAGCCTGAGCCATTTATTTTATTAGTTTATAATTATTGTTTAATTTAGTCTTCAGGAGAGACTGCCTGCACACAGTACTAGTATTAATAGTTTTTTTTCTTACATGAAAGCTGAGGCATTTATATTATATTTTAAGGTAACTTCATGTTGTGCTGTGAGGTTCTATGCACTTTAACTTTTGAACCAACAGGTGCATTTGGATAAGTAAAGCCTATTTTTCTGCATTTTTGTAGTCCTGGTAATCTTTTATATTGGTAAAGTTGTTTATAGGACCATTTCTCAGTGTCTTTGTTTTTTTAATCAATAGTTTTTAAGTAATAACTTAATATTTAACATGTCACTCAATTTTAATCACAAAAAGAGAAAATCGCAACAATTTCTCGCAACTTTCACTTTCTCCCGCAATGTAATCGCAACAAAAACCTAAAAAACACCGCAACTTTCATTGCAATTTTTTGGAAACCCCCCGCAACATCAGACATTTTAGCCCGCAACAATCACAATAAAGGCCCGCGGAATCCTGGGGGGACTGATATTGGTATGTCCTTCACTAATAATAATAAATAATAATAAGTTAAATTTGTATAGCGCCTTTCAAAAAACCCAAGGACGCTTTACAATTATAGACAAAGGGGAAAAATAAATAAATAATAAAAAGTCCACCAATTAGGGGTCAGGATGTAATTCCCGTGGTGTAGCAGCCACAGTCCCACCAAAAGGCGCACAAAAACAAGTCCCACATCTCCAGCACCGCCGCCGTGACGCCATCAGCAACATCGCTCAACACCATGCCGTGGATCCACAAAGTGAGCACAGAAGCTCCGCCACGCAGAGCGCTGGTATGTCCCAAACCGCCTGTACAGCCGCCGCGACACCACCGAGCAACATCACTCGGAACATCACGCCAAGCATTAAAGCGCAGAGCGCTGGACAACCACGATGTAAAATGAGCAACGAGCTCACTGCAGTCCACAGCTGGGAGCACAGGCATCACCCACAGTGAACCAAGGCCTGGAGGGAACCGACGCCCAAAACTGGGTCCGGAGCTACACCACAACCGGCGGACAAAACACTCAAACGAACATCAAACGACACAAACACACAGAAAAAAAAAATAGAAAAAGAAATAAAATAAAATAAAAAAGCTCCGGTGAGAAGCGGCAGCCAGAACGCGCACGACGTACTCTCAACCGGAAACGAAAAAAAAAACTACATAACTAATTACCGCATTACTCGCACGGGGCGCTAGTGTCAGTGCTTGTTGATACAGACAGCGTCTTAGAAGGTTGAATAATAAATAAAAAAAAATGTAATATTTGGGAAACCATGTTCTGAGTTCAGGCAACCAGATTTCTACAAATGGTTGCCCGAATGGGCAACCATGTCTCAGAGTTAACGTAGAGCCCTGGGACTCTCTAAACACACAGACTTAGCGAGGTATACGCACTGTACCTAATGTCTCACATTACCAAGCCTTGCATCTGGGTTTGACTTTTTGTGTATTTGGACTCTGCTTTTCGTCTTTGCCTCCACCATGCTGTTTGAGCCTCTTGTGACCATCACCAGTTTCACAACCCCGCCTTTGTCTTACGTTTTTGAACTGTCTTCCCGCCTGTTTCTAAATCAACACTCTTCCTGCAATGGCATCCCTCATTCACCTGCTTACATGACACACTGAGCCATGCGCTCCTCTACCCACCAGAGGCAAACATTAAGTAATCAAGTCCACAGTCAAGTGAACAATACGTTAGTACCATAACATGTATTGTTCATGTATTGGCGTATCCTTCGCCAAGTCTGTGTGTTTTAGATAGTCCTTATAAGCGTGCGCTGTGACTGCGCTCTAATCCGGAACAGGTACATGGTACTATAATTAGTCCTGTGCCAAAGTGAGTTAACCAAAGGCTTAATAAGCCTCGCTTAGGTGTCCATCACTAACAGTTATCAAGAACGGTGAGCAAAGGATCAAAAATGGACAAAAGGACTGCCAATACCGCTAAACTTGACACCTAGGTAAAGTGTACTGGCGGTGTTTTTATAGACCCCTTGCACATGACGTCACGCATCACATGATTATACCTGGGGATCAAACAAACACCGTCTTTCGTGTAAGCAAGGCTTAATCTGTCTTCAATATGGTTCATTTTTGCCCTGTTTTTGGTTGTTCAAATCAAGAAATGGATAAAAGGCATTACCGTCCCCCCGCTATCAAGAAAAACGCTAACAAAGAGAAGCAAATGCTTCAAGAACAGTGAAGAAATGTGTGGTTAAAGAGAACAGAACGAGAGGAGCTCAGCCAGAAAACTCCAGAGAAATTCGCGATTGTGTTTTAAAATATATTTTTAAAAAACAAAGTTGGAAGCGAGTATGGAAGAGTTTGCTTAAGAATCTCATTTTATTTTTTCGAGTCAGCTTCTTCATGAAAGTGTTTGATTTTCTTACAGGTGAAGCCGCTTCCTTATAGACCCCTTTCACATGACGTCACCGCGCCGCAAGATTTTGTTAGGCGCCATATTGGAAGACCAAGTACATGCACTCACAATATAAAACAAAGTACGAGCGAGAGTAAAGTGACACGATGGATGATAATTCGGGTTATGTGAGTACATTACCAGCTGCAGAAAGGGCACGGTATGTGGAGAAACTGGCTGTGATTGATGGGTTTGACCCATATGATAAGACTCGGGGCAAGGGAGAATGGAAACACAAGGAGGACCGGACACCAATTCTGCCATCTGTTTGCTACCCAGACATTGTAAACTATTTGTTGTTTACACCCAGTGCCTACACTCAGTGTTCGAACTATGCCGATATTTTCGGGGGGTCCCTTTTTTTCCCTTGGGGGGGGTGCTTGCGCTTGTCTCGGAGCGCGGATCTCCAAACACATGAGAAGCCTATCTTACGCACATATAACGCGGACTCCACACATGCATCGCGTCTGAAGTCATAACTCATCAGGGGAAATCGTGTCCGCATTGGCATGTTCAAAAAACAACCTCGCGTCAACAATGATACCACACGCAAGAAAAAAAAAAAGTCAGGCTACTCAACAACCAACCTGGCAGCAGCGAGCAAGCCCCAAACCATCCTAAATTATTATTATTATTATTAAATTGTAGAAGTCTGGGAGGCTTGCTCCTCATACAGTTATCAACTTGGGGCCAATTTAGCATGTTTTACATCTGAATTTCTTGCGTTTGCTTACCTCAAAGTGTCCGCAGATCATGCACAGACTTATCCATTATATCCAGTTTTTTGCCAAGTCTCACACAGGTTTCTTTCAAGTCTACTGTTGGGCCAATAAATCATAAATAAAACAGCTCAGATTTGTTTAAGTCGTTTGCCACTCCACTTTATTCTCGTGGGTTCACATACCACTGCCGTTATTTCCCCCTAATCACGAGTTTGTTGGTCTTCCAATATGGCGCAGGGTCTGTTTACTTCCGGTTTCGGGTGACGTCAGTGAAAGGGGTCTATTTGACACACAAAACCCAGACTGGGCACCAAACAAACAACTCGGACATAACTCAGTCAAAAACCCAACAAGGAGCGACATGCGTGATATATCCTGAGAGAACAGAGGAGATTAAGAGCAGAGAGTGCTGGAGCTTTGTTTCTGTTATCAGAGGAACCCAGTCCTGGGCAAAATGCCACCATGGAGCCAGAGTGTAGTAATGAACCCCCAGTTCGAGAGAGTTCGACACAAACACACTGAACTTTACAACAGCTGCATGCATGTGAAATAGAAATAAATCGACTAAGGCAGGAAAAACTATGTTGGATAAAATTGTTATTGTCCATTACGCACTGATCAACCTGTGCGACTCAGTTGTGCCTTTTGAATGGAGAATAAATGAAGAGGGAACCGAACATTAACCATTTATTGAAATTATTATTACAAGGGTGATTATAGTTACGAAATGACTACAGCTACAACTGGAATGAGCTGATCCTGTTGGGGGGGGATACCATCTAGCCCACAGTTCAGGTCGGAGTCCTTTGAGAGTAAATGCTTTGGCTTTTGCAGACTTCTATTCCCAAAAGCTGATGTCGGGAAAAAGTCTTTCCACAAAGACAGTTTTCTTGCTTTTGTAGTGGTTTTTTTTGTTTTTTTTAACCGTTCTTCCGTGTCAGGATTCTTTGGGAAAAAGAAGGTATATTCCAACGTCTTTGGAGGTAACGCTAACACTAGGCCACAAATTTGCACCATCACTCCAGTCATTTTGAGGAATTTTGTACGGATCATAACCGATAATAAGCTCTAATTTCCGCGTATCTATCCTTCGCTTCTTCCTGACTAAAGCCTAGGTCACAACCGGACGTACAATTTTTTGGCCGTGCGATTTTTGGCGTTTCCCAAATCGCTGCGTTTTTTTTTTTTTTTTTTTTTGTTCGTGGAGAAAGACGCACGTTGGCCGTAAGTTTGTCTTGCAACCTGAAAAAAACGTAAGCGCCCGTAGAGTTTGTTTGACATGACAAAGAACCTCTGCGGCCAGACTACGGCTCGAAAATCAGCACGTCACACGCGCGCCCTCCGTGCGTTTCTTGTGTTTTTTGCACGTAGACCGGCCGTAGGAGCATGTATGGCCGGTTGTGACCGAGGCATTAGATTATCCAAGTAATCAGGTTGTAAAGCTTTTAAAATTTTTTTTTACCTGTAGTTTTCTTCAGACAACAGCAACAGATGCTGGACATCTTCGCTTGGCTTCAGTATGTGAACAGTATGGAAACAAAGTTCGCTTGTCCCCCAGGATAAGAGTAGCAACGGTCGCTAACGTAAATGTGACATCAGTGCAAAGGTGATTTGCAACACGTGGATGAACTGAATGGTGACGATTTAGAAAACGTAGCGAGTCAGTGGGTGGACATTGGCAGCGTTACAGCGGTAACCTCCGTCGTTTCCGTAACAGACGAAGAAATCATCGCCTCCATCCAGTCGTGATCCTTTAACTCGTTGAACTACGATAGTGACTCAGAGGAAGAAATTCATGATAAGGAGAATGCGCCTAAAATTTTGCATACAATGTGAGTGTTTGGCGTGAGAAGTGCGTCCATGACGGTATTACACATTTATTGACCTCAATGGTCAAACGACGCACGTACAGCCCACAGGTTCCTGATGTTGAACATCTTGTCTTTCTAGTTTGTCTGAAAGTATTTTATATCCTAAACCTCAAGTTGCTTTTAATTTTACCCTGTAAAATTACACCCAGGCACACGATGCTGCTCTTTGATTTCAGACGGACATCCTGGTGGTGAGCTGTGACCTGATCACGGACGTGGCGCTTCACGAGGTGGTGGATCTTTTCCGAGCCCACAACGCCACACTTTCCATGCTCATGAGTAAAGTGCATGAATTCACAGAGACCGTCCCTGGGCAGAAAGGAAAGAAGAAAGCAGGTACTGTTACCCCTGCTGTGCAGTACAGGCGAAACGGAGCTCATTTTGTTACTTGGAAGTGCTGCATTATTTCAAAAATAAGACTTGTATATGATGGTTTTCCAGTCCGTGTGTGTGGGTGGCCTTTTCTCCTTAAAGGAGAACTGAAGACCAATATTTTTTTATTATCAAAATTCTATTTCTCATTTTATTAAATATAGGAATGCATTTCTGACAGCTATTTTGTTGCTGCTCGAGCAAGTGCTGAGTGTTTGAAATACGCTATGGCAGGGGTTTTCAAAGTGTGGGAGAGTCAGCCCCCACCCCCTCAGAGAGCAAATAAACAACAGCGCCCCCCCTTACAATTTTTGTTGTTGCTATACTTAATGTTCCATTCGTATTTAAAAAAATGGTTGTTGTACACATTTTAATTTATTTCTTTTACACATTTTAAACATCTGTGCTTTTTAAAACATTTTTTTTACACATTTTAAACATCTGTGCTTTTTAAAACATATTTTTTTGCACATTTTAAACATCTGTGCTTTTTAAAACATATTTTTTTGCACATTTTAAACATCTGTGCTTTTTAAAACATATTTTTTGCACATTTTAAACATCTGTGCTTTTTAAAACATATTTTTTTGCACATTTTAAACATCTGTGCTTTTTAAAACATATTTTTTTGCACATTTTAAACATCTGTGCTTTTTAAAACATATTTTTTGCACATTTTAAACATCTGTGCTTTTTAAAACATATTTTTTTGCACATTTTAAACATCTGTGCTTTTTAAAACATATTTTTACACATTTTAAACATCTGTGCTTTTTAAAACATATTTTTTTGCACATTTTAAACATCTGTGCTTTTTAAAACATTTTTACACATTTTAAACATCTGTGCTTTTTAAATTTTTTTTTTACACATTTTAAACATCTGTGCTTTTTAAAACATTTTTTTGCACATTTTAAACATCTGTGCTTTTTAAAACATTTTTACACATTTTAAACATCTGTGCTTTTTTAAAACCTCGTTTTTACACATTGTAAACATCTGTGCTTTTTAAAACTTTTTTTACACATTTTAAACATCTGTGCTTTTTTAAAACCTCTTTTTTACACATTTTAAACAACTGTGCTTTTTAAAACATATTTGTAAAATATCATTTTATCATAAAACACATTTTAAACATCTGTGCTTTTTAAAACCTCTTTTTTTACACATTTTAAACATCTGTGCTTTTTTAACACCTCTTTTTTTACACATTTTAAACATCTGTGCTTTTTTTAAAACCTTGTTTTTACACATTTTAAACATCTGTGCTTTTTAAAACCTCTTTTTTACACATTTTAAACAACTGTGCTTTTTAAAACATTTTTACACATTTTAAACATCTGTGCTTTTTTAAAACCTCTTTTTTTTACACATTTTAAACATTGTGCTTTTTTAAAACCTTGTTTTTGCATATTTTAAACATCTGTGCTTTTTTAAAACCTCTTTTTTACACATTTTAAACATCTGTGCTTTTTTAACACCTCGTTTTTACACATTTTAAACAACTGTGCTTTTTAAAAAATTTCTTTACACATTTTAAACATCTGTGCTTTTTTAAAACCTCGCTTTCTCATCTCATCTCATTATCTCTAGCTGCTTTATCCTGTTCTACAGGGTCGCAGGCAAGCTGGAGCCTATCCCAGCTGACTACGGGCAAAAGGCGGGGTACACCCTGGACAAGTCGCCAGGTCATCACAGGGCTGACACATAGACACAGACAACCATTCACACTCACATTCACACCTACGGTCAATTTAGAGTCACCAGTTAACCTAACCTGCATGTCTTTGGACTGTGGGGGAAACTGGAGCACCTGGTGGAAACCCACGCAGACACGGGGAGAACATGCAAACTCCACACAAAGGCCCTCGCCGGCCACGGGGCTCGAACCCGGACCTTCTTGCTGTGAGGCGACAGCGCTAACCACTACACCACCGTGCCGCCCAAAACCTCGTTTTTACACATTTTAAACATCTGTGCTTTTTTAAAACCTCTTTTTTACACATTTTAAACATCTGGGCTTTTTAAAACATCTTTTTTTACACATTTTAAACATCTGTGCTTTTTTAAAACATCTTTTTTTACACATTTTAAATATCTGTGCTTTTTTTAAACATCTTTTTTACACATTTTAAACATCTGTGCTTTTTAAAACCTCTTTTTTTTTACACATTTTAAACATCTGTGCTTTTTTTAAACATCTTTTTTACACATTTTAAACATCTGTTTTTTTTTAAACATCTTGTTTTACACATGTTAAACATCTGTGCTTTTTAAAACATCTTTTTTTACACATTTTAAACATCTGTGCTTTTTTAAAACCTCTTTTTTACACATTTTAAACATCTCATAGCATCGTTAGCTAGCACCTCTTGGCAGACAACACACTGTGGCAGTGGAGCATCTTCAGTTCCAGTCCATGAAAATCCAAACTTTAAATAATCGTGGTCATACTTCCTTCTTTTTTTGCTTGGCCCAGACTCTGTCTCCTCACTCACTGTCACTTTAGGTACTAAAAATCGATTCATTTTGTCTATGGTAAAGGCTAGCTGAAGTTCGCTAAATGCCCGCAATAGTAACTTATTCTGGTTTATTTTTCCTCACGTTGCGCCCCCCCGAAGAACTCTGGCGCCCCCTAGGGGAGGCACGCCCCACACTTTGAAAAGCCCTGCGCTACGGAATATATCAGTCCACATGTCAAAGCAACGGCCGTAAACAAGATCCGTTGAGACCTGCGCGAGACGTCGTAGGACGGAAGTAAAACGTACAGCGCAAATCAAAGTGACCAACCCTGTGTCCGAAATCACTCACTCGTTCACTACTCCCTATAGAGGGAATTACTAAATAGAGGACTATAGTGAGCTCATCGGTAAAATTAAAAAAAAAAACGCTTTCGGGCACTACTCCGTCGTGCCGTTATTTACATCGCTACTGTCACACACTTAAAATGTGCCAGATCAGTCGGCTGGTGGGTTTTCAAAATAATAAACACGCATGTATTTTTGTGATCAATCCGTATTATACTGAGCGCATTTCCCACATTAATCACAGCCGACTACACAATTAAGTCCAGCCGGCTACCTTAAAGTGCTGATGACACGTTTTTGACATCTTTGGTGATGTTTTGTAACATAACAAGTAATTCCCGATGATCCATATATTAATTCACGAAGGCGCCTATTTTACAAGTTATGATAAAAAACGCGGCTATTTGGGCAAATTTGACGGGGCTGCAGCACCCAGGAGACGAATGAGGAGGAGGGGCTATATGACGTCAGCGAAAGAACCTTCCTCCTAACTTACCAGTTTGTTGTTGATGCGACAGGTGTTCAGTTTATCATTATTAGTACTTTTATTAGACATTATACATTATTATAGATATAGTTATTATGCCTTCGCGTTGTGTTGCCGGCTTTTGCTCCAAAACCCACAAGGATGGGGTAAGTTTATTCAAGTTTCCCAGAGATCCCGAGCTGCATGTGAAGTGGGTGAAGCAAGTCAGGCGCACTCGTGACAAGTGGGAGCCCTCACCAACATCCGTCCTGTGCTCTGAACACTTCGATTTGGATTGTTTTGACACCCTTCCCAGCTTAAAAGAATCTCTTGGGTGGTCAGTTCAGCACAAATGTGTGTTACTACCATCAGCAGTGCCTACAGTCAGTGTTGCCAGATTGGGAGGTTTCCCACCGAGTTGGGCGGTTTCAAGTGCATTTTGGTGGGTTTTGAACATATTTTGGGCTGGAAAACTTCAGCAGTATCTGCCAGATACTGCTGACGTTTTCCAGCCCAAAATATGTTCAAAACCCACCAAAATGCACTTGAAACCGCCCAACTGGGCGGGAAACCTCCCAATCTGGCAACACTGCCAGTATTCCGGAGGGGGTCTACTAGTAGCTATGCCGGATCCAAAGACAGTCCTCCTGTCAGAACATGTGTTGTGAAACGACATAAGATAAAGGTACGTAGAGCTATAGATTCTACATGATAATCATAAATGTAATCATAAAGTCGGCATGATATCAGTCATGTATTTGCTTGTGAAAGCTTGCGGCTTTCATGTAACTGCCGCCTAGCAACGAGAGGCAAAGGGTAAAGAGGGTAGGCTATCACAGATTCTATTCGGAAGAGATCAACACAATTCTAGACTCCCAGAAGAGGAAGAGCTAGCACTAGAGTGTTCACCGGTGTTTTCATGTGTCATTTCCATTGAGTAGAACCAGAGTAGAACAGCCAGTGAACCGCAGCGTGTTCTCCCGCTGACGTCACAACATGGCCGCGAGCCACGGACCCAGTTTTCTTGTGCTGTGCAATTAAAAGTTGGATATTTGCGTAACAACAGCTTCTTTTCACGTAATTATAACAGAAATCTAACATGTTTGCCATGTTGTATAGTTTATTTAAGAAATTGCATAGAGTCATGTTTGTGTCATCAGCACTTTAATGACTATTATTTTTGTAGCCCACAGGCTCTAAATATTAATTTTCGATTTTAATAAAATTAAATGTTTATCTAACGGACTGACAATAATGTCAAACTGAACTGCACTCATTTAAGTTGTGATTCGCGCTGTTTGTACCGATAATAACCGCAAATTCCCCGCCGACTTCGTTGATCAAGGGAGAGTAACTCATCCGCGGCCCCGACATGTGGTGTGTGCACGCGCGTGCAGTCGGCGGAGGCAGTAGTGTGTCGGAGGGAACAGAAGCAGAGATAACGCTTTTGTCTCCGGTAAACCAGTCTTCTCTCGTTCAATTACGTGCTGGCATCAAAAGACACCGTTGGTTGTAAATGAAGCCAAACTGAGTGGTTGGAGTGTATTTTCATACACAAATGGAGAAATGTTCGCTGAGTGTGTAATTGTGTCGCCCCACTGCAGACCGTTGTCGTTGTTAATTCATAGCATGCTCAGCTGCGTGAATGTGTCATGCACCGAAAATAAGAGATTTACAAGCCAGGAACGCCTCATGATGCAATATGTGAGCTTGTATAGCCTATTACTGATTATTTTCGGTGTGCAAATCACAGTTTTCATTGGTGCATTAGCGTCTGGCATACACTAACGAATAAAAAAGATGCAATATGTTGTAGTAATAATAATAATGGAGCAAATGTCTGAGAAATTAATATAGCTCGTCTATTATGCAGGCATACTTAGGCTAATAATAATAATAATGGGGATAGTGAAGTGAAGATGATTAAGACGGAAATGGGGATAAAACTATTTAAATGTCTTCTGAAGTGCTGGTAGCATTCTAGACTTTTGTTGAATGATATTTAACTTTTATTTTCAAGTATTTTTATTTGTACATTTTAGGTTATATTTTTGTCGCTCTGACTGTTATTCAACAGGTTATAATGACCTGCAATCTCAGTCTGTTAGTTGAACGCAAGAAAAGAAAGAAGATTTACTGCCATTTTACTTTGTATTTGAGTAAAGTGAATAAATAAATGGTCTGTGGAAAATGCATTTAATCCTGGGAACTGCGTGCCCTGCATCTTTCAGTTCTTTTAAAATCAAGGCTGAATACTTTCTTCTTTGCCGCTGCCTTTTATTCAGTCAAATCTGAGACTTTTAATTTGATTTCTTTCAGCGCGACCGCAATGCATGATGGGATCTATCGCTTTGGTTAGTGACCATCGTTGTACGCTACTTTTCGTGATGCATTGTGGGATACTTCGAGTGCACTATACTGTATAGGGTGTAAATAATCCTCACTAAGGTTCCGGACAGCACTACAGAATGGCGTCCTCACTATATAATGAGAAGGGAGCGATTTCGGACACAGGGATGGTCAAAAGACTCTTTCGAAGCCGGAAGTTGTGTTTGTTTTGAGAGCAGTCAGGAAAGTTTGAAAAAAAGTAGGCGGTAATCGTCATTTAAACTCGATTTTGTGCAATACTTCGTTTGGAAAACAGTTTTCAAAATGGCGGTGCTGACACGTCACGTTTCGAAGTCTCGCACAAGTCTGGTGAAGATCACGCGGATAAGCGACGCCTGCCGTGGACCAAACGAACTAAATTCGACACGGCGAAAAACCGAACAGGCCGATAAGGATGATATTTAATTGCAATTAGTTGCCGATACGAGTCACGATACAAGGTTACTAAAACCCAAAACGTCATTGAAGAACACGTTAATTAAGAAATAAAGCAAGTTTAAAAATGACTTCAGTTCTCATTCAGATCCGATGCATGTTTGTTCAGTGTTGTAGTCGAGTCACGAAACCTTGAGTTCGAGTCCCGAGTGTTCAAATCCAAGTCATTAAAGAAAATTTTGAGTTCGAGAACAAGACTCCAACCGCGCCATTTGACGGTGAAGCGTCAAAGCGTCTCTGCTACTGTGAATACATTACTAACATTACTGCTCGACTGCCCCATTTTAGTGAATAGGCTACAGATCAGATAAAAAGCTTGTTCATTGCTCAGCAAGCCCCGCCCACTATCAACAGGGCAGATAACATGAGAGAAGGTTAACACTAGCTAGTTCATCGCTCAGCAAGCCCCGCCCACGATCAACAGGGCAGATAACATGAGAGAGGGATAACGCTAGCTAGTTCATCGCTCAGCAAGCCCCGCCCACAATCAACAGGGCAGATAACATGAGAGAGGGATAACACTAGCTAGTTCATCGCTCAGCAAGCCCCGCCCACAATCAACAGGGCAGATAACATGAGAGAGGGTTAACACTAGCTAGTTCATCGCTCAGCAAGCCCCGCCCACTATCAGCAGGGCAAATAACATGAGAGAGGGATAACACTAGCTAGTTCATCGCTCAGCAAGCCCCGCCCACCATCAGCAGGGCAAATAACATGAGAGAGGGATAACACTAGCTAGTTAATCGCTCAGCAAGCCCCGCCCACAATCAACAGGGCAGATAACATGAGAGAAGATTAACACTAGCTAGTTCATCGCTCAGCAAACCCCGCCCGCTATCAACAGGGCAGATAACATGAGAGAGGGTTAACACTAGCTAGTTCATCACTCAGCAAGCCCCGCCCACCATCAGCAGGGCAAATAACATGAGAGGGGGTTAACACTAGCTAGTTCATCACTCAGCAAACCCCGCCCACTATCAGCAGGGCAAATAACATGAGAGAGGGTTAACACTAGCTAGTTCATCACTCAGCAAACCCCGCCCACTATCAGCAGGGCAAATAACATGAGAGAGGGTTAACACTAGCTAGTTCATCACTCAGCAAACCCCGCCCACTATCAGCAGGGCAAATAACATGAGAGAGGGTTAACACTAGCTAGTTCATCGCTCAGCAAGCCCCGCCCACTATCAACAGGGCAAATAACATGAGAGAGGGTTAACACTAGCTAGTTCATCGCTCAGCAAGCCCCGCCCACTATCAACAGAGCAATGAACATAGCGTGTCACTTCCTTCTCTGGGTGGAGTCTTGCCAAATGACGTTTGAAGTTCTAGGTTGTCCCCGTCGTCTCCTCGATAGTTCTTCTACATATGGAACACACAGCAGTGCATTTTTCCCACTGCACGAGAAGTCTGTATAAGCAAAGCGGACAATCCTAGTGACGTTCTCTCCAGGCATTTTAGCGCCGTTAACGTTAGTTTGTTCCTGAACATAACGTACAAACAAGTGAATGTGCTTCTCTGGCACGAAATTAGTACAAAAATTAATATCGATATAAATATCTTAAGCCAAATTATTATGGCATGTTACAAAAACTAAAAAATCAGGGTCCTCGTCTCGAGTCCGAATGCAGTTAATGTACGAGTCCGAGTCAAGTCATGAGTCCTTAAAATTAGGGCGCGATTCAGACTCGAGCGCTCCAAGCCTGTTTTTTGTGACATTGCAAATAATTTCGGAGGTTCATCGAAGACTGTCGGACCAAGGGATTTGGATTTTCCCGATGTAACAGGTTTGAACGCAGCTCAAAAAAGTTTTTCATAATTATTATCAGAGTCCAAACGACGTCCTCTGTTGGCCTGTAGTCGGATGAAAGTTTCTCAATCCAGATTTTTCTAATTATTTTGTCAGTAAACGCAGCCGAGAACTGCCAAGTTTCCCAGAAACAAGCCATTAAAAAGCAGATGCCTTTTCCTGTCGTCTGTCAGCAAACATGCCTGATCGCGCGGCGTTTAACACACAGCTATTTAATCGGCTCGCCCAGCGACTCCATCGTCCTCCCGTAACGCACATCGCGTCGCGGCGTCCGAAGCACGTTCAGAACTCTACGTACCGGCAAGTACGTGCAAACCGAAGTGCATTGAATTGAATAGGAAAGTCTCCAAAAGGTAACAGGGTAGTCGGTCACCAACGCTAACGGAGCTCGCCACACCCAATCCGACTCACGAATCCAGACTGGAACGCAGAAACTGTTTGTATTGGCAGTTCCAGTGAACCAAACTTGCGCTGATGAGCCTGATGATCTCCGCCTCGTGTAGATATATAAATAAATAAACGTGGTGATGATGATCTCAAGCTTCAGCGCTGTGTGTACTGTACATGCTGAAGGATTGGCATTGTGCGTGTGCGATTATAGTCTACTCTCAGAGCAGTGCTGGCACCGTGTCTGGAAAAAAACCATAACGCTGCATAGTGTGTGTGTGTTGCATCAGGAGAGCAGCGAGACTTTGTGGGAGTGGACGGCACGGGGAAGCGGCTCCTCTTCATGGCGAACGAAGCGGACCTGGAGGAAGGCCTCGTGATCCGGAAGGCCATCATGCGCAAGTAAGTTCCGGGTTTTTTTTTTTTTTTTTTCTCCCTCGTGTTCTCATCCCACACTCGTATAAGCAGAAGCCTGATGAAAAACCATGCTGTTTCACAAAGTGCATCATCGTTGCTCGGGGAAACGGAACATTCTTAAAGGAAACATGAATATTTTTCAGCATTTTCTAAGGAGTCTCTAGTGCTACAGTACAGGCGGCAGCCTTGGGCCCAAAACGTTGCTGGGTCGAGTCTAGGGATGTTAACCGATGACCGATGGTTGACCGAATCAACGTCAACCGGTTAATTTTTTTTTGGTTGTCGGTTAAAAAAAAAAATCAATCGTTTTGGAGCTGCCGATTTTGGAGCGGAGAACCTGGAATTCTGTGTTGTAAACGCTTGGGGCATGCCATGCGGTGTAAGGACGACAGCTGACAAATCAGAAACACCCATTCAGTCATGTCCCGCCCTCCCGCCCCAGTTGAAGACAGCTGCCACTCAGCGAAAGAAAAGTCTCGGTGTTGGATTACATTTTACTACGTAACATCAAGGAAATTCTTGACCATCAAAGAAACAAGAACACGGCGCATGAATGAAGTCGATGGTTGATTAGTCTCATCTCATTATCTGTCGCCGCTTTATCCTTCTACAGGGTCGCAGGCAAGCTGGAGCCTATCCCAGCTGACTACGGGCGAAAGGCGGGGTACACCCTGGACAAGTCGCCAGGTCATCACAGGGCTGACACATAGACACAGACAACCATTCACACTCACATTCACACCTACGGTCAATTTAGAGTCACCAGTTAACCTAACCTGCATGTCTTTGGACTGTGGGGGAAACCGGAGCACCCGGAGGAAACCCACGCGGACAACATGCAAACTCCGCACAGAAAGGCCCTCGCCGGCCCCGGGGCTCGAACCCAGACCTTCTTGCTGTGAGGCGACAGTGCTAACCACTACACCACCGTGCCACCCGTGAATATTAATGTCAAAGTAATAATAATACACAAGATCTGAACTAAAACCTGGTTACTCACTGATGTTACTTAGCATCAGACAGTTGCTATATTAGCTTAGCGGCTAATCAGCTCAGCTCCAGCTATTCCATTCCCAATGGCTGTGCACAATTAGCAGCCATGTAACCGTAATATCAGTAGCTGGAAAACAATTGCAGTATGAGGTCTCTGTGGCTCACTTCGAAGAAAAGTGCCTAGTCCGTAGCAGTATGCAGTATCAACTAGGGATGGCGAAAACTAAAAAAAAATCTTGACTGTCCACCGAGCCTCATTAGCCGGTTAAAGTCGGTTAACCTATGAGTTTAAACATGGATGCAGACGGCGCGCCTTTTGGCGGATGCCGCCTTTTTCACGGCTGAATCGTGCAGATCCGATTTTTTTTGGGGGGGGGGGGGCGTTGGAGTGTCTGAATAATTTCATCAGAGTAAATTCTGTATTAAAATTACTACATAAGCAAACACCGTTACAGTCCATGAAACATAGGAAGTATGAGAAGAAAACAGTATTTACCTTTAGTTTGTGTGGAGAGATCTGATCTGCAATAACATGCATTGTTGGCTACAGACCGAAACATACTTTCAGAATGCACTGGCCAAGGCAGGACTAAACTCCATGTGCCTTCTAATAATAATTAAAAAATAAAAAACAGAATAGTAATTTGTAAGCTAAAAAGCCTGTCTCTACACTTTTCTTTCGCCGAGTGGCAGCGGTCTTCAACTGGGGCGGGAGGGCGGGACATGACTGAATGGGTGTTTCTGATTTGTCAGCTGTCGTCGTTAAGGCCAATTTATGCTGACAACCCAGTCCTCGCAGATGGCGTCGCAGATAGCGTCTGCGTAGCCCCCCCACCTTCGCAGACGCTCTGCGCGCACCTCCCAAAAATTGTGACCACCGCAGAAGCATCGCAGACAAGAGGGCTCTGATTGGTCCACTCTACATCCGCTGTACACGCACTTCCGCTTCCCTACTTTCCCGGTTTGTTTTGTTTTCACGACCGGCATTTTTAAAAACACGAGCGAAGATGGAGCAGCACGAAGAGCGGTTGATCGAGGAAGTGAGGAAGTACGGACATCTATACGACTCCAGTTCTAGTCATTATAAGTAACCAGAGGATAAACACTTCACTAACCACACCCACCAACTACTCCTAGCGACTTCGCGCCCCCTTGCGTTGTGGCGGTGAATAACATCGCGCACGCCTATTACTCCCCGCTCAACGATAAATTACAACTGTCTGCGAAAAGCTATCTGCGAAAGCCTTGTCGCAAAAGCATGCAGAGGCCCTTACACCGCATGGCATGCCCCAAGCGTTTACAACACAGAATTCCAGGTTCTCCACTCCAAAATTGGCAGCTTCAGAACAATTGATTTTTTTTTTTTTTAACCGACAACCAAAAAAAAAATTAACCGGTCGACGTTGATTCGGTCAATCACCGGTCAAACGGTTTTCGGTTAACATCCCTAATATCAACACACAGCCTACTGCAGTTATTAACACTGACTGTATTTGTGAAAAATAAAAAAAAGTATCAGGCTAGACTTTTTAGCTTACAAATTACTATTCTGTTTTTTTTTTTTTTTATTATTATTAGAAGGCACATGGAGTTTAGTCCTGCCTTGGCCAGTGCATTCTGAAAGTGTTTCGGTCTGTAGCCAACAATGCATGTTATTGCAGATCATATCTCTCCACACAAACTAAAGGCGCAGATGCTGACTTTTGGAGGGAAGGGGAGAGAATGAAATGACAGCGGTGTCTGGAGGGGGAGTGACAAACGCAGCTTTTATGTCTGTGAGCCAAGTCGGTGACGGCTTCAGAGCAACTTCAATACCATGCAGTAATGGTGTGTTGATATTGGTATCGGCGTTATAACGATTGTAGCTAATTAATTAGGTTACCCAGCGTTATAACAGCCTTTATTTTAACGCTGTTATTCCCATCACTGAATGTTATGTACTACTTCTAGCACTTGACTTTATTTTCAACGCCATCATGGCCAATTGAAACTGTCTCTAAGCTGGAGCCATTTGTCCTCCGCTCCAATACAAACCCCTCGACGTCAGTGCCGCGTTTGACTCAATGTTTCGCGCTGTAGAAAAGGTAATGTGAGTGGAGGGCAGCGACTGGGACTGAATGTGCGGATGCTCGCGATTAGATTTAGAATAGATTCTAATAATTCCAATTCTAGAATTTTAAACTCATAGGTTAACTGACTTTAACCGGCTAATGAGGCTCGGTGGTCGGTCAAGATTTTTTTTTAGTTTTCGCCATCCCTCGTCGAGTCCCAGAACTGGCAAGAAAAACGTGAGGGGAATGAAGAGCGCTTTCCGTTCCTGTTGAGCAAAGGGCACCGAACCCCCAACTGCTCCCCGGGCGCTGTAGCATAGCTCCCCACTGCTCTGGGTATGTCCGTGCGCTCAGTGCTCACTTGTGTGTTCGCTGCTTCGGATGGGTTAAACGCAGAGAGGAGTTTCACAAGGGTACATGTGATGAATAAAAGTTGTCCGTCTCATTTTTTTTTTTTCTCCATGAAAAAAAAAATATTAATTGATTTGAAAATCATTGATTTTTCGGAAGGATCCAGAATTTTCCTCAGCGATCCGGTCTTTCGTGGGCACTAGACAGGAAAGTGTTCAGCCGATTTTATTGGAAAACCAACATGAGAGATTCAACCACAAGGTGGGAATCAGGAGTTTCAAGCCGATTGAACCGACAGTGAGCGAGCTGGAAACAACAACAAAGCATACGGACCGGTGACGAACATCACTGAACAACCCAAGATGGCGGCGCTCATGAGTTTAGTGTGTTGCATCACACAGTACCCTAATTTTAAGGACTCGGACTCGTGCGTAAACTGGAGACGAGGACTCTTTTTTTTTTTTTTTTTTTTTTTTGTAACATGCCATAATTTGGCGCAAGATACAACCCCGATTCCAAAAAAGTTGGGACAAAGTACAAATTGTAAATAAAAACGGAATGCAATGATGTGGAAGTTTCAAAATTCCATATTTTATTCAGAGTAGAACATAGATGACATATCAAATGTTTAAACTGAGAAAACAACAACACATCTCAAAGTTGGGACAAGGCCATGTTTCCCACTGTGAGACATCCCCTTTTCTCTTTACAACAGTCTGTAAACGTCTGGGGACTGAGGAGACAAGCTGCTCAAGTTTAGGGATAGGAATGTTAACCCATTCTTGTCTAATGTAGGATTCTAGTTGCTCAACTGTCTTAGGTCTTTTTTGTCGTATCTTCCGTTTTATGATGCGCCAAATGTTTTCTATGGGTGAAAGATCTGGACTGCAGGCTGGCCAGTTCAGTACCCGGACCCTTCTTCTACACAGCCATGATGCTGTAATTGATGCAGTATGTGGTTTGGCATTGTCATGTTGGAAAATGCAAGGTCTTCCCTGAAAGAGACGTCGTCTGGATGGGAGCATATGTTGCTCTAGAACCTGGATATACCTTTCAGCATTGATGGTGTCTTTCCAGATGTGTAAGCTGCCCATGCCACATGCACTAATGCAACCCCATACCATCAGAGATGCAGGCTTCTGAACTGAGCGCTGATAACAACTTGGGTCGTCCTTCTCCTCTTTAGTCCGAATAACATGGCGTCCCTGATTTCCATAAAGAACTTCAAATTTTGATTCGTCTGACCACAGAACAGTTTTCCACTTTGCCACAGTCCATTTTAAATGAGCCTTGGCCCAGAGAAGACGTCTGCACTTCTGGATCATGTTTAGATACGGCTTCTTCTTTGAACTATAGAGTTTTAGCTGGCAATGGCGGATGGCACGGTGAATTGTGTTCACAGATAATGTTCTCTGGAAATATTCCTGAGCCCATTTTGTGATTTCCAGTACAGAAGCATGCCTGTATGTGATGCAGTGCCGTCTAAGGGCCCGAAGATCACGGGCACCCAGTATGGTTTTCCGGCCTTGACCCTTACACACAGAGATTCTTCCAGATTCTCTGAATCTTTTGATGATATTATGCACTGTAGATGATGATATGCTCAAACTCTTTGCAATTTTACACTGTCGAACTCCTTTCTGATATTGCTCCACTATTTGTCGGCACAGAATTAGGGGGATTGGTGATCCTCTTCCCATCTTTACTTCTGAGAGCTGCTGCCACTCCAAGATGCTCTTTTTATACCCAGTCATGTTAATGACCTATTGCCAATTGACCTAATGAGTTGCAATTTGGTCCTCCAGCTGTTCCTTTAACTTTTCCAGCCTCTTATTGCCCCTGTCCCAACTTTTTTGAGACGTGTTGCTGTCATGAAATTTCAACATGTCTCACTTTCGACATTTGATATGTTGTCTATGTTCTATTGTGAATGCAATATCAGTTTTTGAGATTTGTAAATTATTGCATTCCGTTTTTATTTACAATTTGTACTTTGTCCCAACTTTTTTGGAATCGGGGTTGTATTTATATCTACATTCATTTGTGTACTTATTTCGTCCAAGAGTGTCACGCCTTGGCACGTGCATCAGATAGACTCTCGGGCACGTGCGTCACACATGCGCCGTAAATGACTCGCGCCTGCACAGGATTAAGGCGCAATCAGCGCGCCGTTATAAAAACCGTGAATACACATTTACTTTGCGAAGTATTGAGTTGCGTTGCTGACATATTACCGAGCCTCATCTCCTTGTTTGGGTTCCTGATCCCTGATTTCCTGTTTCTCGTCTGTGATTCTGCCGAGTCTACGACAGCCTGTTTGTGCCTCACTCGACCTATTGCCTGTTTTACGATTTTGCCTGCCGTTCTGGATTGTTTACCGTCTTCACTTGTATTAATAAACACACCTTCTGCACTTCCATCCGTCTCCCAACCATCTCTGACAGAAAACTTTACACTCCCTGACAAAGAGACGCGCATTCACCTGTGCGTATGAACGTCATGTTCAGGAACAAACTAACGTTAATGGCGCTAAAATGGCCGCCGTCAGATGGCGCGGTTGGAGTGTTGTTCTTGAACTCGACTCGATTTTTTTTTTTTTTTAATGACTTGGACTTGACCACTGAGACTCGGACTTGAGGTTTCGTGACTGGACGAAAAGAACACTGGCATCACATAACGTTAAACGCTTCAAGTAAAAGCTCATCCCAACGCCGCACAAAATGAACAATATATTCCGTAAATATGTTGTTTATTCTCGAATCGACACTAGCTTTATGTAGATTAAACACTTTTTTTTTTTTTCCCCCAAACCAAAACATGCTGTTTTTCCATTCAAACGGATGGGAGGTTCATCGGTGCAGCGGCGTGCTGTCAAGCCTACTTTAAAGGGGCCCTTCCCAGAATCCAGCAAGCGATCCCTTTAAAGCGAGCCTACTTTAAAGGGGCCAGAATCCCAGAATCCAGCAAGCGATCCCTTCGAAACCCATCTCGAATTTTTTCCATCATCATTACGTCACACGTCGAAGCTTTGAACAATACACGCCTTGTCTTTTCTTTCCTTCACAGCCGCACGTGATGCATTTGAAGCCGGTTCTGGTCCATTACACTGAAAATAACGATAGGAAAATGGATTGGATTGGGCAAAAGAATTTCAAATAAAGATACTTTGACTTTCAAGGTAATCGGGCGTCACCGAATCGCGACTTACACCAACTTTGTCGGACGAGGTTACGATTTCGCCTCCGTTTGTTCCTGTTCCCAGCGTAACTCAAAAAATAGTGAACGGATTTTGATGAAATTTGGAGGAAAGGTGGGCCATGGGCCGAGGAACGATTGATTTAGCGTTTGACGCAAATCCGGATACGTGGCATGCCTTCTAGTTGCGGATTGTTTTGGGAACATCGCTAGCATTGAAAAATGGCGACTCGCTACTTGGTGCAGAGGATTCTAGGAAGGGTGAGGCAGCCCCTTTAAAGTTATCACCACTGGAGAAAAGAGAGGCTGGCGAAGGAACGACTTTATAGTTGCTTTAACGTAAGGGGTAACAGGAATTGGCTGGTCTTGCAGAAGTTCCATAACATTTATATAGAGCTTTGAATAGCTGAAATAAAAAAAATTGTGTTTTTCATTATATTTCACTGTAGTACACTGAATGAGCCAACTCCTTCTTCTTCTTCTTCTTCTTATTATTATTATTATTAGCATGCTGTTGTAGGCAAATAATCAATTTCAGTTTGCTAAGAATGACTCTCCTTTCCGGGCAGCCTCATCACACTTGACCGTGATCAGTCAGAAAGCGTTGATTAATTTTCTCTAACTGCACAGCTCGCACAGTTCTTCCTGTTTGCATTATTGCCTTCATTCGAAAACGTTATAGTTTCCATAGTAAGAACATCCACAGGGACTTGTATAGCGGATTCTCCACTTGAACAGAATAAAATCATGTCGAATTGTTGATATTTTTTCTCTCGATGTTCATGCGAGGTTCATTTTGATTTTTTTGCAAGGAGGCTCCAGTGTCAGCACTTTGTAACATCTTGGCTGTACTGTACCACCCTGTTGTTAATTACTTTCCTTTAAAGTGGCTTTAATGTCCCTCAACCTCACTTTTTTCCCTTGGAAAAAAAGGTCGATGGAAAATCAATAAGACCAGTCGACTTTCACGGAATCTGCCAAGACTGATCCGGAAGATCCCGAAGGGGTGGGTGACATCATACGTGTAACAATCCAGGCATCAGTTTCGTCCCCGTGCGCAGCAGTGGTTAGACCATATGGAATCACGTTTTGGAGAGAATTCTGATCGTCGTTGGGATTCTTGTATGTCGGATGAAGGGGCAGATGATTATCAAGGATATCCCGGAGTAAACGCTTCTTTTCGAGCCCCCAAGACGAGAAACAGATGCCAGTTCACGACAGTCCCGCTCACCGCCGATAGCACACCACCAGCCAGAGAGAATCGGAAACACAGATCGGTTTGTGGATTTTTATTCTAATCTGGCTGCTGCAAAATATTTACATGTACCTCAATAAATGCAGGAATATAATCTTTAAAATGTACACTTACTCAGTGTAATTATTGCTAATTATATGCGACAACTCGCAGCTGTGTCACATTCAGAAGTTCGCCGATGACACAGCCATTGTGGGGTGTATCAGTGACGACAGAGAGGAGGAGTATAGGAGCCTGGTGAGGGACTTTGCCGTTTGGTGCAATAGTAACCATCTGCAGCTCAACACCTCGAAGACCAAGGAGCTGGTCATTGACTTTGGGAGGTCCAGACCAAGGTCACGACCAGTTCTGATCGAGGGAGTCGAGGTGGAGGCTGTGGATTCCTACAAGTACCTCGGGCTGTGGCTGAACAGCAAGCTGGACTGGACTTGCAACACCAATCACTTATACAGGAAGGGACAGAGCAGGCTATACTTCCTTAGGAGGCTGCGGTCCTTTAACATCTGCAGGAAACTCCTGTGGATGTTCTATCAGTCCGTGGTCGCAGTGTTTTACACCATGGTGTGCTGGGGGGTGCAGTACAACCAAGAAGGACACATCCAGGCTGGAGAAACTGATCAGGAGGGCCGGCTCTGTGGTCGGCATGAAGCTGGACTCTCTGGTGACGGTGGCAGAGAAGAGGACTATGGACAAACTACTGAACATCATGGACGACGCCAGTCACCCTCTGCACACCGTCATCAGCAACCAGAGGAGCCTGTTCAGTGGCAGAATGCTCCTTCCCAAGTACAGGATGAACAGACTCAGGTGGGGTTTACATTAGACCGTATCAGCAGATCATCAGATTAACGTTTTTAAAACGATTAACATGCACACAGCAACACCAATACACGGATACGCTCGGCTCCGCAGGCATCCTGCGCTCCAAATCACTCCGCCCTGAGCAGCGAGTGCCCTCTGGAGAGTGCGCACTCCGGCCCTGCGCAGCTCACAGAGCGCGCGAGTGAAGTGCACGAGCAGTGATTCGGGACTGAGCCGCTGTGTGTGTGATCTCAGTGCATGTCGGGCATGCGCGTCACTTACCACTTGCAAGTGGAAGGATGGCAAGCCTAAAGACAATCATAACTACACAATGGGCAGTATTTGCATCAGTATTTGCAGTATTTTCATACTTTTATACTCTTTAATGAAAGGTGATACAAGGCGGAAGTCCGCGCCGTTTTTCAGCAGTCGCGTCACATGACCAACGCCAGCGAATCAGGAAGGTGGATGTCACAGTGACATTGTCCAATGACGACGCCAGCTAGAGCTCAGCACAGTGTATTCGCGTATTCTGAATGTTTACACAGCAAGGGACCAGACACGATCTGGATTGAATACGTGGACCCTGGCGGATTCCCGTTTCCCGGCGTTTCCAGGCGGTTTAATGTAAACGGACAGTGCATCCGCGAAGAAAACGAGACAGATACGGTCTAATGTAAACTTGGCCTCAAAAACTCCTTTGTCCCTCACGCCATCAGACTGTACAACTCCTCTCTGGGGGGGACAGAGGATGGGAAGGAGCAGTAGCCTAGCCTAACAATAAGCAATACCGGACGATGTGCAATATATAATGTGCAATACCTCTTCTGCTGGACTCCCCCCAAAATATCTTATTCTTTTTCATTTTTGTATATGTAAATATTTAATTTAATTTATCGAGAAGTTTTTCTCTCTTTCTATTCTCTGTTTATCCTGTAATGATCCTTCTGGAATTTTAATTTCCCTGAGGGAACCCTCCCAAAGGGATCAATAAAGTTCTAACTAATCTAATCTATTGAAAGAAAACATGAAGTGGGCAATAATACGGGGATCGACGAACTGTCCAAATGTCCGATCAAATGTCATTTATTAAATAAATGGGTTTCTTTTTGCTCCAATAATCCCCATGTGGTCGTTCTGGTGGTGATTAATCAGATTTATTATTAGTAGGCGACACGAAGTCTGCCCGCTTTGTTTGCACAAACCACACCCACTGTCGCTTTAGATTAGTGTCATTCCTCGGAAATTCGTGAACCGAATGTCCTGTCGTATATGGATTTGATCATCCAAACGCAACGCAGTGCTTTCCCATCGTTATTTTTGTAAGATTCCATCAACAATATCCAATTTCAGCGAGGAAACAAGTTCGGAGTCGGACGAACGGAAATGACCCAGATAACCAGGGTTCCACGTGTGACGTCATGCGAGATTAGCCCTGGGATAATAAGGCTGCCTTTTTCCGGGATCCGGACGCCACGATTTATTGATAGTTTTGTACTTGATTATAAAATAACAAATAATTAATATTCCCCCCCTGCTTTATTAGTTCATTTTGGTCATTACTAATGATATATATTCATTTCAAAGCATTACAATAAGGCATTCCAGACACTTTAACAGCACATCGTTTGTTTGGGTTTTTTTTAAATTCCTTGCACAATTGAAAACTCGATTCTGTGCTATGTAAAATGACGGCAATATCGGGTTTTGTATTTTACGAGAAATTAAATGGCTCGTACACCCCTTTTTGTCGTAGTAATAATAATAATTCAGCCAAGACCGGTATTGCATTTCTGTAGAAAATATTAGAACGGTCGATCAACATTCGGCTAGAAAAGGAAATGACGTTTAACCTGAGGAGTATTTTCAGGATGTCGGACAGTACATGTGGCTCTGAAACGTGTATTTATTTTATCTATTTATTCGCTGGATATTATTTCAGGCAAAACGCAGCCTATGCCGCTTTTGCCAGCAGGGGAGAGTGTAGGCTGTTGCTTTTCAACCGTATTAAAAGGTCCACTGATGAGCGTAGGGAGAGTTATACCACCTACAGTACCAGTAACACCGATAAGCTGTTAAAGTGGATCAGCACTAGTGCATCTCAAAAAATTAGAATATTGTGAAAAAGTTCAATATTTTCCATCAGTTATTTAAGAAAGTGAAAATGTTATATATTATAGACTCATTACACATAAACTAAAATGTTTCAAGCATTTTTCTATTTTAATTTTAATCAGTATGGCATACAGTACAAAAACAAAAAAAAACCATCTCAAAATATTAGAATATTTCATTTCAAGTTTGAGTAAAACAGTATGAGCACAGTGTATCTCTCGGTCTAGTTCAGTACACACAACCACAATCATGGGGAAGACTGCTGACTTGACTGTTGTCCAGAAGATGATCACTGATGCCCTCCACAAGGAGGGTAAGCCACAAAAGGTCATTGCTGAAAAGGGTGGCTGGAAAAGGTGCACAAGCAACAGGGATGGCCACAGTCTTGAGAGGATTGTTGAGAAAAGTCGATTCGAGAATTTGGGAGAGCTTCACAAGGAGTGGACTGAGGCTGGTGTCAGTGTATCAAGACCCATCACGAACAGACATCTTCAAGAAAGGGGATACAACTTTCGCATTCCTAATATCAAGCTCCTCCTGAGCCAGAGACAATGTCAGAAGTGTCTTATCTGGGCTAAGGAGAGAAAGAAATGGACTGTCGCTCAGTGGTCCAAAGTCCTCTTTTCAGATGAAAGTACATTTTGCATTTAATTTGGAAATCACGGTTGTAGAGTCTGGAGGAAGAGTGGAGAGGCACAGAATCCAAGGTGTTTGAAGCCCAGTGTGAAGTTTCCACAGTCTGTGATGATTTGGGGTGCCATGTCATCTGCTGCTGTTGGTCCACTGTATTTTATCAAGTCCAAAGTCAACACAGTCATCTACCAGGAGATTTTAGAGCACTTCATGCTTCCATCTGCTGACGAGCTTTTTGGAGATGCTGATTTCCTTTTCCAGCAGGACTTAGCACCTACCCACAGTGCCAAAACTACTACCAAATGGTTTGCTGACCATGATATTACTGTGTTTGATTGGCCAGCCAACTTGCCTGACCTGAACCCCACAGAGAATCTATGGGGTATTGTCAAGAGGAAGATGAGAAACACCCGACCCAAAAATACAGATACGCTGAAGGCCACTATCAAAGCAACCTGGGCTTCAATAAAAAAAAAATTGGTACGGCCAAATAGTTGCTGTAATGGGCGGGTTTTTAACGATCTGGAATTATGCGGGCGGGTAGTGATTACACACGGGCGGGTATCAGATGCATCAAAACTGTAATAGGCCTATAAATTCACAGTATAAATTAGACTATAATAATATATATATATTTCATTATGTACAAATGGCCATAATCACAATGTGCTCAGTATTTAACAATATTTAACGTGTAGCCTACCCTACGTCACTAAACCGTGACCGCTGCAAATTTCTAGCATCAGGCATTGGCATGTCGGATGAGATAAAACTGAAGTTGGCTAAGGGTACATATAAAATAGTTAACAATGATTATTCCAGGGCGAAGTCTGAAATTTGGAATAAATTTGGCTTGATAGCTGATGAAGACAACAACACGGTGCCTGGATATGCAGCTTGTAAAGCAACCCTCGCGTAAGACAGTCAGAAACTGGGGACGTCTTCCCTGAGGAAACATGCCGAGATCTGCACAAGGACGACAACCACAGGTGCCACCAGCAGCTCAACAATCGAACGTTTTTTTTTTCCCTAAAGCTACAAACCTCCAAGGAGGGAGGACAAGGAGACCATAGCGCAGTTGGCTGTGAATTTTGAGAGTCGGGACATTAGGTCCTTTGAGACAGTGAGTGGCGTTGGATTTTTGGAATTGGCTCAGGGTTTAATCAGTGTCGGAGCGCGGGCAGGTGCAGTGGATGCACAGCAACTTTGGCCCGATCCAACTACCGTCTCTCGTAGACTTAAGAAGTGTGCCGATGACACCAGACAAAGCATTACTCCTGAGCTAAGGTCACAAATGACTGACTGTAACGGGGCTCTTACGCTTGATTTCTGGACTGATGATTTCCGAAAAGTAGGCTCTCTCTGTGTGACCATACATTACATTAACAGATATTGGGATACTGTTCCTTCACAGTAACCTTGGATCAAATTAAGGCAGGCCTACATCTGCTATCTGATTTTATTTTGCTTTAAACTGACTTTCTTTTTTTTTTCCATTTTCCGTTGTTATTTAGGGCTCCGGTACAGGAAATGCCCGTGTTTACCGTTACTTTTACTACGAAAATCTGAAAGAAAAGCAGAACAAATTGAGTGTATTTTTCCATACCGTCACGTTGTTTTTCATTGAGAGGCACATCGAAAAAATAAAGTGCTCTATTAGAATGCTTTAAATTGTGTGTTTTTTCGCGGGCACGGGTGGGTAACTGGTCCGGGCGGGTGCGGATTTAACTTTGATATAATCACGGGTTAATAGGTGGGTCCGGTGCTGTACTGTGCAGGGCTTTGAACCAGAATTTTTTTCCTATTGGTTCGTTCTGAACAGAAACGGAATTTTAATGTTTCCGGTTTTGGGTTCCACCATTAAATAGATGTTCCCGAACTGGTTAGAACAAAAAAAATTTCGTTCCCGGAACGGTTAATTACGTTCCCTGTCAGCTGTTTAACAAATGGCTATAAAATTATGTCTCTGTCTCATCCAGCTTAAGCCAAATGTAGGCTAATTCTATTACAACCTTCATTAAATAAGACAAGAAATAATTCAAAACAATTATTATTTCAAATGTTGGCGATTTGGATTCTCAGTATGTCTTCCCATCTACACAAACAGAAAAAGTACCAAAAATGAAAGATAATTCGTTTAGTGTGTTACCAAAGGCTAGTCAGGCCCTATGCATTGATGGGCTAACAGAGGTTAACGTCATTTAATGTTCGCGAGCCTCTCATTAACGTGGACAAATATATTGATATCGTGTTTGAAATTGACGTTTTTGAATAACGACAGACTGCAATATTTACCTCTTATTTAAGATGTGGAGACGTGATAGTAGTCCACCCTCCCGCTCTCTCCATTCAGTCAGCGAACGTCACACAGGAAGTGAACCCCAGCGGGTCATAGAAACTTGCGCAGGAGAAGAATGACTTTTTTATTTGTAGGCTACGGAAACTTTGAGGAACGAAATAAAAACCGGTATTAACCGGTTACCATTATTTTTAATAAGCGTTTCTGTTCCGGAACATAAAAAATAATAAAGTTTCTGGTTTCGTTTCTGTTCCATGTGAAATAGAAAAAGTTCCCGGTTTTCGTTTTCGTTCCTTGAACCGGTTCAAAGCCCTGGTACTGTGCGGATGTGGGTGGGTGCGGATCTCAAAAAATGGACCCGTGCAGGACAATGCCACAGACTGATCACCTCCATGCCACACCGCATTGATACAGTAATTCATGGTAAAGGAGCCCCAACCAAGTATTGAGTATATAAATGAATATACTTTTCAGAAGTTGGACATTTCTGTATTGTAAATCCTTTTTTGATTGATCTTGGGGAATATTCTAATAATTTGAGATACTGGAGTTCTGATTTTCATGAGCTATAAGTCATAATCATCAAAATTAAAACAAAAAAGGCTTTAAATATTTCACTTTACATGTAATGAATATAGAATATATGAAAGTTTACCTTTTTGAATTAAATTATGAAAAAAAGGAACTTTTTCATGGTATTCTAATTTTTTCAGATGCACTAGTATATATAAATAAATTTTTTTATTTTTATTTTTAATTTTTTTTTTCTGTAGAAGCTGTAGTTTGAGGTGGGGGGGCAGAACAAAACTCCGGCCTGGCAGGACTCTGACCCCGGGACGGCTAATAAAAACAAGAGGCCTCCTCGGCTGCTGGCCCTTCACAAGAGCTGCCTGTTAAGCGGGCCTCACCGGGGCCCGCTTTTCCTCCCTCCCTCCCTCCCTCCTTGGCCCACTCTAAAGTCTTTCTCTTTTTTCCCCTTTTCTTCTCTCTTTTCTTTGTTTTCTCTTTTCTTTGAGCAAGCGTTCCGTTTGCGGGTTTGAAGCAGAGCTGGCGATTTGGACGTTTCGAAAATCTCATCTAACGAACACGGGAATATTCGATTGAGTCACAAAGCTCTTTCTTGGGTTTTGAGAAAGCAGCTCTTCTGCTTCGAGGTTTGGGAATGGAAACCCACACACACACCCCTTGGAGATCGTAGTGAAATGCTGTGTAATCTGATGATCAGATCTCCTGTATTAATTAATAGGTATCTCGGTGCACTACATGAGCGCCACGTGCCATTCGATGAGCTTGACTCCTCGCCGAGAGAGAAAGCCAGGCTTGATTGCTTTGTCATCAGCTATTAAAGGAGAACTGAAGTCATTTTAAACTTGCTTTATTTCTTAATGAACGTGTTGTTCAATGACGTTTTCGGTTTTAGTCGCCTTATATCGGCAACCAATCGCAATTAAATATCATCCTTATCGGCCTGTTCGGTTTTTCGCCGTGTCGAATTTAGTTCGTCTGGTCCACGGCAGGCGTCGCTCATCCGCACGATCTTCATCAGACTTGTGCGAGACTTCGAAACGTGACGTGTCAGCGCCACCATTTTGTAAACTGTTTTCCAAACGAAGTATTGCACACAAACGAGTTTAAATGACGACTACCGCCTACTTTTTTTCAAACTTTCCTGATCGCTGTCAAAACAAACACAACTTCCGGCTTGATCACGTCAGCATTCAAAAGGGAGAAGGCGTGCACGTCTTTTGACAACGCTGGCAGACGTCGGTCACTTTGATTTGCGCTGTACGTTTTCCTTCCGTCCTACGACGACTCGCACAGGTCTCAACGAATATGTTGCTTTGACACACGAACCGATATATTCCGTAGCGTATTTCAAACACTCAACTTGCTCGAGCAGCGACAAAACAGCTGTCGGAAATGCATTCCGATATTTAATAAAATGAGAGAAATTGAATTTTGATGATAAATTCGCCTTCAGTTCTCCTTTCATAAGTCACACAGCTTCCTGCACTGCTCACTCCATATACACCAAATATCTTCTTTGCTGCATTTGTATTACTCTTATCCACTCAGCGGCCACTTGAATAGGAACTTGTTCTTGATTCTAAGATCAAAAAGATCGAAGATGCTTTTCTGCTCGCCACGGTTGTACAGAGTTACTATATCCTTCCTGGCAGCTCGAACCGATCTGTCCATTTTCCTCGTATCAACAAGGCGTTCGTTTCCACCCGCAGAACTGTCGCTCACTCACTGTTTTTTGCTTTTCGCACCATTCTGTGTAAACTCTAGAGACCGTTGTGTGTGTGTGTGTGAACCCCAGGAGATCAGCAGTTTCTGAAATACTCACTCGAACCAACACCCTTGCCACCACAGTGAAAGAAAGTCACACTTTTTGAGATCACAATGTTTTCCCATTCTGCTGTTTGAACATTAACAGAAGCTCTTGATTTGAAATCCGCGTGATTCGACGCATCGTGCTGCTGTCTAGGGATCGGCTGATTCGAGAACGGCATCAAACAGCGGATGGATGGATGGGAGTTCCTAATAAAGTGGCCGGAGAGTGTATATCCAGGAAAAAAAAAAAGGGCAGCAAGTTTCAACACAGAGACAAATGTGTTTATAGTTACAGTAATTATGCTCGCAGAGAAAGTAGTAGAAGAGTAGCTTCACTCTCCTAATGTCCAAATTAGCACACCGTCATGATCGTCCTCAGCACCATCATTACAACAAACCGAATCCGTTTATCAAGGTTTTCCTGCACGGATTATTGAATGGCGCAAATTGTCCGTGACAACGTGGCAAATATCCAAAATGTCTGTCTTAGGATTGATTTTTTTTTTTTTTTCTTCTCCTGAAATTTTCCCAAACAGTCATGCGATAGGTGTTAGTGCAGGACAAGAAAAATCCTCTATTCACGAACTTTCAAGTGAGGAGGACTTTATATTTGTCGCTCGTCAAGTCACAGCTCTGTTACGCGTCTGAAGTATGGTCCCCTGCTAGTGTCAACCTTAGAAGCCTGTTAGAGAGAGTCCAACGACATGCAACGCGCTGGATGCTACAACAGCGTATTGGGGATGCTACTTACTCATGCCCCTTTTCCACCAAAGCAGTTCCAGGGCTGGTTCGGGGCCAGCGCTTAGTTTGGAACCGGGTTTTCTGTTTCCACTGACAAAGAACTGGCTCTGGGGCCAGAAAAACCGGTTCCAGGTTAGCACCAACTCTCTGCTAGTCTGGTTAACACCAGACCATATCACAAGTGAAATATGGTCTGGAATCCGCCTATTGAATTTCTCGTAGGGGAGGTGTGGTTTACGATTGTCAACGGCCGTTTATTGGACGTTGCGAATGTCTATCATTTGGCGTATACGTAGCCCATAGCCAATCATGGCAGTTGTACCTGGTGACGTAGTTAGAGCGACGAAGAGGCGAAGAAGAGAAGGAAAGAGAAAGAGAAGGCAAAACAAAAATAGGAAAACAATGGCACCGAACGATTACTGCCGTTTGTGCAAGACAAAGCTTGATCGAAAGTTTGGTTCGTATCGCTCGCCGCCATGTTAAATGTGATCCGTAAACAGTCCCAAATAAACTACAAGCTTCCGTTTGTCGAGTAGTACGCGTCACCGTCTTTCCACCCCTCCCCACTCTCTGATTGGCTCCCTAACTCAGGCGAGCCTTTAGACCATAGTTTCCATGCTGTCTTTTCAAATCGGAACGATTGTGCAAAGCAGCATGGGATTTCCCAGGCTAGCTCTCTGCTGGGCCAGAGGAAAGAACGCTCTGGGGGGGGCGGAGTTGTTAAGACCGACAACAATAACAAGACCGAGAAAGATCGCCATTTTTAAGCGGCGAGAAGCCGCAGCTGTACAAACGCAAAGTCGTCCGTTATTATTATTGTTGTTGTTGCTTCTTCCGTGTTGTTGTTGCTTCGATATTCGTGCCAAGGTTTATGCAAACGTAGTGACGTAACTGACGTATACAGCAACGTAATGACGTGGCTTCCCTTAGCACCGTGAGCTATGGAAAAGCAAACTGGTTCTCAGCTGGCTCGCAAGTTGAACGAGTTGTGAACCAGCACCAGCACTGGCCCCGAACCAGCCCTGGAACTGATTTGGTGGAAAAGGGGTAACACAGACAGACTCAGAAGCCTGCACTTGCTTCCTCTGACTTATGATAGGGAGATTAGAGACTTAGTCTTTGTATATAAATGCATTAATGGCCAAACAGATTTGATTTTGAACATAAACCTCTACGTGTCTTTTGTAACTCATGACCGGTCTAGGGCCCAAAACCCGAAATTAATTTAAAACCTACTCACTGCAGAACTTCAACTTATCAGGCCTCATTCTTCGATAGGATTGTTAAACCATGGAACTACGTATGTAAATGTTTTTCCCCAGATAAATTCCGTAGCCTCCCTGTTTTCAAATCATCCCTGTTAGAGCTGTACTTTGAATTACTGACCTCCACCTATAATACGGACTTTTCATGTACTTGGTCTGTGTACCGTGACTGTGGTTGCCACAGATCAATTTAGTCTAATTTTAATTGTATGATTATTCTGTTTTATATCTTCGGGGAAACGCCTTGCATGGGTCGCCCGTTCGCGGTCTCCCCTTTGGGCTGACTTACTTTATTATGTTTTTTTTTTTTTTTTTATGTTTATTTTGTAACAGTCCAATAAAGTTGGTAAAATAAAAATAAACTTTTTTTTTTTTAAGTAATATTCATTTTGCCTTCCACGTAAAGCAGTTGTGTTTCTGCGTTAGCATGTTCAGTCACACTTGTGAGCATCCATTCTCCTTCAGCGAGCGCTTCATCCTGGTCAGAGAGCCCGTCTTAGGGGTTTCTGTCCGTGTCCGAATCCATCACGTCAGTCGTTTTTCACAGCCTGCGCTTTTCCAACATCTGGAAAGATTATGCCGTGTTTTACCTTCTATTAAATGACCAGTAGAAATAGCCTCAGGTAATGTATAGCGTACCCTGTCCAAATTGACATGTCAAGAACGATTCCATTATACTCTGTAGGGGAAAGTGGTTCGGCATTTTTTACTTTGGATACTCCAGGAAGCGCTCGCTCTCCTTTTTTAAATTTTTTTTATTTTTTATAAAGTCTCCTGCCGAAACCAAACCAAATTGAAACCGAGTACAGTCTGGGGTTAAAACCCTGAACAATAAACCAGACATGACATTTAAAAGGTCTTGTCACTTGGGAAGTGACATACAGTGGTGTTTGAAAGTTTGTGAACCCTTTAGAATTGTCTATATTTCTGCATAAATATGACCTAAAACATCATCAGATTTTCACACAAGTCCTAAAAGTAGATAAAGAGAACCCAGTTAAACAAATGAGACAAAAATATTATACTTGGTCATTTATTTATTGAGGAAAATGATCCAATATTACATATCTGTGAGTGGCAAAAGTATGTGAACCTTTGCTTTCAGTATCTGGTGTGCAGCAATAACTGCAACTAAACGTTTGCGGTAACTGTTGATCAGTCCTGCACACTGGCTTGGAGGAATTTTAGCCCATTCCTCCGTACAGAACAGCTTCAACTCTGGGATGTTGGTGGGTTTCCTCACATGAACTGCTCGCTTCAGGTCCTTCCACAACATTTCCATTGGATTAAGGTCAGGACTTTGACTTGGCCATTCCAAAACATTAACTTTTATTCTTCTTTAACCATTCTTTGGTAGAACGACTTGTGTGCTTAGGGTCGTTGTCTTGCTGCATGACCCACCTTCTCTTGAGATTCAGTTCATGGACAGATGTCCTGACATTTTCCTTTAGAATTTGCTGGTATAATTCAGAATTCATTGTTCCATCAATGATGGCAAGCCGTCCTGGCCCAGATGCAGCAAAACAGGCCCAAACCATGATACTACCTCCACCATGTTTCACAGATGGGATAAGGTTCTTATGCTGGGATGCAGTGTTTTCCTTTCTCCAAACATAACGCTTCTCATTTAAACCAAAAAGTTCTATTTTGGTCTCATCCGTCCACAAAACATTTTTCCAGTAGCCTTCTGGCTTGTCCGTGTGAAGTTTAGCAAACTGCAGACGAGCAGTAATATGTTTTTTGGAGAGCAGTGGCTTTCTCCTTGCAAACCTACCATGCACACCATTGTTGTTCAGTGTTCTCCTGATGATGGACTCATGAACATTAACATTAGCCAATGTGAGAGAGGCCTTCAGTTGCTTAGAAGTTACCCTGGGGTCCTTTGTGACCTCGCCGACTATTACACGCCTTGCTCTTGGAGTGATCTTTGTTGGTCGACCACTCCTGGGGAGGGTAACAATGGTCTTGAATTTCCTCCATTTGTACACAATCTGTCTGACTGTGGATTGGTGGAGTCCAAACTCTTTAGAGATGGTTTTGTAACCTTTTCCAGCCTGATAAGCATCAACAACACTTTCTGAGGTCCTCAGAAATCTCCTTTGTTCGTGCCATGATCCACTTCCACAAACATGTGTTGTAGAGCTGTGCAATATATCGTATTTTTATCACGATATCGATATTGGTGTCAAACGATATCAAAATTCATAATATCGATATGAAACGATTTTTTGTCATTTGTCGAAAGGGACGTGCACAATATTTCTACAATGGCAATAAAACAACAACAACATTGACGTGACAGTAAGGTAAAACGAACCCTTCTGTCCCCTAAGGCACACCGTAGCCTTGCATACGTCATCCATTCTACTCCCGCGATATCTCCGCAACAGTAAAAAATCAGTTCTTCTGTTTTCATACGTGTCGGGTGATTTGATATTGATTTCTTAATATGTTGTTTGATTTGCTTGCTAATAGTTATAATAATACAATTAACATATATTTATGTCATATTTTTGGATGTGGGACTGGGTAATGTAAAAATGGCATCTACGGAAGAAAACAAGCACAACAATATTAGCACATATCCAGCTTGCTAGCTGTGTTAGATGTGTTAAACCGTGTGGATTTAAGTGGAATAATTGCGAGTCGTCCTGTGGTCAAGGCAGCGTTTTAAGGTAAGGCAATTTGGTTATTAATGTTGCCCGCCGCGGCATGTTTACTTGGGTTCATTTGATTTTGACTTGTGCATCTGCAGCTAGCATCATGCTTTGAAGTAGGTTCTGCTAAGGACGGGTTTATTGCGCGATGTAGACGGACTCAGATGTAATTACGTTGTTTTTAAAATTCCGTGCGCTTAAAACGGTGTCCCCCTGCTAATCATGTAGCCCTAATCATGTGTTGCTTTTACTTTTCTTAATGGCGAGTGAAATATCTCTGCAAATGGTATTTCAATGCTGACATGCCTAAAAGATAGCGGAGTCCACATTTGGAAGATGAAGGAAGAGAAGCCCATTTTCATGTATGTTAATTCTTAAGGACTTGTCTCTATATTGTGCGTGTTTAATGTTGGTGTCTTAACAACACACAAGCTTACGTTGTAGTGTGTGTGTGGAGAGATTTTATCCTTGGCTGGCTACGAGCCAGTGTGGACGTTACGCAGTAATCACTGGTAATACCAGCGCTGGCTCCATCCTCTGTGATCGGAAATGTTGAGTGAGGAGAACGTGAGCCTTGTGCAGGCTATAGGACCTATGCAAAGTACGCGCTTGCACAGTAAATAGTTTAAGTAAAAGGCGTTTCAGGGTACAACGGGAAGGGTTGACAGGTAGCCTATGAGGCCTGTACTATAAAAATGTGGCCCGGTGCCTCGGGTGTTGATGATCAGGGCTTTAAAAAAAGGTGTATAAATATCGTTTTAAAAATCGCGATATCGATATTTACTGAAAAAATCGTGATATTGATTTTTTCCAATATCGAGCAGCCCTAATGTGTTGTGAAGATCAGGCTTTGATAGATCCCTGTTCTTTAAATAAAACAGGGTGCCCACTCACACCTGATTGTCATCCCATTGATTGAAAACACCTGACTCTAATTTCACCTTCAAATTAACTGCTAATCCTAGAGGTTCACATACTTTTGCCACTCACAGATATGTAATATTGGATCATTTTCCTCAATAAATAAATGAGCAAGTATAATATTTTTGTCTCATTTGTTTAACTGGGTTCTCTTTATCTACTTTTAGGACTTGTGTGAAAATCTGATGATGTTTTGGGTCATATTTATGCAGAAATATAGAAAATTCTAAAGGGTTCACAAACTTTCAACCACCACTGTATCCAGGGGTTTCAGGTAAGTTGCTAGCACAGGTAAAGCTTGCGGGTTAAGGTCATGTGACCTACTATTGCCACATGCTTATGGAAAGGGTTAAATATTGTACTAAAACGACGTGTATGTGCAGTTTTTATTTGAAAGCACTCACATCTCGTATAATTTATGCAGTTTTATAATAATAAAAAAGACGTTTTGTAATATACACTCACTGGCCACTTTATTAGGAACTCCCATCCATCCATCCATCCATCCATCCATCCACCTGCTCGTTTATGCAGTTCTCTAATCCAGTGTTTCTCAACCTTTTTTCAGTCACGGCACCCTTCAGAAGTATGCAAATTCTCAAGGCACCCCCATATAAAATATACGCAGTCACGCTGACCCCGGCAGTGACGACGTGACACGGGAAAGGGGGCCGTGGGACAAATTTTGATGATGCATGAGGCGGCGATGATCTGCATTAGTGTAACTATCGTTTTTTGGAATTTTAATTCATTTTATTTATTTCAATGTTAGAATATATAATTTTTTGACGGCACCCCTAACGAAGCCAGACGGCACCCCAGTTGAGAAAGGCTGCTCTAATCAGCCGATCCCTAGACAGCAGCACGACGTGTCAAATCACGCAGATTACAAATCAAGAGCTTCCGTGAATGTTTAAACATCAGAATGGGAAACATTGTGATCTCAAAGTGTGACTTTTATTGTGCTGGTTGAAGTGAATATTTCAGAAACTGCTGATCTCCTGGGGTTTTCACGCGCGCACACACAACAGTCTCGAGAGTTTACACAAAAACAGTGAGCGAGCGACAGTTCTGCAGGTGGAAACAAACACCTTGTTGATACGAGACGGCGGAGGAAAACGTCCAGATCGGTTCGAGCTGCCAGTAAGGATATAGTAACTCGGTACAACCGTGGTGAGCATCTCGGCATGCAACAGCAGAAGAGCACATTGGGTTCCAGTCCTGCAGCCAAGAACAGGGATCTTAGAATCAAGAACAAGTTCCGATTACAGTAGCCAGTGAGTGGAAGCTGGGAAGAGTTGTGAGATGTCTGCCAGACTCAAATACTGGATTCCTCATGGTTTTTGTGCAAGCAGTGTCTGAGGCCTGTACTGTATATACAGCGCTGAGCGTAAATGAGTGCACCCCCTTTGAAACGTAACATTTTAAACAATATCTCAATGAACACAATTTCCAAAATGTTGACAAGTTTAATATAACATCTGTTTAACTTATAACGGGAAAGTACGGTTAATAATATAACTTAGATTACACATTTTTCAGTTTTACTCAAATTAGGGTGGTGCAAAAATGAGTACACCCCACAACAAAAACTACTACATCTAGTACTTTGTATGGCCTCCATGATTTTTAATGACAGCACCAAGTCTTCTAGGCATGGAATGAACAAGTTGGCGACATTTTGCAACATCAATCTTTTTCCCTTCTTCAACAATGACCTCTTTGTGGCTGGATGGAGAGTGATGCTCAACTTGTCTCTTCAGAATTCCCCAAAGAAAATAATTTCTTTCCACCACAAAGGTGAAGGCTACAAGAAGATCAGCAAAGCTTTACTTATCAGTCAGAATACTGTAGCAAAAGTGGTACAAAAGTTTAAGAAAGATGGAACTGCAACCATCTCACAGAGACGTCCAGGTCATCCACAGAAGTTAACACCTCGACAGGAGCGTCTTCTGATGAGAAGGGTTGAAGAAAATCGGCATGCAAGTTCACTGCAGTTATCTAAAGAAGTAGAAAGCCAAACTGGGATGACTATTTCCCGTGACACAATATGGCGTACACTGCAGAGGAATGGCATGCATGGATGCCGTCCATGAAAGAAGCCTCTCCTAAAGCCCAGGCACAAAAAGCCCACCTAGAGTTTGCCAGGGCCCATGCTGACAAAGATGAAGACTACTGGGACTCTATACTCTGGAGTGATGAGACCAAGATGAATGTTTTTGGAACTGATGGCTTCAAAACTGTATGGCGTCGCAAAGGTGAGGAATCCAAAGAAAACTGCATGGTGCCTACAGTGAAACATGGTGGTGGCAGTGTCCTTATGTGGAGCTGCATGAGTGCTGCTGGTGTCGGGGAGCTGCATTTCATTGATGGCATCATGAATTCACAGACGTATTGCTCTATACTGAAAGAGAAGATGCTACCATCACTCCGTGCCCTTGGTCATCGTGCATTTTTCCAACATGACTAAACACACATCTAAGGCCACTGTTGGATTTCTGAAGAAGAACAGGGTGAAAGTGATTCAGTGGCCAAGTACGTCTCCTGATCTGAACCCAATCGAACACCTATGGGGAATTCTGAAGAGACAAGTTGAGCATCGCTCTCCATCCAGCATCCAGTCACTAAAAGAGGTCGTTGTTGAAGAATGGAAAAAGATTGATGTTGCAAAATGTCGCCAACTTGTTCATTCCATGCCTGGAAGACTCGGTGCTGTCATTAAAAATCATGGAGGCCATACAAAGTACTAGATGTCGTAGTTTTTGTTGTGGGGTGTACTCATTTTTGCACCACCCTAATTTGAGTAAAACTGAAAAATGTGTAATCCAAGTTATATTATTAACCGTACTTTCACGTTATAAGTTAAACAGATGTTCTATTAAACTTGTCAACATTTTGGAAATTGTTTGTGTTCATTGAGATATTGTTTAAAATGTTACGTTTCAAAGGGGGTGCACTCATTTACGCTCAGCGCTGTACACAGACAGACACCAAGCTTGTGGACCCAGACGTACTTTGTTGTATGTATAGGACAGTGGACAGATAGATCTCATGCCAGCTGTAGACAGTTTAAAACAAAAAAAAATGTAGGCCACCGTGCTATGAGGAACATCTGTCGCGAGGACCCATGTAGACACACTTCCATAGTACATGATGGTAATCAGCTATGCAGTTATCCTCTTATACGCTCGGCTTGTGTCGCGCTGCACATGCTGAGCCCCCCGAAGGCCGCGAACACGCTGCACACGTGCTGTTAATTGACCCCTGAATTGATTTTACAGTTTGAGAATGTCTTACAGATTCCTCTTGTCTACACCCTTACTTTGCTTTCTGTCACAAATTGATGACAGGTGAGAAGTAACGCGCTCTTTCTCGCTCGCACATGCCTACTGTGTGAATACACGCGCCCCCTCAAATCTCCAAGCGCAAAGGTGTTTTTTTTTTTTTTTTTTTTTTTAATGATTTTCAGACCAGGCCCTCATGCGCAGAGTTCTTCAGCTCTTCTTCCCAACCGCACTGCCATGTGGATCCAGACAACACATTTCTCATCTGTTGACACAGACACTAGTGCACTTTGTGATGCTCATGAGCTCATCACGCTGCCACGCTACTCACCAAGACTTTGCGAAAGCCGTGAAAGCCATTAGCGCGAGTCAGCTGCCAGCCCCAGGGCTTTTCCTGCCACTTCTGTCGCATCTGGACGGAGCAGAGAGGAAACGCAGGGGCAGGAGAGCAATGAGCCACTGGCTAGATCCATTACAAACTCCTTCAGAGCAGGGCTTCACCCAAATCCGTATCAGAAACGGTTATGAGGACAGAGCTCTGGGAATTCGATTCCCCTTTTCCTGGTTCTTGGGTCAAACCTCACGGAGGGTCATTTTTGTAAAATGATTTAGATCGTCTCTGCCCTGGATTTAGACTTTATGTCAAGATTCTGATAAAAGTTAGGAGTGTTTGTTGATATTTTTTTCAAACCATAGCTGATCCAAAAGGCCATAAATTAAAGGAAAATCAGTAAGATCAGCCGATTTTCACGGAATCTGCCGAGACTGATCCGGAAGATCCCGAAGGACTGTGTGACATCACACGTGTAACAATCCAGGTATCAGTTTCGTCCCCGTGCGCAGCAGTGGTTAGACCAGTCTCGATATGGAATCACGTTTTGGAGAGAATTCTGATCGTCGTTGGGATTCTTGTATGTCGGATGAAGGGGCAGATGATTATCAAGGATATCCCGGAGTAAACGGTTCTTTTCGAGCGCCCAAGACGAGAACAGATGCCAGTTCACGACAGTCCCGCTCACCGCCGATAGCGCACCACCAGCCAGAGAGAATCAGAAACACAGATCGGTTTGTGGATTTTTATTCTAAGCTGGCTGCTGCAAAATATTTACATGTACCTCAATAAATGCAGAAATATAGTCTTTAAAACATACACTTAGTGTAATTATCGAAAGAAAACACGAAGTGGGCGATAATACGGGAATCGACGAACTGTCCAAATGTCCGATCAAATGTCATTTATTACAGTGGATATAAAAAGTGTGCACACCCTGTTAAAATTATATATAAAAAAAATTCGACCATGATAAATAATTTCAAAACTTCTCCCATCTTTAATGTGACCTATAACCTGTACAATTCAATTGGAAAAATAAACAAATCTGTGAGGGGGGGAAAAACATGAAAAAAAAATGTACAATAAGCTGGTTGCATAAGTGTGCACACCCTTAAACTAATACGTTGTCGAAGCACCTTTTGACTAAATTACAGCATTCAGTCTTTTTGGGTCGGAGTCTATCAGCCTGCCACATCTGGACTTGGCAATATTTGGCCACTCTTCCTTGCAAAAGCGCCCCAAATCTGTCAGATTGCGAGGGCATCTCTTGTGCACAGCCCTCTTCAGGTCACACCACAGATTTTCAACTGGATTGAGGTCTGGGCTCTGGCTGGGCCATTCCAAAACTTTTATTGGGGTCAGTGTTGTGCTGGTAGATGAAATTCTTCTTCAGCTTCAGCTTTCTAGCAGACACCTGAAGGTTTTGGGCCAAAATTGACTGGTATTTAGAACTGGTCATAATTCCCTCCACCTCGACTAAAGCTCCTGTTCCAGCTGAAGAAAAACAACCCCAAAACATGATGCTGCCACCACCATGCTTCACCGTGGGTATGGTGTTCTTTTGGTGATGTGCAGTGGTGTTTTTGCGCCAAACATACCTTTTGGAATTGTGGCCAAAAAGTTCAACCTTGATTTCATCAGACCATAACACATTTTCCCACACGCTTTTGGGAGAGTTGATGTATTTTTCTGCAAAATTTAGCTGGGCCTGGATGTTTTTCTTTGTAAGAAAAGGCTTCCATCTTGCGACCCTACCCCATAGTCCAGACGAGGAGAATACGGGAGATTGTCGTCACATGTAGTACACAACCAGTACTTGCTAGAAATTCCTGCAGCTCCTTCAGTGTTGCTGTCGGCTTCTCGGCAGCCTCCCTGACCAGTTTTCGTCTTGTCTTTTCATCAATTTTGGAGGGACGTCCAGTTCTCGGTAATGTCACTGTTGTCCCATATTTTCTCCACTTCTTGATGACTGTCTGCGCTGTGCTCTATGGTATATCTAATGCTGTGGAAATGTTTGGGTTTCTTTTTTGCTTCAGTAATCCCCGTGTGGTCGTTCTGTTGGTGATTTGATGAAATCAGATTTATTATTCGTAAGCGACACGAAATCTGACCGCTTCGTTTGCACAAACCTCACCCACTGTCGCTTTAGATTAGTGTCGTTTCTTGGAAAATCGTGGACTGAATGTCCTGTTGTATATGGATTTGAACATCCAAGCACAACACAGCGCTTTCCCATCATTATTTTTGTAAGATTCCAGCAACAATATCCAATTTCAGTGAAGAAACAAGCACAGAGTCAGATGAACGGAAATGACCCAGATAACCGGGGTTCCATGTGTGACGTCATGCGAGATTAGCCCTGAGGCAAGGCTGCCTTTTTCCGGGATCCGGACGCCACGATTTATCGATTTTAGTTTTGTGCTTGATGATGAATTAACAAATAATTACTATTATTTTTTTTCCCTCTCCTTTATTAATTCATTTTGGTCGTTACTAATGATATATTCATTTTAAAGCATTACAATAAGGCATTCCATACACTTTAAATGCATTTATGCTTGAAGCATAGGCCTTTTGTTTTTGCTGATTTATTTACAGTGGTGCTTGAAAGTTTGTGAACCCTTTAGAATTTTCTATATTTCTGCATAAATATGACCTAAAACATCATCAGATTTTCACACAAGTCCTAAAAGTAGATAAAGAGAACCCAGAATGAGACAAAAATATTATACTTGATCATTTATTTATTGAGGAAAATGATCCAATATTACATATGTGAGTGGCAAGAGTATGTGAAAGTTTGCTTTCAGTATCTGGTGTGACCCCCTTGTGCAGCAATAACTGCAACTAAACGTTTGCGGTAACTGTTGATCAGTCCTGCACACTGGCCTGGAGGAATTTTAGCCCATTCCTCCGTACAGAACAGCTTCAACTCTGGGATGTTGGTGGGTTTCCTCACATGAACTGCTCGCTTCAGGTCCTTCCACAACATTTCCATTGGATTAAGGTCAGGACTTTGACTTGGCCATTCCAAAACATTAACTTGATTCTTCTTTAACCATTCTTTGGTAGAACGATTTGTGTGCTTAGGGTCGGTGTTTTGCTGCATGACCCACCTTCTCTTGAGATTTAGTTCATGGACAGATGTCCTGACATTTTCCTTTAGAATTCTCTGGTATAATTCAGAATTCATTGTTCCATCAATGATGGCAAGCCGTCCTGGCCCAGATGCAGCAAAACAGGCCCAAACCATGACACTACCACCACCATGTTTCACAGATGGGATAAGGTTCTTATGCTGGAATGCAGTGTTGTCCTTTCTCCAAACATAACGCTTCTCACTTAAAGCAAAAAGTTCTATTTTGGTCTCATCCATCCACAAAACATTTTTCCAATAGCCTTCTGGCTTGTCCACGTGATCTTTAGCAAACTGCAGATGAGCAGCAATGTTCTTTTTCAGGTGTGCAACCCTGCCATGCACACCATTATTGTTCAGTGTTCTCCTGATGGTGGACTCATGAACATTAGCCAATGTGAGAGAGGCCTTCAGTTGCTTAGAAGTTACCCTGGGGTCCTTTGTGACCTCGCCAACTATTACACGCCTTGCTCTTGGAGTGATTTTTGTTGGTCGACCACTCCTGGGGAGGGTAACAATGGTCTTGAATTTGCTCCATTTGTACACAATCTGTCTGACTGTGGATTGATGGAGCCCAAACTCTTTAGAGATGGTTTTGTAACCTTTTCCAGCTTGATGAGCATCAACAACACTTTTTCTGAGGTCCTCAGAAATCTCCTTTGTTTGTGCCATGATCCACTTCCACAAACATGTGTTGTGAAGATCAGGCTTTGATAGATCCCTGTTCTTTAAATAAAACAGGGTGCCCACTCACACCTGATTGTCATCCCATTGATTGAAAACACCTGACTCTAATTTCACTTTCAAATTAACTGCTAATCCTAGAGGTTCACATACTTTTGCCACTCACAGATATGTAATATTGGATCATTTTCCTCCATAAATAAATGACCGAGTATAATATTTTTGTCTCATTTGTTTAACTGGGTTCTCTTTATCTACTTTTAGGACTTGTGTGAAAATCTGATGATGTTTTCGGTCATATTTATGCAGAAATATAGAAAATTCTAAAGGGTTCACAAACTTTCAAGCACCACTGTATTTTTAAGCATGTGTTTGCGTTTCAAATCTGCTGCAATAAGTTGTAACTGCATTTAAATGTCTTGGCTGTTGCTGGCGGCCATTTTTTGTCATACAGACTTTGCCTTTTATGACTTCTCCATTATTGAGTCACTACAAAAACATATTTTAGAGTTCCAAACGTTTGTTTTCCAGCACAGAATTAAATGTTACAGGGGAAAAAGGTTTGTATCTGAGCAGCGTATTCCATAAGAGACCACTTTTCCGATTAAAAAAGAAAACATCATAAAGTCTACTGGGTTTTGGTGCAAAATGAAGAAGCGAGTGTGCCAGTCAAAGTGTCCAGAAGAACTGCGGCTGGTTCTGTAAGACGCTCAGTAAAACCTACAGCTCATTTCCTTATCAAACTGCACTCGCTGGACCTGAGACTACTATTTTTTTTTTTTAAAGCAAAGGGTCGTCTCACACCAAATATGGATATTGTTTCATTTATTATGGCTGACTGCTTACTGTTTATACTATTTTTAAATGTTGAAAATGTTCATTTCATTATTTTTAAGCCATTTTTGGTCTCCATCATTTCTTTAGATGTGCCGAAGACTTTTGTACAGTACCGTATATTGTATCCGTTCCTCCAAATCTGGCTCCATTTGACCACTTAGATTTCCCTCCAAATGTCCCTCTTTCTCAACTCGATCACTGTACGGACTCGTTTTCTTTTTTGCACCTTCTGTTCATCTCTTGCTCGCTCGCTCACTCGTTCTCAGCTGCTCTGGCCTCCAGGTGCTGAGCCATGTTGCCACATGCTGGAAGCTTGGCATAAATCAGTGTTGTGCTTTTTAATTCCTTCCTCTGGCTCTGCATAATCTCCACCTAGCGTAAACGACACCACACGAGCATGCGTGGGAGCCGCACACACTGGGACCAGATGTGGCCATGACCACAGGGACACACATCTATCTATCTATCTGTCTGTCTAGTCTTGCAAAACTATTCATCCCCCTTGGTGTTTGTCCTGTTTTGTCGCATTACAAGCTGGAATTAAAGTGCTCCAACTCCTTCAAGTTCAATGGGTTGCATTGGTGTACAGCAATCTTGAAGTTATGCCACAGATTCTCAGTTGGATTGAGGTCTGGGCTTTGACGAGGCCATTCCAAGACATTTAAATGTTTCCCTTTAAACCACTCCAGCGTAGCTTTAGCAGTATGTTTAGGGTCATTGTCCTGCTGGAACGTGAACCTTCGTCCCAGTCTCAAACCTCTGGCCGACTCAAACAGGTTTTCCTCCAGAATTGCCCTGCATTTAGTGCCATCCATCTTTCCTTCAGTCCTGACCAGCTTTCCTGTCCCTGCAGATGAACAACATCCCCACAGCATGATGCTGCCACCACCATGCTTCACTGTAGGAATGGTGTCCTACACCATGATGGCCAAAAAGATCAATTTTAGTCTCATCTGACCAGACAATCTTCTTTCATGTGTTTGGGGAGTCTGCCACATGCTGTTGGGCAAACTCCAAACGTGTTTTTTTAAGCAATGACTTCTGTTCTGGCCACTCTTCCATTAAGCCCTACCCTATCGAGTATATGGCTTAAAGTGGTCCTATGGACAGACAGGCTTGTAGTACTGGAGTCCAGGACTCTGACTCGAGTGCGACTCGTGCCCTAATTTTAAGGACTCTTGACTTGGACTTGAGCACTGATGACTCAGACTCATGCATTAACCGTATTCGGACTCATAAATTGGAGATGAGGACTCTGATTATTTTTTTCTTTATTTTTTTGTAACATGCTGTAATAATTTGGCATAAGAGATTTATATCTACGTTAATTCTTGTATGAATTTAGCGCGAGTGTCACACCCGCGCACCCCGGTGCGTGCATCAGATAGACTCTCGGGCGTGCCATAAACGGTTTCACACAAAGGCACCAACAGCCACCGTCAAACGGTGTAGTTGGTGTCTTGTTCTCGGACTCGACTTGAAATTTTCTTGAATGACTTCACTCGGTCTTGAGACTGTACTCAGACTCGAGGTTCAGTGATTCAACTATAACACTGATGTGTGTGTGTGTCACAGTTTGGCTCAAAAACAGAAGACAGAGATACAAGGCCAATAAATCACAAACATATTTGAACCAACAAGTTCACCCCAATCGTGGGAAAAGGACAAAATAACACCATGGAGTGTAAAAGTCAGGAAAGTCAGTTCAGAGAAATGCATGCATGGATGAATAGAATGTACGGTGTTGCGTGTCACATAAGACACAGCAATAAAACGCTGCCCAGGAGAAATGAGCTCCCCAGACTGAGGAAGGGTGCGATTTTTATAGTGAGGAAACACCCACCCAGGTGTCTCCAATCACGCTGACGGCCTGCGGCGCCGCCCACTGAAACACAAAACAAACACAAACCACAGAAGCAGGCAGAGCCAGCGCGCCATCATAATATATATATCATTTGCTTTTCAGGACGGGCCCTGCATTATCGTATTACACCTCATCTTCCCTCTTCCACACAGCGCGCACACAGATTTATGTGTTTGGGTCTGTTTTCCAGTTCAGAGTGAGTAAGCAGAGCCACGTTTGTGACGATGGCTGTGATAAAACTCTGGAGATATTTTTCATACTTTCTCTTTCATATATCAATGTACACTCACTGGTCACTTTAATAGGAGCTCTAAGGTTCCTGTTCTTGGCTGCAGAAGTGGAACCCAACGTGGTGGTCTGCTGTTGCATGCTGAGATGCTTTTCTGCTCACCACGGTTGTAAAGAGTTGCTGTGAGGGAGCTGCTATATCCTTCCTGGCAGCTTGAACCGATCTGTCCATTTTCCTCTGTCCTCTCTTATCAACAAGGCTTTATGGAAGAGTGGCCAGAACAAAAGTCATTGCTTAAGAAAACACATTTTGAGTTTTCCCAACAGCATGTGGCAGACTCCCCAAACACATGGGAGAAGATTCTCTGGTCAAATGAGACAAAAATTGATCTTTTTGGCCATCGTGGGAAATGCCAAGTGTGGTGCAAACCCAACACCCTGAATACACCGTTACTACAGTGAAGCATGGTGGTGGCAGCATCATGCTGTGGGGATGTTTTTCATCTGCAGGGACAGGAAAGCTGGTCAGGATGGAAGGAAAGATGGATGGCACTAAATACATGGCAATTCTGGAGGAAACCCTGTTTGAGTCGGCCAGAGGTTTGAGACTGGGACAAAGGCTCACGTTCCAGCAGGACAATGACCCTAAATGTACGTCTAAAGCTACACTGGAGTGGTTTAAAGGAAAACATTTAAATGTCTTGGAATGGCCTCGTCAAAGCCCAGAACTCAATCCAATTGAAAATCTGTGGCATAACTTGAAGATTGCTGGACACCAACGCAACCCATCTAACTTGAAGGAGTTGGAGCAGTTTAATTCCAACTTGTAATGCGACAAAACAGGACAAACACCAACGGGGATGAATAGTTTTGCAAGACACTGTATAGTGAGTGTTTTGGTAATATCAGGCAACCATAAGTTGAAAGTAGCTTTGCATTCCAAATGTTGAGGGTTGCTTTTTTCCAGTTCTGTACATCTTTCATTTTTTATTTTAAAAAAAATGTACAGGTTTGGGCGGCACGGTGGTGTAGTGGTTAGCGCTGTCGCCTCACAGCAAGAAGGTCTGGGTTCGAGCCCTGTGGCCGGCGAGGGCCTTTCTGTGCGGAGTTTGCATGTTCTCCCCGTGTCCGCGTGGGTTTCCTCCGGGTGCTCCGGTTTCCCCCACAGTCCAAAGACATGCAGGTTAGGTTAACTGGTGACTCTAAATTGAGCGTAGGTGTGAATGTGAGTGTGAATGGTTGTCTGTGTCTATGTGTCAGCCCTGTGATGACCTGGCGACTTGTCCAGGGTGTACCCCGCCTTTCGCCCGTAGTCAGCTGGGATAGGCTCCAGCTTGCCTGCGACCCTGTAGAACAGGATAAAGCGGCTACAGATAATGAGATGAGATGTACAGGTTTAGAATAAAACCTACTAACGTGGCACTAACTTGTCTGAAAATTAATTCATTTTACCAATATGAGTGTGTTTATGACTTAAGAAGCAAAAATTACTCCTACTTTTTTTTCTTATGAATAATCTCAGTTGTAAATACTGATTTTATTCAAGGTTATGTTTGTTTAGTTGTGAAACTTTGAGTCATGCAGTTGTACTGCGTGAAATGATTACTGCACAAGCAAACGGAGCAAGCACTAACAAGTAAAGGTGCTCGAAACAAAACTCGAAAAACTGTCTACTCCTTGTGATTCATTTGGTTACAACAGCTAATCAGCATCGGTCCTTATCTGGCCATCATTCCAGACAGGTGTTCATGTCACAGCAGGACAGCTTCACACCTGCATCCGGCTTTTCGACACATTTTGCAAATCGGATCCCTGTCATCTTGGCCAACATCCTGATCACACTTGGATATCCAGAAAGCTCCTACACAGCCTTTTTGAGGTTTTGGCATTCAGATGTTATGTGAGAATGACGCACACCAGGTGGAGTTTGACGAAGACGGTTACGTGTGATGCTGAACTTGGACGCAATCTCAACTTGAGTGAGGAGCAGTATTAAATCCAGTCACACTGTCTGACAGTTTGTTGTAACAAACAATATGTCCTGCTGAAATTTCTGTTCTGGGCTGTAATTCATACACTCGGACACCGTGGAATGCCGTTTGAGTCTAACATTAATTACGTTCGTTTTACAAATCATTAATTCATTGTGTCGTTCCTTTAAATTAAACGGAAACATTGATCGTCTTAGAGACAATAAGTGGCTTTTTTTTTTTTTTAATAGATAAAATTATAAATGAACTGTCGAGCGGCGGCACAGCAAGAAGGTCCCGGGTTCGAGCCCAGCGGCCGACAGGGGCCTTTCTCATAGTGTGGAGTTTGCATGTTCTCCCCGTGTCCGCGTGGGTTTCCTCCGGGTGCTCCGGTTTCCCCCACAGTCCAAAGACATGCAGGTTAGGTTAACTGGTGACTCTAAATTGAGCGTAGGTGTGAATGTGAGTGTGAATGGTTGTCTGTGTCTATGTGTCAGCCCTGTGGTGACCTGGCGACTTGTCCAGCGTGTACCCCGCCTTTCGCCCGTAGTCAGCTGGGATAGGCTCCAGCTTGCCTGCAACCCTGTAGGACAGGATGAAACGGATGGATGGATGAACTGCAGAGCAGATGAGTGCTTGGTCAACTCATCCTTTAAAGTGCATATCCTGGACCAATTTCGTTTTTTTTTTTTTTTAATATGAAAGTATGTCCCTTTACACACTCATCCAGAAGGGTAATTTTGCACAACGCCATCTGTCTACAGCAGAAAAAAATAACAAAACGCGTCTGGAAAAATCCCAAGGGAGTCTGGAGCCAGATTCGTGACGTCACTTGCGGAAGCGCCAGCAGGCTGCGCGAGTTGCACGGTTTCAGTGCACAGCCTGTGCAGACCAAGTAGGGCTGCACGATAATGGAAAAAATGATGATCACGATTATCTTGATCAAAATTGTAATCGCGATTATTAATCACGATTATTCTTGATGTTCGGGAAATCACTTAAATTTTATTTCACTATATTCAAAAAACAATATGAACAGCTTTCAGTGCAGAATGAAATTTAAAAGAGAAATTCTGATTTCCAAATGACAAATAAATGAAATTTATCCAAGAAATTACCAAAGGATGAAGGAACTGAAAACTCAGTTGCAACAATTACACAGCATTATACTGAGGCCTACAAGTTTTTAGCTAGAAAGAGCAGCCTATCAACATGCTCTGGCTTTAAACATGAGCGAAGGCAGGTCACAACATTGCCTCCAGTGCTAAATAGTCTGTTGTTCCGACATAGTTGGCTTTTCTCTCTCACCTCAATCTGCTACTCTCACGCTACTCTCTTTCTGCTCTCACGCTATCACCCCTTGAAGAAGATACCGCTGCACTGAAGCTCTGCGCACTTGGCCAGTGTTGCCAGATGCTGCTGACGTTTTCCAGCCCAAAATATGTTCAAAACCCGCCAAAATGCACTTAAAACCACCCAATTTGGCAACACTGCACTTGGCTTGCTTGCTTATTTAGGCGGAGTAATGAAACCTTACATGCGTCGGTTCGCCCCCTAATGGTTTGGCGGAGTACTGGTCAAAAAGTGCTTGATCAGATATGCAGCAGAGCTCGCATTTTAAATGGAAATAAATCACGATTTTCATTTAATTTAATCGTGGCAGCCAAAATCGCGATTTTCGATTAAATTCGATTAATTGTGCAGCCCTAAGACCAAGTTTAGCCGCTCGTGATTTTGCATTGAAATATGGAATCGTCACCTGAGCGCAATGTTACTTCACCTTTGGATGAAGAATGTAATGTTGCTACACCCTCCTACGATACGTCTGTTAACCATTTTAATAATTACGCGATAACGTTGAAGGAATTTGCAGAAAACCACCAGGTCGTTTTCTCATAAACAAACCAGCGCTGGCGTAGGATTCAGAGGGAGGCGTCACGCACACGACGTCACGAAAATCAACATTTGCCGGGAAATCCAAATGGCAAGTTTTTTCAGAGGCGGACCAATTCGCCTCAAATGGCTTGATTTCAACTGACTTTTTCTGGTATTGCGCAAAGTAAAAAAAATTGCGCAAAATGTGACAGATATTTGACCAGCATTTAATATAAAATAGGAGAATTACATTGATCTTGCTCCTGAATTTACCCGTGATATGCACTTGAAAGCGTCAGCACATTTTCTTTCATCAAATTCACGCACAAACACACTGTTCTAAACATTTGGCAACTCAAAATAGCATAATAAAAAAGCCTACATTTTGTATCCAAGATATTTCATGACCACAATTTCGTATCATTGCAATTTCCTGATATATATAATATAATTTTTTTTTTTAAACACCATGTGTTCTTAAGTGACTCGGTTTAAGACTCGGAGTCTTCTGAAATAAACTTCAAGGTGAATATTTTTTTCATTGTTCACCAGCATTAGTTCCCATCAGTAAAATGTAAATTTCAGCATTATTAAAGTATAAATGAATGTGAAAGTGACAGTCGACATTTGTTTAACTGTTACTCAAATACACCGACGTTGACGTTTTATTCGATCCCTGACTAAAAATAAGTCGACATGTAAATGTTGGAAACTCTTCTTGAAATTCACTTTTGAAATTTGAACAGCGATCATGTTCACTTGTTGATTCATGTTGGCCGTGACCTCAACCTCACTGAACACCTTTGGGTGCAGTCTTCCTCGCCCAAAAGCAGCACCGGACCTTATTAATGCTCTTGTGGATGGATAAACGAAAATAAATCCTCACGGCCAAGCTCTGAAATCGAGCGGAAAGCCTTCGCAGAAGAATGGAGAGAGTTACAGCAGTAAAAAGGGAGGACCAGGTCTGCGTTAATGCCCACGGTTTTGGAATGGCCTGTTCGACAATGACGTATAGGTGTGACGATCGGGCGTCCAGATACTTTTGGCTACATATTAGAAACTCTCCAGAGTTGTTAACTGTGGCTGTTTTTTATACCCCTGTCTGTCTGTTTGTCCGTATCTCCATCCGTCCGAAACACCCTTTATTTCAGCAACCACAAATCATAGCCACTTGGTACCGAGCTTCAGCTTGGGGTTCTTTACCGTGTGTACCATTTTCAGGTCTGTCCCACATCGACTTCCTGTTTACTGACTGAATGTATTTACGAAATATATAGCGTGGCTTTAGAAATTTTTCTTAATATTTTTCTCAACAACTACAAATCACAACTGCTTGATATTTGGTACCGAGCTTCAGCTTGGGGTTCTATACTGTGTATACCATTTTCAGGTCTGTCACATATCGACTTCCTGTTTACCGACTGAATGTATTTACGAAAAATATAGCGTGGATTTAGAAAATTTTCTTAATATTTTTCTCAACAACTACAAATCACAACTGCTTGATATTTGGTACCGAGCTTCAGCTTGGGGTTCTATACCGTGTGTACTGTTTTCAGGTCTGTCGCACATCGACTTCCTGTTTACCGACTGAATGTATTTACGAAATATATAGCGTGGATTTAGAAAATTTTCTTAATATTTTTCTCAACAACTACAAATCACAACTGCTTGATATTTGGTACCGAGCTTCAGCTTGGGGTTCTATACCGTGTGTACTGTTTTCAGGTCTGTCGCACATCGACTTCCTGTTTACCGACTGAATGTATTTACGAAATATATAGCGTGGATTTAGAAAATTTTCTTAATATTTTTCTCAACAACTACAAATCACAACTGCTTGATATTTGGTACCGAGCTTCAGCTTGGGGTTCTATACCGTGTGTACCGTTTTCAGGTCTGTCACATATCGACTTCCTGTTTACTGACCGAATGTATTTCCGAAACATATAGCGTGGATTTAGAAAATTTTCGTAATGCTTTTCTCAGCAACTACAAATCACAGCTGCTTGATATTTGGTACCGAGCTTCAGCTTGGGGTTCTATACCGTGTATACCGTTTTCAGGTCTGTCCCACATCGACTTCCTGTTTACTGACTGAATGTATTTACGAAATATATAGCGTGGATTTAGAAAATTTTCTTAATATTTTTCTCAACAACTACAAATCACAACTGCTTGATTTTGGTACCGAGCTTCAGCTTGGGGTTCTACACCGTGTGTACCGTTTTCAGGTCTGTCGCACATCGACTTCCTGTTTACCGACTGAATGTATTTATGAAATGTATAGCGTGGATTTAGAAAATTTTCTTAATATTTTTCTCAACAACTACAAATCACAACTGCTTGATATTTGGTACTGAGCTTCAGCTTGGGGTTCTATACCGTGTGTACCGTTTTCAGGTCTGTCGCACATCGACTTCCTGTTTACCGGCTGAATGTATTTACGAAACATATAGGGTGGATTTTGACACCTGTTTCTAGACACAAAATGAAATATTTCAAAATAGTGTCCTATTCCTTCGATTGGTTGTATTCTGATATAAGTGAGAGTGGGGGGGGGGATAGGTAAGTGAGCAGTAGCTCACAGTTGATCTTGTTTTGTTTTTTAAAAATGGTTACCGATGAACTGTTTAATCGCAAAGTCTCTACTCTGTAACCTTTATAAATTTGATGGTTGGTCCACTTGGGGTTAATTTCCAGTTGGAGAAATATGTCGTTTTTGCCAGTTTTGCTTGAGCTCAAGTCAGAAATGAATAGCCAAATTTTGGAAACTGTGGGCAAAGCAACAAGAACAACAGAGCATCACTCCGTAGTAACCACCTATAGTGCAGATTCAGGAAGTAAAGTCGTAAGTAAAGATGTTTGTATTTCCCCGCTCATGCAAGAGGCTTTTGGTTCCACTGCGTTAATTCCACTTGCCTTGAATGAATTCTTCGAGGCATTGTAATCGTAATTGTTTTGCCATATATTAAAAACATTTAACGTTTTAAAATTTTGACCCGTGACCTCATGAGCTGGCTTTCTTCCGAGTCAGCCATCGTTACGAGTCACCGTATCCTTCAGGCGGCCATTTTGTGAGGCCTTTTTCCGGGCCTCTAAACTCTCCAGGAAAGTCGTCATCTCAGTGGCAGGCTGTAAAAAGTCTGGGGGGTCTGTGTGAGCATGAAGTCAGCCTGGACTGCTTCTCCATACCGGATTGAATTTTAAGCAACGGGAGACGTTCGTGTCGCGTTCAGGGACAATACACAGATGCAACAGCGCTCCTTTCATGTCACCTCCCAGTTATTTTTTCTTTTTTTTTTTTTCTTCCTCCCCCCTCACTGCCTTTATTTTTGGGGCCTGTTAAGCCTGTACCCTCATACGCTACCTCAAAGAGACCAATTAAGAGTGGAAGCGAAAGGAAAATGAAAGGCCATGTGTAGAGTAAAGACAAGTTCTGCAGTCTAATTATACTGTATCCGATCCAAGCTGGGAGGAAGACGGTGCCAGCCAAATGTTTCTGTTCAAGTCTGCCACACAAGCCCCAGTGCAGCGTTTTAACACCAACACGGCCTCCCGGATTTGCACAGATTTGGATTGTTATTTTATTTGCACCTTTTTTTTTTTTTTTTTAAGTGGCAAGTTGTTTTCCTGTAATGTTTGCACTCCAGTCTTAATCTGTCTCTCTTTCTGTGTCTCATACACACAGACATCCCAGGATGCACATCAAGACAGGCCTCCTGGACGCCCACCTGTACTGCTTTAAGAGATCCGTGGTCGACTTTTTAGTCGACAACAAGTAAGTCTGGGGAATTTCCCACCATGAATGATGACCTTTCACGCCTCTTTTGGCGTCTCGACTCCCCTCCTCCTCCTCCCTCACGTTTAATGGTTATTACCAAATAGACGGGACGCGTGTAGAAACTTGACTATGTCATTAAATTACATAACTTAATTTCACAGCATTATCAAACCAGCACTGATGTACTTTCTGCTGCGTATTAGCGTGCGTGTTCGCTGTCTCTTGGCTGCTTAACAGTTCCTGTGAAGCATTAAGCACATTTACAACCTAAGAGCTTTATGATGGCGTGAGCTCATGTCGAACGCGGGCACGTTTTGAAATAGTTTGACCGCATAAAGAAATAACGAAGCATCTTAAATCGCGTCCGTCCTCTCCTTCAACCTTCCATTCACGATCGACTTTGTCCGTGAACGCTTTTCCCAAACGTCACCACCACCCCCCAAAATCCGATATAAATATCATATCGAATAATCTGCCTTCATCATCCATCCTGATTCCTCGCGCTCGCCTTTTCTCTCATCGAATCAGGCTGACTTTTTGTAGTCTGCCTTTTCCCCCCTCCCCTCCCCCCTTTTGCTTTTGTTTGGTACTGTTTCCCTCCCTCTTTCTGTTCTTCCATTTCTCTCGCTCTCTTCCTTTCACTCTTGAGGCTGCCGAGGCACAGAGTAGCGAAGGAGCGAAACGGACAGAGTAACTGTTGTTTCTCTCGCGGCATTCAGATGGAAATGCTAATCTTGGGCGAAAAAAAAAGAACTAAAGCGCGAGGGTGAGAGAAGGGAGCCTGACGAGGAGCGATGGTTGGTTAGGGACCCACTGAAACTCAGCCCCAGGCTTACAGGGTGTTTTTTTTTTTTTTTTTTACACAAACCATGCTCCATCCTGATCCCTTTAAACCTTCGAGAAGCACATGAACTAGAATCTACACTCTGGTGACATAGTCGTCCTTTTCTGTCCCCCCCCCCCCCCCCCCCCCCATTGTGCCTTTGTTTGAACCTTTATAAGAATGAAGAAAAGATTCCTTAAATAGTCGTCCTCTATTCAGACCTGAAGCAGTGCACTGATATGATGAATGCGCATGCAGGATACAGATCTAAGGTTTTTTTTTTTTCCCTGCAATCATGAAATAACTATTTGATTTGTTTTATATATATAAATATATACATATTTGGTAAAGTGCACAAGCTGGGTCTTCCTTCCTGGATTCTAAGATGAGTTTGTTCGGCCCCAGGTCCATCTCTTCACTGCGTGGGGAGCTGGTGCCGTATCTGGTGCGTAAGCAGTTCATGAAGGTCTTAAACTTCCAGACGGATGACCAGCAGACACAACCGAATCAGAAGAAAAAGGATGCCAGCTCTTCCCTAGGTAAATGCCTCTTCGAATTCACGTGTTAACCGCACTCAGAGTGAACCAATCACATTCAGACTCCTGTTTAAAAGTAACCATCACGCGCCTGTGATCCGTGAAGGGGTTCTGATCAACCCCCAAATACGAATCAGCTGTTTCGTCTTCCTGGGTTCATCCAACACAGTGAGGCCCACAGAGAACTTAAAAAGCATGGATGAAACCTCAGTGTCGAAACGTCTTAGTCAGGAGAAGGGGTGCTGACTGAATTTGCAAAATATTACATGGGCCGCGGAGCACCGCGAAGGTCGTTAGTAACAAGCGGAGAAATTGGGGCGACGCAGTGACGTTACCGAGAATAGGACGTCCTTTCAAAATTGACAAAACGACCTACAGCAAGATTAAAGAAGGTGCGGGGAAAAATCTGGCAAGTTCTGGTCACTCCTTGCATATGACGACAGTGAAATAATATTGGCTGGTGTTGAGTGGTATATCAGATATGTTCCATTCGGCTAGCCTGATATACTGAACGAGTTGAAGACGAGTAGCTGAATGGAATATATATCTGATAGACCACGAAAAAAAGCCAGCCATTATTATTATTATTATTATTATTATTATACATGCACTCTCTTTTCTCAGCATTCTCGAAGGCCAACGCTAGCTGACCCGCGACTCGGTGCTGTTAGCGCGGCAGTCCATATACCTTCTAGCTGGTGTAGTGTTAAAGGTCAATGCTAGCGCAGTCAAGCCGATTATTATTATTATTATTCCTGTGTAATTTACTTAGTTACACTACCATTCAAAAGTTTGGGGTCACGTTGAAATATCCTTATTTTTGAAAGAAAAGCACTGTTCTTTTCATTGACTTTAAACTAATCAGAAATGCACTCTATACATTGCTAATGTGCTAAATGACTATTCTAGCTGCTGGTTTTTGGTGCGATATCTCCATAGGTGTATAGAGGCCCATTTCCAGCAACTCTCACTCCAGTGTTCTAATGGTACAATGTGTTTGCTCATTGCCTCAGAAGGCTAATGGATGATTAGAAAACCCTTGTACAATCATGTTAGCACAGCTGAAAACAGTTGAGCTCTTTAGAGAAGCTATAAAACTGACCTTCCTTTGAGCAGATTGAGTTTCTGGAGCATCTCATTATTTTGTGGGGTCGATTAAATGCTCGAAATGGCCAGAAAAATGTCTTTTCTATTCATTTTACGACTTATGGTGGTAAATAAATAAAAGTGTGACTTTTCATGGAAAACACAAAATTGTCCGGGTGACCCCAAACTTTTGAACGGTAGTGTACTTTTAAACTCAACATCAACAACTACACAGGGCGGAGTGACCTGGCAGCCAGACTTCTCTCAATCTTCCACTTTTAACGAAGCAAACCTGGCAGCCATGTTTGTTTGCTTACAAACTGTCACTGTCGCTCATTAGCACAGAAGTTTTACATCTCCGATGTGTCTCTTTTCCAGTTTTTCGATGTCCATTGGTATGTTTTTCTCTTGCAAATGTGCATGAAGAATATCTAATGAAGTTTTGGTAGCCTTTCCGGTGTTCGGGGCATCTTTTAGTTTCAGTTTATTTATTTAGTGCTTAAACCTACCACTGGCTTAACCTCGTCTTCTCTCTTTCCCGGCCGACAAAGAAATGATTGTGCGCATGCACAGCAGGAAAGTTTTGTCATTGGAGCTTGGCATGAGCTCCGATGTGAATTCAAGTACCTGGGGTCAACTGTGCAGGAAAATGGGGGCTGTGATAGTGAGGTGAGAAAGAGAGTGCAGGCAGGGTGGAGCAGTTGGAGAAGGATTTCGGGAGTCATTTGTGATAGGAAAGTCCCAGCAAAAGTGAAAGGTAAGATGTATAAGACAGTAGTGAGACCAGCTGTGATGTATGGATTGGAGACCGTACCCTTAACGAAGAGACAGGAGGCAAAGTTAGAGGTGGCGGAGTTGAGGATGTTAAGGTTTGCGATGGGAGTGTCGAGGTTGGACAGGATAAGGAACGAGCACATCAGAGGGACAGCACATGTGGAGAGCTTGGGAATGAAGCTAAGAGAGATGAGACTGAGATGGTACAGTATGGGCACATCCTGACAAGAGATGCAGAGCATGTGGGAAGGAGAATGTTGAGGATGGAGCTGCCAGGCACACGAAAATGAGGAAGGCCAAAGAGGAGATAGATGAAAGTGGCAGGTGTGGTAGAGAAGGATGCGGAAGACAGGGAGCAATGGAGACAAAAGATCCGCTGTGGCGACCTCTAATCAGGAGCAGCCAAAAGATGATGATGATCTTGGCATGAGCTCCGATGTGCGAAGTCATGTTGTCTTGACCACGTGCAATATTATAACAATATTGCACGCTCATTCTCCATTGGGGAGAGCGCCGTAATACATGGAGGATAAGCGATATGATAATATTGCATGCCATTAAGAAACCCACTAGAACGGAATAGAACACGTTTTTATTTCATGGAAAAAGTGGCCTGTATGTATAATAATTACTCATATTTTTGAAGCCTTTTCTCACAAAACCACAAAAAAGCCCACCCAAGCCTGCCTTGGTTTTTCCAAAGCATCACCCAAAACCATGTGGCCAAATGTGGTATGGTCTGATGAGCCCAAGGTAGACCATTTTGGCATAAATCTAAAAGATAAGTCTCCTGGAAAAACAAGACCGCTAATCACACAAAGAACATTCTACCCACAGTGAAGCATGGTGGTGGCAGCATCATGCTGTGCGGCTGTTTGAAATCTCATCTCATCTCATTATCTGTAGCCGCTTTATCCTGTTCTACAGGGTCGCAGGCAAGCTGGAGCCTATCCCAGCTGACTACGGGTGAAAGGCGGGGTACACCCTGGACAAGTCGCCAGGTCATCACAGGGCTGGCACATAGACACAGACAACCATTCACACTCACATTCACACCTACGGTCAATTTAGAGTCACCAGTTAACCTAACCTGCATGTCTTTGGACTGTGGGGGAAACCGGAGCACCCAGAGGAAACCCACGCGGACACGGGGAGAACATGCAAACTCCACACAGAAAGGCCCTCGCCGGCCACGGGGCTCGAACCAGGACCTTCTTGCTGTGAGGCGACAGCGCTAACAACTACACCACCGTGCCGCCCTGTTTGAAATCCTGTCAAAAAACTTGCGGAATGACTTGCAGAGGAATCGGCACAAAAGCATTTCTATTTTGGGTTTTAAATTTGTTTTCCATGATGTTTATTAGTACAGAAGGTAATTTCTTGTTCATGGAATAAGATCCTGTTGGAACAAATGAAGTTTTCTACACACTAGCATTCAGTAGTGCATTGTTTGTTTAAGTTAAAGACGTCCTGACTGAACCCTAAAATAATAATAAAAGACTAATACATGCAGTGCTTTTCTTTTGTTTCACAGAGATCTTGAGCCCCTCCAAAGACGAGGGGCTTCTGGAGCTCGCGCGAGATCGCTCCTGCTGGAATGATCACCGTGGCGACATGAGCGAGGCATACCACGGTGGAAAGCTGCGTTGCTATGTGCACATCATGGAGGACAGCGTGTGTTACCGCGTCAACACACTGGCCGCGTACGTGGAGGCCAATCGCGTGGTAAGCGTCAACTTTTCAGCGTGGAAGCAAAAACGAACAGATAAAAAGCTTATTTGTCGCTCAGCAAGCCCCTGCCCACTATCAACGGGCAAATAACATGAGAGAAGGTTAACACGAGCTAGTTCATCAGTCAGCAAGCCCCGCCCACTATCAACAGGGCAAATAACATGAGAGAGGGTTAACACTCGCTAGTTCATCGTTCAGCAAGCCCCGCCCACCATCAGCAGGGCAAATAACATGAGAGAGGGTTAACACTCGCTAGTTCATCGTTCAGCAAGCCCCGCCCACCATCAGCAGGGCAAATAACATGATAGAGGGTTAACACTAGCTAGTTCATCGCTCAGCAAGCCCCGCCCACTATCAGCAGGGCAAATAACATGAGAGAGGGTTAACACTAGCTAGTTCATCGCTCAGCAAGCCCCGCCCACCATCAGCAGGGCAAATAACATGAGAGAGGGTTAACACTCCCTAGTTCATCGTTCAGCAAGCCCCGCCCACCATCAGCAGGGCAAATAACATGATAGAGGGTTAACACTAGCTAGTTCATCGCTCAGCAAGCCCCGCCCACTATCAGCAGGGCAAATGACATTAGCTAGTTCATCGCTCAGCAAGCCCCGCCCACTATCAGCAGGGCAAATAACATTAGCTAGTTCATCGCTCAGCAAGCCCCGCCCACTATCAGCAGGGCAAATAACACTAGCTAGTTCATTGCTCAGCAAGCCCCGCCCACTATCAGCAGGGCAAATAACATAAGAGAGAGTTAACACTAGCTAGTTCATTGCTCAGCAAGCCCCGCCCACTATCAACAGGGCAAATAACATGAGGGTTAACACTAGCTCGTTCATCGCTCAGCAAGCCCCGCCCACTATCAGCAGGGCAAATAACACTAGCTAGTTCATCGCTCAGCAAGCCCCGCCCACTATCAGCAGGGCAAATAACATGAGAGAGGGTTAACACTAGCTCGTTCATCGCTCAGCAAGCCCCGCCCACTATCAGCAGGGCAAATAACATGAGAGAGGGTTAACACTAGCTAGTTCATCGCTCAGCAAGCCCCACCTACTATCAGCAGGGCAAATAACATGAGAGAGGGTTAACACTAGCTAGTTCATCGCTCAGCAAGCCCCGCCCACTATCAGCAGGGCAATGAATGTAGCGTGTCACTTCCTTTTCTGGGTGGAGTCTCGCCAAATGACGATTGCATACGTGTCAACCCCAAATAGGCGTCATTTGTCCTACAGTGTCTCAAAATCCTTACTTTCTATAAAAAATTCGGAGTAACTCCTAACACAACCGCGCATAAAACCAGGCAATCTCATCTCCATTTGTTTCAGTGTTAACTATTAAACTGCGATATGTTGCACACTGCATTTAATACAAAATTATGTGCGACAAAATTGCAGAACACAACTTCGGATTTCGCCACATCGTCACTCCCAACTTTACTAGGTCGTTTCTGAGCAAAAAAAAACCATATTGGTGTAATCACTTCCTAATTTCGTTGGAAGAATAACGCAAACATTTCCATCCATTCTGGGAAAAAAAACATCCCCTGATTTTGTCTTTAATCGTTTTTCTTTCTTTGGCGGAACCTCCGGCATGACTCGGCTCGCGCGCTTGAAAAATTCACCCTCAGCCTGAAGGTGACTACTCATGCGTGGACGTTCGGATCGATCCGTCTTATTCCGGAAACGCGGCTCGAGTAATTCCGAACATAAACGAAGGCGTCTTGTGCAATTGTTTGTTTTTAGGGTAAAAGCATAATTTCCGTAGTATTTTACCAATTCGCCCGTATTCATTTCAAACGCCCAAAATGCGGATAAACCGTAGGGGTTGACATGTATGTGATTGAAGTTCGAGGTCGTCTCCTCGGTAGTTCTTCTACATATGGAACACACAGCAGTGCATTTTTTCCCCACTGCACGAGAAGTCTGTATAAGCAAAGCGGACAGGTCTGGGGGCTTCTCTCCAGGCATTTTAGCGCCATTACCGTTAGTTTGTTCCTGAACATGACGTACGAACAGGTGAATGTGCTTCTCTTGCGTGAAATTAGTATCAAAATTTATGTAGATATAAATATAAGTATCTTATGGCAAGAAAAAATCCCAGTCATCAGTGCTCAAGTAACGAGTCCTGGACTCGAGTACTACAAGCCCGATGGCTACATATGATCTCGGGAACGTCTGGCACGCTCCTGAAAAATATAACACACTGATGAGATGAAAAGGAAAGCAGGGATAGCAATCGTTCCAGGATAGAAATGTCCAGGAAAACACAGTTGTGCGTACTGAATATTAGAATGTGTGTTAATGCGTCCCCAAGGTCCGTATTAATGTTGTTATTCTGCTGATTTTGGTGTTTCCTCAGGCTCCCAAACTGTTCGAAGAGCCTCCAGTTCATCCGTCTGCTGTCGTATCAGAGAGGAGCCTTGTGAGTAGCCCAGTCCTGCTCTCTAATGTTAGGCCTTTTAAAGGTGCTGACTGCAAAGTTGAAAATGGCGAGCTAAAAAGCGTGCCGCGTTTTACAATTCCGGAGATCGCCGAAGCAAGCGAGCAGCAATATCACGTGACCACCATGGGGCGTGTTTGACCTATTTTTAACCCAAACAAGTCAGCGTGGGCGATAGGGTGCATCAGTTGCCCTCACTTTCATAAAATCTGTTTTTGTTTGGGTGTTCCTTTTCACCAATAAAGACATCCTGTAAAATTGTTTGATCATATTCAAAAGTCTAATGGTGGCACCATGAGGTTCATTTTTTGCCAAAAAACGCTTATTTTATGTTTTTGCCTAAGGTTTGAATCACAATGTTGGACTCCATTTATTGATTTCTTGTGAGCCAGAGATCATGTTAAGAACCTTTGCAAGGGATTGAGAAGCATTAATGTGATTCATAATACATTTGTATTGTTTAGAAGTAGTTGAACAATGATTCAATGAACAGCTAAAACTCAAACTGTGCTTGATAATATATTTAGAATATGTACAACCCCGATTCCAAAAAAGTTGGGACAAAGTACAAATTGTAAATAAAAACGGAATGCAATAATTTACAAATCTCAAAAACTGATATTGTATTCACAATAGAACATAGACAACATATCAAATGTCGAAAGTGAGACATGTTGAAATTTCATGCCAAATATCGGCTCATTTGAAATTTCATGACAGCAACACATCTCAAAAAAGTTGGGACAGGGCAATAAGAGGCTGGAAAAGTTAAAGGTACAAAAAAGGAACAGCTGGAGGACCAAATTGCAACTCATTAGGTCAATTGGCAATAGGTCATTAACATGACTGGGTATAAAAAGAGCATCTCGGAGTGGCAGCGACTCTCAGAAGTAAAGATGGGAAGAGGATCACCAATCCCCCTAATTCTGCGCCGACAAATAGTGGAGCAATATCAGAAAGGAGTTCGACAGTGTAAAATTGCAAAGAGTTTGAGCATATCATCATCTACAGTGCATAATATCATCAAAAGATTCAGAGAATCTGGAAGAATCTCTGTGCGTAAGGGTCAAGGCCGGAAAACCATACTGGGTGCCCGTGATCTTCGGGCCCTTAGACGGCACTGCATCACATACAGGCATGCTTCTGTACTGGAAATCACAAAATGGGCTCAGGAATATTTCCAGAGAACATTATCTGTGAACACAATTCACCGTGCCATCCGCCGTTGCCAGCTAAAACTCTATAGTTCAAAGAAGAAGCCGTATCTAAACATGATCCAGAAGCGCAGACGTCTTCTCTGGGCCAAGGCTCATTTAAAATGGACTGTGGCAAAGTGGAAAACTGTTCTGTGGTCAGACGAATCAAAATGTGAAGTTCTTTATGGAAATCAGGGACGCCGTGTCATTCGGACTAAAGAGGAGAAGGACGACCCAAGTTGTCATCAGCGCTCAGTTCAGAAGCCTGCATCTCTGATGGTATGGGGTTGCATTAGTGCGTGTGGCATGGGCAGCTTACACATCTGGAAAGACACCATCAATGCTGAAAGGTATATCCAGGTTCTAGAGCAACATATGCTCCCATCCAGACGACGTCTCTTTCAGGGAAGACCTTGCATTTTCCAACATGACAATGCCAAACCACATACTGCATCAATTACAGCATCATGGCTGCGTAGAAGAAGGGTCCGGGTACTGAACTGGCCAGCCTGCAGTCCAGATCTTTCACCCATAGAAAACATTTGGCGCATCATAAAACGGAAGATACGACAAAAAAGACCTAAGACAGTTGAGCAACTAGAATCCTACATTAGACAAGAATGGGTTAACATTCCTATCCCTAAACTTGAGCAACTTGTCTCCTCAGTCCCCAGACGTTTACAGACTGTTGTAAAGAGAAAAGGGGATGTCTCACAGTGGGAAACATGGCCTTGTCCCAACTTTTTTGAGGTGTGTTGTTGTCATGAAATTTAAAATCACCTAATTTTTCTCTTTAAATGATACATTTTCTCAGTTTAAACATTTGATATGTCATCTATGTTCTATTCTGAATAAAATATGGAATTTTGAAACTTCCACATCATTGCATTCCGTTTTTATTTACAATTTGTACTTTGTCCCAACTTTTTTGGAATCGGGGTTGTACTACAAATGTGTATCTAAGATATTTGGTATACTCTATAAGGTGCCATAATGTTTCATGAAAAGTGATCGAAATTTTGTCATAAAATAGCAGCTTTTTCCGTAACTTTGAGCTCCTGGTGCCACCATTAAACTTTTGAATTTTGTCAAAATATTTCACCCAGTGTGTTTTCTTACCAAAAGGAACATAAAAACAAAAATGCATCATGATCGGAGGAACTTTTCATTTTTAGGGGGCAACTGATGCACCCTAGTGGGCAAACACGGCGGACTCGGCTCTCCCGCCAGCGGAAAAGGAAAGCCTGCCTAGCGAGTGCAACTTACATGACCGATAACTAAACCATTCCAGCTAGCGCTTAGCTATCTTAGCTGTAGAATGCAGGGGCTCGACTCCACGGTAGCGAGTACGGAGTTATACGCCGAATGTTTTGAGCTTACAGAGAAAGAAACGGTAACACAAAAGCCGTAACAGAGAAAATATATATCTGTCTTTTTGTTTCATGTGAGCGTCAACCACAAATTTGCGTCGATGCAGAGCCACGATGTTTTCCGCACGTCGCCATCTTGGTGTGACACAGTTCTATAGTCACGCTAACTAGTTAAAGCTCCTCGCGTTCGGCTATTTCCATAACGCCGTACTGTTTACCTCAAGAGGGAGGATATTCGGTCCCAAAATGGAGAAAAGCGACCCTCGGGACATCAAAACGATCACATCACGTTCGCCTGCAGTTGTTCTCGCGAGACCCCAGGAAAATTTCCGACGACTTTGCAGTCAGCAGCTTTTAACGTAACTTTGTACGCACGTGTCAAGCTCATGGTTCAGTCGACCGAGGCTGAATCGTGGACGACCGTGTCCACCTGAGACGTCGACGCCCATTTTACAGAAGGTCCTGCTGTCTTTTCGAAGGTCGGAGGAGACAGCATCATCGGCGCGGCGAGCCAGATAGCAGACAAAACATCCATCAAACGCTCAACCATCGGCGCGGCCACTACAGTCAAGGAGAAAGTCAAGATAACGAACTCGATCATCATGAATGGTGTCACTATTGAAGAAGGGTAGGTGCTTTGGAGGAAATTATTATTGTTGTTTATTTTTATGGGTTCGGATCATACCTGCATCCAGCGCTCCAAGCTGCTTCTAATACAGCTAGGATTGAGCGATCACCATATCGAGACGAGCCATTTCTGTATTTCGGGAGTCGAGACAGAGGACAGGCCACGCAGCGTGATCAGACCGTCCTGCTACGAATAGCGCGAAGGGGGGGATGGAGGCTGCGTTTTATTGTTTGACAAAAAACAGAAACTTGTGTTGTCAAACCACTGAAGGTGCTCGCTGACCCTGAACAGGCCGCCGCCGCCGCTGCTGCGAGCACCCAGAAAAAGTGATGAATGTCAATGTAATGATTGCCAGAAAGAGACAAGTGCATCACTGTACAGGTCGCGCAACCAAACGCCAAAAAGGCACGCTCTTGCAAAACGTCCTAGAAAGAGAGCTTGTAGGAACTGAACGAATTCCAGCTTTCTCCTCATATTTTTTTTTTTAAGCTGATTTGTAGGACATTGCAAAACAGACGAGCGAGCGAGAGTGAAAGAAGTCTGGTTTTGTCCAAATCCAAGGAAAGCTTTATGGAGGGTTTATTCTTTTTTCCAGCGCGAGGTCGGTGCCAGCTATGGGGACCCTCACATCCGAATTAAAGCTCACATGAAAGCGATGGGTGAAAGAAACGAGAGAGTGGGGAACAGCAATTCTTTCAGATTGATAAAAAAAAAATGTAAGAGGGGATTAGCAATGTTAAAGAAAGCACTTGCATTTTTTCGGTCTCTTTGTTTGCATGGAGGAGTGGTTGTTTACAAAGCTCTGGGGACTCTGGGCGAGGAGGGGGGGTACGGAGCAAGGGATGAGAAGGGGTGGAGGGCAAAGGAGAGGCGGAGAGGGAGGGGGGGGTCACCATGAGGAGGAACACAGTGTCAGTAATTAGTGGTGTTTCAGCACGGCTTCTTTGGTGGTCTCTCTGTTTAATTCTTCAATCCTTGTAATCTCTCATCACTACCGAACCGACCCCCTTCTCGCTCTCTTTCTTTCTCTCAGTCGATACCTCCTTTCCTTTCAATGATTTCTCGACCAGACACTCTTCAGCACCTTACTTGAATATGAAACATCGCTCTGTGTGTGTGTGTGTGTAGAAGGTTCCTAACCCGAAGATGAGAACGGCGGAACAGCAGCCTCTCTGTCCTCACAATCAGGGGGAAAGTGCTAATCCTCCGGAGTGATTTTTCACTTCCGAAAATGCCAGCCCTTCCGCCGAACACAACGCATAGGCCATTTGCATATATATGTTTTGGCTGCGGAGAGCACAGTGGGCCGCCTCGCACATCAGACGCCGCCGCCGTTGTTTTTAATCCACGCACTAATGGGCAAGTATGAGGAATAAAAGAAACTGGCAGAAAACAGAGCAGGATCGGGTTTCCCCTGCAGGGGGAGGGCGGCGGCAGCAGCGTTCGGGTGCACAAAGGACAAGACCCTCAGCTGTGCAATTAGTGCAAAGACATGAAAGTGGAAGACTGGTGTGTTTCTGAAACGTATTCCCGCACCCGAGAGCGCGAGAGGAGAAGAAAGCCAGGCTTGGCTCAATCAAACTTCAAACTGTGCAAATACGATTTTACGGTGCCAAAGTGAGCCTAGGAAAATATTATTCTTCGTGCAGCGTAAACAGCGAGCAGCTTAGAGCGCCGCGCGCACACGTCACGGCATGCACGTTTTAAAGCGCTGTCCAGTAAACACGAAACCGCTCCGAACTCGTCGACAACATCTCTAACGTCGTCCTGATGTAGGCATGACAACAGATCCACGTTACGGATCCGACTCGAGGAGTTAGTCCAGGTCAAATGCAGGCCCATATACGCACATACAGAGATGTGTGTGTGCAAAAGTTTTTGCCCTCACCCCACCCGTGATGATGATGATTTTTTTTTTTTTTTTTTAAATAGCCAAAAAAATAAATTTTTGGAAAAATTGAGCAGTTTGATATACACTACCGTTCAAAAGTTTGGGGTCACTTTGAAATGTCCTTATTTTTGAAAGAAAAGCACTGTTCTTTTCAATGAAGATCACTTTAAACTAATCAGAAATCCACTCTATACATTGCTAATGTGCTAAATGACTATTCTAGCTGCTGGTTTTTGGTGCAATATCTCCATAGGTGTATAGAGGCCCATTTCCAGCAACTCTCACTCCAGTGTTCTAATGGTACAATGTGTTTGCTCATTGCCTCAGAAGGCTAATGGATGATTAGAAAACCCTTGTACAATCATGTTAGCACAGCTGAAAACAGTTGAGCTCTTTAGAGAAGCTATAAAACTGACCTTCCTTTGAGCAGATTGACTTTCTGGAGCATCACATTATTTTGTGGGGTCGATTAAATGCTCAAAATGGCCAGAAGAAATGCCTTTTCTATTCATTTTACGACTTGTAAATAAATAAAAGTGTGACTTTTCATGGAAAACACAAAATTGTCCGGGTGACCCCAAACTTTTGAACGGTAGTGTACTTCGAACCCAAATCATGAAGTCAAGCTTTGGCTATGACCTTGATGTTCTCCAGATCTGCAAAAGGCAGCATATGACATCTGACAGAGCTGGAACAGATGTGGGGGGGAACTGGCAAAGACGAGACGGGTTACATGGAGCCGAATGTATGGATCGAGGAACTCCAAAAACCTAAGCGATAACCAAAGAGGAATCGAACCGGAGGCAGATATGAAGATAAACTGGGATTAAAGTCAAGAGGAAAAAAAACAAACAAGATATATAACATATAGTACTGTGCTAAAGTCTCAGGCACTGGATTTTTTTTTTTAAATATATACAGGAATCACCCTGTCCGTCTGTCCATGTGTCTTGTAAGCGCAACTCCTCCCGAACGGCTTGCTGGATTTTGATGAAGCTTTACACAATCGCAACGTACCACTTCAAGACGTGCATGAAGGAAAATAATCCTGGTCCAACGTTTCAAAGGATGACTAATAGGAATTTGAGTCATGGTGGTGTTTTTTTTTTTTTTTTTTTAGTTCACACACAGTTTCAATTGACAGTTATTCTATAGTGGGTTTACTCAGTTCTAGTTTATACAAACTTTGTTGTAGGTTTCTATTTTATGACGTCTACATTATCAAGTCAGTACAAAAACGTTTTAAAGTTCCAAACGTTCGTGGTTTTTGTTTTTTTTTGTTTTGTTTTTTTCCCCAGCACAAAATTAAATGTTACAGGGGAAAAAAGTTTGTATCTGAGCAGCGTATTCCATAACAGAGCACTTTTCCGATTAAAAAAAGAAAATGTAACGAAGGCTACTGGGTTTTGGTGCAGAATGAAGAAGCGAGTGTGACAGTCAAAGTGTCCAGAAGAACTCAAACTGCCCTCACTGGACCTGAGACTACCAGTTGTTTTTTGTTTTTTTTTTAAAGCAAAGGATCGTCTCAGACTAAGTACAGGAAGCTTGTTCCTTGCTTCTGTAACTATATAGCGTGAACGTGCGTCTGTGAAGGCTAAAGGCCAATTTATGCTGACAACCCAGCCTCATTCGCCGGTTAAATATAACATGCAATAACATGCATTGTTGGCTACAGACCGAAACATACTTTCAGAATGCACTGGCCAAGGCAGGACTAAACTCCATGTGCCTTCTAATAATAATTAAAAAAAAAAACAGAATAGTAATTTGTAAGCTAAAAAGCCTGTGTCTACACTTTTTTCTTTCGCCGAGTGGCAGCGGTCTTCAACTGGGGCGGGACATGACTGAATGGGTGTTTCTGATTTGTCAGCTGTCTTCAACTGGGGCGGGAGGGCGGGACATGACTGAATGGGTGTTTCTGATTTGTCAGCTGTCGTCCTTAAGGCCAATTTATGCTGACAACCCAGTCCTCGCAGATGGCGTCGCAGATAGCGTCTGCATAGGCCCCCCCACCTTCGCAGAGACCACCGCAGAAGCCTCGCAGACAGCGTCGCAGACAAGAGGGCTCTGATTGGTCCACTCTACATCCGCTGTACACGCACTTCCGCTTCCCTACTTTCCCGGTTTGGTTTGTTTTCACGACCGGCATTTTTAAAAACACGAGCGAAGATGGAGCAGCACGAAGAGCGGTTGATCGAGGAAGTGAGGAAGTACGTACATCTATACGACTCCAGTTCTAGTCATTATAAGTAACCGGAGGATAAACACTCCACTAACCACACCCAACAACTACTCCTAGCGACTTCGCGCCCCCTTGCGTTGTGGCGGTGAATAACATCGCGCACGCCTATTACTCCCCGCTCAACGATAAATTACAACTGTGTGCGAAAAGCTGTCTGTGAAAGCCTTGTCGCAAGAGCATGCAGAGGCCTTTATAGAGTAGTAATAAGGGTGTAATGACCGAAGTGCTGAGCTAATTGACATCCGCATAGCTGGACATTTGATTCGTCACGTCCGAACAAATTACAGCAGAGACTCATTGTGTGTGTGTGTGTGTGTATTCACAACTGATTTCAATCTCTGTTCGTCCTCAGGTGTAACATTCAAGGCAGCGTGATCTGCAACAACGCCACGATAGGACGAGGTGCCGACATCAAGTACTGTCTGGTGGGAAGCGGCCAGCGCATCGAGCCAGAGGGTGAGCACATGCGCTGTTTTACAGCAAACACAACATCAAGTCGGGCCTTTGTGTTTGTTTCTGTGCGCTCTTGCACGGTCGTGCCTGGCTTTTTGAGCTTCAGTGCGTGTCCACACTGTTATGCGTGTGTGGCTTGTCTGTTAATCTGTTTCAATAGCGCATTAAAACGTAAGCTTGCGCGAACAATTGCGCTTTATTTTTTAATATTGTTAATCCCTTCAGTGTTGGATCATACTGTGAGGTGTGTGTGTGGCTCCAGGCTGTTGTATTGCGGGTGGTCTGCACTCACTCTCCAGCCTCTCCATCAATGACTATGCCTAAGGCAGCCTTAAGATGTCCAGAGGCTTCCTGGTCTAATTGACTGAACAACAGGGTGTTGCTGCCTCAGCAACCCCCCACCCCACCCCACCCCTCACTCGCACGCACACTTTTTTTTTTTTCCCTCCCCCCATCGCACACACCCAAACTGCATTTCTCCACCCCCCACCACGCTTTCCTTTTCCCTAGTCACTTGTGAGCTGGACCCGATTAGTCAGCCATAACCTCCTAAAAGACAGGGGCTTATTGAAGTGCTCCCAGAAATCCCAAATTACAAGCTAGACCCCTGTACTTCCCAAAGCATGGGTACACACACACACACACACACACTGCTGAAAGCACAGTGAGCAACTGCAATTCAGTTGCCCCAGCGAAACCAAGAGCATTTTATTTCTTTAAACATTGCATTTAATAAGTGCATCCGTCCTCCAGAGCCAAAATCTCAACGCTTTAATTTAAAACTAAAGGATCCAAACCAGGAATGTGTCAAACTGCTGCGTTCTCTGACATGCCTAAAGCCCCCGCAGTAAAACATTGTCGGTTATCGATGCCGTGCTGCGACGCAACTTGAAAGTCACGTCAAGCTGCGAGACACAAAGACAATCCTGCAAACGTTTACACCTTATTCAAAGCACATCACGGCCTCTCGGACCTCTACTTCTCCGTCGGTATGTACAAACAAAGGAAGGACGTTTGTATTCCTGTGGACTCCATGCCCGGAGAGCTTTTTTCCACTCACCACCTGTGCCCTTAATGTTATCATGACCACTCGGCTTATCACACCAGTAAGCCTATCTAACTCGCTGTTGAGTGATTAGAGCACTCGGGAAGCCAGTAGACTGCACTGGAGCTCTACTCCGGTGGTCTCGTGCAGTCATTGTCCATTAGCTTCACACTTCAACCTGACAGCTTCTACACGCGCGCGCGCACACACACACAAGCGCGTGTGCTTGTTCAGACTGTTTCTGCGCTGTTCACCCCTGCTGCCCGTTAGCATGCGTTAGCCGAAGTGCAGCCATAGGCATCTCGTGAAGTGTTTCAGCTCAACAGTTGCTTTACAAGGCACTTTATACAACCCCAATTCCAAAAAAAGTCGGGACGCCGTATAAACTGTAAGTAAAACCAGAATGAGAGAAATTCGCAAATCGTGGAAACCCTATATTTCATTGAAAATAGGAGAAAGACAACATAACAAAATGTTGAAACTGGGACATTTTATTGGTTTCAATTTGATGTCCGCAAGACGTTTCAGAAAAGGTGGGACAGGGGCGTGTTTACCACTGTGTTGCATCACTGTGTAACAACACCCTGTAAAGGTTTGGGAACTGAAGAGACCAGTCGCTGTAGTTTTGAAAGAGAAATGTTGTCCCATTCTTGTCTGATATATACAGTTTCAGTCGCTCAACAGTTTGGGGTCTCCTTTGTCGTATTTTGCACTTCATAATCCACCAAATGTTGTAAATGGGAGACAGGTCTGGACTGCAGGCAGGCCAGTTTAGCACCTGGACTCTCTTACTGCAGAGCCAAGCAGTTTGGCATTGTCTTGCTGAAAGAAGGAAGGCCGTCCCTGAAAAGGATTTAGTCTAGATGGCAGCATATTGCTCTGAAACATGGATATATCATTCAGCATTAATGATGCCTTCCCAGATGTACAAGCTACCCATGTTATGCGCGCTAATGCATCATCATACGTTCACAGATGCTGGCTTTTGAACTGTGCACTGATGATAAGCTGGATGGTCCCTCTCCTCTTTAGCCTGGAGGACGTGGTGTCCATGATTTCTCAAAAGAATTTCTACTTTTGATTCGTCAGACCTCGGGACAATTTTCCACTTCCCCTCAGTCCATCGTAAAAGAGCTCAGGCCCAGAGAAGGTGGTGGTGTTTCTGGATATTGTTTATATCTGGTTTTAACTTGCATTTGTGGCTGCAGTAATGAACTGTTTTCACAGATGATGGTTTTCTGAAGTGTTCCTGAGCCCATACAGTGATTTCCACTACAGACACGTGTCTGCTTTTAATGCAGTGTCGCCTGAGGGCCTGAAGATCACAGGCATCCAGTGTCAGTTTTCAGCCTTGTCTCTTGCATACAGAGATTTCTCCAGATTCTCTGAATCTTTTAATGATATTTTGTACCACAAATGATGTGATCCCCAAATTCTTTGCAATTTTACATTGAGGAGCGTTATTGTTAAATTGTTTCACCGTTTGCCCACGCAGTCTTTCACAGAGCGGTGAACCCCTCCCCATCTTTACTTCTGAGAGACTCCGCCTCTCTGGGATGCTCTTTTTATACCCAATCATCTTACTGATCTGCTGGGAATTAACCAAATAATTTTTTTTTAGCATTATACAACTTTTTCAGTCTTTGATTGCCTTTGTCCCAATAAACAAAGCAATTAAATTTCTCTGTTTCAACATTTTGATGTGTTGTCTTTGTACCATTTTCAATGAAAATGAAATAGTGGGTTTCCACGATTTGCAAATGATCGCATTCTGTTGTGAATGTTTGATACAGTGTCCCGACTTTTTTGGAATTGGGTTTGTAAGGTTTGAGTCTGTGCAGCGAAAGCCAGCATGCTGGGGTGTCCTGGGAAATTCATTGGCACTCCAGGACTTGCTGTCAAGTGTTGGAGGCCATTAAAGATGGCGCCCAGGCTGATGATACCTGCTGTTCTTGTGGCATGCTCAGTTTGTCTTTGCCCAAACTTTAAATGCCAAAAAAAAAAAAAAATTGTCGATTCCTTCTCACTAAAATCCATCTTTATTTGCAACATCAGTCACCCTTGCCAAGGTTTAGCTTGGACTTGGGAGGTTTTCAGTAAAAGGAGAATATTTTCGTATTTATCTGTCTGGATGACACGTATTTATAAATAGGGCCTCGTCTGTCAGGCCACGTCCATTTCCTTTGTCAATACACAAAGGGATGGAGATAAACTTTGGAGGCAAATGCACAGACTTTCAGAGACATGTTTGCTTTTTTTTGATTGAAAACATAGGGGAAAGCTTGCTCGAGTCAACATTTCAGCCTACGTAATTATTGAGTGACCCTCAAAAACAGACTTTTTACACCAATATTTTGCATGTGTGTCCTTGGCAGCAGGATAAATATACTCTCATGCTAGTTAGCCCTCAACACACTGGAAGATGGTCGATGCCTATGCATTGGTACAGTTCGGTCAGAAGTTTACATACAGTGACATGAATGTCATCTTGGATATGAATGTCATGGCAATATTTGGGCTTTCGGTAATTTCTTTGAACTGCTCTTTTTCTGTGGCAGAATAAATGTACAGCATACACCTTTAATAAAAAAAAGACTAGAATTTGATGCACAAGTTTTAATTTTCTTTGGGTTTTCTGAAATCAACACAGGGTCAGAATTATACATGCAGGGTCAAAAATGTACTTACGCTCACGTAGATTATTAATTCAGAGGTGCTGAAACTTCCAAAATGTCTCTTATCTTGCCAAGGCCGAGGTCTCCTAACTTCCTGTTAGTGACCATGATTGACTACAGCTGGTAGCTTCTCTGCACCTTCATAAAAAGGGTTTGTTTACAGCACTCTCTGGATTGACCAGCACACAGTAAAATGGGAAAGTCCAAGGAGCTCAGTGCAGATCTGAGAAAGAGGATCGCAGATATACACAACTCCGGAATGTCTCTTGGAGCCATTTCTGAACAACTACAAATTCCAAGATCAGTTCAAACAATTGTATGCAAGTTACTGAGAGGTGTAGTCACTTTGCCAAGCCACTTTGCTTCAGGAAAACCCAAACTGTCACCCTCAGCTGAAAGGAAACTGGTTTGGATGATCAGGAACAACCTGGGAACCTCCATGGCACAGCCTTGCCATGAACTGGAAGCTGATGGATCTCTGTCTCCAGTTCAGATCACCATGGACTAAGAGGCTGCTATCAAAGAAATAACCCCCTGCTCCAAAACTGACCCCTTCTAAAGTTTGAAGCTGACCACACGGACAAAGAAAAAGCCTTCTGGAGGAAAGCTGTATGGTCCGATGAGACAAAGATTGAGTTGTTTGGCCACAATGACCACCATGTACAGAGGGACACTGTACCAGCTGGTAGTGGTGGTAGGATCATCATGCTCTGGGGCTGTTTTGCTGCCAGTGGAACTGGTTCATTGCACAAAGTGGATGGAATAATGAAGAAGGAGGACTACCTCAGAATTCTTCAGCATGAACCATTGACTTGCAAGTTACAACAGGGCAATGAACCCAAACACACATCAGAGCTGGTTGTGGAGGATAAAGCAGGCTAACATTAAGCTTAAAACAAGCCCTGACTTCAACCCTATTGAAAATATATGGACCGTGCTCATAAGTCGAGTCCATGCCAAGGAAAAAAAAACAAATTTAATTGAACTCTACCAATTCAACCATGAAGAGTTGTGAAATATCCAACCAGAATTCTGCCAGAAGCTTGTTCATGGTAAACAAAAACGTTTGGTCAAGGTGAATCTTGCAAAGAGACATTTTGACCCTGTGTTGATTTCAGAAAACCCAAAGAAAATTTAAACTTGTGCACCAAATTCTTGTTTATTTTTTTAATTAAAGATGTATGCTCTACAATCATTCTGTCACAGAAAAAGAACAGTTCAAAGAAATTACCGAAAGCCCAAATATTGCCATGACATTCATATCCAAGATGACATTCATGTCACCGTATGTAAACTTCTGACCACAACTGTATATATGGTGGATGGTAATATTTTCATGACTCCTGTGATACGATCTCAAGCTGACTCTCCAAGACACGGAGGGCCTCCTGCCTGCTTGCCCTTTCTGATTGTTACCATTTACATTTGTTTTTTGTTTTTTTTCCTTTTCAGCTGAAAGGACCAATGAGGTCATTGTTGGATCAGATCAGCTCATGGAGATCTAGAACCAAGGAGAAGACAGCTCATGGGCATGACAAGATTTTCACCAAAGAAGTCTTGGACACCACTTTTTTTTTTTTTTTTTAACTGAACATGTTCAAATAAACATGGAATTATTTATCTTAGCTGACAGTGTCTTATTATTTTTTCACCGTAATGTCCTGAGTCGGGAGCTTCTGCGTTTCTTGGATCATATGAATGTTATTGAGCTTTGGTTTCTTTACTGCATCATGTACAGGGCAGCCAGATAATATGCTTAAATATGAAATGAGAAGGTGTGTGTGTGTGTTTAAATTCCAAAATGATGGATAGAATAGGTTGAACAACTTCTATCAAGAATGTCATTTCGGTGTGTTTTTTGCGACCATGCTTAGATGTCATGCTATACTGGTGTTTGTACTCCCAGTCCTGCTCAGTGGTGTAGGTTCTCCAGCTGCCTGTGAGCGACGACATGCCCTGCTGTCAGAAGAAACGGATAAGCACAATAGGGTTAACTTTATTTGTACACCAAAAAAAGCAGAGCAATGGACCACCCAGTGAGAACATAACAGCTAATCGTCTCCCTCACCCTCCACCCACCACCACTACTCCAACTCGGAAGATGCTCTAAAGAACTAGTCTTCGAGATTTTTTTTTCTTTTTCCTCTCTTCGCTGTCAACGATTTATGACATTCCATTGCAGCTCCTAAATTACAGGCTTGACATTAGTTCTTCAGTCACGAAGCCTGATGAGCCTCCGGAAGATTCTCAGTGATGATTTATCATGGCTTGCTCAGTCTCCGTGGCCAACCCGAGTCATTTAGTGTCACTAATGAAATGATCATGAGTTCTTTGTCTTTGCAGCCTTCGCCTCCCTGGACTTTGTCGTTTTTCTTTTTGGACATGCTGAAATAATTTCCCCTGACTTTCGAACGGCCCGCTCTAAATCCATAAACTAATATGTGTATTTATGAGGCGATTGCTGCGCTTTTTGTCCTCCCTTTTTCCTCTCTGGCTGAGTTCTGTCCAATTCGAGACCTTCAGCACTTCATCACGTCGCCAAGCCGCGGTAGTGGGGATTGGTTTGTGCTGAATTTATCATTTATTCGCCTGCCGCGCTTGATTATTGGCCTGAAAGCTTTTGCACGTACCAGCCAAGAACGAAGAACAGACCGAAATCAGGATGTCAAATCCCCGGTCTCTTCCATATGTCTGTCCTGGGTTTTGTTTTGCTTTTTCAAACTAATACGTACCACGTGTGTACTTGTGATAGCTAATCAGAAGCTGTGCCCTCTGCCCTGTCTCTGCATCATCCATGGCCAGACCTCCGTGCTGTGCTTACGAGTCACTGCATGGGTCATTTGGGGAAAAGGTTTGTATATTTAGGCAGAGCCTCCTGGAACCCCAAGAGTCCCGACAGTTAAACTGGGATCGGAGCCCACCAGAGCTGTGTTCAGTGTCAGTCCCCACCCTCCGGGGCTGAACGTGACAGATGCTTGTGTTTTCCAGCGCCCAGGTTCAGATGTCAGCCGACAGATCGTACATCAGGCCCCGCTTACTGTCTCTGGGTAGCTTCCAAGAGGCGCATGCTCATTCACGGCAAGAGATGAAGGGACAGGATGGACTCGAATCGGACGAGACAAAAATGTGTCCGGTGTTAAAAAACAGACTTTCTGGAAAGAACTTTGTATAATTTATACGCGTCGTTGTGAGAAAACTGGTGTTCTGGAGGTTTGTCGAAGAGGCTCGTGTCTTCTGCAGGTGATCCGCTCCAAAACGTGAGCACATTAGCGGCTAAACGAGCATTAAACGTTGTGGTGTAAGTGCGTCGGCACTTGGGAAAGCTCGAATGGTCATAAATCATTGAGAGTGACATGATTTGAACGTGGAACAAGTCCAGATACCCCACTGCCAGCCAAGTCATGGTGAAGTCCCGGCTCAAGCGAGTGGGAGGAAGGACTGAGCAAACGACCGAACTGAGTTGAGTGGTCAGTGCTTCAGCTCTGAGGAACCCTCTGTGTGTGGGGTGGTTTATTTGTGTGTGTGTCTGGTTCGAGGGCATGGGGGATGCTCGGCTCCAGGACTGAGCGTGGTGCAGGGTGTGAGACAGCCTTCCTCGGCCACCCAAGTGGCAGAAAACCTGCGTGTTTGCAGCTGACCCCTACACATTAACAGAACACTTCCTCAATTTGTCTTGTGTGTTCTTGAGGCCCAAACGAATTTCCTCTCTTTCGCAGCCACCTTTTGAGACGCTGCATCCCCCGCAAGCCTCCCTCGAAATCACGCCCACCTCCAGCACATACACACACTTAACAATTAGTACTTTCTTACTGCCGAACAAAGACAGTATGCAGGCTGTGTGGCCTGTAAAGGCGTATAACCTCAAAGACACGCGAGGCGAGGCGAGGCAGTGCAGCGCAGCATGCAGCTTTGAAATAAACACACAGGCCACGGTACAATGATCCGAAAGACAATTTGCACTGTTTCGAGCTATTGTTTAACTCGGTCAGCTGCTCTAGGGCCGTGAAAGGTTTTATATTCTCTTTTGTAAAAGTTTGCTTTTCGTTTTTGTGTTTAGTGGAATAGATAGATAGATTGGAGTACCAAGATTTTTCCTCGATTTGATCAACTCCTTGCTGTTATATTTCGAAATATAGACAAAATCATCATGAAAAGAACTTCTTCATGGAGCAGCCAGATCATTTCCAAGCCCTATACCATACAGGTTTGACTAATATGAATGTGATTGTCTGGCATAATGATGATAAATTATTAATAATTTAGTTTTATTTGGTAATGACATTCACTGCAAGCAACACTGTCTCTTGAGACCTTTTGTCAGATCACCTGAAAATGCACTCTGTCTTGTTCGCGCTTTATCGTTCTCTTCTTTCTCTCGCTCTGTCTGTCTCTATCCTCTTTCATGCTCATCGTCTACACATATTTTGATATTCCTCTAAAGGGGGGGAAGAAACTCTGAAAACAAAGAGCTCTGATTTCTTGCCACCTGCTAGCTCTGCCCTCAACAATACCACTGTTAAAGGACCACAAACAAAGACGCCTCGAGGAAAGTTTGGGGGACCATTCATTACGATGACAAAAGAGACAGAAATATATTATCATAATTAATCTTATCTGTGACTGTGGGTGGCAAGTCTTTCCCATTTGCGACTGATGGGTCTTTACAATGCCAACATGTACACATCAGTGTGTCACAATGCATGCTGGGGCCTGAGAATATTTAAGCTTTGTAAACATTCACTGAACAAGTCCCGCGTGTTAGCAGGAGACCAGCGTCACCCCATGGCTTTTAGGATGGGCAGAAAAACCCTTTTCGGCCTTTTTGGATACAAATGTAATGTGGCTTCTGTTTTCAATGGCTAATCTAAATAATAAAAAAAAATCTGTATGGATTGTGTGGTTTATATATATACATACACAATGTCTTGCATTACAAGCTGGAATTAAAATGAAGATGAAAAAACAAATCTGGAGTGTGCGTAGGTATTCACCCCTGCAGAGTCAATACTTTGTAAAGCCACCTTTTTCTGCAATTACAGCTGCAAGTCTCTTGGGTCATGTCTCTATTAGCTTAGCACATCTAGCCACTGGGATTTTTGCTCATTCTTCAAGGCAAAACTGTTCCAACTCCAAGTTAGATGGTTTATGTTGGTGTACAGTAATCTTGAAGTTATGCCACAGATTCTCAATTGGATTGAGGTCTGGGCTTTGATTAGGCCATTCCAAGACATTTAAATGTTTCCCTTTAAACCACTCCAGTGTAGCTTTAGCAGTATGTTTAGGGTTGTTGTCCTGCTGGAATGTGAACCTTCGTCCCAGTCTCAAACCTCTGGCCGACTCAAACAGGTTTTCCTCTAGAACTGCCCTGCATTTAGTGCCATCCATCTTTCCTTCAGTCCTGACCAGCTTTCCTGTCCCTGCAGATCAAAAACATCCCCACAGCATGATGCTACCACCATCATGCTTCACTGCAGGAATGGTGTTCTCAGGTTGTTGGGTTTGCGCCACACATGGCATTTCCCATGATGGCCAAAAAGATCAATTTTAGTCTCATTTGACCAGAGAATCTTCTTCCATGTGTTTGAGGAGTCTGCCACATGCTGCTGGGCAAACTCCAAATGTGGTTTTTTAGTTTTTTCTTTTTTTTTTTTTCTGGCTACTCTCCCATAAAGCCCCGCTCTGTGGAGTGTACGGCTTAAAGTGGTCCTCTGGACAGATACTCCCATCTCCACTGTGGATCTTTGCAGCTCCTTCAGTGTTATCGTTGGTGTCTTTGTTGCGTCTCTGATTAATGCCCTCCTTGCCTGATCTGTGAGTTTTGGTGGGCGGCCTTCTCTTGTCAGGTTTGTAGTGGTGCCATATTCTTTCCATTTTGCTATAATGGATTTAATGCTGCTCCCTGGGATATTCAAAGTTTGGGATAATTTTTATAACCCAACCCTGATCTATACTTCTCCACAACTTTGTCTCTGACCTGTTTGGAGGCTCCTTGGTTTTCATCTTGCTTGCTTAGTAGTGTTGCAGAGTCAGGGTCCTTCCAGAACAGGTTGATTTATACAGACATCATGTGACAGACCATGTGACACTTTGATTGCACACAGGTGGATCTTAATCAACTAATTATGTGACTTATGAAGTGAATTGGTTGGACCAGCTCTTATTTAGGGGTTTCATACGAAAGGGAGTGAATACTTGTGCACACTCCAGATTTCTGTTTTTGCATATTAATTATTGTTTGTGTCACAATAAAACAACAACGTGTGCACCTTTGAAGTGGTAGGCATGTTGTGTAAATCAAATGGTGCTAACCCTCCAAAAATCCATTTTAATTCCAGCTTGTAATGCAGCAGAACAGGACAAACACCAAGGGGGATGAATACTTTTACTATATATATATATATATATATATATATATATATATATATATATATATATCACATACTCAAAGGACACTTTAATAGGAACTTGTTCTTGATTCTAAGATTCCTGTTCTTGGCTGCCAGGACTGGAATCCAGTTAAGGCTTTAGGGCCTTGCTCAAAGGCCCAGCAGTGGACCTCTAGCAGTGTAGGGATGTTAACTCACAACCTTCCAGGACACAGGACATTAACCGCTGAGCTCCCGCTGCACCGTGTTCCCTGATGGTGTCTTGTCTTTGATTGCACTGTAACGTAGAAACTTAAAGACATATATTCCATTCATTTTTATCGCCAGGAATTCATTTCTTAGAAATATTTCTCCCTGACTTTTTTTTTTATTGACAGCAACCACTGTGCCTTTATTTTATATACAATTGGAAATGATATATATATTTTTTAACATTGGTGTAGTTCTGTACTAATTGGACAGTCATGAACAAGGACACACTTTGAATGACACTCTATGGTCCTAAACTTGATCCCAAAGGTTCCTCTGTCTGTAGTACGTTAGAGTTCTCACTGTCTCATCTGTCTGTTGAGGTCAGTTATTATTATTATTATTATTTTTTGCAGTCGATACACTTGAATATTTTAAGGGGCAGCAAGATAGATTTTAAAAAACCATCTATCATTAGCTATACAGTGAGTAAGTCTCATATTATTTGTTACAATGCACCTGCTGAAGCTATGAGAGATATAGCAGGTCAAATACACTCGGCGGCCACTTTAATAAATAGGAACTTGTTCTTGATTCTATGATCCCTGTTCTTGGCTGCAGGAGTGGAACCCAACGTGGGCTTCTGCTGTCGCATGCCGAGATGCTTTTCTGCTCACCACGGTTGTAAAGAGTTGCTATGAGGAAGTTGCTAAATCCTTCCTGGCACCTCGAACCAACCTCTGACCTCTCTCATCAACAAGGCGTTCGTTTCTACCCACAGAACTGTCGCTCGCTCGCTCACTCACTCGGTGTTTTTTGTTTTTCACACCATTCTGTGTAAACTCTAGAGACTGTTGTGTGTGAAAACCCCAGGATATCAGCAGTTTCTGAAATACTCAAATCAGTCCATCTGGCTCAAACCAACACCCATGCTGCAGTGAAAGTCACACTTTGAGATCACAATTTTTCCCATTCTGATGTTGGAAGTGAACATTAACTGAAGCTCTTGATTTGTATCTGCATGATTTTATGCATCGTGCTGCTGCCAAGGGATCGGCTGATTAGAGAACTGCATAAAACCGCAGGTGGATGGGTGTACCTAATAAAGCAGCCAGTGAGTGTGTGTGTGTGTATATATATTTTTCAGTCAAATTATTCTTGTGTTCATCTCATCCTTGAAGAACCTTTTCCATCGGTCATCCAGGATATGTCATGAAACATACATTGTACAGTATTTCCTGCAAACATTAACTCAACCCTGTTACTGGACCGCATTCCGCCGACAAAGTTCAACAAGAAGTTACATCGTCAGAATATCCTGAGCATCATGGCAAGAAGAAAAGCAAGGTTCTTTTTTTTGTTTGTTTTGTTTCATTTTTAATGATGTAATGAACTGATGAGGCCACATTAGTCATAAGTGTGACCAAAATTACAGATTGGAAGTACAGAATTGTTAAACAAAAGCTACAAAGTAAATAATTCGAATGTCCTGAATGTTTTCATGCTGCTACCATCGATGGGCGTTAACCACATTTTGTGTATTGCTAATTCTATAATTCTTTGCTCAGCCCTATTACTCATCTTGGAGCAAAATGCAGCCATTGTGAGCAAAGAAATCTTGTAAAAATGAGTGGGATGAATCTTTGAGAATCATGCGAGCTACACGCCACCCGCCATAATCGTTGAATTGAGTAATAGGACCAAGGTGCGTTTTGTCTGTGTTCTTCCTTTTTTTGCTTTTTTGTACCTTTTAACCCTATAAGAATACCTGTTCAAGCAGGACATTCCTGTCATTGTCATAACTACAGTGTCTTGCAAAAGTATTCCTCCCCCTTGGTGTGTGTTCTGTTTTGTTGCATTACAAGCTGGAATTAAAATGGATTTTTGGAGGGTTAGCACCATTTGATTTACACAACATGCCTACCACTTTAAAGGTGAAAATTGTTGTTTTATTGTGACACAAACAATAATTAATATGGGGGAAAAAAACAGAAATCTGGAGTGTGCATAGGTATTATTCCCGAAATAAGAGCTGGTCCAACCAATTCACTTCATAAGTCACATAAATAGTTGATTAAGATCCACCTGTGTGCAATCAAAGTGTCACATGATCTGTCACATTATGTCTGGATAAATCAACCTGTTCTGGAAGGACCCTGACTCTGCAACACTACTAAGCAAGCAACATGAAAACCAAGGAGCCTCCAAACAGGTCAGAGACAAAGTTGTGGAGAAGTATAGATCAGGGTTGGGTTATAAAAAATATCCCAAACTTTGAATATCCCAGGGAGCGCCATTAAATCCATTATAGCAAAATGGAAAGAATATGGCACCACTACAAACCTGACAAGAGAAGGCTGCCCACCAAAACTCACAGACCGGGCAAGGAGGGCATTAATCAGAGATGCAACAAAGACACCAACGATAACACTGAAGGAGCTGCAAAGAGCCACAGCGGAGATGGGAGTATCTGTCCATAGGACCACATTAAGCCATACACTCCATAGAGTGGGGCTTTATGGAAGAGTGGCCAGAAAAAAGAAAAAAACTAAGAAACCACATTTGGAGTTTGCCCAACAGCATGTGGCAGACTCCCCAAACACATGGAAGAAGATTTCTCTGGTCAAATGAGACTAAAATTGATCCTTTTGGCCATCATGGGAAATGCCATGTGTGGTGCAAACCCAGCACCCTGAGAACACAGTCACTACAGTGAAGCATGGTGGTGGCAGCATCATGCTGTGGGGATGTTTTTGATCTACAGGGACAGGAAAGCTGGTCAGGATGGAAGGAAAGATGGATGGCACTAAATACAGGGCAATTCTGGAGGAAAACCTGTTTGAGTCAGACAGAGGTTTGAGACTGGGATGAAGGTTCACGTTCCAGCAGGACACTGAACCTAAACATACTGCTAAAGCTACACTGGAGTGGTTTAAAGCGAAACATTTAAATGTCTTGGAATGGCCTAATCAAAGCCTAGACCTCAATCCATTTGAGAATCTGTGGCATAACTTGAAGATTGCTGTACACCAATGCAACCCAGCTAACTTGGAGGAGTTGGAGCAGTTTTGCCTTGAGGAATGGGCAAAAATCCCAGTGGCTAGATGCGCTAAGCTAATAGAGACATACCCCAAGAGACTTGCAGCTGTAATTGCAGCAAAAGGTGGCTCTATGCACACTCCAGATTTCTGTTTTTTCATCTTAATTATTGTTTGTGTCACAATAAAACAAGTGTGCACCTTTAAAGTGGTAGGCATGTTGTGTAAATCAAATGTTGCTAACCCTCCAACAATCCATTTTAATTCCAGCTTGTAATGCAATAAAACAGGACAAACACCAAGGGGGATGAAAACTTTTGCAAGACACTCCTTGTATTACTAATCCATCAGAATTCTCTTCAGGTCAGTCGGTTGTTTTCATGAGTAAACCAAATAACCAGCTTGCTAAGGTGACTGATGTACACCATGAATAAAATGTTTATATTGCATTATGTCATCATGTTTCATTTTAAGCTCTTATGGGAAAAATTATCCATAACAGGAAGTGATCCGACATGAAGTGAATTTCCTGTTCCCAGACCGAAGTGGATTATTATCCAATAACAGCACATCCTGAAGCGTTTTATTCCTTTTATACTGCAGCAATTTGCCAACAACAGTTTGTTTGTTTTTTTAATTAATGAAAAACATTTTATACTTTTTAACTGTTACATTTAATATTCTGAGATGACTTATTTCCCTTTATCACTTACATTAGCAGCAACATTCCTTCACAAGACTTTTTTTCTTACTTTTGTGTTAAAACAAAAATGCTGCTTGCCATGTGAGCAAGAAAAAGTGCAAAGTCCTCTGTCCGAAGCGTCCCCTGATTAAAAACATGCACTCTTACAAAGCACTGACACCTGCGCCTCCTTCCATACACATCTCCTTACAACTTACAAACTTCACCACGTCCATGGCATTTTTCGCAGACGCTCTTATCCAGAGCAACATACAACATACCTAGAACATCCTGGGGAACGGTTGGGGGTTAGGTGCCTTGCCATTCCTGTTGGTCCAGGCAATCAAACTTGTGACCTTTTGGTCCCAAAGCTGCTTCTCTAACCATGAGGTCATGACTTCTCCTATAATGATACACAGCATTTCTTTGTTATACAGTGGTGCTTGAAAGTTTGTGAACCCTTTAGAATTTTCTATATTTCTGCATAAATATGACCTAAAACGTCATCAGATTTTCACACAAGCCCTAAAAGTAGATAAAGAGAACCCAGTTAAACAAATGAGACAAAAATATTATACTTGGTCATTTATTTATTGAGGAAAATGATCCAATATTACATATCTGTGAGTGGCAAAAGTATGTGAACCTCGAGGATTAGCAGTTAATTTGAAGGTGAAATTAGAGTCAGGTGTTTTCAATCAATGGGATGACAATCAGGTGTGAGTGGGCACCCTGTTTTATTTAAAGAACAGGGATCTATCAAAGTCTGATCTTCACAACACATGTTTGTGGAAGTGTATCATGGCACGAACAAAGGAGATTTCTGAGGATCTCAGAAAAAGCGTTGTTGATGCTCATCAGGCTGGAAAAGGTTACAAAACCATCTCTAAAGAGTTTGGACTCCACCAATCCACAGTCAGACAGATTGTGTACAAATGGAGGAAATCAAGACCATTGTTGCCCTCCCCAGGAGTGGTCGACCAACAAAAATCACTCCAAGAGCAAGGCGTGTAATAGTCGGCGAGGTCACAAAGGACCCCAGGGTAACTTCTAAGCAACTGAAGGCCTCTCTCACATTGGCTAATGTTCATGTTCACAAGTCCACCATCAGGAGAACACTGAACAACAATGGTGTGCATGGCAGGATTGCAAGGAGAAGGCCACTGCTCTCCAAAAAGAACATTGCTGCTCGTCTGCAGTTTGCTAAAGATCACGTGACAAGCCAGAAGGCTATTGGAAAAATGTTTTGTGGACGGATGAGACCAAAATAGAACTTTTTGGTTTAAATGAGACGCGTTATGTTTGGAGAAAGGAAAACACTGCATTCCAGCATAAGAACCTTCTTCCATCTGTGAAACATGGTGGTGGTAGTATCATGGTTTGGGCCTGTTTTGCTGCATCTGGGCCAGGACGGCTTGCCATCATTGATGGAACAATGAATTCTGAATTATACCAGCGAATTCTAAAGGAAAATGTCAGGACATCTGTCCATGAACTGAATCTCAAGAGAAGGTGGTTCATGCAGCAAGACAACGACCTGAAGGACACAAGTCGTTCTACCAAAGAATGGTTAAAGAAGAATAAAAGTTAATGTTTAGGAATGGCCAAGTCAAAGTCCTGACCTTAATCCAATGGAAATGTTGTGGAAGGACCTGAAGCGAGCAGTTCCTGTGAGGAAACCCACCAACATCCCAGAGTTGAAGCTGTTCTGTACGGAGGAATGGGCTAAAATTCCTCCAAGCCGGTGTACAGGACTGATCAACAGTTACCGGAAATGTTTAGTTGCAGTCATTGCTGCACAAGGGGGTCACACCAGATACTGAAAGCAAAGGTTCACATACTTTTGCCACTCACAGATATGTAATATTGGATCATTTTCCTCAATAAATAAATGACCAAATATAATATTTTTGTCTCATTTGTTTAACCGGGTTCTTTTTATCTACTTTTAGGACTTGTGTGAAAATCTGATGATGTTTTAGGCCATATTTATACAGAAATATAGAAAATTCTAAAGGGTTCACAAACTTTCAAGCACCACTGTATCGCAACAGGAGGATCTGCTGTCCAAGTTGCATTGCATTTAAGTTTGCAAATGTTAAATCTTTTATTGTTCAGAGTCTGAATATTCTGGACAGAGAGTAGCTGGGTGCTTATTGTATTAGTACGTGCCATTAACAGAAGCAAGGCTTATAGCTGTGGTTGTTTATGTTTTGTAGGGGTGGGGGGTGCATGATGGCAGCTTTCTGGACAGTGCATGGTCATCTCCTGAGTTTATTTATCCAAGGCCTGCAGACGTCAGGCCGGACCTCCCTGAGTTTGTTAGCCTTAAAGGGGCCCTGACCGCACGGAGCAATTCCTTGCATTCCACATGAGCCCTCATCGAATTAAAAGTAAAAAAAAATGGAGTTGTCTTTCTCGGCATTGCTGGAGCAAATACACATGCTTCATCACCCTGTTATAGTTCATGCATGTGATTGACACCCACCTCCCTTCCGGCTGCCTACAGTTCCAGCACCATCTGGTGTGGTGAGAAATCAGCATATTAGATTTGAGGGAAATGTGAAGTCGGTGGCACGGTGGTGTAATTGTTAGCACTGTCGCCTCACAGCAAGAAGGTTCTGGGTTCAAGCCCAGTGGCCGACGGGGGCCTTTCTGTGCGGAGTTTGTATGTTCTCTGCATGCAGGTGTTCCGGTTTCCCCCAAAGACATGTAGGTTAGGTTAATTGGTGGCTCTAAATTGACCGTGAGCGTGAACTGTTGTTTGTTTATCTCTGTGATGACCTGGCGACTTATCCAGGGTGTACCCTGCCTCTCACCCATAGTCAGCTAGGATAGGCTCCAGCTTGCCTGCGACCCTGAATAGGATAAGCATGGATGGATGGATGGATGAAGTAGCTACACTCATTTTATTTCCTTATAACTGTAAATTATGCCTGACTCTTGTATTGTAGCAGAGTAACCAAGCACTGTAATATCATGATATGTTTTTAAAACTAATACACTGCAATAATTCCTAGCTGAAATCACTGCCAGGCCCGTGGCTATGGGTGACGCAATCTCACACCATACCTGCCTTTAGTCCGAGCAAACGTGCTCACCTTGCTTCACCTCATCTCGTCTCGCCTCAACCCATCACCCCTTTATCTCTAGATGAGGCCTGATACTAGCACATTGGGGAGGATAAAGGAGTCAGTTATCTGTGCTATCACTTGACTCAAAGGAGGAATTCAAGGTTAAATTCATTATCATTTCTCTTCACTGCCAATGAATAGTGAGATTATTCCAGTCCTGGGACTGAACAAGAGGCCTGATTGGACTGTACACATGACTAAGATTTTCTATACACGGATATAAATCAGTGAAACCTTATAATTTATCATTTCGTCACAAATGACAACTTGTGCACAAGGGTGGGGCTTTTACAATACCAAAAGTACCCACTATAATTAACATGATAACGTGTTACCGCTACATGATACTGTATATAGCACCTTACCGGATCTGTTTAAATATACTACACTAGCGTTCAAAAATAATCCGACACTATCAGGGAAATCAAATACTCTCCAGTACCCACAAAGGTAGAACTCTTTAGCAGCTCTTAAGTTTCATGTGTTTATGTTCGAAATGTACTGTAAACTTAATTCAATTTCTCAGATAACTAAAAATACACAAGATTGAAGATAGTGATAAGCCTTTGAACCTGAAAAAGGGATTTTTTTTTTTTATCCCTGGATCACGTCTTTGAGCTTCATAGTGTTTCTTCTAAGACGTGTTGGCGGAAAGTGAGTCGTGAACATGCCCCATAAGTCTGTTTTATTTTTTTAGTGACAAGTTCTCTTACCTTTTTACAACTTCTTATTTAAAACAATGGATCAAAAAGTTTGATATGTGTAGGTATGTATATATTAAATGGACACAAGTGTTTTACTGGGAAATACATTTGGGAACTTTTTGTTTGTGCATGTGTCTATATAATAAAAAGAAAATCACATGTCGGCTTGAAGATATGACGTTTATCTTATCGTGTTGAAAAACTCGCATATTTTCATACAAAATGCATCATGGATCTGAGAGAGATATTTAAATAATATTGGCTGGCATTGAGTGGTCAGATGTATTCAGATGTATCAGATCTATCAGATGTATTCCATTCAGCTAGCAAGATACTGAACGAGTTGACGATGAGTAGCTGAATGGAATATATCTGATATACCATGAAAAAAACAGTCATTATTATTATCATCTCATCTCATTATCTCTAGCCGCTTTATCCTTCTACAGGGTCGCAGGCAAGCTGGAGCCTATCCCAGCTGACTACGGGCGAAAGGTGGGGTACACCCTGGACAAGTCGCCAGGTCATCACAGGGCTGACAACCATTCACACTCACATCTACAGTCAATTTATTTATTTTTTAAAGATATTTTTTGGGGCTTTTTTTCACCTTTATTGGATAGGACAGTGTAGAGACAGGAAATGAGTGGGAGAGAGAGATGGGGAGGGATCGGGAAATGACCTCGGGTCGGAATCGAACCCGGGTCCCCAGATTTATGGTATGGCGCCATATCCACCTGAGCCACGACGCCCCCACACCTACAGTCAATTTAGAGTCACCAGTTAACCTAACCTGCATGTCTTTGGGGGAAACCGGAGCACCCAGAGGAAACCCACGTGGACACGGGGAGAACATGCAAACTCCGCACAGGAAGGCCCTCGCTGGCCACGGGGCTCGAACCCGGACCTTCTTGCTGTGAGGCGACAGCGCTAACCACTACACCACCGTGCTGCCCCATTATTATTATAATACTACATACTCTCTTCATATCAGCATTCTTGAAGGCCGATGCTAGCTTACCTGTGATTTGGTGCTGTTAGCGCAGCAGTCCAGTTACCTTCCAGCTGGTGTAGCGTTAGCGAAAGCCAGTGCTAGTGCAGTCAAGCCAATTATTATTATTATTATTATTATTATTATTATCCCTGTGCAATTGACTGAGTTACTTTTAAAATCGACATCGACAGCTACACAAAATGGAGCGACCTGGCAGCCAGAATTATCTCAAAATCTTCCGTATTTAACAAAGCAAACCTGGTGGCCATGCTTGTTTACAAATTGTCACAGTCGCTCGCTAGCGTGGACGTTTTACATCTCTGATGTGTGACGTCATGTTGCCTTGAGAACAGTGCAATAACGTAAACCATATTCAACGCTCGTTCTTCACTGGGTAGAGTGAGGTAATACACTTAGGATAAGCAATATGCTAACAATATTGCAAGCTATCGAACCAAATAAATAAAACCCACTAGGAGGGAAGTGAACACGTTTTTATTCCATCGAAAAAGTATCCTGTACGTATAATAATTCCCAAAATTTCACTCAGATGATGTCACTCCCAGTGTTTTCCCACTGATTTGACGCACATGGTCAAAGTGGCGAATCGGTTCAAAGTTAAAATCCTTTTGATTAACTTATAGATTTTTTTTTTTTGTGGATGTGTCCATATAATATAAAGAACATTACACGGTGGTGTGAAGATATGAAGTTTATCTTCTCCTGTTGAAAAGATTTTGAATGAAATACATTAATATGTGTATATATTATAAATGTATATATAATATGAACGATACATTCACCACACAAAGATGAATGTCATATCAACACTCCACCATGTAATATCCTCTAAATATATAGGATACAGAAATACACCGAGGGCCTCCCACCCAGGCAGTATTTTGATGGTTGAATGTTCTAGCTTTCTTCACAGGCTCTACTTGGAACATTTTCTACAAAAAAAAATTTCAAAGTGAAGACAAAATGAAGAATCCCTTGAAGGTGCCAGATTACAAGTTATAAATAAATGAGTTTTTTTTTTAAATGACTTTCTTGGCAGGCTTTAATCATGTAATGTTTAATACTGTCACAGGAATAATAACGAAGTCGTAGTAAAAGATGTTGCTGCTGTTTAATTATTAAATTACCTTGAGAGCCCACAGTAATTGGCTAATGCTGCTGTGGTTAACCTGCCATATATATAAATTCCCCCTTTCTTAAACTTGTAAAGATTTTTTATTGCTCATTTTATTAATTTTAGAATTGATGGTGAAGCGAATAAAATAAAGAAATAACTCCGTCAATCATGTCTGTTAAAACATTTCCTCTCTTCGGCCTATCAGGCCAGACATAATTGACGAAAGCGACATAAACAGACCCACAGTGCTCCTTCCATTTCAGACCTGTTCACTTTCTCAGGGAACTAAAAGGGCACAAGATCACTGATCATTGAAAGTGCAACCTTAATGACATGGCATTTACCCCTGATGAAAGGTACTTTTGTTTTTCCAGATAGCATTTGGATTAGGGGCGGCATGGTGGTGTAGTGGTTAGCACTGTTGCCTCACAGCAAGAAGGTTCTGGGTTCGAGCCCAGTGGCTGACAAGGGCCTTTCTATGTGGAGTTTGCATGTTGTCTGCGTGGGTTTCCTCCAAAGACATGCAGGTTAGGCTAATTGGTGGCTCTAAATTGACTGTAGGTGTGAATGGTTGCTTGTCTCCATGTGTCAGCCCTGTGATAACCTGGTGACCTGTCCAGGGTGTACCCCACCTCTTGCCCATAGTCAGCTGGGATAGGCTCTAGCTTGCCAGTGACCCTGTACAGGATAATGGATGGTGGGATAGTACTAGTAGTGATCATGTTGGTGCTGTTTAATTCTTTAATAGTAGGAAATTCATGCCTGGGTGAAACATTTACTTAGGATCACTCACTCACTCACTGCTGTCTTTGTCACTGGTGAAAATTAGTAACCTTGTCAGTTTGTCGTCTGTGGCGTCTGGCCTCAGCTCTTTCTGCAAGCTTTGTCTCAGCAAGCGCTTTGCCCTGTCTTAGTTTGTTTTGCCATGCATCAAGGTTTGATGTTTCCTCGTACCAGTTTTGCCAAAACCACAGATGTTCAGATCCTCTTTGGCACAGTCTTTCTTTCCACCTTTTTCTTGGGCACCCTCTGGACCTGATTCCACTGGCTAATTCACCAAATAGGAGCTGTTTTGCGGGCGGCACGGTGGTTTAGTGGTTAGCACTGTCGTCTCACAGCAAGAAGGTCCTGGGTTCGAGCCCAGCGGCTGGCGAGGGGCTTTCTGTGTGGAGTTTGTATGTTCTCCCTGTGTCTGTGTGGGTTTCCTCCAGTTTCCCCCACAGTCCAAAGACATGCAGGTTAGGCTAATTGGTGGCTCTAAAGTGACTGTAGGTGTGAATGTGAGTTTGAATGGTTGTTTGTCTCTATGTGTAAGCCCTGCGATGATCTGGCGATTAGGGATGACTAGCTGGATGACTGGAATAGGCTCCAGCTTGCCTGTGACCCTGTAGAACAGGATAAGTGGCTACAGATAATGGATGGATGGGTTCTAAAGACCGGGTGGCACAGTGGTGTAGTGGTTAGTACTGTTGCCTCACAGCAAGAAGGTCCTGGGTTCGAGCCCAGCAGCTGGTGAGGGCCTTTCTGTGTGGAGTTTGTATGTTCTCCCTGTGTCTGTGTGGGTTTCCTCCAGTTTCCCCCACAGTCCAAAGACATGCAGGTTAGGTTAATCAGTGGCTCTAAATTGACTGTAGGTGTGAATGGTTGTTTGTCTCTGTGTCAGCCCTGCAATGACCTGGCGACTTGTCCAGGGTGTACCCTGCCTCTCGCCCATAGTCAGCTGGGATAGGCTCCAGCTTGCCTGCGACCCTGTAGAACAGGATAAGCAGGTACAGACAATGGATGGACGAATGGGTTCTAAAGACAGGGTGGCGCAGTGGTGTAGTCGTTAGCACTGTTGCTTCACAGCAAGAAGGTCCTGGGTTCGAGCCCAGTTTGCATGTTCTCCCCGTGTCTGCTCTGGTTTCCCCCACAGTCCAAAGACATGCAGGTTAGGCAAATTGTTGGCTTTAAATTGACCGTAAGTGTGAAAGGTTGTTTGTCTCTATGTGTCAGCCCTGCGATGACCTGGCGGCTTGTCCAGGATGTACCCCGCCTCCCGCCCATAGTCAGCTGGAATAGTCTCCAGCTTGCCTACCTACAACCCTGTAGAACAGGATAAGCGGCTACAGATAATGGATGGATGTATGGGTCCTGAAAACTAGTTGGCACAGTGGTGTCATCATTACCACTGTCGCCTCACAGCAAGAAGGTCCTGGGTTTAAGCCCAGTTTGCATGTTTTCCCCGTGTCTGCTCTGGTTTCGCCCACAGTGAGTGTGAATAGTTGTTTGTCTCTACTGTACTGTATGTGTCAGCCCTGCGATGACCTAGCGACTTGTCCAGGGTGTACCCTGCCTCTCGCCAATAGTCAGCTGGGATAGTCTCCAGCTTGCCTACCTACAACCCTGTAGAGCAGGATAAGCGGGTACAGATAATGGATGGACGGATGGGTCCTGAAGACCAGTTGGCACAGTGGTGTCATCATTAGCACTGTCGCCTCACAGCAAGAAGGTCCTGGGTTAGAGCCCAGTTTGCATGTTCTCCCCGTGTCAGAGCAGATTTCATAAATTGACCGTATGTGAGTGTGAATAGTTGTTTGTCTCTATGTGTCAGCCCTGCGATGACCTCGTGACTTGTCCAGGGTGTACCCCACCTCTCGCCCATAGTCAGCTGGGATAGTCTCCAGGTTGCCTACCTACAACCCTGTAGAACAGGATAAGCGGTTACAGATAATGGATGGACGGATGGGTCCTGAAAACCAATTGGCACAGTGGTGTCATCATTAGCACTGTCGCCTCACAGCAAGAAGGTCCTGGGTTCGAGCCCAGTTTGCATGTGTCTGGTCTGGTTTCGCCCACAGGCGTATGTGAGTGTGAATAGTTGTTTGTCTCTACTGTACTGTATGTGTCAGCCCTGCGATGACCTGGTGACTAGTCCAGGGTGTACCCCGCCTCTCGCCCATAGTCAGCTGGGATAGCCTCCAGCTTGCCTGCGACCCTGTAGAACAGGATAAGCGGCTACAGATAACGGATGGACGTATGGGTCCTGAAAACCGGTTGGCACAGTGGTGTCATCATTAGCACTGTCGCCTCACAGCAAGAAGGTCCTGGGTTCGAGCCCAGTTTGCATGTTCTCCCTGTGTCTGCTCTGGTTTCACCCACAGTGAGTGTGAATAGTTGTTTGTCTCTACTGTACTGTATGTGTCAACCCTGCGATGACCTGGCGACTTGTCCAGGGTGTACCCCGCCTCTCGCCCATAGTCAGCTGGGATAGTCTCCAGCTTGCCTACCTACTGTACAACCCTGTAGAACAGGATAAGCGGCTACAGATAATGGATGGACGGATGGGTCCTGAAGACCGGTTGGTACAGTGGTGTCATCATTAGCACTGTCGCCTCACAGCAAGAAGGTCCTGGGTTCGAGCCCAGTTTGCATGTGTCTGCTCTGGTTTCGCCCACAGGCGTATGTGAGTGTGAATAGTTGTTTGTCTCTACTGTACTGTATGTGTCAGCCCTGCGATGACCTCGCGACTTGTCCAGGGTGTACCCCGCCTCTCGCCCATAGTCAGCTGGGATAGTCTCCAGCTTGCCTACCTACTGTACAACCCTGTAGAACAGGATAAGCAGCTACAGATGACGGATGGACGGATGGGTCCTGAAGACCGGTTGGCACAGTGGTGTCATCATTAGCACTGTCACCTCACAGCAAAAAGGTAATGGGCTCGAGCACAGTTTCCATGTTCTCCCTGTGTCTGCTCTGGTTTCGCCCACAGTGAGTGTGAATAGTTGTTTGTCTCTACTATACTGTATGTGTCAGCCCTGCGATGACCTGGCGACTTGTCCAGGGTGTACCCCGCCTCTCGCCCATAGTCAGCTGGGATAGGCTCCAGCTTGCCTACCTACCTACAACCCTGTAGAACAGGATAAGCGGCTACAGATAACGGATGGACGGATGGGTCCTGAAGACCGGTTGGTACAGTGGTGTCATCATTAGCACTGTCGCCTCACAGCAAGAAGGTCCTGGGTTCGAGCCCAGTTTGCATGTGTCTACTCTGGTTTCGCCCACAGGCGTATGTGAGTGTGAATAGTTGTTTGTCTCTGTGTCAGCCCTGCGATGACCTCGCGACTTGTCCAGGGTATACCCCGCTTCTCGCCCATAGTCAGCTGGAATAGTCTCCAGCTTGCCTACCTACAACCCTGTAGAACAGGATAAGCGGCTGCAGATAACGGATGGACGTATGGGTCCTGAAAACTGGTTGGCACAGTGGTGTCATCATTAGCACTGTTGCCTCACAGCAAGAAGGTCCTGGGTTCGAGCCCAGTTTGCATGTTCTCCGTGTCTGCACTGGTTTTGCCCACAGGCGTATGTGAGTGTGAATAGTTGTTCGTCTCTACTGTACTGTATGTGTCAGCCCTGTGATGACCTCGCGACTTGTCCAGAGTGTACCCTGCCTCTCGCCCATAGTCAGCTGGGATAGCCTCCAGCTTGCCTGCGACCCTGTAGAACAGGATAAGCGGCTACAGATAACGGATGGACGTATGGGTCCTGAAAACTGGTTGGCACAGTGGTGTCATCATTAGCACTGTTGCCTCACAGCAAGAAGGTCCTGGGTTCGAGCCCAGTTTGCATGTTCTCCCTGTGTCTGCTCTGATTTCGCCCACAGTGAGTGTGAATAGTTGTTTGTCTCTACTGTACTGTATGTGTCAGCCCTGTGATGACCTCGCGACTTGTCCAGAGTGTACCCCGCCTCTTGCCCATAGTCAGCTGGGATAGTCTCCAGCTTGCCTACCTACTGTACAACCCTGTAGAACAGGATAAGCGGCTACAGATAATGGATGGACGGATGGGTCCTGAAGACCGGTTGGCACAGTGGTGTCATCATTAGCACTGTCGCCTCACAGCAAGAAGGTCCTGGGTTCGAGCCCAGTTTGCATGTTCTCCCTGTGTCTGCACTGGTTTTGCCCACAGGCGTATGTGAGTGTGAATAGTTGTTCATCTCTATGTGTCAGCCCTGCGAAGACCTGGCGACTTGTCCAGGGTGTACCCCGCCTCTCGCCCATAGTCAGCTGGGATAGCCTCCAGCTTGCCTGCGACCCTGTAGAACAGGATAAGCGGCTACAGATAACGGATGGACGGATGGGTCCTGAAGACCAGTTGGCACAGTGGTGTCATCATTAGCACTGTCGCCTCACAGCAAGAAGGTCCTGGGTTCGAGCCCAGTTTGCATGTGTCTACTCTGGTTTCGCCCACAGGTGTATGAGAGTGTGAATAGTTGTTTGTCTCTGTGTCAGCCCTGTGATGACCTCGCGACTTGTCCAGGGTATACCCCGCTTCTCGCCCATCGTCAGCTGGAATAGTCTCCAGCTTGCCTACCTACAACCCTGTAGAACAGGATAAGCGGCTACAGATAATGGATGGACGTATGGGTCCTGAAAACTGGTTGGCCCAGTGGTGTCATCATTAGCACTGTTGCCTCACAGCAAGAAGGTCCTGGGTTCGAGCCCAGTTTGCATGTTCTCTGTGTCTGCACTGGTTTCGCCCACAGGTGTATGAGAGTGTGAATAGTTGTTTGTCTCTGTGTCAGCTCTGCGATGACCTGGCGACTTGCCCAGGGTGTACCCCGCCTCTCGCCCATAGTCAGCTGGAATAGTCTCCAGCTTGCCTACCTACAACCCTGTAGAACAGGATAAGCAGCTACAGATAACAGATGGATGGATGGGTCCTGAAGACCGGTTGGTACCGTGGTGTCATCATTAGCACTGTTGCCTCACAGCAAGAAGTTCCTGGGTTCGAGCCCAGTTTGCATGTTCTCCCTGTGTCTGCACTGGTTTTGCCCACAGGTGTATGTGAGTGTGAATAGTTTTTTGTCTCTGTGTCAGCCCTGCGATGACCTGCCGACTTGTCCAGGATGTACCCCGCCTCTCGCCCATAGTCAGCTGGAATAGTCTCCAGCTTGCCTACCTACAACCCTGTAGAACAGGATAAGCGGCTACAGATAACAGATGGACGTATGGGTCCTGAAGACCGGTTGGCACAGTGGTGTCATCATTAGCACTCTCGCCTCACAGCAAGAAGGTCCTGGGTTCGAGCCCAGTTTGCATGTGTCTGGTCTGGTTTCGCCCACAGGCATATGTGAGTGTGAATATTTGTTTGTCTCTGTGTCAGCTCTGCGATGACCTGCCGACTTGTCCAGGATGTACCCCGCCTCTCGCCCATAGTCAGCTGGAATAGTCTCCAGCTTGCCTACCTACTGTACAACCCTGTAGAACAGGATAAGCGGCTACAGATAACAGATGGACGTATGGGTCCTGAAGACCGGTTGGCACAGTGGTGTCATCATTAGCACTCTCGCCTCACAGCAAGAAGGTCCTGGGTTCGAGCCCAGTTTGCATGTGTCTACTCTGGTTTTGCCCACAGGCATATGTGAGTGTGAATATTTGTTTGTCTCTGTGTCAGCTCTGCGATGACCTGGCGACTTGTCCAGGATGTACCCCGCCTCTCGCCCATAGTCAGCTGGAATAGTCTCCAGCTTGCCTATCTACAACCCTGTAGAACAGGATAAGCGGCTACAGATAACGGATGGACATATGGGTCCTGAAAACCGGTTGGCACAGTGGTGTCATCATTAGCACTCTCGCCTCACAGCAAGAAGGTCCTGGGTTCGAGCCCAGTTTGCATGTGTCTGGTCTGGTTTCGCCCACAGGCATATGTGAGTGTGAATAGTTGTTTGTCTCTGTGTCAGCTCTGCGATGACCTGGCGACTTGTCCAGGGTGTACCCCGCCTCTCGCCCATAGTCAGCTGGAATAGTCTCCAGCTTGCCTACCTACTGTACAACCCTGTAGAACAGGATAAGCGGCTACTTATAACGGATGGACGTATGGGTCCTGAAAACCGGTTGGCACAGTGGTGTCATCATTAGCACTCTCGCCTCACAGCAAGAAGGTCCTGGGTTCGAGCCCAGTTTGCATGTGTCTACTCTGGTTTCGCCCACAGGCATATGTGAGTGTGAATAGTTGTCTCTGTGTCAGCTCTGCGATGACCTGCCGACTTGTCCAGGATGTACCCCGCCTCTCGCCCATAGTCAGCTGGAATAGTCTCCAGCTTGCCTACCTACAACCCTGTAGAACAGGATAAGCGGCTACAGATAATGGATGGATGTATGGGTCCTGAAAACCGGTTGACACAGTGGTGTCATCATTAGCACTCTCGCCTCACAGCAAGAAGGTCCTGGGTTTGAGCCCAGTTTGCATGTGTCTACTCTGGTTTCGCCCACAGGCATATGTGAGTGTGAATAGTTGTCTCTGTGTCAGCTCTGCGATGACCTGCCGACTTGTCCAGGGTGTACCCCGCCTCTCGCCCATAGTCAGCTGGAATAGTCTCCAGCTTGCCTACCTACAACCCTGTAGAACAGGATAAGCGGCTACAGATAATGGATGGACGTATGGGTCCTGAAAACCGGTTGGCACAGTGGTGTCATCATTAGCACTCTCGCCTCACAGCAAGAAGGTCCTGGGTTCGAGCCCAGTTTGCATGTTCTCCCTGTGTCTGCACTGGTTTTGCCCACAGGCGTATGTGAGTGTGAATAGTTGTTTGTCTCTGTGTCAGCCCTGCGATGACCTCGCGACTTGTCCAGGGTGTACCCCGCCTCTTGCCCATAGTCAGCTGGGATAGTCTCCAGCTTGCCTACCTACTGTACAACCCTGTAGAACAGGATAAGCGGCTACAGATAACGGATGGACGTATGGGTCCTGAAAACCGGTTGGCACAGTTGTGTCATCATTAGCACTCTCGCCTCACAGCAAGAAGGTCCTGGGTTCGAGCCCAGTTTGCATGTGTCTGGTCTGGTTTCGCCCACAGGCGTATATGAGTGTGAATAGTTGTTCGTCTCTACTGTACTGTATGTGTCAACCCTGCGATGACCTGATAGATGATAGAGGAGAAGCAATAAATAAATAAATAAATAAATAAATAGTTCTTCTTATCAATAGACAGCACTCCCAGTGCTGGTGCTGGATTAGTGAAAGAGCTCTCTCTCTCTCGCCCCTCCCGCCTCTATTTTTTTTTTTTTTTGGAGGTCTCTGCCTGGGTGGTCTCTCTCTCTCTCTCTCTCTCTCTCCGCTCCGCCGAGCTGTTGCTTAGCAGCTAATAATAGGCGATGTTTGCAGAGTAATTTGCCTCTTCCTCCGGCCAATGAGAGCCAGAGCGCCGCTCCATCAAAACCCGGGCGCTTTTTTTCAGCTCGCGCTCACAGACCTTCCTCCAAACGCTGAAGTGCTGTGCGAGCGCGGCCACACTGTCCGGAAAGAGCTCGCGCACCACACACACTTATATACATATATACATATATATACACACACACACTTCCACACACTCTTTCTGACTGAGACTGAGAAGGAAAGGAAAGGAAGGGAAAGGAAGGGAAAGGAAGGGAAAGGAAGAGCGTCCAGACCGAATGAAGACCGAAGGATCTGCCCGGATTGGAGCCCAGAATGTTGGCATGGTGCTGCAGGAGATCGGTTCACAGGAACACTAGCACGCACAGATCCTCGGAGCCGCGCGCGGCGGATGCGGCTGCGCTTGCGCTCGCGCTCGCTCATCCAGGATTACCAAGGCGCCTCTCCTTCTTCTTCTTCTTCTCTTTCATTTTGTTCTCCTCTTCCCAGTCTCGTTCGGACTATGGCCTCGGCTCCCACACTGGCGGGGGCCGAAGGGTTTGGAGTTTTACCCCCGAGCTACACGCGCTCCGGTAACCCGGACCTCCTCACCCGCAGAGCCGCTTACTGCCACGCCGCTTATGCGCTCAAACAGATCGCCAAGGTGACCGACACTCAGGCTCCGAGTGCACAAGAGTGCACACACTATTATTATTATTATTATTATTATTATTATTATTATTATTATTGTTTCCTTTTCTTCTTGTTTGTTTGTTTGTTGCATGTGTGCTGCTTTTCATCTCTTAGAAGTGACGGATCATTAATGCGCTCGTGCAGGACGCACGCGCACTCACGCGCACGCGCAACATGACCGGCTGTAACTATAATAATAATAATAATAATAATAATAATTTATTGACTTGCACTACCGTTCAAAAGTTTGGGGTCACCCGGACAATTTTGTGTTTTCCATGAAAAGTCACACTTTTTTATTTATTTACAAGTCGTAAAATGAATAGGAAAGACATTTTTTTCTGGCCATTTTGAGCATTTAATCGACCCCATAAAATAATGTGATGCTCCAGAAACTCAATCTGCTCAAAGGAAGGTCAGTTTTATAGCTTCTCTAAAGAGCTCAACTGTTTTCAGCTGTGCTAACATGATTGTACAAGGGTTTTCTAATCCTCCATTAGCCTTCTGAGGCAATGAGCAAACACATTGTACCATTAGAACACTGGAGTGAGAGTTGCTGGAAATGGGCCTCTATACACCTATGGAGATATTGCACCAAAAACCAGCAGCTCGAATAGTCATTTAGCACATTAGCAATGTATAGAGTGCATTTCTGATTAGTTTAAAGTCATTGAAAAGAACAGTGCTTTTCTTTCAAAAATGAGGACATTTCAAAGTGACCCCAAACTTTTGAACGGTAGTGTGTGTGTGTGACATTCTGAATCAAATCCAGATTTCCAGACTGTAATGCATGAAAGATTTCAGATTTCATGAAGCCCTGAAACATGGTAAATTCTGAGTTTTTAATGATCCGAATCATTTCTGAGTATCAATATCGGAGGCGAATCGAACAGCTTCCTAAAGAATCACAATTCAGAGGAATCGATTCGTTTTGAATTGCTTCCTAAACCAGTGATGGGAATCGTTTAAGATTTTGCCTCTTTTGTTTGTTTGTACTGCAAGAACTAACCATCCTAATATAAGGAAAAGCGCAGTAAATTTGAGAACCTTTCGCCTATAATCAATCTGCCAGTGCAGTAAGATAATTACATCTTCAAATAAGTTGGTTGCAATCTAGAACTAGGTTTAATAATCTCAAACTTGGTGTCTTGTTTTCTTCTAATAAGAAATGCTAGATCTATTTTTCAAGATATGCTAAGATATTTTTTTGCAGTGTACTTGCTCGTGCAATCCATGAATGGTTGTAGGTTAAATGCTCGAGTCCCAGGCATGCCCATATGTCATGTTCTCATCTCTGATTAGTCTAGTTAGACAGAATATGTCCTTCATGCGCCCATCCATTTGGTGTCAAAACTTCATCTGGTGGATCAGCAGCCCAGTAATGAGATGCTGTTGAGGCGAGATGATGATGATTTAGTTCTTATCGGAGATCTACACTTTATCACTACCTTCATCTGGACCTAGTTGTGTTTGAAACCTATTGGTCTGTTCTGTAACTTTATAGTTATACACTGTAGTTTTATATTTATACACACATGGGGAGAGAGAGAGAGGGGTGTTTAATAGAAATGTGCAAAAGATCTGAGACACTTCCTGGACAACTAAAGCAGAAATCATACATCTAAAAATTGACAAAACATATCTACAGCAACTTCCAGAAGAAGAAGAAGTCGTTGATAAAATATACAAGTTATACACGTAATGTATAACAACTTCCTCTGATTTCCTCATGTCAGCTTTTCCAAACCATTCGAGGAATGTTTGAAGAAATGCAAAACCCAATGAAGGTTGCTCCTACATAGCGTCTGCTGTGCATGAGTTTGTGTGTGTGTGTGTGGTCCACATCAAGCTGTGACGTTTGAATTGCTTGGCACATGAAACTGGATAGCTCAAAATCGCCATTTCCGTTTCCTCGAAGCCAAACAGTCACCCAGGCGCTGATTATGGCTCGTTTAAAAAGCGCCCGTCCTGCAAGGTGGTCAGAGAGGAACCAGAGTAACATGATGTTTTATTCACTGTACGAGCCTTCCAGTTATCAGGGTTATGCAATAGTGTTTAGCTATTTAGCTCATGGAGGGCTTTCGGCGTTCAACTCGGGTCACTTTGGATACGAGAGAAAATAAGCCTGCACTCAATAAGTGTGAGCTGCATTGTATTGCAGCTTGTACAAACCAAGCACGGAAATACAGATTGTAATAACGAGTGAAAATTTAGCAGAAATCAAAAGTAGAACGCTTTTTTTGTGTGTGTGTGTGTGCCACTTTTACATTCAAAGTTGATACATATTACTAAGGAGTTAAATTTATGGCCTGTATGTGGCGTTCCGATTTTTTCTCAATAACTAAATCTGTGTTTTAAAATACAACAACAAACCACACAGTGTGTTCTGTGTTGATGCCTGGTTGTGAAATGCTTTACAGATCCAGGCTTTGTGTGGCATTGCTCTGAATCTGAAATAAGTGTCTATGGACCAAGTGACTAAGTGTTCCTCTCTTGTGTCACAGGGGAAGGCTGTGGGTCAGAAAGCTCCGCTGTGGCTCCGGGCAAGGTTCCAGGCTCTCCTCTTTACTCTGGGTTGTCATATTCAGCGACACTGTGGAAAAGTGCTTTTTATTGGACTCCTCGTCTTTGGAGCCTTCTCGGTTGGCCTGCGAGTGGCCGCCATCGAGACAGACATCGAACAGCTATGGGTGGAAGGTGAGTCTGTGCCGTTTGGTCTTTTTGGAGGGTTTTGGCTGGGATTGTAATGGGTGAGCCAAATGAACTTGTTTGTGAGTGTTACGTTCTGGTGTCAAGTCGTGGGGGGTCTCGGAAAAGAGAGAGACAGCACCATATGACCAAGCACACCATTCCTTTTGCTTCACTGCCTATTTTTGGAGAAGCTTCCCTGTTTTACTGCTGTACAAACAAGCTGACTGACAGCAGGGTACTGAATGGAAATTAGATTTTGCTTCTAGCTGTATGTACGGTTCTTGGGATTTTTTTTCTCTTCTTTTTCTTTCCACCAGCCACTCTGTGGGCTTGCAGTATGCAGTAGCGAGGTCTTTGAACATGGACTGTGGGCTCAGGAATTCCATATCTCCTGTCACGCACAAGTAGTGTTCTTTTTTTTTTTCTAGTGCATGCAAGCCTTCTCTTGTTCTCTCCCCATCAGGCAGTATTGTTTGCCTTTGCGCCGTGTGTGTGTGTGTGTGTGTGTCTGGTTTTTTTTTCCCCCCTTCCCTTCCTCATTCGACGTCGTTTCTGCACGCCTCACTTATCTCTGCGTTTTCGGGCATCTTTATTTGGTTTTCACACTGCCAAATTCCTTCTAAGCCCCCTAGGCTTTCGCAGTGGTGCTGATCCCCTGCACAGATGGGCTGTGTGAATTGTTAGCCATCTTGGAGGCACTGACCCCCACCCCTACCCTCCACCCTCCCTCCCTCCGGCTCTCTGTGTGGTCCTTAACTATTCTTGGATTCCGTTCAACAATAAAGGCACCCTTTTCCTCTAGCGACAGGGCAAAAAAAAAAAGGGAATACAGCTGAAGTTTATTCACCTGTTCTACACATATATGGATATAAACACGTATACTGACATGGTACGGCGCTATAAATGCATTATAAATCTGATTTTAGTAACTTGTTAGTGCATGATTCCGTGAAGGGGAAATGTGGATTCCAGGGATGTTTTTTTTTTGTCTAGCCAGTTTACGTGCTGTAGTGAAGTGAACTGATTTAATTATATGGTTTTTTTTTTTTTGTGTGTGTGTGTGTGTGTGTGTGTGTGTGTGTGTGTGTGTGTTTGTTTTGCCATTTGCACTCGTTTATGCTCATATATATTCCTTCACATGTATATCATGTTGTTTCATTGCATACATGAGTGTTGTATGTGGGCCATGCAGAGGGAGCTGTCAGGGTTCGTCACAAAATTAGGGCACCTATGGAAAGCAGACATACAGCACAAAGCTCAGAGAGAGAGAGAGAGAGAGAGAGGTGCAGATGCTGTAAAAGGGCTCTGTGCCTTTAAGAGGCAGGGCCCATGTTACTAAAGTTTCTGCTTGCGTTGTTTCCCCCAATAGCCCATTGACAAAGCTGCTCACCACTGAATGGAGAGTAAGTGGTTTGGTAACATGGAGAGGTTAGTTCTCACACACAGGCACACACAAACACAAAAGTCATACGGACAAAGGCAAGGCTTTTTTAAATAGATCTTTTAATACACAGCACTGTTCGCAAGTGTTTATTAAAGTTTCGTCTCGCCATAGGACATCAACCTGCTTCGAAAGAAAAAAAAATTACTCAATCAGCTGAGAATCCAAAATGAAAAAGGACACACAGGGGTCACTGTTTATACATGTGCAGCATGAGAGTGGTGCCTGTAAAAGGGAAAAGGCTCACATTTGTCCAGCTGTGCATTTGGGATCATCATATACCCTAAGCACCATCACTCCAACCTCTGCCCCCACACCCACCCACCCACCGGCCGACCCAACTGTCACTCTGGCCATCAGGACCACCCGGGCATCCGTGATTGCTTCCTCCTTCCCTCAAATGAAGTGCAAAGAAGAGAGACCACAGAATGTGAGGGAGTTCGGGAGAACCAAGAAGCCTCCGTGTGCTGCATTTTGTCTTTCGGCACACTGAAGTAAAACCTCCCTCCCTCCCTCCTTGTCCCTTATGTACTCTTTGAGCCTACCATCTCTTTCTTTCTGAAACGTAATGAAGAACGAGAGAAGAAACAGACTCTTCAGGGACATTTCTGATTCGCTACTGTCTACTGTATTAAGCGTCAGCATGTTCGTTTTTACTTATTTCAACATTTTTTTTTTTAATCGGTAAACACAAGTTTGTACTTGTATCATTATCATCTGCTGTGTATATTTTTTAAATAGATTTTTTTAATGAAAGATTTTGGAAAAAAAAAAAAGTCTGCCTTGTTTTAAGAGGGCTGAGGTCATTGCTGGAAGCTTGGGAAAGTGCGAGCTGGACCCCATTGTCAGGAAGAAGAAAAGGGGGGTAATAAAGTAGAATGTGGGGTGAAGGGTTGGGGGCAGGGGAGAGCAGTGTTTTATCAGAGCTATCCTTAAATGTTCTATACATCGGAACTTTATCACCATGTGTGTACCCGTTCCAGGGGATAATTTGTTCGGGGAATGAAGTAGGACTCTCTGAGGTGGCCACCATCTTGTTTCAATCATATAGCAAGCCATGAGAGAATGTAAGTCTGTTTCTCTTTCAGAAGGAAGCATAAACAACAGCTTGTTATTGACAAGCCATACCATTGCGGTGGGCTGGGAAGACCAAAGTATTCATGCGCACTCACATGACTAACGGTTTAGGAACTAAATGTAAACGGTCAATATTTAAAAAAAGAAAATGTCCGTTGGGTTAAAAGGACGGTACCGTTTGTTAAACAGAAAAAGATGTTTGTGTACTCGTGCACAAGCTGAGGTTAATTCATCTCATCTGTCTTGACACAGTTTTGGTGCGCTTGACAGACATGGGCAACACAAGCAAGCTGTGCAAACATTATGGAAAAAAGAGAGCAAAGCTTTCTGGGTAGCAAGCTTGGCTGAGATTTTTAAAGTCACCACACACTGGCGAAGAGCATGGATGGTGGGAGAACAAACATCGTCACATTCGCGTCAATTCAGTGACCCTTTCCTCTGCCGCTCAGAGACCAAGCATAGAAGGGAGGGAAAAAAAAAGAAATGAGGTAAATCCAACAATTAGAAATGGATAATTCTCGAGTGGCTGCTTTAACAGAAAGGACGCTCTATGAAGCATTATTGGACGCGAATGGCAAGTCGCAGCAGCGGAGCTGCATAAACAAACTCGGACCTCACCAGTCGAAAGAACAAACAAGGCCCGAGTCAACCTGGGTCAGTTGAAAATGTTTATTTCAGCCCACCCCCTTCCATTTCCCAACCCCCTACACACATCCACCAGAGCCCAGACTCCCAGCACTAGTTCCTCAAGAACAGCCTAGGAGTTGAATACTCAATTCAGCAGGCCTCCCTTTTCCCCGAGTCCTGCTCTGCTAGTCCCTTTCAAAGAGCAAAGAGTTCTCCCTTCAAGTCTCTGACCACAATCAGTACATCTGGCTGAGCATTTCCCCGACAACATACAACAATTTTATAGACGCTGACGGGGCAAACTGCTCTATAAGTATCTCAGTGAGATGGTTCTCATACGAACAAGGCTACGTACTTGGCTGGTTGGTTTTAGTGTTATTCGTGCTATACCTCTGGTGCGCCGTGACTTCTATATGCTCTGTCTATTCCCTTATTAAATTAGACTGCTCAGAGGCTGTACATTTTCCATCATTTTTCTTTGTGCGGAGATAACATAGAGTGTCTTTTGATTCTTATAGAAACGCACAGTGCTGTGCAGAAGTCTCAGGCACGTGTAAAGAAATGCCGGAGACCAAAACTAGCTGAAAAATAATGAAATGAAATGTTTCAACATTAAAAAAATAATAATAATACTGTAATAATGAAACGAAGCTAATATTTGGCGTGATATTAAAAAAAAATAAAAAAAAGAGTGCAGTTTGATAAGGAAATGAGCTGTAGGTTTTACTGAGCGTCTTACAGAACCAGCCCCAGTTCTTCTGGACACTTTTATTGTCACACTCGCTTCTTCATTTTGCACCAAAACCCAGCAGCCTTCATTATGTTTTCTTTTTTAACCGGAAAAGTGGTCTCTTATGGAATACGCTGCTCAGATACAAGCTTTTTTCCCCTGTAACATTTACATTTGTGCTGGGGAAAAAAACCGAACGTTTGGAACTCCGAACATGTTTTTGTAGTGACTCGATAACGTAGAAGTCATAAAATAGAAATCTATAACATGTCTATATATGTTTCCTTCTTTGGTTAAAGGGATTATATTTATATCTTCGAACTTGAGAAGAATAAAAAATGGCTCTTGGGCTCAGTAAATTCATTTCCAGTCTGAATAAGACCAGCAACGTGGAAAACTTTTGCTTTTCAACATGGCTTGAATGTATGTTTCAACTACACATTAAGCTGTATTAGCAGCCACTGGAGTGCCTAATGTGGGCATTTTTCCACAACAGCCAACACTAGGGATGATTAGCATAATTAGTACAGGCTTGGCTATACATATGGAAATGGACAGGGTCTAAATGCCAGCACTAGTTGAAATTTATGTCAGTGCTGACAGAAGCATCAGGTTTGAATAGATGGTAAGAGGAGCTTAGATTTTGTAATCTGTCTTGATTTGTTTTTGGTTCTATTTTTTCTTTTTCATAAAAAAAAAAAACGAGATCAAAGTATTATTTAAGAACAAACCCATAGTGAACGAACCACTTGACGGAAACAGAAACACCCTTGACATAAGCAGCGTTTCTTTAGGTAAAGTGAATCCATCCCTCCCTTTTCTTACACATTGTTTCAGCTGCCTGGGAAAAAGTCTCGATCCATTTGTTTTTGTTGAGTGGGTTTCTCGCTTTAGTTTTTTTTTTTTTTCCACTGTTTGTTGGGAAACATATATATAAAAGGGGGGCTGGAAACGAGAGTATCCCCCCATGCCCTTGCCTCGGCTCTGGGTGAGCCAGAGGTGGAGCCGTCGCCATCTCGCCCAGGGGCGGTAGAGTAGAGACGGGCACAAACGCTCCTTCAGGGACGTCCCATTCATAGTGTCCGTGATTGAGAGTTGCACTCGAACTGCAGCTTCGAAAAACGTTTGTCCTTTGGCCAAAATCGACCCTTTTGTTACCCCAGTAAGTAGCGTGCCTTCAAAACAGAGAAGCAAAGAGCCTGGAATGGCTGAGATGAATCAAAGTCTAGGTGGCAAATGGACTCGGTTTGTACGTGGTGTATGTCTTTGTGCTCGTTGGCACTCGCTTGTGTCTTCGTATTCGAGTTTTTACTTGGGTGGCAGAACCAGGTAAAAATGTCTCTTTCAGCACTCTTCCTTGTGGGACTTCCTCCAAATCAGCATGGGTCTTTTCACTGGCCTCCTAATCCCACTAATCTGGTCCACAACACTTTGAAGGTGGCCTGGTATAATGGAGTGAGGACTCAGTGCCAGCAACTCCACACTACAGCACCACTTGCAACTGTTACACACACACACACACACACACACTAGAAGCCACTTAGAATGATCCTGGAATGAGATCCATTTCTTATTGTCCTGGTGAAATGGCTTTAGTTGGGTGTTTTTTTTTTTTTTTATAGTTTTGCAGCAAAAGTCACACAGCTTGTTATTTCCATATAAACGTTTCTTACTTCCGCTGTTTATAATTTTTTTTCAAGCGTGATGATGATGATAGTTTATCGGGAACTTTTATCGAAGCCGTGGTATTTGACACCGCCGTAACCATGAACTGGTATGTTTATGTCATGCCTGGTGTCGCACTCTAACTTGGTAGGATACAGTGTGCCGCTTGCTGGGTGGTCCAATGGGCGTGTAGGAGAATGCTGTTGAGAGGGTCCAGCAGAGGGCTGACCCATGGAGGAAGAGGGTTTCTTCTCCATGCTTCATTACATGTCAATTTCCAGACCGCCTGCTGGGAATGTAGGCCCTCACACAAGCGCCGTTCCTAGCCCAAGCCGTAAGAAAGGCTGTGCGAGAGATTAGGATGGATTTAGCGTTTAGCATTGGTGTTTCAGTCGCAGGGCAGAAAATGTGGGGGCAGTAGATAAGCAAATGATTAGTTTACAAGATATTGAGGTTAGTTTGTTTTTTCTTGGTGGGGAGCAGTGGTCAGACCCTCCTGGTGGATAATTGGCCTGTGGTGGTGATGTCACTCCCAGGGCTGTGAAAAATGATGGGAGACACAAAAGAGGTGCTCAGCCTGTGTGAGAGAGAGAGAGTGCTGCTGAGATATCAATACACATCAGCCTTTTATAGTATGTTAATAGAGTCTCATTTTTACTGCTTTGAATCAACTTTCTGGCTATTAAAAGTCTGTATAGTCCTCCCTCAGGGCTGGACTGATTTGTAATGGGAAGTTAGGTAAACCTCTTTACAGCGAAGCGCAGGTTTCCTGAAAACCTCCCCCTGAAACCAGCATAGCAATGGAGCACTCAAAACCTCCCCATTCTCAAATACGTATTCCAGCTCCTATGCCCATTTCCTCCCGTTCCCTGTGGCTGTATTTCTGGCTGTGAAAGTATTTGCGCTCCTGTCTCTTTAAGCGCACAGCAGTGGTGGGTGGAAAGAGAGAGAGAGAGAGCGAGCGAGCGAGCGAGAGAACTCCCATCTGGAGACTGGCTGAGCAACAGCTCTCACTCGGCCCTCTATCTGGGTGGTCCAGATGGGAGGAACCAGACACAAATAGCTATAATTTACTTCAGGAGCCCCTGTAATTACAGGCCCAAGGACTGCAGCTCGATTCCTGCAGATGTCTGAATGTATTAAATGTGAACATGGCATCAGAACAGCAAGACGAAAAAGGAAAGAAAAAAAGATAATAAATAAAATCACGCACACATTTCTGTGTTGCAAAAGGATCAGTACATGGAAAGTACGTCGGAAAATGTAGACCAGTTGCAAGAGAACTTCCAGTGACGATCACTGAACAGGATACCGAACGCTTTGTGCATGTAATCAATTTGTTTGCAGCCATGCAAGATCAATTCCCCGCTGTGTATACAATAGCTTGTATTTTGTATGACTGCACTGCATTTTAACTCGTATCTCGAATAAGACTGGTCATGCAAGTTAAACAAACATTTTGATAGGCGCTTGCATCTGCTTTTAAGGCAGAATAAGCAAGACTTTTTTCCTCAGCCAACCCTGGGTGATATGCGGGAAGCAAAACATAGCTTGTCGACCAGTCACTGCAGGCTTGTCATCATGTACTGGGATGTGGAAAGGGATACAGACAGGCTCTGATCTGGGCCACTGTGTTTCATGAGGAGTTGGCAGAGCCATCGCTACCCCATGCACTCTTTTCACCACCGCCTTTGTTAATTAGGGGGTTGGACTCTAGATCTTCCTCCACTCCCTTTGATGTCTTTCATTTCAGCTCTGCGTACCAAATGAACAGTGTTTGTGCCTGTCCTTTCTTTCTGCTATTCCTCCAGATAGGTCCAAGCGTAGCTCCAACTTTTGCTAGTTACATACTAGTTCGTACATGCTATGTTCGACGAAACCATAGTTCTCCAAGGGTATACCTGTTTTCAAACCAGGACACTATCCAGTCCATCCGTCTTGGTGGCATTTTCTGTTCATGGGTCATCTTGGGAATAAAGGGCTAGTCATGGAGTGTAAGGTGGACTTAAAGACCTCCAGGCCTGAGGATTGGGCTCTTGTACCAGGAGCCAGATCCTAGGTTTGACAAAGCAGGATTACAAAATGGGTCGACTTTCTCTCATCTCATTATCTCTAGCCGCTTTATCCTGTTCTACAGGGTCGCAGGCAAGCTGGAGCCTATCCCAGCTGACTACGGGCGAAAGGCGGGGTACACCCTGGACAAGTCGCCAGGTCATCACAGGACTGACACAGACAACCATTCACACTCACATTCACACCTACGGTCAATTTAGAGTCACCAGTTAACCTAACCTGCATGTCTTTGGACTGTGGGGGAAACCGGAGCACCCGGAGGAAACCCACGCGGACACGGGGAGAACATGCAAACTCCGCACAGAGAGGCCCTCGCCGGCCACGGGACTCGAACCCGGACCTTCTTGCCGTGAGGCGACAGCGCTAACCACTACACCACCGTGCCGCCCCTGGGTCGACTTTAGGATTCAAAATATCCATACATCCAGATCGATTGACGGCCAATTTGTGTCTCAGGTTATTGAGAATGCACGCCTTTCTCAGTGGGTCCAAGATTAAAACCGAGAATTAGATCAAATTTAATTAAACGAGAGGAAAATAGTTATTAGAGGCAGTACTAAGACCTTTCACGAATGGGCGAACCATTTTTGAAGTATAATTTTTTTGTTTTTATATCCAGCTGTATCCTCTGAAATGTGGATTGAATTAGATGTGAATGTTGGCGAGGATGAGGCCAGGAGTTGTTCTATCTTTGGCCAGGCTACTCAGGCTTAGTCTGTCCTTTGAATAGCGAGGTGGCAAGGTTGGCCGAGAACTGGGCACAGGCTAGCCTGTATGTTCCAGCCCCTCAGAGTTTGGGAGAATTTGCAAGTTTGGGATCTCGTGCAAAGCCCTGTCTTCCTAGCTTGGTGGGACAGCATTAGCGGTGTCATATACTTTACACAGCTCTGGCTCTCTTTTCCAGCCAAAGTGTCTCGTGTGACCCTCACATCTGTTTCTGGGATTGGTTGGACATGTGAGATACATGTGGGATTTACAACTGCAGAGCTTAATTAAGCCTGGTGCTTATTGAGAATCCAAATATCTGTCTGTCTATCTATCTATCTATCTATCTATCTGGCATCATTAAACTTCAAACAACTTGTGAGTTTAGCCACGTCCCTGATATTTTGTTGCATAAACATTTAGCGAATGAACAGTTGGTCTTCGGGGTAGAGGGAATAAAAACAAGCTAACTTAGCATGATTGTCCGTTTTGCTCTCTCGTGCCCATTAATTGGTTTTGGTCTCACCTCCTTTCTTTGTCTCTTCCACTCTTTTAGCTGGCAGTAGGGTGAGCAGGGAATTGCGCTACACAAAGGAGAAGCAAGGAGAAGAGGCAGTGTTCACCTCACAGATGCTCATACAGACACCCAAACAGGAAGGAACCAATATTCTTACCCAGGAAGCTTTGTTGCTCCACCTGGAGGCAGCTGTATCCGCCAGCAAAGTCCAGGTGTCTCTTTATGGAAAGTGAGTGCAACCTCCAGTAAGATTGTGGGATACATACAGTGCGTGTGTGTGTATACATATATGTATGTGTATGTATTTTTTAAGAAATACAGACCTGACAACTATTCAAACAATTTCTTCCCACAGATCCTGGGATCTTAACAAAATTTGCTTCAAATCTGGAGTTCCAATTATAGAAAACGTCATGATTGAGCGGGTATGTTACCATTAAGACACGCTGTTTCCTTGACTATTTACATTTGCCTGTATCAAAAATGGGATATATCACTCTTCTGGTATAGACGTGCTATATTGATGATTATGATACATACAGGATACTTTTTCCATGGAATAAAAGCACGTATTCTATTCCCTTCTCGCATGGTTTGATAGCATGCGGTATTGTTAGCATATCGCTTATCCCACATATATTACGTCACTCTACCCAATGGAGAATGAGTGTTGAATATGGTTTATGATATTGCATGGTTGTCAAGACAGCATGACGTCACACGTCGGGAGACATAAAACTTCCGCGCTTGCGAGCGACTGTGACAATTTGTCAACAAACATGGCCGCCAGGCTTGCTTCGGTAAATACGGAAGATTTTGAGAGAATTTCGAAAGAGAAAAACGCGTCGAACGCTTGAAAGGAATGTGTATGTGTAATAATAATAATAATAATATTGGCTGTATTTTTTTTTTCAGTATATCAGATATATGCCATTCAGCCACTCAAGTAGAGTCAAGTTTATTTTTATAGCGCTTTTAACAATAGACATTGTCGCAAGCCTGTGGCGACGGTGGCAAGGAAAAACTCCCTCAGACGACATGAGGAAAAAACCTCGAGCGGAACCAGACTCAAAAGGGAACCCATCCTCATTTGGGTGATAACAGACAACGCGATTATAACATTTTTAGCAGTTTTAACATGAAGTCTGTTTCGTTGCTGTTATAAACTCTTCATTGATGGAAACTTGAGTGCAAACTGTTCATGACAACCGCAGTCCTAAAGTTAGCAAGTCAAAGTTAGCTACTCGTCTTCGACATCATGCTAGCTGAAAGGAATATATCTGATATACCATGAACAAAAAAGCCAGCCAATCTTATTTAAATATTTACCTTATGGAAATTGCTCTGTTTTCATTTTAGATGATTGACAAGCTTTTCCCCTGCATGATTGTGACCCCACTGGACTGCTTCTGGGAGGGCTCCAAACTGCAGGGAGGCTCAGCCTACTTACCGTAAGCACGACCCTCTTATCTGACACTTTCACATACTGACACATACAAGCTGTACATAGCATATCTTAGTTCATACAGCTAAAGTTAACCTCAGGTGGCTGGACGGGGCATACTTGACCTCCCTAAATGTAACACATGCTCTGTTAACGAGAGCCCCCCTGCCTCCTTGGCAACACTGGCAGTGACAAACTTCAACATCAAGCTCCAAGCAAAAGGTTGTTGAGAAGCCAGGGCTTGCTTCCTTCATCACCTGGACTTGTGCTGTCATCAGAGCAGTGACAGGGCTCTTTCCATTTATTTTCACCCATCCTGCTATAAAAGCCAGGCAAAAGAAGCCCTCATGGATAGTGGACAGAGGGAGGAACAGAAGAGATGGCTGCTGCTGGGTGGGTAGGAGGTGGGGGTGGATGTCCAGGCGGGTGGAGGGGGTATGCTTTTGGTCAAACAATGGTAAGCATTCTCTGGGTTTACGACTGAGTGTCCATCAGTGAGGGGGCCCCAGCTTTGTCAGCACTGGGTAACACTGTGCATTCTCATGGTAATCGCTCGGGTTCTGAGCTGTAAGTTGTCCAACAAATAAAATGGGCATTATTCAAGTCTTGGGTCCAGAGAGAGAGAAAGAGAGAAGCATGCAACAAATTTACAGCAAACTTTGATCTACGTACCTATTGCTTCAAGTTATCAAAGTGTCTAGCATAGTGGTTGGACAGGAAGAATTTGCCCTGCATGTTTTGTTTTTGTTTTTTCTTCGTTTTTACTGATATAGATTTATAAATCATTTTAATCAGATTATGCACTGATGTGCATGCAATAGATGAACATGTGTTTTTGCTATCTTCAGTTCACTCAAGGGGCCTTTGCAAATTTCAGAGATCCAACCACTGCTTCTAAATTTCAGGGCTTAGTGGGTTTTTTTTTTCTTTACCAAACAAATGATTTTCTCTTTTCCTCAGTGTTTCACCATGTGTGCATGGCGCTAGGGAAGAAGTGAATGTCTTTTCTTGCTTTCACTTCAGTAAATTTGAGGGTTTTTGAAAGCAGAGAGAGAGAGAGAGAGGAAAAACTTGACAGAACAAAGAACAGCAATCTATGGAAAAACAAAAGGACCTAGGCCAGTTCACTCAAGCAAAAAATAGGAGATAAAGGAGGCTCTCTTTGCAGGCAGGAGCAAAGGCGCTTGGTATGTGGGAATGGGAGAGGCACAGCTTTATTCGAAGCTACTCTTCATGAGTTATTGGAGATTGGGCCCAGTGTTAGGACACTATTCCCTCTCTCTCTCCCTTCTGCAGCCAGCACTGGCCACTCTGAAAGACCCCCCGCTCTCCTTGGTGCATATATCAACCTGCGTTTGCATCATTTTAAGGGATATAAACAGAAGAATGACTAGGCTGAGAATATCGCTTTCTCCCAGTATTTCTCACTTGCTTCATCTTGATCTCTTTTAAAGCCTTGACACTGCATAAGTGGCACAGTGATCAGATTAACTGCAACGGTGCATAAAATTGCTCTTTTTCTTCAATTGGTTGTGTCCATGTTGTCATCTGTGAGCATTTTTTGGCTCATTTGATCACAGTGGCCATGATAAGACGCTTCCCCGTTGACCATACATGGAAAGCAGCGGTGAAATGCAGCCTTCAGACATCTCCGTACAGCGTAGTACTTTCCTGTTATTTCAGATGTAGATTCGAGTTGGGGCTCTTTGGTATTGAGTAGGAGGCTGTGGATTAGAGCCTTTAGCCAGAGACCCGGCAAGCATCAGTTTGGAGCTATAGAATGGGTTAGTGCAGATCTCGACCCACCGCGACTGCTCCTGGCATCTTATCAAGATGTTTGGGAGGCAGCGGTAATTGTTATGACTCTATGTACAAGGGTTAAGATACCGGAGTCCACAGCCTGCTAGCGCTTTACGCCCTAGCCGTGTAATAGGATAATAAACGCTACTTTATACTGTGGCTGTGGCCCAAATGAAACCAGCAAGAATCTAGTGCTGTCCAGCCTAGAGACCAGGCAATAGTGAATAATGATGATGGGAAGGCAGAGGAGGGGGTGGTACTGGAGTTGTGTTTGCAGACATCCAGATATTAATAGTCATTGATGCATGCCGTGTATGTTGTGTGGCTTCTCCAGGGGCATGCCTGACATTCAGTGGATGAATCTGGACCCTCTGAAGCTCATGGAGGAGTTGAGCCAGTTCACCTCATTGGAAGGTTTCAAGGAGATGCTGGACAAGGCTCAAGTAGGCCATGCATACATGAACCGGCCCTGTCTTGATCCCAATGACCCAGACTGCCCGCTCAGTGCCCCCAACAAGCACCTGCGGCAGGTGGGCATGGAGCTTTTATGATGAATGCCACATTGCCACGAATGAGATGAAGATTTTAGGTGTTTGAATTACATTTGTTGCTATGCTGTTCAGAGTCCAGATATTGCTATGGAACTGCAGGGTGGCTGCCATGGTTTCTCAAAGAAGTTCATGCACTGGCAGGAGGAGCTGATCCTGGGGGAACGGATGAAGAGCTCGCAGGGGGTTTTGCAGAGGTGAGAACGGAAGATGAGTTTCTGAACCTGATTCCAGCGAAGTATAGAACCGTTAACGGACAGCCAAACTGTATAAACGCTACACACCAGAATAAAACGGTATTGCAGACGAAAAGTACCATCTCATTAATAATGGACATACAGGTTAATGGAGAACATAGTAGAAACCGAGCAAATGACATCCTGTCTAACTTACTATTCACAGTCTTGTATGGTCGTCCATGTAAGTCAACTTCATTTGTATAAATAAAAGACTTTGTCTAGGAGGACAAAATGGCTCACCCACTGCTTCCTTTTCCTCTTGCAGTGCAGAGGCTTTGCAGACCATGTTTCTCCTCATGAGTCCCAAGCAGCTATATGAACACTTTAAGGATGACTATGAGATCCATGACATCAACTGGAATGAGGATAAGGCCACTGCGATCCTGGAGTCCTGGCAGAGAAAGTTTGTCGAGGTATTTTTTTTGTGTCCTAGTGCCATTGAAATGATACATGAGCATGTCTGGATCTCTGGATTTACCTGCCATAGAGCTCGGGGCAGGGCTGGGTCTCGGGTGAGGCTAAAAATGGAGGGGACTTTCTGTGTATAGTCAAGAATGGCAGTGTTTGCCTTAATTCCATCAATCCACGTAGTAGATGGAATCCTCCTAGGAGACTTCTGTCAGACTTCCAGTTATAGAAATAAGCCGTTTGAGAGAGAGAGAGAGAAATAGTGAGCAAAAGAGGGAAGTGGAGTTGGCAGAAACAAAGTGCTGGCATATTTAGTTCCCCTTCAGGTTGTTGGCTCTTCGTAGAACCGATGGAGTAGCCTGAAGGGGAATCTCATCTGATCCATCTGACCCCTGACCCTGGCATCTGTGCTCTTTATTCCATGCTTATCAAACTTCCTGTGGGCTCACATTATGTTGTTTGGGAGTTATTAGCATTGAAACAATATGAGCTGACCTGCTTGGAAAGTAATTTTAAATGTCATCACACGATGGAGATGTCTGTATTTCAGTAATATGCTCTGTAGAGTAATAGTAACATTTTTCTTATCTGTTTAGTTAATTGGTTCTGGTTGTAGCTCCTGATGATTTGTCCTCTTGCTAGGTGGTCCATGGAAGCATTCCTCAGAACTCCTCCTCTGACGTCCACGCTTTTTCTACCACTACACTCAATGACATCATGAAGTCCTTCTCCGATGTCAGTGTCATCAGGGTCGCAGGAGGTTACCTGCTCATGGTAAACTAGTAGTTACAACCAATGTTATTATAACAACGCTAAAGACATAGTACTGTATATGCATCTAATATGCTGTTTTGTGTGTGAAGCTGTTGCGTAACTTTTTTTTTTTTTTCCTCTGTACATTTGTGTGTTTATGTGGGTGTAGCTGGCCTATGCATGTGTGACCATGCTCCGCTGGGACTGTGCTAAGAGTCAGGGTGCGGTGGGACTCGCTGGAGTGCTACTGGTGGCTCTATCTGTAGCTGCAGGTTTAGGGTTATGCTCTCTGTTGGGGTTGTCTTTCAACGCTGCCACTACACAGGTACACACAGACACCCCTGAACATGCTTTAGCCTTGTTTCTCATAACCGTTTATTTCGCACAGATTCTAAGACAGAACGGTGTAATCCTCCACAGGTGCTGCCATTTTTGGCGCTGGGTATAGGGGTGGATGACATGTTCCTTCTGGCTCATTCTTTCACAGAGACTGGCTCCAACATCCCCTTCAAGGCAAGAGGCTCTCGGATATGCTACCGCAATCCACGAAAAATCGAGTCGTACATGAGGTGATAGCCGACAAGGCACGTAGGGTCGAGTTGGCTATAAGCCATGTACGACAAGATTGAGTGGAATAACTATTTTATTATTAAACTTTATTATTATTACAGGCTCGAGGCCCACAAAGAATACGTTACAATACATACATCAATAAAACAATACACCACACATTCATATACATAAAAAAGCTAATAAAGGCACTCATACCAGTGTTCCAAAATCACAGGCATGTACCTAACAGAGCTATGACTTGGATCTACTAATTGTGCAATAAGTTGATTTGTAGAGCGGTCCAGCCTGCTCATAAACTTAAAGGTGAGATTTCTCACCAGTGCCGTGAATGTAGTTAGACCTAGTTTGCAGAACAACCCACTTGCTCTAGTACTTCTTGGTTTCTTCAAAAGAATCCTGAGACAGTCATTGTAAGCTACTTTCAGCTTGAGCAAGCTCTCCTTCTTGTATCTAACCCAGAGTGGAGCTGTGTAAAGAGGGGAGCAGTACGTTCAAAACAAGTTGACTTTAACATCTGTAGTGCAGTGATGGAATTTTCTAGCCAGCATGTTAGCTTGGACATATAACACTCTCCTCTGTCTGCTAATGTCGGCATCATCCCCCAGCGTATCAGTTAGGATATGCCCCAGATATTTTGTTACATTAGCTACTCCCAGCTCTTCTCCAGATAGATAAAAAGGAGGGAACTTGATTTTGAAATCATCCTTGGTCCTACAAAACATTACCACACTCTTCTTAGCATTATATTTAATGTCAAACTCTACCCCATAATCAGAACAGATATTGAGGAGCTGTTGGAACCCACTGCTACTTGGGGATAGAATGGTAAGGTCATCTGCATATAAGAAGTGATTAATCAACGCGTCACCAACCATACAACCTTGTTTGGCATGCCCCCAACTGCCTAGACAGGTCATCCATATAAACATTGAATAAGGCTGGAGATAAAATTCCCCCCGCCGTACCCCGTTACTGACATTAAAAGGTGTAGATAGGATGTTCCCCCATTTAACCCGCACACTTTGGTTAGAGTACCAGTAAGCTAAAATTCGTACCAGACTACTGGGGACTCCCCTTTGCTTGAGTTTATTAAACAATTTAAAATGATTGACACGATCAAAAGCTCTCGAAGCATCAATAAAACCTACAAGGACAGTAGAGCCCTGTCTCCTATATGCCTCTACAACCTCTTTCAGTGCATAGATACATTGGTCAGTGCTATGCTTAGGCTTGAAGCCAAACTGATTGTCGGTGGTAGTTATGTAGTTACTTACTCTTTCAAGAATTAGACTTTCAAAAACTTTAGAGATATAACTTTATTCTATCCACAGTCACTGGATTTTGAGAAACAGAGCATTTTTATTTTTTGCAAATTGGATAAATAAAAACTTTTTGTTGGAATGAGTTTTTATTTCGTCCTCGGTTGGTTCAGCAGCACGCGCCGCCATTTTGTTTTTCTCTACTCACGGTATATGAGCTGATAGCCTAGTAGTAGAGTAGCCAATCAGAGCGTGCGATTGCTCCTATCCAGTGAATGTGTATAGAATAATAAAAATATATCTCCACTTGTGCTGCTGCATTTAGACTGTGTGTTTACTTTGTGCCCTTTGTTCCCTCTTTCAGGAAAGGACTGGTGATTGTCTCAGAAGGACTGGCACTAGTGTGGCTCTCACCTCTATTAACAACATGATCGCCTTCTTCATGGCAGCCCTCGTGCCCATTCCTGCCCTTCGGGCTTTCTCATTGCAGGTATCACTCGGACTGTGAGCGTGCATGTGTGTATGAATTTGTGAGTGAGAAACCTGGAAACGTCTGCACCTTGTGAAGGCTATTTAGTAAGCCGGCAGGAACAGTAGCACTCTGAAAAGGTCAGTGAAGAGTAGACATAATAAACGACTGACTGCTTTTGTTAGGGTGGTTTTTTTTTGCCATCCCTCTTTCTCTATGTTTATGGCTGCTCCCCCTCTGTCTACCTAAAAACGAAGCCTGTCTCTCAGGTTCTTCTACAGAGTCAGGGAGAGAGATAGAGAAGAGCGAGTAATAGGATGTGTGAATACTCAGTATATCACCAAGCTGTCAACCCACATTTCTCTGATCTCTCTCAGCAAGCACTGGGTGGTCCTGCTCTTTAGTGATATGGAGTATAATGTCTGCCCCAGGCAGGCAGGCAGGGTGTGTGTGTGTGTTGGGGGGTTAATACTGCTCAGGCTAGTCGTATCCTTAGGAGTCCCCTTTCACTTGCTTGTTGACTATGTTTGGAGCCGAAGGAGGGGGTAAAGCTGTGTGATTTAGGATGCATATTTTACTATCCAGGATTCAGTCTCAAGGCACTAAAACAGTAAGGGAGCTTGAATGCAAAGAGTGTTTTTTATCAAGTCGAGACAGCAGCTGTGGAGTTCTGTGTTGTAAATGAAAGCTCTGTGCCTTTCTTCTAATCGCTCCTGTACTTTGCACTGTCTCCAGGCTGCTATTGTGGTGGTGTTTAATTTTGCTATGGTCCTGCTCATCTTCCCTGCAATCCTAAGTCTGGATCTGCATAGACGCAAGGACAAAAGACTGGACATCCTCTGTTGCTTCTACAGGTAGCCATCACAGACTATAGACACTATACCTGAGAAAAACCTGGTTAATACTAACTTTGTTCAATTCAGTCGGTCAGTTACACTGGTGTATTCAAAGATGTTTTATTACGTCATGTTAAACCTTATAGGGTCACACATCAATGTTGTTTATGTATCTACCTTTGCGCAGCCCATGTTCCTCACGAGTAATCCAGATCCAGAGTCAGGAGTTCTCTGATGCCAATGATAACCACACTCACCCTCATGGTCCAGCCACCCCAACATTTGCTGGTTCCACAATCACCACCAGCACCCACATCACGACCACGGTGCAGGCTTTCACCCAGTGTGATGCTGCTGGTCAGCACATTGTCACCATTCTGCCCCCAACGTCTCAGATCTCCACCAGCCCTCCCTCTGTGGTGCTGTCACCTCCAGACCCCAGACCAGCTGCTGACCCTTACGACTCCCAGCTATTCATGCCCTCCAGCTCTACCCGAGACCTGCTAGCCCAAGCAGAGGAGCCTCAAATGGGACGCGAGTGCGTGCCTCTGCCCTTTTTGCAGTGGAACCTGCCCCGCTTTGCGCGAGAGAAGTATGCACCGCTGCTGCTTAAGCCTGAAACGAAGACAGTGGTGGTGGTGGTATTTGTGGCACTGCTCAGTCTTGGCCTCTATGGTACCACCATGGTCCACGATGGCCTCTACTTGACGGATATTGTGCCCAGGGACACAAAGGAGTATGACTTCATTTCAGCCCAGTTCAAGTACTTCTCTTTCTATAATATGTACTTGGTCACAATGGATGGTTTTGACTATGCCCGCTCTCAACGCGAGCTCCTGCAACTTCACAACGCATTCAATTCGGTCAAGTACATTGTAAGAGACAGTAATCAAAAACTGCCCCGCATGTGGCTCCACTACTTCCATGACTGGCTCCGAGGTAAGAACTCATCCCATTGCTTGTATCATTTCCACGCATACAGAAAAGGCTTTGTTGGGGGGTGTGTTAATGAACATTTTATGCTTTACCATGTATGTTTCCATGGGCAAGTCCATCATAAAGTAATGCCATAATTTAAAGGCACCAATATACTTGTCTGAAGATTGGTTTATTGGGACTATAGATGACCTATCCAGCTTTGGACTGGGTATTTCAGCTCGCGTAAAGTGAAAATTTGCTCGAGCACAGGTAAAGGAAAGAGTTCAGTGAAAGTTCAAGCCTGTCTGTCATCTTTCCCCTCCCACTTTGGCCTTAGGGAGGAAGATCAGGAAGGGTCAGAGGTTATCTCTGCCTGCTTATAACCTCTGCACCTGGCCATAGACTAAAAAAAAAAGCAGAATAAACTGGAAGGAGAACCTAGAGCTGGTTCAGGAAAAAAAAATAAAGTTTAGAGTGAAAAGAAGACCGATATTTTGAAAGGAAGTGGAAACTGGAGGCGGTTCAAAGGGTCTTTCTTTCTGCCTGTCCCCCTGTGCTATTTCCTTTTTTGTGTGGAGATCTCTGTAATTAAAGAATTGTTGAGGAAATTGTTTTTCAGCCGTTGCCATACTTTGTAATTTGAAGGGCATGAAAGGTTCTTGCTGGTTGGTTTATTCAACTCCCACACACTCCCTAACTTGGGGAATGGGGGAATTTTATTTTACGTGTCTGTGCGTATGGATTGGTACTGAGTCATCTAATTCCCTTAAGAAAGTCAGGTTGTTCAATGGACAAACATTAGTTGTTTTTGAAATTCAGGCTAATATAAGATTTCCTTTTTAATAGGACTCCAAGCTGCATTTGATGCTGATTGGGAAGCAGGCAGGATCACCTATGACAGTTACCGCAATGGTACTGAGGATGGAGCATTAGCTTACAAACTCCTCATTCAAACTGGCTCGAAAAAAGAGCCATTCAATTACAGCCAGGTATGTGTAAAATCTGATTTTCAGTGTTTGATTGTTTAAGGGTGTGTCTGATATCTCAGTTAAGGTGCAGAAGCCAGTATTCATTCAGACTTGTTTCTGTCTTAGCTGACATCTCGCCGCCTGGTAGATAATGATGGTCTGATTCCCCAAGAGGTCTTCTACATCTACCTGACTGTATGGGTCAGTAATGATCCACTAGGCTATGCTGCATCACAGGCCAATTTCTATCCCCACCCTCATGAGTGGATCCATGACAAATATGATACCACTGGAGAGAACCTACGTAGTAAGTGTCCTCTTTAAACTCTTTCTCGATGAACTGTTCTATGTCTGTGCACATGTTGTGTCTTAATGCCCTGTCTTTTTCTCCCAGTCCCAGCTGCTGAGCCTCTGGAGTTTGCTCAGTTCCCCTTCTACCTGAATGGTCTTCGGCAGGCTTCAGACTTCATTGAGGCCATTGAGAGTGTGCGCTCCGTCTGTGAAGAATTTATGCGCAAGGGCATCCCAAACTACCCCAATGGATACCCGTTCCTTTTCTGGGAGCAGTACATTGGTCTGCGCCACTGGTTCCTGCTGTCTGTCAGTGTGGTGCTGGCCTGCACCTTCCTGGTGTGTGCCATCCTGTTGCTCAATCCCTGGACAGCAGGAATTATCGTAAGTCCACTTTTCCCCTTCCCCTGCTTATACCTATTTCCACAAGAAGAGCTTTGTTAGCTTGGAAAGTTAGCATAGGTTGAGTTCAGAAGCCAACGATGGAATTACTTTCTTCCCTGTCAGTCAGAGTGGCACTAACTAATGGGCATCGGTAAGCTCATATATCTAAATAACACTGTCCCACAAGAATCTTTTCTGAGAGAAGGGCAGGTTGTCCAGAGGGATCTAACGCACATATACCCATGTGTACACTACCGCACTCATTTATATTTTACTTGGCGCTGTAAGATGGGTTTTAAAGAAATGCAAAGGAGTGGCAAAGCTTTCCTCAAACCTTTTACTTGAAATTGCCTTTGTCCAGATATTTGGGGACTGGACAGATCTGCCCAATTGTGACCTTGGTCTGCTAAACCCATTAATCAGTGCTGTGTTTGGGATGGGGGCAGTTTGTGGTGGGCGGGGGTGGTTGTAAGTTTAATAAGTGGGAAACATTCCACGCAAGGTGGTGGGGCCTTTTGCCCAACCAAAGACGTCTCAAGATTGGTGATATGCTACACATTTGACAAAACTGTCTTAATTTCCTCCTTAGGTTTTCATCTTGGCTATGATGACAGTAGAGCTGTTTGGCATTATGGGCCTGATCGGTATCAAGCTGAGTGCCATCCCTGTGGTTATCCTTATTGCCTCTGTTGGCATTGGAGTGGAGTTTACTGTTCATGTTGCATTGGTAAGGAAGAAAACATTATCAGAATTTAGCTATGAAACTCAGAGTTTAATTTCCAAATTAAAAAGAAGGGTATACACAGTGGCTGATTCACTCCCGGGCTTTGCAGGGCTTCCTGACTGCCATCGGGGACAGAAACACGCGCTCAAGTGTGGCTCTAGAGCACATGTTTGCACCTGTGATGGATGGTGCCATCTCTACTCTACTTGGAGTGCTTATGCTGGCTGGCTCTGAGTTTGACTTCATCATGAGGTGAGTGATTGACAGTCTTACCCATGCTTTTGATTATATAATCCCTACATTAAGCTTTGGCGATATATATATATATATATATATATATATATATATATATATATATATATATATATATATATTTTTGGCCCACTTACTCTCACATACTGAAACCTGTCCAGAGTTATGGAGGTTTCTTTTTGTGTTTTTCTTTTTGCTTTTCAGACTACTATAAGTCCAGGTTTTGTGTAAGCTAAGAGTTTTAGGTATTTTTATCATTAGGCAAAGAAACAGATGTTGTGTTGGTATTCAGGGTTAGAGCAGGAGGGACAGGTGTGCAGGTGGCCATCTTTCACTCCTCACCTGGTCTCGTCACTCTTGCTCCAGAAGTTCAGGCCACCCTTAGTAGTCTTGCTTCATCACTAGAACAAATGTAGAAAACATTAAGAGTGTGTAACAGCTGCTCGTAAACACGTAAATACTCACTGGGTGGCGACACACACATTCTCAACCCTTCTCTTGGGGAGTACATCAAATATCCAATCATACGGTTGAGAGCTTCTGTGCCTAAAGAGGCCACCACAGAAGAGGGATGTTTGCCCAGTTCATCAATGGGTTCAAATGGTCAGGCATGCCTTGACCAAAATTCAAAAAGCCTCGGAGCACTGCCTTTGGCCTGCTATTTTCCCTGTCTCACTTAAATGTCTGGCTCAAAAAAAGAGCAAATAGTAGTGTTTTTCTGCTGAATCTGGGCTCTGCTGGATCCCGACCACAACCTTGAGAGCAGCCTCAAACAGGCCCACAACATAAAAATGGCTTAGTTAGAGAAGAGAGTAGAACAGAGAAGTACGTTGAAAAAAAAATCTAAATACCCCCAGGGTGGCTTCTTGGCACCACAACTGTTCAGACATTCTCCAAGAGTTTGAATGAAGTCAGATGGTGAAAGGACTTTTTTTTTTCCTTTTTTCCTCTTTATCCTAAAGATTGAGACAAAGCTGTATAAAGAGGAGGTGGAAAGGAGGAAGAAGAGTGTAGTCTGGTTGTTTGGGAAAGGGGGTTTCTTTTAGGATAGTGGTAAAGTAGAAGGAGTTGGGGGAGGAGGGTGGGATGGGCGGGGTAGTTGGAGCAAACCATTCGGAGGGTGCAGTGTGCCAGCATTGGGGCATTCACACTGGGAGGTCCTGTTTAGATGTAGGGAGAGAGAAAGGGTGGAGGAGAGACAGCACGAGTAAGCAGGCCCTCTAGCTGGGGAGTAGCATAAATATGGTCCTGTAAACATCTCCTGGCGGTGGGACACTGAATAAACACCAGAACAAGCTCAGCAGCCCCTCTCAGAAGGAGCCACCCCTTCCAACCCCTGACTCGGAATGGAAAAGATTACAGTTTATATAAACAACAGAATTCCTAACACTAGGTCTACTCTGGAGGTCTAACCCAAGTGGGGCCCATGGATGGTTTCTCACTTTTTTTTCACTTTTTTCTTCCTCTGTATTTTTTTTTTTTTTGCAGCTTTAATAAATTACATTCAAATTTCAGAATGTTGGCTTAGTAAAATAAACAATTATCTTTTTTCTAGTCTTTTCATGTATACAGGAAATCGGGAGTCAGAATGGCTCTCAGAAACGAAAGGTGGACTCCAATACAGCCTGCAAGAGTTGGCTTTTTAAAACTTCTCAACAGCTCGTGTGTTTTCACATGGAATATTACAAGCATTTTGAAAATATTGATTTCCTCACTCCTGGGACATTTCCCTCAAGTGCTTATCCTAGTCAGAATCTGACAGGTTAAGGGCATTGCAGCATGAATGCGAGATACCAGGCCATTAACATGCATCCTGGGTGATCAGATCATAAGTGGACAGCACATTACATTAATGGCATTTAGCAGACACTCATATCCAAAGCGATAGACAACATACCCAGATCAGCCTGGAGAGCAATTGGGGGTTAGGTGCCTTGCTCAAGGGCACTTCAGTCATTCCTGCTGGTCCAGGGAACCGAACCGGTGATCTTTTGGTCCCAAAGCTGCTTCTCTAAACATTAGGCCATGGCTAAAGTACAGGTGTGGTCAAAGATGTCTTGTTAAAAGACGCGTTGTGATCCAATGACCCAGACCACATTTGGAGATCATGTGGGACGTATAAGCTTGATTGCCCAAGTTGGAAAAGGGCATTATTGTGAGACTTCGGAAATTGTGCTTAACGGTTAATCTCTCTATCACTAGGCTAATGAATAAGGACGATGCTCTAACAGCAGCGACAAAAACCGTTACTTTTTATAGCTTCCCATATCATCTCATCTCCGATTCATTTAGAAGTGTCGTTAGCTGACCATTAAATGTGATGCAGCAGAAGACCATACGATTAAAACTTTTAAAACAGCCTGTAAAGATACATGAAATATAATTTTTTGGACATCCCTGCCTTAAAATAAATGGCATGTAAGACTGACATAATCCATGTGCCTTTCTCCGGTGGAAATGATGTATGAAATCCAATCACAAGTGGTCACTGAAGATGTATTCGTAACACCAGGTGTGAACGGCTATGCGTCTCGACTGTCCACTTGTGACCCGATCACCCAGGACACATGTTAATGTGAACAGGACCCCTGTGTGAACAAAGCTAGCTGCAAACAAAAGTGTTTCACACTTGAGCAGAAAGCTTCAGCTTTTTTTTTTTTTTTAAATTAGGCAGGCATGAGTGAGGGAGGTAGAAGGAGGCAAGACTGGATAGATGGAGACAATGAGAGCACATTTCCTCCTCATATTTTTGAAAGATCCTTTGCTTTAGCTCAGTCTCTGTGTTTAGTGTGGCATACTGCCGTACAAAGGCAAACTGCAGTATCGGCATATTGCGGCGGTGGCAAAAGACGGTCCGATAGCGTCACTTATTCGCTATTGGACTGTCTTTTGCCACCGACACAATATGCCAATACTGCAGTTTGCCTTTGCATGGCAGCATAGAATTCTAGCCTGACTTAATTTATCCGTCTTGTGCACTTGTCAGGAGAACAGTGGTGAAACACTTCCCTTTGGAGAAGTACAAGTAAACCTCCCCTAAATCCACTTGACTGTGGATCAGGACTAAAATTAGGTAATTACAGTTCCAACCTTAGCTAGCCAAGACAAACCTGTGGACTCATTGGCCAACGGACGGTAGCTTCCACTCTAAAACTTGAATGCGAACAGCAGATGTTCTAGAGATTAACTTAATTCCAGTTCTGTTGGGTGTGACATAAGGGAAGATGTTGGGTGTGTGTAGCATGGATTGTTAAAGGGAACACTTAAAGTCCGAGAATCCACATCCTTATTTTTACAGACTCTGTTTTTCTCTTCTTTACCTCCAGATATCTGCACCACAGCTAGAAAAATTACATTGTCTATGTATGTTTGAGCTTTTAACTGACGCACTCTCTAATTTTCCTCATACTCTCTTTCTTGTGGTGAGGGGCAAGTCTTCCTTTGGTGCCATGAGCTGAAACCCAGAGACCCAGATTCTCGTAGCTCTGCAGCCCATTATGACTGCTTCTCCTCTAGCACGCCAGCTGGGGCGCACAGCACAATGACAGCAGCTCTACTGAATGTAGAGCTTCATTCAACCTGCCGAGTGCTACACTCTTGTCGGCATTAATACCTCACCACTGTAGCCTAGTAAACTAGACCCAACCGCCTAGTGGGCAAAAATATTTTTTGCCTAGCGAATGGGTCTAGCCTCGCACCATATAAACAAAAACACCCCGGGCATCAAATCGTGCCCGCCAATCACAACGCAAGGTTTTTGTTTGGATTCTTTGGGCGGGCTTTTGCAGGAGTGACAACAAAGCTGCGCGACGCTGGAGAAAGCGCAACAGGAAAGATGGCTACGGCTAGTAGACAGCGCGCGTTTGACTCCGCTTTGGAATCAGTTTTAGAAGAATTAGACTTGGAGTTTTCGTTGAAACATGAGCAGGAAGAGGCTCTCCGCTCATTCCTTTTCAAGAAGGACGTTTTCGCTGTTTTGCCGACCGGCTATGGCAAAAGTCTGATCTACCAGCTAGCTCCGCTCGTAGCCAAAAGGATGGGGCTAGTTTGTGCAGTACGAAGAATTAATAAACAGCTTTGAAACATTCCTTTTTGATTGTTTCTTATTTTCCCGTTATTTTAAATTTAAGGGAAATTATTTCACCAAACACCACTAAATAAAAACTCTCAAAACAGTTTAAGCAAACCCTTGAAAAACACTTGGAAAAAAATGTGTATGTGGTACAGACTCCAAACTTGTGGTCATTATCTCCAAACTTCTTAATATCTAGAACCTGTTTATTAATTGATACGCATTTTGAAAAATTATTTATTTCAAGGCCTCCCCCACTGCTTTCTGTCGCTCTGACTACGTCACAGTCACTGTTGCGCTGATTGGTCAGAGCGTTGGCCTATACGCACAGAGACAGTTTGAAAGACAGTGGTTTGTTCCTCCTACCCGCTTCGGAAATGTCTACGGATCGAGGCCAGACTAAATATTCACATTTAGTCTGGCTTGCCAGGCTATCACCACTGGGTATGGATGGTATTTCTGATAGCTTTAAACTGTCTACATCCAGGATTACTATGGACCAGATTTACTCAAAATAAGAAAACAGTCACTGCTATTGGATTTGGTGACCATTGGAAGCATTTGACCTTTGGCTCTTGGGGTTATTGTTTTATTGTCTGACCTTGTACAGAGGAGACCTGTGCTGCTGTGGTGTGATTAAGTCTAACGTGAACATAGGAGGAGGAAGAAGGATTAGAGATGGGGTGGTATGAGTTATTGGCCTGCCCAGCATAAATACAGAGGTGATGTATCTTGTTCGGTGTGAAATGAGATCTCAGTGAAATGGGATATTAAGTTGTTGAGAGGGAAATTACATTAGCAGCAGCAGAAGTCATGAAACAGAGGGGGTTAATAAGAATATGCTATGACCGAGAGCAAGAGAGCATGCTTTTTGGAACGAGGTGAGTGTTTCTGACGTGTAGAATCCGCTCACTAATGTAAACACACTTATTCAGGAAGTGCCAGTGCAGTGGTGATAGATGAGGGTTCCCAGAGGGAGCGAAAGAGAGTGCTTGCGCCAAAGATGGAGCATAGGAATTTCTCTCCAGATTTGTCAGTTTGCCAGGAGAGAAGACATGGCAAGAGGAAATGGTGGGAGGAGAAAGACAGCAACACAGAACTTAGGACCCACTGTTTTTTTTTTTTTGACAATAGCCAGATCATGTCACCTTTAAGTTGCATATGTTAATTGTTGGTGTGCTATTGTTAAGTAAAATGTGCCATCCCACTTTTGTTTCCTCCAAAGGTACTTTTTTGCAGTGCTGGCCATTTTGACATTGTTGGGAATTCTAAATGGCTTGGTATTGCTGCCTGTTCTGCTATCAATCGTGGGCCCTCCAGCTGAAGTCATTCTTCCCAATAATGCCAATGGTCTTTCCAGTCCCTCACCTGAGCCCATGCCCAGGATTATGAACAACCATGGCTACTATGCTGGGCACATCCCTAGAGCACCACGACAGGCCTTCACTGAGGTCTCGGACTCTGAGTACTACTCCGAAACAACCAACACGTCTGGGATTGGTGATGAAGACTACAAGCACTGTGACCGAAATGCCTACATAACCACACCTACGCAGCTGCCAACTTCCCACATCCTGCTGGAGGCCAGCAAGAACCCATCTTTTCCGAAGCTCACAGTAAGTTTCTTGTGTTGGATAAAGTCAATAAAGTAGTAACATTGCTGTCTCCAGGTTTTACTTCTTGTTAGTTGCCATCACTAAGCTGATGCCTTGTATTTCCTAGGTGGTAAAACCTTATAGTGAAATTCCATCTGCAACGAGTCCAAAAGATCCACCCAGTGAGGCAGGCCAGAATGCCGTAAATTCCATCAGTTCACAGATCACGCGGTGGGACGGCAAGCCGGAGTACCAGGGATCTAGGCAACACCCTTTACCCAATGACAGCGCATACTGTCATGAGAGGACTACTCACTGCGGTGCCAGGCTACAGCAAGGCAGAGGGCCACAGCAAAACAGGACTAAAGCTCTGCCCCATGGTGCCAATACACTGCAGCAGCCAAGCAACACTGTCACCATGGTTACAGCCACTGCCTCAGTAACCGTGTCAGTGCACCCCAATCTGCCGGGGTCATATCAGGGTACCATGCACGAGGTCTTTGAGGATAGCGTATCGGACTCTTTTGAGAGCTCTAAGAGGACTTCACAAACTTACGGGAGAGCTAATCAGCCTTCCAAGAGAGACTCTTTACAACTCCAAGATCTGGAATCCCTAGATAACAACCAGCATCAAGCTAAACAGGGTCTAGGTAAGGTTCATAACCGCTTGCACGTCAACAATATCAAGTCATACTGTATGTAAAAAAGTGATTGAAGGTTTTAATTGTGCGCTTTTTGTTTTGTTTTTTCCTTTTTCCATTCTTTGTATGTTGCAGGTGGTACATGGACCCAAACAGCCAAAGATTGCTAGACAGCACACATCATTACCCCTACAATCCCACAACCCCTTTTGTCTGGAATCTGTCTCTGGCTGTTTTGGGAGGTCCCTATGCTCTGTCTTTCTGAACTGTACATAGACCTCACAGATAAGAGGATTTATTTGAAAAGATATTAAAATGATATACTAAAAGAGGGGAAAACTATTTAAAAAAAGAGTACTGTATCACTTGTGTATTCTCTTCTGTAAAAGTCAGATATATAAGAGGATTCATAGGCTTTGTTTCCTCTTTTGTAAAGATTAAGAAATGTGTTCTATGTAAAAATTCAGAGAAGCTAAATATTAGGTTATTGAAAATGAAAGGTCAGTGTTCTTTTTTTGCTGCTATACATCATATATGATGAGATGATTTGCCTTGAAAATGCGTAGTACCCCCTCCTCGATGTAAGCTGTAACATTACATTAACATATTCTTACACTGCAAACTTTTTCAGCTTGTCCCCAGATTACATTACGTTGATACTGTATGTATTCATTTGGCAAACACGTCTATTCAATGTGACGTGAGAGAGAGAGAGAGATGGAATCTAGTTCGAGCAGTTAAGGCTTTAGGGCCTTGCTCAAAGGCCCAGCAGTGGACCTCTAGCAGTGTAGGGATGTTAACTCACAACCTTCCAGGACACAGGACATTAACCGCTGAGCTCCCGCTGCACCGTGTTCCCTGATGGTGTCTTGTCTTTGATTGCACTGTAACGTAGAAACTTAGACATATATTCCATTCATTTTTATCGCCAGGAATTCATTTCTTAGAAATATTTCTCCCTGACTTTTTTTTTTATTGACAGCAACCACTGTGCCTTTGTTATTTTATATACAATTGGAAACGATATATATGTATATTTTTTTTAACATTGGTGTAGTTCTGTACTAATTGGACAGTCATGAACAAGGACACACTTTGAATGACACTCTATGGTCCTAAACTTGATCCCAAAGGTTCCTCTGTCTGTAGTACGTTAGAGTTCTCACTGTCTCATCTGTCTGTTGAGGTCAGTTATTATTATTATTTTTTTTTGCAGTCGATACACTTGAATATTTTAAGGGGCAGCAAGATAGATTTAAAAAAAAACCATCTATCATTAGCTATACAGTGAGTAAGTCTCATATTTGTTACAATGCACCTGCTGAAGCTATGAGAGATATAGCAGGTCAAATACACTCGGCGGCCACTTTAATAAATAGGAACTTGTTCTTGATTCTAAGGTTCCTGTTCTTGGCTGCAGGAGTGGAACCCAACGTGGGCTTCTGCTGCTGCATGCCGAGATGCTTTTCTGCTCACCACGGTTGTAAAGAGTTGCTATGAGGAAGTTGCTAAATCCTTCCTGGCACCTCGAACCAACCTCTGACCTCTCTCATCAACAAGGCGTTCGTTTCTACCCGCAGAACTGTCGCCTGTCGAACCCCAGGAGGTCAGCAGTTTCTGAAATACTCACTCGAACCGACACCCATACCACAATGAAGGTCACACTTTGAGATCATAATTTTTCCCATTCTGATGTTTGAAGTGAACATTAACCGAAGCTCTTGATTTGTATCTGTATGATTTGATGCATCGGGCTGCTATCAAGAGATCGGCTGATTAGATAACGGCATAAAACGGCAGGTGGATGTATGGGTGTTCTTAATAAAGTGGCCAGCGAGTGTATATGGTCAACTTTGAATTATCATTTTCCCCAAATGTCACTCTGAAAGAGAATCTTATTTAAGTACAAAGGGAGGTCAGGTTGTTGTTTTTTTTTCCTTTTTTTTTTGGCTGCTTTAGATGTAATACATAGTTGAAGTCCTGTGTAATGGTGGATGAGGTTGTTCTCATGCAGGCTTCTCCAGCTAGGCCAGTGTATCACTCATAGAGCTCATTCAAGCCAGTATTTCTTCTTTTCCGTCTCTTGGATTTTGAATTTTTCAATACTGGTCACAACACTGCCAGATTAAACCCAGGGAAACATTAGATTTAAATGGCAGCTTTTTTGTTTTTCTTTTTTTTTGTGACGGAACTAGAAACGGAACAATATGTAGCTACTGAATCTAAAAGACGACAAAATACAACACCACAAAGTCAAGCAAGCGATCCACAGTATACATGTACATGACGTACATGACGTGGTGAGATAGCAGAAAGGAAAGACTAGGGGATGGGGGTCCTGTACTTCTATTTGAAATGTATGTCATGCCATATGAATTATTTATATAAAAAATTTTATTTTTGTAGTTTGTACAGATGTTAGTCACTAGACTGATGTTATATTTTTAAAGAGTAAATATATTATAAATGCATATATATATATATATATATATATATATATATATATATATATATATATATATATATATAATTCTATCTATTTGTTGCTTTTTTTTCTGGGGGGGGTGTAAAGTTGTTTGGAGTGGAGGATTTCTTTTTTTTATTATTTGCGGTTAGATGAGAAGAAATTCTGTTTGGAAAATGAAGGAGGGGTTTGTGGTTGTCGCTGTCCACCTTGTGTAGATGTCCTTGCCTTTCTTCTTCATCGAAAGATTTGAACAAATATCTTTTTGTTGTCTGAAACACTGACGTCAGAAATCTATGTGCAAGAAAGAAAGAAAAAAACACAACTTTTGTGTGACCATCATTTCCCGTCACCCTTAATAAGAATTCAACTAACAAAATAAACGTTAAAAGTTCAACTTGAACGTTGTTCTGTTTTCTTTTCTTCTTTAAAAAAAAAAAAAGGCCTCGTGAACTGTTATGAAATAGACGCGGATTGAATTCTTATCCAGTTCTAGTGATATTCAGTACAATGCCGAGGTCCTTCTCCTTACGGGGGCTCCACAGGATGTGTTTGTGTGTGTTTGGCAGGGCTGGGGTGTGAGGTGATTTGAGGGAACAAGCTGCTCAGGTGCAGTGGGGGAGGGTATAGGGTGTAACAACCTGGCTTCACATTTCCTGTTTGATTGTTATGAGTCCTGAGGCGAGAGTCCCGTGTGCATTGAGCCCACCTATGCAGATGAAAGGAGCACACTGTAAATTCCTCCACCTCCCACAACACTGCCTCCCATGTCTGAATCTGATACATCTCTGGCTTTTCGAGTTCCTGTCCGAGTTTCTGCAGTTTGTACGCTCCAAATGACATCATATGCTTTGGCAGAAATGGATTTAACGGGATTGTACACTATGAAGTCATTTGCTCGGCACAACGTTTTTTTTTCCCCCTACAAACATCTTCCAATAAAACAACATTCAAACTAAAAGTATAACGAGCTCCCTTTCAGTCTCTTGATACCACGGTGCTCTTCAATGCTTGATTCTGATTGGTCAGAATTTCCCATAACAGCATGGTTTTGACGGACAGCTGCAAAGTTTATATTAATACACTCTGATTAAACAGATGAAAGCAGGTGGAGGATGTGGTAGTCTGAAGTACGTAAAGGTGTAAATTTAGAGGGGTTTTTTTTTTTAGACACGGGAAAGACTTCGCAACAGAAAGAGCTAGTGGTTTCTCAGTAACATGACAGGCTGAATTTTTTGAGAAAGAAGTGAGGAAATGTTTATCGCTGGACAGTAACGGTGTACATTTACTTGCGTACTGTGCTTAAGTACACTTTTTGAGTATCTGTACTTTTACTTGAGTATTTTTACTCGAGGCGGCACGGTGGTGTAGTGGTTAGCGCTGTCGCCTCACAGTTTGCATGTTCTCCCCGTGTCCGCGTGGGTTTCCTCCGGGTGCTCCGGTTTCCCCCACAGTCCAAAGACATGCAGGTTAGGTTAACTGGTGACTCTAAATTGACCGTAGGTGTGAATGTGAGTGTGAATGGTTGTCTGTGTCTATGTGTCAGCCCTGTGATGACCTGGCGACTTGTCCAGGGTGTACCCCGCCTTTCGCCCGTAGTCAGCTGGGATAGGCTCCAGCTTGCCTGCGACCCTGTAGAACAGGATAAAGCGGCTAGAGATAATGAGATGAGATTTTTACTCGAGTAAATATCGTACTTTTCACTCCACTACATTTCTATCAAGGTCTTACTTGGTACTATGAAGTGGATGTTTTTTCTTTTCTTTTCTAAAACGTGATTGTTTTTTTCACAGGAGACACTGAGACAGCCGATCAGTAATCACTAGGGTCACATCACGTCCATAGACTGTATAAAATCAAGTTCAACGATTTCTCAGCAGCATTATTTGAACATGATCAGTTGATGGCAGAATGGAAGGAGGCGGTTCTTCTGGAGAATGCACGCACTCATGGCTATACGGTAGCTAGAACCCGCGTTTCAGTTTTCTGAAAGGAGTAAAGATTCATTTCATTTGAAATGTTTGCTTCGTTTGCCTAAAACGAACCACATCACGGCCTACAAAAACTCGCCGTCCAACCTGCAGAAGCATATTGAGGGATGTAAACGTTTTATTACAAGAGAAAGCTTGCAATGAAGTTGTCTGTGCTTTTAGAGCTAGCGATAATGTTGCAATAGCTATGCAGTCTGGTTAGTCAAGTTGCCGTCGTCTTGTCCACGGCTAACATTAACACATAGCTAGTTAACTTGGACACTGTTAGCTAGCATGTAAAAACGGAGTTACGCTAACATGAATAACGTTAACTTATCTGAAGTCCTTTCAGAAATGTTTTAGCATAATCTTGCCAAATAAACAGAATGTAGAAATATTTCTTTTCTAGTAGTGTTAGCTACCCAATATGATTTTGAGTTTGAAAAGAGTTTACTAGCATGTCAGGTGGAGCTTCACTGACTAGCTAGCTTAACGTTAAACCACCATGATGGCACAGCAAGTGTTCATTTCGTAAATCCAGTAGGTTGCTTGAGAGGTATTAGGTTTTGTAAGCGTTGTGGCAATAATACAACGATGCGTTGACAGAAAATTTACATTTAATACTGAAGTATTTTTAAAAGCAAGTACTTCAGTACTTTAACTTAAGCAAAAAATTGACTGGACAACTTTCACTTGTATCGGAGTAACATTTGACCAGTGGGATCTGTACTTTGACTTAAGTAATGAAGTTGGGTACTTTGTCCACCTCTGAACACAAGTGATAACAGGAACTAGTTTGTTTTGTGGATGTTCCATAACATTAAACTGAACTATATAACGAATAAACAGTGCATCATTCGTTCAGTAATAAACATTAATTACTGACAACTTGCTGTGGTATAAAAAGAACAAAATGATATTTAAAATGTCACATCAACACTGCTTATAGAAGGGACCTCAAGAATATCATATATATAATATGTAAACTAAAGCTACAGAAATATTTTCTTATAGGTAGTCTGTGCATAAGAGTATTAACCATTTTTTCCCATTGTACACTGTACATTTTTATTCATACAGGACACTTTTGACGGAATAAAAACACGATTCTATTCCCTTCTAGCGGGTTTCATTTATTTGGTTTAATAGCATGCAATATTGTTAGCATATCGCTTATCCCGCATGTATGATGTCACTCTACCCAATGGAGAATGAGCGTTGAATATGGTTTACGATATTGCATGGTTGTCAAGACAACATGACATCACATGTCAGAGATGTAAAACTTCCACGCTAGCGAGCGACTGTGACAATTTTTAAACAAACATGGCTGCCAGGTTTGCTTTGTTAAATACGGAAGATTTTGAGAGAATTTTGAAAGAGAAATATGCGTTGAACATTCAAAAGGAACGTGTATGGATAATAATAATAATAATAATAATATTGGCTGGTCTTCGACTCGTTCAATCTCATGCTAGCTGAATGGACTATATCTGATACACCAGTGTTTCTCAACCATTGGGCCGTGGGCCGTGAAGTGCCATCTAGTGGGCTGCAAATTTTTTTCAAGTTGAAGTTAATTTTTACTCGCAGTAGGGTACAATTGCTGGGCTGCATCCGACGTCACATCTGCCTCATTAAGCTACGGTCACACTACAGCTCGTGATGCTTTGCGATGGGTTATTGATGAAAATGAGGCACAGAGTGCATTGTGCGCACACGCTTGGGACCCGGTCGTTATGGAAAACACGATACTGATTTGAGTGCAATCAGCACATGCAGATACGGACGCTGTTTTCACAGAGGCTTTGTGAAGCATCATCATTATCACGGTCATGTTTGTTTCTAGCCATGTTTATAACGCTGTTTAAATACTCAGGTTTTCATCTGTGTGTCCGTGTAGAACGATGTCTGCAGCACCAGGTAGTTTGAGACGTCGGGGAACTCAACGGATGGATAATTTTCCAACTCATAGGAAAAATCCTTCTTTGTTAGCATGTAAGGATCTAATCCCATTGAGCGGTTTCTGTATCCATGTCTTGGTTTTAATAACTTGCTTGTTTGCTGGACACAAACATGGCAATAAGTTCTTGTGTTAATGGACCAGACTCCACTTTTGGATCATTAATCCCTTTTGACTGAGAATGACCTGCATGCATGGGTTTGGCTTCTGGCACATCCATACAGTTTTAAATACAATACCTACAATTAAAAACAGTTTGGTTTTTTTTGCATTTATTTAATTCCTGGGCTCCCATCTGTAACAGGGAGTGATGTCGCATCCCATTAATACACTTTACAATAGATTATTAGATTCTAATAGAATAGATGAGCCAAAATAATTGGGGATCTTTTTAATGGGCCCCGATTCAGTACAAGTATGAATAGGTGGGCCTTAAAGTAGAAAAGGTTGAGAACCCCTGTGATATACCACTCAACGCCAGCCAATATTATTTAATTCTTCATTGAGATCAAAAGTTTGCATTTCTATGTAACTGATATGTTCTGTTTATCTCATCCAAATTTAAATCAAAGCATTATCAAAAAGAGAGAACTCAAGTTTCCTATATGTTTTCTCCACTGAACCCAAAAGCTAGCAGTTCTTGATGTTTCCCTGGTGACTTTGACACGAAATACGGTTTCAGAAGCTTCCCTATAAGCTTCATGGGAATCACCCTTATCAGGCAAGATGAGGCTTGAGATGGGAAAAGACAGGAAGTGAACGTGGGTGTCAGTCTGAGGGAGATGAGCGAGTTTGTATGCGAGTGGATGTATAAATTGGGCTGGTGGAAATGTTTGGGGGGGGGGAAAGACAGTTGGAAAATAGAGCATGGCATCTGGCACTGACTGAAAGATGTTCTAAATAGCCTAAATGCACAGGCAGCTGGGAACAACTGATCACTGCATGTAGGTGGCGAGGATCAGGGGCAGCAAAGCAAGCGCTAAAGAAAGAGGTGTGTGTGGCGGGGGGGGAGGAAGACAACACACGTCAACACATGATCTGTTTGGCTTCTTGGGTGGTCAACAAGATGAGTGGCTACAGTTGCCTCAATTCATTTGGGCGGATTAGTAAAAAGGGCATGTGTGTGTCTTTTATAGACCGGCAATCATTTTTACGTCTTCTGTTGACGGAGGAAAAAAAGAGATTACGGTTTTATGTATTGTTTTCCTCGCTGACCCAGTGGTTTGTTTTGAGAAGGTTTTATAGTTAGACCATGGCGCATTTCTTTTCTTCATGAAAGTTTTATTTGGCGGCCTATGTCTTGTAGTGTTATAGTATTTTTGTGGTTTACGTTGCAATGTGCTCTTTTTGGACAACGTTGTTCCTCTTTGCACCACCAAAGAAATGAAACGGATAGCCGATGATTGTACAACTGTAGAATGCAGCTTTCAGAAAAATGCCTACGTTCTGGATCCGTGCAAATGAACACAGCGATGATGGAGTCGTCTCACATATTTCAGCTCTGAGTTATAGATCCAAGGCTCCTAATCACAATCAATCCCACAATCAATATTTATACAACGTGCTTCAAGCTAACAAATGTGTTTGCAATCTTTCATCTCTCCTCCTCTCGAGCGGGAACAATATGAATTCGCAGACAGGCCCCTTGCCGCGTAAACATGTTTAAATAAACAGGAACCCACGGAATGCCTGTTTAATTGATTCATTCTGGTCCTGTGTTGTTTGCAGAAGGGCCCAAATGTGCGCTTGTAATGCAAACCCAGTGTTTAGAAGTGGTGTGCTTGGTTAAGACAATAATGGCTCGAATGCCTGTGATGTCGGGGTTCTGCTTTGGACCTTTCTGTGGGTTGCTGCCTACAAATTGTGCGTCACAACAGCTCAGTGCACATAGCAGAGTCTTGGTTCTAAAACGAAACGCGTAATAATCATAAGGTGGTGTGCACTGTATGGTGTGCACTCTGGTTTAAAAGTCTTTTTTTCCCCAGATTATAATTAAACACATCCAAGTGGTAATAAAACGTAATGAAGGGAGAGAGGAGACTGGCAAAGCTGTTTCATGTGGTCAGGCGCAACATGTTGAGGGGCGTTGAAAGCGGGGCCACATGTGTCCTCGGGTGCTCTGGGTTTCAGTTTCTGCCCATATATGGGCGCTTGAAGCCGTGCACAAATGTAGATTCATGACTATGAAGATGCATGCTACAATATAGGCGTGCCACGGCAATAGAAGTGGGAAGAATTGAGTCTCGTGTACTGAGGAAGAAAAAGAAAGGCAGACTGGTACTGATTTCACTCTCACTGGCTCACTGCAGTTATTTCGCAGTCCTGCAAAACAGGTCATCCTGGAATAAAGTGGTGTATAATGGTAATTAACCACCAGGTGGTGCTATTCAGGCTAAAAAGTCAAGTTAAGTCAGGTCAGTTACCATGGCTACACAGTGATGAGTGTCATTACATATCATCGTCCGCAGAATTATTAGTAAAGACTGGCAATGGACAAAAAAATTACTGTCTCTGTGGCTCAAAACGTCCTGAGTTGACACTTCGGACAAATTCCATTTGTCATTCATCAACATGGAAAAGATGAAATCACATGAGACAAAAGACAAATTCATAAATCGGGCATTGACTAGAAACAATAGCATAGGCCTGAAAATGCCCATTTCCATTGTTGGGGTAATAATTACATTTATAAAACATTTGCAACCGGAATGAACCTGCCTGGAAGTTCAGGACGCAAGTGTATTTTGTTCCTTGCACAGTGAGGTGGATGGTTAGAGTGGCAAATATTTCCCCAGGGATCACAGTTGGAGATTTGCAGAAGGTAGCAGCATTTTGAGGTCACCAAGTCTCCAAATCTATAATTAAACACAATCTCCATGCCAATAAACTATTTGGAAGGCATGCCAGAAGAAAGCCTTTTCTTTCATCTAACCACAAACGTAAGTGGCTGGAGCTCACTAGACACTACTGGATCTGATTAGAAGCAGGCTCGGTGCTCAGATGAGACAAAAACAGAACTGTTTGGCAACAAACACTCAAGATGGGTTTGGCATAACAGGAAGAATGGTTATAAAGAAAAGAAACCACTGTTTAGCATGGAGGAACCATGGTGTTACGGGGTCAAGTTTTCCTCCAAAGGCTCGGGAAGCCTTGTTAGGATACATGACATCATGAACTCCATGAAGCATCAGGAGATTTTAAATGAAAATGTGGGTACGACTGGTTTGTGGTTGGATGTTCTGTAAGGACGGTGATCCAAATTATACAGCCAGGTCTCCTGACTGTCCTCTGAACTAAATGCTATTGAAAATCTGTGGGATGAGCTGAAGAGGAGCAGAGGATGGAGAGCCTGAAAAGTAATTGCTTTCACAAGTTTTATTTTTTCTGAGTATAAGGTTACTTCGAATAAAGGTCAGATTTCTCTCACAAACTCTTTTTTTGTTTTTAGCATAAAATATCACAACTTCAATTTAGTTTAAGGACTAATAACTGGGGGAGGCACGGTGGTGTAGTGGTTAGCGCTGTCGCCTCACAGCAAGAAGGTCCGGGTTCGAGCCCCGTGGCCGGCGAGGGCCTTTCTGTGCGGAGTTTGCATGTTCTCCCCGTGTCCGCGTGGGTTTCCTCCGGGTGCTCCGGTTTCCCCCACAGTCCAAAGACATGCAGGTTAGGTTAACTGGTGGCTCTAAATTGAGCGTAGGTGTGAATGTGAGTGTGAATGGTTGTCTGTGTCTATGTGTCAGCCCTGTGATGACCTGGCGACTTGTCCAGGGTGTACCCCGCCTTTCGCCCGTAGTCAGCTGGGATAGGCTCCAGCTTGCCTGCGACCCTGTAGAACAGGATAAAGCGGCTAGAGATAATGAGATGGGATGAGACTAATAACTGCAAAACTGATTAGTGACTCTTTTTAAAGCACATTTGTTTCATACATTTAAGGCATGCTGAAACTGTCGAACTGAGACTTACATGAAAACAGGAAGTGACTCAAAAGTGACTCAATATTCTAAATACAATGGCTTTCATCACCAAAATCCATCACTGTTGCAGAACAAGTAAAAAAAAAAAAACACCTTTTCCAGACACACACATATATACATACATACATATATATATTGGCCATCAACCTTTTTGGATGGGTTGATGGCCAATTTCGCTGGTACTTGTGACTAGTGACAATAAAGGGTTCGTTCATATATATATATATATATATATATATATATATATATATATATATATATATATATAGGGGGCTGCAAAAGTAGGCATACAGTAAGGATTATACGCGACCAACAGCAGCAGGACAATTTCTACTTTCAGCAGGATGGGGCGCCACCGCACTTTGCACTCAGTATGCGTGTGCTACTTGACAAAGAATTTCCCAACAGGTGGATTGGATGTTGGGGAGCCATTGACTGGCCACCACGTTCGCCGGGTCTCACCCCATAGACGACTTCTTCTGGGGATGTGTAAAAGATAGGGTTTTCGCATGCAAGCCACATTCTGTTGATGCCATGATTCAGTTCATACAGGAGGCTTGCCAGGAAATTGATGCTAATAAAGACCTTTGTGCCAGTGTGTGCATGGGTGTCCACACTCGATTAGTGGAGCGTGTGAATGCCGGGGGCAAACAGTTTGAACATTTGAGGAATTGATATGTTATTATTGATATGTTTGTATAATGAATAAAATAACGTATTGTGTGAACATTTTGTTTTTCATTACTGTATACCTACTTTGCAGCCCCCTGTGTGTATGTGCAATATATATTAGTGGTGAACCGTTACTATTAGAACTGAGACTTTAGCTCAGCCAAAATTTAGCCAGACACACCAAAAAAGCTACAGAACAAAGGATTTTGCAAGGGATTAGCAGCTGGTTGCCAGGTAGCTCCATTGTGTCTCATTGTCGATGTCGATTTTTTCAAAGAAGCTAAGTAAATTACAAAGGGAAATGAATACTTAAGTATGAGTGAAAAATACTGTGGCGAGTGTGTGTGGAAGAAGAGTCTGCAGACAGAAATCTTAGTTTCTTGGTTATTAGTAGGGTTGCCACCTGTGTCTGACAAAAATCCTGGACATTTCGACCATCCAACCGACCTTTTTGCTTGTAAGCAACGGCGCCCTTCGCACATCTAACCCGAGACAAAAATCGCCCTTCTACGCTGAAATTGTATTGCTCTAATTGGTAAAAATGACGCTTTTGCTAGTTATTTGTTTAGTTAATTGCTTTACATAATATAGCAGGTCTTCATTATTTTGGTTTATTTCCAACAGTTTTTGGTTGTGGACACCTGGGGGCAGTAGTGGGCACAGGTAAAAGGGGAATACATAATTAAGTTTTGTTTGTTTGCTTATGTGGAATAAAAATAAATAATCTAATTTTTCATTGTATCTAAGAATACCTGAATGCAACAATGTAAGGTGTAGTGTCCAACAGCTTACCTGATTGCTTAGAGTGTGGTGTGTGCTTTGCTTGTGCTTGCCTGTGCCTCTGCTGCTCTTGGCTAAACAAATACATAGGAGGACATGTAACTGATATAACTGGGCACATACAGTACATACAGGAGTATGTACTACACTACACTATTTCATTTAATTCACCAAAACCTTACCTAATCTTCCATTTATATTTGGTGTTTTTCTTTGCTGCTGCTATGAGTCCTGGCTGATTTTCAATGAATGTCTTGAACTCAGTACAGGACAACTGAAAGTTTAGCCTGACTTGAAGCTCAGCCTTCACCATTGCAACAGAGAGTCGGTTTCTTTTATCAGTCCAAGCATCCTCCATTGCCCCTTTTCCACCAAAGTAGTTCCAGGGCTGGTTCGGGGCCAGTGCTTAGTTTGGAACTGGGTTTTCTGTTTCCACTGACAAAGAACTGGCTCTGGGGCCAGAAAAACTGGTTCCAGGCTAGCACCACCTCTCTGCTGGGCCAGAGGAAAGAACTGCTTACGTCAGCGGGGGGGGGCGGAGTTGTTAAGACCAATAACAAGACCGAGAAAGATCGCCATTTTTAAGCGACGAGAAGCAGCAGCTGTACAAACGCCAAGTCATCCATTATTATTATTGTTGTTGTTGTTGCTGCTGCTGCTTCTTCCGTGTTGTTTTTGCTTTGATATTTGCGCCAAGGTTTATGCAAACGTAGCGCCGTAACTGACGTATACAGCGATATAATGACGTATTCAGCGAAGTAATGACGTGGCTCCGCTTAGCACGGCGAGCTATGGAAAAGCAAACTGGTTCTCAGCTGGCTCGCAAGTTGAAATACACATTCTGCCCATCATGTACAAAAAAACGGGACATTCAGTGTCCCGGATTTTTATTTTTTTTTCCGGGACAGACCATGAAAATCCGGGACAATCAGGAAAAACCGGGACAGGTGGCAACACTAGTTGTTAGCCTGTGCTACTTACTCCCGATAGCACTGGCTTGACTACTTTATTAGCATTCGCTAACACTACTGATGAACGCTACACCGGCAGGAAGATTACTTCACTCCTGCGCTAACAGCGCTGACTCACGGTTAAGCTCGCGTTGGCCTTTGAGAAGGCTGAGGGTGATAAATTTTTGGTCCCTCCCACTATAAATCAAAATCTGATTGATTGATTAATTCATCTGTCACTTCCTACATAAACATGCACTGCCATGGCCTTCTGTCCCGGTAATGAAGTCTGAACCAATGAGCGAGCCAGCTCTAAACTCTTCTCTGCCTAGAGACAACAAGCAAAAAAAAAAATCTCATTGGATAACTCTATTTTAATGTTTTCAGTAATGAAATTATGAAAGCAATTAAAGAATGAAAGAAAATAAATATAACATTTGAAATGCTGATATGTTGGGCCTTCTCTGAAGGCCTAGAAGGCCTGAACGGTTTCCGTCTGATCTCATCTCATTATCTGTAGCCGCTTTATCCTGTTCTACAGGGTCGCAGGCAAGCTGGAGCCTATCCCAGCTGGCTACGGGCGAAAGGCGGGGTACACCCTGGACAAGTTGCCAGGTCATCACAGGGCTGACACATAGACACAGACAACCATTCACACTCACATTCACACCTACGCTCAATTTAGAGCCATCAGTTAACCTAACCTGCATGTCTTTGGACTGTGGGGGAAACCGGAGCACCCGGAGGAAACCCACGTGGACACGGGGAGAACATGCAAACTCCACACAGAAAGGCCCTCGCCGGCCACGGGGCTCGAACCCAGGACCTTCTTGCTGTGAGGCGACAGCGCTAACCACTACACCACCGTGCCGCCCCGGTTTCTGTCAGATATTTTTTATATATATATATATATATATGCACACACACACAGTGGTGCTTGAAAGTTTGTAAACCCTTTAGAATTTTCTATATTTCTGCATAAATATGACCTAAAACATCATCAGATTTTCACACAAGTCCTAAAAGTAGATAAAGAGAACCCGGTTAAACAAATGAGACAAAAATATTATACTTGGTCATTTATTTATTGAGGAAAATGATCCAATATTACAGGGGTGGCATGGTGGTGTAGTGGTTAGCATTGTCACCTCACAGCAAGAAGGTCCTGGGTTCGAGCCCAGTGGCCGGCGAGGGCTTTTCTGTGCGGAGTTTGCATGTTCTCCCCGTGTCCGCGTGGGTTTCCTCCGGGTGCTCCGGTTTCCCCCACAGTCCAAAGACATGCAGGTTAGGTTAACTGGTGACTCTAAATTGAGCGTAGGTGTGAATGTGAGTGTGAATGGTTGTCTGTGTCTATGTGTCAGCCCTGTGATGACCTGGCGACTTGTCCAGGGTGTACCCCGCCTTTCGCCCGTAGTCAGCTGGGATAGGCTCCAGCTTGCCTGCGACCCTGTAGAACAGGATAAGCGGCTACAGTTAATGGATGGATGGATCCAATATTACATATCTGTGAGTGGCAAAAGTATGTGAACCTTTGCTTTCAGTATCTGGTGTGACCCCCTTGTGCAGTAATAACTGCAACTAAACGTTTCCGGTAACTGTTGATCAGTCCTGCATCCAAGAGTCCAAACTCTTTAGAGATGGTTTTGTAACCTTTTCCAGCCTGATGAGCATCAACAACACTTTTTCTGAGGTCCTCAGAAATCTCCTTTGTTCGTGTCATGATACACTTCCACAAACATGTGTTGTGAAGATCAGACTTTGATAGATCCCTGTTCTTTAAATAAAACAGGGTGCCCACTCACACCTGATTGTCATCCCATTGATTGGAAATACCTGACTCTAATTTCACCTTCAAATTAACTGCTAATCCTAGAGGTTCACATACTTTTGCCACTCATGGATATGTAATATTGGATCATTTTCCTCAATAAATAAATGACCAAGTATAATTTTTTTTTATCTCATTTGTTTAACTGGGTTCTCTTTATCTACTTTTAAGACTTGGGTGAAAATCTGATGATGTTTTAGGTCATTCATTTATATATCCTCTACAAATATGTGCATGTCCTGATAAACCCTCAGCTGACACACTAGGGGCCTCTTGTCTGAACATTGGGGGTTCAGGTCCCATCCAAGAAGACAGATGGATTTCCTATTAACCGTTTTTAAGAAGCATTGAAGGGATACCCTTTCAAGTGGAGCAAGCCACATTTTTGTCTTGCTTCTGAGCATGACAAGTAGCATAAGCAAAAAAAAGTAAGCAAGCAAGCAAGCAAGCAAGCAACATCCCTTAATAAAACTGAAGAATCCCATGGATAAATGTATTTGGCCCATGCCAGACCAAATAAAGGCAGTCTGCGTCAGAAGTCCTACAAATAGCAATGAAAACTACCCATTCATTTGTGTGTTTAATAAACCACTGCCTCGGTGAGTAGCTGTGGTTGCACACCTGTGCTGACAAGTGTGCTGTCCATTCGGTGTTTTAAAAATGGCCATAAACAGTGCTGCCTGACAGGCCGGAGTGCTGCCAATGCCTGCTACGTATCAATCGCCTGTTACATCCAACACTGCCAAATGTGTACACACACCCATTCCTTCACACAAACCGGTGCAAAAGAGAATACAGTAGATGAATTCATTCACACTAATAGCATTTTACACTCAGATATATGAATGTGGTCGGCTGCTTGTGGAAAAGAAGCAAACTAAATATTTGCATAATATTTCTGCCTGTGGTAGCTATCTGCACTTTTCAGTCTGAAGTTTTGCTCTGTTTCAGTTCCTTGCATCTTCAGGCCAAGTAATCAAGGGCTATGGGATGATGATTATATATTTTTATTATTAAAAAAAAATAAAAAAGTGAATAGTCCCTGTATTTAAACAGTTTGACTGCCCCCTAATGGATAGAGAAGCATGTTACATCCTTGGAAAGTCAGGAAAGAAACAAATGGGAGTCTGTTATTCAAATATGATGACATTTTCATCAGTTTAGTTAGATGATCAGGTCAGTTTTTTTCTCGGAAATAACATGAGCTACCTGAAAAACTCCTTTGTATCCCAACCTCTGCATTCATCTCATCAACCAGTACACTAAGAAAGAAAGAAAGCACAACTTTTATTCATCACACGCTTGTGAAATTCCTCTAACCCATCTGAAGCAGTGAACACACACACATACCCAGAGCAGTGGGCAGCTGTGCTAACAGCGCCCGGGGAGCAGTTGGGAGTTAGGTGCCTCGCTCAAGGGCACCTCAGCCCAAGGCCGTCCCATATTAACCTAACCGCGTGTCTTTAGGGTAAACCGGAGCACCCGGAGGAAACCCATGCAGACACGGGGAGAACATGCAAACTCCACACAGAAAGGCCGCTGCCAGCAGCTGGGCTTGAACCCAGAACCTTCTTGCTGTGAGGCGACCTAGCTAACCACTGTAAGTGTGTGTTTAAAACACACTTACTGAACACCTTATCAAAGCACTTTTTGTAACCCATATCCAGGTACAATACAATTATCAGCAACAACTATTATCACTGAGATCGCAGTTTATCCCCCCCCTTAATTCAGATGTTTGATCTGATGTGAGCATCAACTGAAACTTTTGACCTGTACCTGCATGATTGTATACCTTGTGTTGCTGCCCCATGATTGGCTGATTGCAGTGGCGTGCACAGATAGACACGAGGTGGTGCTCAAGCACCTGCCTCTCTGCCCTCTGTCCAAAAAAGTGCCCTTTTGATTTTTTTTTTACAGTTTACTGAGGCCAATGTCAACATGATCTTTTAGAAAAGCCGCGGCATTAAAAGCGTGTGTGAAAATAATGTCCCGATGTGTGCCCCCTCCGCACACACACCGGACCTCTGTCTCTCTTGCTCTGTCACGTGAACAAGCGTGCAGTGCATTCAATGTGAGGTTGCAGCAGCATAGCGTCCTGGAAGCCACGGCCTTGTCATAGCGCAGACAACACATTGGGCAGTCAGTCAGCTCTTCCCCTGCCCCACCAGCCAGGTAACACATGAATTGAGTGAAAATGTATTGTTTGCCCTCTAAGCCCAAGCTGTAATTATTTTGTCGTGAAGTAGCCCGTCGCATACAGAAACAACTGCACATAAGTATTATATTTTTTGCTAGACCATTTTCAGATTTAGGAAAACAAAAATTTATTTTTCTATTTTGTTCAACTAGAGATTCCTGGCAAAGTCAAAAAGCCTTGATGTAATAAATTAACATTAAGTGGTTGTTTTACACCTTTAAAAACTAAAACGGGTCAGTGGCGACCCGAACACAAGAGGAGGGTTAAATCTCAGACTTTTATAATAAGGTGTTCCACATGCGCAAAAAAGTGCCCTTTTTTCCCCCCAGAGCACTTGCCCCCCAAAATGTCTGTGCACACCACTGGCTGATTGGATAATTACATGATGAGCAGGTTGTACAGGTGTTCTTATTAAAATGGCCAGTAACTGTAAATTATAATGTTGCTCCAAGAAAGTACAGCAAGAACTAATTCGCATAACCCTGAGTGTCTGTGGTCTCCTTATTATTTCAACACTGTCACTGTTTTGCTGGATTATATGTTACTGTAAGATTGTGTGGTGAGTTTATCTGTGCTGTAATGTATTATATCACATGATGATGTATGTACGGTGTGTATTATATCACATTATTATACATTTCTTTGTGTCCACCATGTTTTTCATTCTGGGATTCATCACCTCCTCCATTTCTTTTCCTCAAAATAACCTTCATTCATCTCAGAAATATCTCATCTCATTATCTCTAGCCGCTTTATCCTGTTCTACAGGGTCGCAGGCAAGCTGGAGCCTATCCCAACTGACTACGGGTGAAAGGCGGGGTACACCCTGGACAAGTCGCCAGGTCATCACAGGGCTGACACATAGACACAGACAACCATTCACGCTCACATTCACACCTACGGTCAATTTAGAGTCACCAGTTAACCTAACCTGCATGTCTTTGGACTGTGGGGGAAACCGGAGCACCCGGAGGAAACCCACGCGGACACGGGGAGAACATGCAAACTCCGCACAGAAAGGCCCTCGCCGGCCATGGGGCTCGAACCCGGACCTTCTTGCTGTGAGGCAACAGCGCTAACCACTACACCACCGTGCCGCCAGAAATATTGCTAAGATAAGAAATATAATACCTTTTGTTACCTCCAGGTTGGGTTATTGTATGCCTTACTGTCTGGATATACAATATATTGGGTATTTATTGCACTTATTGGGTAACTCCTATAAAGAGTTACCCAATAAGTGCATAAACAAGCTGCAGTTACTTCAGAATGAGGCAGCAAGAGTCCTTACTAGAACCAGAAGCTATGACCACATCACCCCTATCTTATCCACACTGTATTGGCTCCCAATCAAATTTTGCATTGATTACAAAATACAACCCCAAATCAAAAACATTTGGTATGGTATGGAAAACGCAAGTAAAAAAAAAAAGAAAGAAAGAAAGCAGTGATTTCTAAATTTACTTTGACTTGTATTTCATTGCAGACAGTGTGACCCCCAAGATATTTCATATTTTGTCTGGTCAAATTCATTTCATTTGTTAATATCCATCCATTCCTGCATTTCAGGCCTGTAATACATTCCAAAAAATTGGGATGGGGAAATTTACGGCTATTAATGAGGTAAGACAATTAAATAATGATGTGATTTGAAACAGGTGATGTCAACAGGTGATTGTAATCATGATTTGATACAAAATTGATATCCAGGAAAGGCCGAGTCTTTGAGGAGCAAAGATGGGCTGAGGATCTCCAGTTTATCAACAAATGCATGAGAAAATAATTGAAATGTTATTTTTTTTTTAAAAAAGCAATGTTTCTCAAAGAAAGATAGGAAGGGATTTGGATATTTCACCCTCTATGTTGCATGATATCATTAAACAATTCAAGGAATCTCAAGGAATTTCAGTGCATGGGGAAAGGGCACAAGCCTAAGCTGAACACCTGTGATCTCTGATCATTAGATGGCACTGCATCAAGAACCGTCATTCATCTACAGCTGATATAACCACATGGTTACTTTGGCAGACCTTTGTTAAGCTCTCCAATACAGAGTTATAGTGGTGCTTGAAAGTTTGTGCACCCTTTAGAATTTTCTATATTTCTGCATAAATATGACCTAAAACATCATCAGATTGTCACACAAGTCCTAAAAGTAGGTAAAGAGAACCCAGTTAAACAAATAAGACAAAAATATTATACTTGGTCATTTATTTATTGAGGAAAATGATCCAATATTACATATCTGTGAGTGGCAAAAGTATGTGAACCTCTAGGATTAATAGTTAATTTGAAGGTGAAATTAGAGTCAGGTGATTTCAATTGATGGGATGACAATCAGGTGTGAGTGGGCAGCCTGTTTTATTTAAAGAACAGGGATCTATCAAAGTCTGATCTTCATAACACATGTTTGTGGAAGTGTATAATAGTACGAACAAAGGAGATTTCTGAGGACCTCAGAAACAGCATTGTTGATGCTCATCAGGCTGGAAAAGGTTACAAAACAATCTCTAAAGAGTTTGGACTCCACCCATCCACAGTCAGACAGATTGTGTACAAATTTAAGACCATTGTTACCCTCCCCAGGAGTGGTCAACCAACAAAGATCACTCCAAGAGCAAGGCATGTAATAGTCGGCGAGGTCACAAAGGACCCCAGGGTAACTTCTAAGCAACTGAAGGCCTCTCTCATGTTGGTTAATATTAATGTTCATGAGTCCACCATCAGGAGAACACTGAACAACAATGGTGTGCATGGCAGGCTTGCAAGGAGAAAGCCACTGCTCTCCAAAAAGAACATTGCTGCTCATCTGCAGTTTGCTAAATATCACATGGACAAGCCAGACAGCTATTGGAAAAATGTTTTGTGAAGGATGAGACCAAAATAGAACATTTTGGTTGAAATGAGAAGCCTCATGTTTGGAGAAAGGAAAACACTGCATTCCAGCATAAGAACCTTATCCCATCTGTAAAACATGGTGGTGGTAGTATCATGGTTTGGGCCTGTTTTGTTGCATCTGGGCCAGGACGGCTTGCCATCATTGATGGAACAATGAATTCTGAATTATACCAGTGAATTCTAAAGGAAAATGTCAGGACATCTGTCCATGAACTGAATCTCAAGAGAAGGTGGGTCATGCAGCAAGACAACGACCCTAAGCACACAAGTCGTTCTACCAAAGAATGATTAAACAAGAATACAGTTAATGTTTTGGAATGGCCAAGTCAAAGTCCTGACCTTAATCCAATCGAAATGTTGTGGAAGGACCTGAAGCGAGCAGTTCATGTGAGGAAACCCACCAACATCCCAGATTTGAAGCTGTTCTGTATGGAGGAATGGGCTAAAATTCCTCCAAGCCGGTGTGCAGGACTGATCAACAGTTACCGGAAACGTTTAGTTGCAGTTATTGCTGCACAAGGGGGTCACACCAGATACTGAAAGCAAAGGTTCATATACTTTTGCCACTCACAGATATGTAATATTGGATCATTTTCCTCAATAAATAAATGACCAAGTATAATATTTTTGTCTCATTTGTTTAACTGGGTTCTCTTTATCTACTTTTAGGACTTGTGTGAAAATCTGATGATGTTTTAGGTCATTTTTATGCAGAAATATAGAAAATTCTAAAGGGTTCACAAACTTTCAAGCACCACTGTACATCCACAAATGCCAGTTAAAACTTTACTGTGCAAAAAGGAAGCCTTATGTTAACTGTGTCCAGAAGTGCCGTCGACTTCTCTGAGCTCAGAGGCATCTGGGATGGACCATCACACAGTGGAAATGTGTACTGTAGTCAGACAAATCAGCATTCGAGGTCTTTTTTGAAAGAAATGGATGCTGTGTGCTCTGGACCAAATACAAAAAGGACCATCCAGACTATTACTTGCAACAAGTCCAAAAGCCAGGGTCCGTCATGGTATGGGGTTGTGTCAGTGCCCTTGTCAAAGGTAACTTACACTTCTGTGATGGAGCATTAATGCAGAAAAGTACATTGAGGTTTTGGAGCGACATATGTCGCTCTTCAAGACGACATCTTTTCCAGGGATATTTCAACAAGACAATGCAAAACCACATTCTGCACACATTACAAAGGCATGGCTGTGGAAGGAGAGGGTACCTCTCCCCTCTGTCCCCAATAGAGAATATATGGCGAATTTTGAAACAAAAATATGACAACGACGACCACGTACTGTTGCCTGCTTTAAGACCTGTTTGTAGGAAGAATGGGACAAAATAACACCAGAAACACTTCGTCACGGGGCGGCATGGTAGTGTAGTGGTTAGCGCTGTTGCCTCACAGCAAGAAGGTCTGGGTTCGAGCCCCGTGGCTGGCGAGGGTCTTTCTGTGTGGAGTCTGCATGTTCTCCCCGTGTCCGCGTGGGTTTCCTCCGGGTGCTCCGGTTTCCCCCACAGTCCAAAGACATGCAGGTTAGGTTAACTGGTGACTCTAAATTGACCGTAGGTGTGAATGTGAGTGTGAATGGTTGTCTGTGTCTATGTGTCAGCCCTGTGATGACCTGGCGACTTGTCCAGGGTGCACCCCGCCTTTCGCCCGTAGTCAGCTGGGATAGGCTCCAGCTTGCCTGCGACCCTGTAGAACAGGATAAAGCGGCTACAGATGATGAGATGAGACACTTCGTCACTTGGTGTCTTCAGTCCCTAAACATCTTTTAAGTGTTATGGGAAGGAATGGCAACATTACAAAGTGGTAAATGCTTTACCGTCCAACTTTTTTGAAATGTGTTGCAAGAATCAAATTTGAAATGTGTATTTTTTTTGGGAAACAAACAAACACACAAGCAAACAAACAAATTCATGAGGTAAAACATACACACATACACATATACATTCATATATAATTGGCTTGTTCTTGGATATATTTTTCATTCCACTTTATGTTGTACAGTGTTTTTTGTTTGTTTCTTTCTTTCTTTCTTCCCCCCCCCCCCCCCCCCCCCATGTCTAATAACTTGCTGCTGTAACATAATAATTTCCCAGATTGGAATCAATAAAGTTAATCAATCAATCAATCAATCAATCAATCAATCAATCAATCAATCAATCAATCAATCAATCAAAAACACCCAATGTTGTGCTGTTGTATTGTTTTGAGTCAATGATTATTTACAGATCATTGTTTTCAGTTTTAATTTTAATTTCAACATGCTGTCCCAACTTTTTCTGATTTGGGGTCTTTTATGACCCACCACCCTACTTAGATCAAAAGATGCAGGCTATTTGTTGGTACCTCAAATAGTGAGATCATCAGTTTCTGAAATAATCAACCCAGTCCATCTGGCTCAAACCAACATCCATGCCACACTGAAAGTCACACTTTGAGATCACAATGTTTTCCCATTCTGATGTTTGAAGTGGGGGCAGCACGGTGGTGTAGTGGTTAGTGCTGTCGCCTCACAGCAAGAAGGTCCGGGTTCGAGCCCCGTGGCCGGCGAGGCCTTTCTGTGTGGAGTTTGCATGTTCTCCCCGTGTCCGCGTGGGTTTCCTCCGGGTGCTCCGGTTTCCCCCACAGTCCAAAGACATGCAGGTTAGGTTAACTGGTGACTCTAAATTGACCGTAGGTGTGAATGTGAGTGTGAATGGTTGTCTGTGTCTATGTGTCAGCCCTGTGATGACCTGGCGACTTGTCCAGGGTGTACCCCGCCCTTCGCCTGTAGTCAGCTGGGATAGGCTCCAGCTCGCCTGCGACCCTGTAGAACAGGATAAAGCGGCGAGAGATAATGAGATGAGATGAGATTAGTTTGGATTATATATAAAATGCTGTCATGCATGACAGTATGTCTGCCCATGCTGAGAACCTCATTCGCATGACATTTCAAGAAGGAGCGGTTGAATATTTGTCGGATTTAGAGTTGCAACCAGAAGTTTACATACAGTTTAGAAGAAAGACGCATTAACTTTTTCCACCATGTCTGACAGTAAAATTGAGGAAACGTTTCCTATTTTAGGTCAGTTAGGATCCCCAATTTTTTTTTCATTTGTAAAATGTCAGAATAATCAGAGAGATAATTTTTCTGAGAATTTTTAATTACTTTCATCACAGTCAGATGTTTACATACACTAAGTTGCAGAGGTGGACAAAGTGCCCTACTTCATTACTTAAGTCAAAGTACAGATCCCGCTGGTCAAATGTTGCCCCGATACAAGTGAAAGTTGTACAGTCAATTTTTTACTTAAGTTAAAGTACTGAAGTACTTGCTTTTAAAAAAACTTAAGTATTAAAAGTAAATTTTCTGTCAACACATTGTTGTATTATTGCCACAATGCTTATAATACCTCATGCCTCTCAAGCAACCTACTGGATTATTTTGTGAATTCACAAAATGAACACTTGCTGTGCCATCATGGTGGTTTAACGTTAAGCTAGCTAGTCAGTGAAGCTCCACCTGACATGGTCGCAAACTCTTTTCAAACTCAAAATAATATTGGGTAGCTAACATTACTAGAAAAGGAAGATTTCTACATTCTGTTTATTTGGCAAGATTGTGCTAAAACATATTTCTGAAAGGACTTCAGATAAGTTAACGTTATTCATGTTAGCGTAACTCCCTTTTTACATGCTAATTAACAGTGTCCAAGTTAACTAGCTATGTGTAAACATTAGCCGTGGACAAGGCTACGGCAACTTGGTGGGCAAATCCATAGAAAGTGATTTGACTAACCAGACTGTATAGCTATTGCAACGTCATTGCTAGCTCTAAAAGCACAGACAACTTCATTGCGACCTTTATCTTGGAATAAAACATTTACAGACCTCAATATGCTTCCGCAAGTCGGACAGCAAGTTTTTGTAGGCCTTGATGTGGTTCGTTTTAGGTAAACAAAGCAAACATTTAAAACAAAACAAGTCTTTAATCCTTGCAGAAAACTGAAACGTGGGTTCTAGGTATGGCCATGGGTGCGTGCATTCTCCAGAAGAACCGCCTCCTTCCATTCTGCCATCAACTGACCGTGTTAAATAATGCTGCTGAGAAATCATTGAACGTGATGTGACCCTAGTGATTACTGACAGGCTCTCAGTGTCACCTGCGCAAAAACCATCAAGTTTTAGAAAAGAAAAGAAAAAACATCCACTTTCAAAGTTGTTTCATAGTAACAAATAACGAGGACCTTCATAGAAATGTAGTGGAGTGAAACGTATGATAATTTGTCTTTCAAATGTAGTGAAGTTAAAGTCATAAGTTTCCCAAAAAAAATACTCGAGTAAAGTACAGATACTCAAAAAGTGTACTTAAGTACAGTACTCAAGTAAATGTACTTTGTTACTGTCCACCTCTGCTAAGTTGACTGTGACTTTAAACAGCTTGGAGCATTCCACATGATGATGTTTTGGCATTAAAAGCTTCTGATAGGGGGCGGCACGGTGGTGTAGTGGTTAGCGCTGTCGCCTCACAGCAAGAAGGTCCGGGTTCGAGCCCCGTGGCCAACGAGGGCCTTTCTGTGTGGAGTTTGCATGTTCTCCCCATGTCTGCGTGGGTTTCCTCTGGGTGCTCCGGTTTCCCCCACAGTCCAAAGACATGCAGGTTAGGTTAACTGGTGACTCTAAATTGACCGTAGGTGTGAATGCGAATGGTTGTCTGTGTCTATGTGTCAGCCCTGTGATGACTTGTCCAGGGTGTACCCCGCCTTTCGCCCGAAGTCAGCTGGGATAGGCTCCAGCTTGCCTGCGACCCTGTAGAACAGGATAAAGCGGCTAGAGATAATGAGATGAGATGAGCTTCTGATAGGCTAATTGACATCATTTGAGTTAATTGGAGGCACACCTTCAAACACAAGGGCCTCTTTGCATGACATCATGGGAAAAAAAATCAACCAAGACATCAGGAAAAGAACTGTGGATCTTCACATGTCTGGTTCATCCTTGGGTACAATTTCCAGATGCCTGAAGGTCCCACGTTCATCTGTTCAAACAATAATACTCAAGTATAAACACCATGAGAGCACACAGCCATCATACCGCTCAGGAAGGAGATGGCTTCTGTGTCCCAGAGATGAACGTGCTTTGGTGCGAAATGTGCAAATGACTCATAGAACAACAGCAAAAGACCTTGTAAAGATGCTGGCTGAAACCGGTAAGAGAGAATCATTAAAACGAGTTCTGTACTGACATAAGCTGAAAGGCCACTCAGTGAGGAGAAAGCCACTGCTCCAAAGCCACCATAAAAAAGCCAGATTACAGTTCGCAGCTGCACATGGGGACAAAGATCTTAAGTTTTGGAGACATGTCCTGTGGTCTGATAAAACAAAAATTCAACTGTTTGGTCATAATGATCAGCGTTATGTTTGGAGGAGAAAGAGGGAAGTATGCAAGCCTCAGAACACCATCCCAACTGTGAAGTATGTAGGTGGCAGCATCATGTTGTGGGGCTGCTTTGCTGCACGAGGGACTGGTGCACTTCACAAAATAGACAGTGTCATGAGGAAAGATAATTACGGTATGTGGATATATTGAAGCAACATCTCAAGACATCAGTCAAAAAATTAAAGCTTGGGCATGGATGGGTCTTCCAAATGGACAATGACCCCAAGCATACCACTTGCCAAGTGGCTTAAAGACAACAAAGTGAAGTTATTGGAGTGGCCATCACAAAGCGCTGACCTCAATCCTATAGAAAATTTGTGGGTGGCATTGAAAAGGTGTGTGCAAGCAAGAAAGCCCACAAATTTGACTCAACTCCACCAGTTCTGTCAGGAGGAATGGGCCAAAATTCCAGCAAGATATTGTGAGAAACTTGTGGAAGGATACCCAAAACGCTTGATCCAAGTTAAACAGTTCAAAGGCAATTCTACCAAATACTAACCAAGTGTATGTCAGCTTCTGATTTTGATGAAAGTAAATTATCTAAAAAATTCTCTCTGATTATTCTGACATTTTACAAATAAAAAAAAAAAATTGGGGGGATCCTAACTGACCTAAAACAGGAAAAGGTTCCTCAATTTTACTGTCAGACATGGAGAAAAAAAGTTTGCGCCTTTTTCTAAACTGTATGTAAACTTCTGGTTGCACTGTATATGGAGTCATCACCATAACCAGTAGTCATCACTGTAACCAGATTCTGGAAATGATACATTTAAATAATGTTGGCTGGCATTGAGTGGTATATCAGATATATCAGCCATTCAACTAGCATGATATTGAACGAGTTGAAGACGAGTAGCTGAATAGAATACTGTATATCTGATATGCCACGAAAAAAAGCCAGCTAATATTATTATTATTTATACACATTCCTTTTGGGTGTTCAACGCATCTTTCTCTTTCAAAATTTGCTCAAAATCTTCCGCACTTAAAGAAGCAAACCTGGCGGCCATGTTTATTTACAAATTGTCACAGTCTCTCGCGAGCATGGAAGTTTTAAGTCTCCGATGTGTGATATCATGTTATCTCAACAACCATGCAATATTGTAAACCATATTCAACGCTCATTCTCCATTGGGTGGAGTGAAGTAATACACATAGGATAAGCGATATGATATCAAACCAAATAAATGAAACCTGATAGAAGGGAAAAGAATAAATATGTTATTTACCAGCTGGGAGGCCCGTATGGTGAAATACCGTGACTGAGGTCTTGAAAGTACTGAGCGAGGCCCTCTGGGCCGAGGTCACGGTATTTCACGATACGGACCGACCTTAAGCTGGTAAATAATATATTAATTTTTTTCTTTACCAAATTCTAACAGAAAACGAGAGCGCCCGAAAGGGAAAACCGAGCCGAGCCGCCATTTTGAATCCTCATTCATGGCTGTAATGCAAATTGCTTCCTCCTTGGTATACAAGTGCACTTCCATGGCAGGAAAAAAAACCTACATTTTGCCGCCTATGTAGTCCCCTATTTATACAAAATTGAGTCATTCAGGATTCAGCCATGTTTTTGCTCGGTGTTAGCAAGTTACAGGTTTTTAGCTTTCTCCTGAAATGGTTTATTTTATTTTGTCTTCCTCAGGGTAGTAAAACTTGCTTTTGCTGTGAACACTGTCGTTATCGCTATCCATGCTGTAAAATTAATGCTATTTTGAATCCTCATTCACGGCTGTAATGCAAATGGCTTCCTCCTCGGTATACAAGTGCACTTCCATGGCAGGAAAAAAACTACATTTTGCCGCCTATGTAGTCCCCTATTTATACAAAATTGTGTCATTCAGGATTCAGCCATGTTTTTGCTCGGCGTTAGCAAGTTACAGGTTTTTAGCTTTCTCCTGAAATGGTTTATTTTATTTTGTCTTCCTCAGGGTAGTAAAACTTGCTTTTGCTGTGAACACTGTCGTTATCGCTATCCATGCTGTAAAATTAATGCTATTTTGAATCCTCATTCACGGCTGTAATGCAAATGGCTTCCTCCTCGGTATACAAGTGCACTTCCATGGCAGGAAAAAAACTACATTTTGCCGCCTATGTAGTCCCCTATTTATACAAAATTGAGTCATTCAGGATTCAGCCATGTTTTTGCTCGGCGTTCGCAACAGTTAGAGGTTTTTAGCTTTCTCCTGAAATGTTTTATTTTATTCCTTCTTCCTCAGGGTAGTAAAACTGGCTTTCACTGTGAACACTGTCGTTATCGCTATCCATGCTGTAAAATTAATGCTATTTTCCTGAGAAATGCTGGCAAAAATTTATAAGATTTTTGATAAAAATCTTATAAATAAGATAAATGTTGACAAAAATTGCTACTATGTATGTTGTTGTTGTGAACGAGTGAGTCGCCAGAGGTCCGTAACCGGGGTCCGTACCGTAGGATACGGACCCGCTTGCCAGCCAGTCAGAGCGCAGGATTTGATGGAACCCGCACCGTGAAAAAAATAAATGTCTTTATTCCATCGAAAAAAGTGTCCTGTATGTATAATAATTACATTTATTGCATTCGGTAGACACCCTTTTCCAAAGCAACTTACAGAAATGCTTTAAAGTCTCTTTCAATAAATACATCCTCATACTAGTTCATTAGGACATGGACTAAGAGTACTATCAGTCTAAAAGATTGCTGGGAGGTTAGATCAGTTGCAGAAGATGAATAGTGTGCAGAGGCAGACCCCCCAGGAGCGAGTTGCAGTAATTCAGTCTCGAAATGACAACCTACAGAACAAGCACCTGAGTGGATAGAAATGGATGAATCCTTCTGATGTTACAAAGGAGAAATTGGAATGAGTGTCAGTTTAGCAATGTGAGAGGAGAAGGACAGCTGATTGTCCAGGGTTACCCCAAGGTTGTGTGCAGTGACAGATGGTGAGACCTAAGAGTTGTCCAGGGATATCACAAGAGCCTGACATGAAGATGAATCACCTTGGATGAACAGCAGTTCAGTTTTGCTGGGATCAAGTTTCAGCTGATAAGCTGCCAGGCTTCGATAAGATGTTGGCCAGATACACTGAGATCTGACCAGGAACATGAGGGTCTGAGGGGGCAAAGAAGAGGATAAGTTGAGTGTCTTCTACATAGCAGTGGTATGAAAACCCATACAAGCAGGTTTAAGGTCAGAGCAAGGTCAAGGTCAATGTCCGAATTAAGTTTTCTTCAACAATTTCCTTCTTGTTTGAAGTACATTTAAAGGTATTTCAAGCACGCAAGAACCACGATTTAAGATTGAACAATGTTTTAAGTTTTACGTCTCTTACAAAGTGCTGACACTGGAGAGTCCTTCTCTAAATGTGAAATAGAGATCTCCTTACAGAACACTTCATATACAATTTTTGTAAATCTGTTTATTATTAGATTATGTCGACTTCCATAAGAGTCCCTGTGAATTATTCATGCACTATAGAAACAATAGGGCGGCACAGTGGTGTAGTGGTTAGCACTGTTGCTTTACAGCAAGAAGGTTCTGGGTTCAAACCCAGTGGCCGACGGGGGCCTTTCTGTGTGGAGTTTGCATGTTGTCCGCGTGGGTTTCCTCCTGGTGCTCCAGTTTCCCCCACAGTCCAAAGGCATGCAGGTTAGGTTAACTGGTGACTCTAAATTGACCGTAGGTGTGAATGGTTGTTTGTCTCTGTGTGTCAGCCCTGTGATGATTTGGTGACTTGTCCAGGGTGTACCCTGCCTCTCACCCATAGTCAGCTGGGATAGGTTCCAGGTGCCTGCGACCCTGCACAGGATAAGCGGTTATGGATGGATATAGAAACAATAATGTATTAGAATGAGCGCATTAGTATAAACCTGCAATGTCTTACAGAATTTGAGACCTTCTGTTATAGAAAATGTATCAAACATTTTCTGGCCAATCAGAATTGAGCATTCCACAGCACCGTGTTATAACCAGTGTTAGCATGTAGCTGGAAAAACAGCAGCTACATCTTCAAAAATGTGCCGTTTTCATATGAAAAAGTAATAGTGAAAATGGCGCCAGACTCAAGATAGCAGGAATTTCAGGATAGTGAAATTTATTTCTTCACATCTCCCAGCTTATTAGGAAGCTGGGGTCAGAGTGCAGCATGAGCAGTGATATGGTACCCCCGGAGCAAAGAGGGTTTAAGGTCTTCGCTCAAGGACCCAGTAGTGGCAGCTTGGTGGTGCTGGGGCTTGAACCCCTGACCTTCAAAGTATGAAACTACTGTGTAAAACAATGTGTTGTGTTCAGCCTTTAAAGCTGCCTCTCTACATTATATATGAATGTTGTGATGAAACCCAAACAGCATTTTCTATGTCGGGTTTATCTGGTAGGATGTCTGGTAGGATCAAAGTCATATTTTCACATGACCTCTCTAACTGGACCATGGTTCTGCTAATCAATTCTCTGTCATAGATGCTCAGTCCTACACTTCAGTGGCATTTTCTCACCCTAATAATGTGTTTCATGTGAGCCCTGAGCATTTGTGTGTCTGTTGGCCCCTGTAGCTCTATTTGATTCTCTCCTCTCTCCCTGGACTCCATCTGTCCACATGAATATTTTTCTCGGCTCAGAAAGAATTGGCAGCGGCCACCGCTCGGTTCCCATCACCTTCACAGACTAAATAAACAGACAGAACCACCCAGCAAGTCCGACCAAGCACAGCAACCTCGGTTCTCTTTCCTCCTCCATTGCCGCCTTCTTCTTTCCTGCCCTGTTTGACTCTGCCTCTCTATTCAATAGTGAATGAATCCCGAATGAACCTTTCTTGACTCTTTTTAAGTGAATCTGGTAAATCGATTCATGAGCATGAAGCAATCCAGTGTGTTTATCAAAGAGCAGTCAGACAGGATATGAATAAAACTTGTTACAGTTCACTTGAATGGGAAAGAATGTGAATTTTTGCTTTGCCACACCTAGGTGTACTTTAACCCAATGAATTCACAAACCTCAAAAACTACAACAGAAAAGAGAGCGAATGGGCTGTGGTTCCATATATATATATATATATATATATATATATATATATATATATATATATAAAACCTGTATACATAACTAGGTTTCACCTCCTCAGAAGAACTTTGCTTACACAGCTGATGAAGGACTCTTCGAAATATTCTGTGTCTCTGGAAGCATTTAATTCCTCTACATAGATTTGACACTGACCAAGAAGAAACTTGACCACGCTGAAAATAATGCACTTAGATTTTAATTGGCAACTCACATCCATCCATTGTCTATACTGTTTGTCCTACTGCGGGTGAGGTGAGCTGGAGCCAGTCCCAGCTGACATTGGCTGAGATATGGGGTACGCCCTGGACAGGTCACCAGTCTACCATGGGACTAACAGACAGACAGACATTCACACACACTTTAGAGTAGCCAGTTGACCTAATCTGCAGGTCTATGGAAGGAAACTAACCTTCTTGTTGTGACAACAGTGATAACCATTGCACAGTTCTAGCACAAACACTGACTTGGTTGATAATCAAGTCAGTTTTATTTGTATAGCACTTTTAACAATAGACATGGTCTCAAAATACAACCCCGATTCCAAAAAAGTTGGGACAAAGTACAAATTGTAAATAAAAACGGAATGCAATAATTTACAAATCTCAAAAACTGATATTGTATTCACAGTAGAACATAGACAACATATCAAATGTCGAAAGTGAGAAATTTTGAAATTTCATGCCAAATATTGGCTCATTTAAAATGTCATGACAGCAACACATCTCAAAAAAGTTGGGACAGGGGCAATAAGAGGCTGGAAAAGTTAAAGGTACAAAAAAGGAACAGCTGGAGGACCACATTGCAACTCATTAGGTCAATTGGCAATAGGTCATTAACATGACTGGGTATAAAAAGAGCATCTTGGAGTGGCAGCAGCTCTCAGAAGTAAAGATGGGAAGAGGATCACCAATCCCCCTAATTCTGCACCAACAAATAGTGGAGCAATATCAGAAAGGAGTTCGACAGTGTAAAATTGCAAAGAGTTTGAGCATATCATCATCTACAGTGCATAATATCATCAAAAGATTCAGAGAATCTGGAAGAATCTCTGTGCGTAAGGGTCAAGACCGGAAAACCATACTGGGTGCCCGTGATCTTCGGGCCCTTAGACGGCACTGCATCACATACAGGCATGCTTCTGTATTGGAAATCACAAAATGGGCTCAGGAATATTTCCAGAGAACATTTTCTGTGAACACAATTCACCATGCCATCTGCCGTTGCCAGCTAAAACTCTATAGTTCAAAGAAGAAGCCGTATCCAAACATGATCCAGAAGCGCAGACGTCTTCTCTGGGCCAAGGCTCATTTAAAATGGACTGTGGCAAAGTGGAAAACTGTTCTGTGGTCAGACGAATCAAAATTTGAAGTTCTTTATGGAAATCAGGGACGCCGTGTCATTCGGACTAAAGAGGAGAAGGACGACCCAAGTTGTTATCAGCGCTCAGTTCAGAAGCCTGCATCTCTGATGGTATGGGGTTGCATTAGTGCATGTGGCATGGGCAGCTTACACATCTGGAAAGACACCATCAATGCTAAAAGGTATATCCAGGTTCTAGAGCAACATATGCTCCAATCCAGACAACGTCTCTTTCAGGGAAGACCTTGCATTTTCCAACATGACAATGCCAAACCACATACTGCATCAATTACAGCATCATGGCTGCGTAGAAGAAGGGTCCGGGTACTGAACTGGCCAGCCTGCAGTCCAGATCTTTCACCCATTGAAAACATTTGGCGCATCATAAAACGGAAGATACGACAAAAAAAGACCTAAGACAGTTGAGCAACTAGAATCCTACATTAGACAAGAATGGGTTAACATTCCTATCCCTAAACTTGAGCAACTTGTCTCCTCAGTCCCCAGACGTTTACAGACTGTTGTAAAGAGAAAAGGGGATGTCTCACAGTGGGAAACATGGCCTTGTCCCAACTCTTTTGAGATGTGTTGTCATGAAATTTAAAATCACCTAATTTTTCTCTTTAAATGATACATTTTCTCAGTTTAAACATTTGATATTTCATCTATGTTCTATTCTGAATAAAATATGGAATTTTGAAACTTCCACATCATTGCATTCCGTTTTTATTGACAATTTGTACTTTGTCCCAACTTTTTTGGAATCGGGGTTGTAGATTTCCAGAAAAATATACATTTTAAACAGGAATTTATAAATTTATCCCAGTTGAGCAAGCCTGAGGTGATGGTAGCAAGGCAAAACTCCCTGAGATGAAATGAGGAAGAAACCTTGAATGGAACCAGACTCAAAAGTAAACCCATCCTCATTTGGGTGATAGATAGCGTGATTATAAATAATTTGCTTCTATAAGTATGTCCTATAGAGTCAAAAAGTGCAGTAACCAGGAAATGCATTATAGTTTTGACAAGAAGTCTATTTTGTTGACGTTATCAACTGTTCATTGACAGAGACCTGAGTTCAAGACTGTTCATGACAACTGCATTTATCATGACAATTGTAGACCTAAGCCATCATAGTAAAACTGTTTGTATCGATTGTCCAAAGCCATCCTCTAAGTGTATCTTTAGGCTATCCATATGGGGCCATCCTCCACAGGAGCCATACTCCGGCCAGAAGGATGGATCAGGGGCTGTCCATGTGAGGCTATCCTTGCAGGAGTGAAGTGATGAGAACTCCAGCCAGAAGTAGGGCATCAGGATGGATCAGGCAGATCCGGAGAACAGGAGAAGTCAGCATCACTGGTATCTCAGGAGTGGCATTTGTAGCTCGATAGAGAGCGAGAGAAACACACATTGTCAGGTACAGTACGCCAACTGGCACGTATTGGTTAAGAACAGTGTATATTGTGCTCTGAGTGCAAGCAGGAACTCCGGTAAGACTAATGACAGCATAACTAATTGGGAGAGCCAGACAGTAACACAGACATGAGCGTGCCCTGGGACATAAAGTAGCAAGCCACTCAGGCACTAATAGCATCCAAACATCCCAGTTTAGCAAAACAATCTATGCCTGAGAACCCACTAGATCTGCACCGTTACCTAATAAAAAGCTGTTAACAAAAAGCTTGACTAAACAAATATGTTTTCAGCCTAGACTTAAACACTGAGACTGTCCGAGTCCTGAACATTAGATGGAAGGCTGTTCCATAACTGTGAGGTTTTGTAAGAAAAGGCTCTGCTGCCTGATGTAGCCTTCACTACAGTATTTGAGGTACCAACAAATAGCCTGCATCTTTTGATCTAAGTAAGGTGGCAGGTTATAAAAGACTGCAAATCAGAAAAAGTTGGGACAGTACATTGAAATTAAAAATGAAAACAATGAGCTGTAAATAATCTTTGACCTGTATTGCACTCAAAACAATACAACAGCACAATATTTGATGTTTTAGATAGATACTTTATTGATTTACTTTATTAACACAACAGTCTCTAGAGTTTACACAGAATGGTGTGATAAACAAAAAAACATTGAGTAAGCAACAGTTCCGTGGGTGGAAATAAACGCCGCATTGATAAGAGAGGTCAGAGGAAAATGGCCAGATTGGTTCAAGCTGCCAGGAAAGATATAGCAACTCTTTACAACCGTGGTGAGCAGAAAAGCACCTCAGCATGCAACAGCAGAACACACTGGGTTCCACTCCTGCCAGCCAAGAACAGGAATCTTAGAATCAGGAACAAGTTCCTCAAAGTGGACGGTGAGTGTATGTCTTAATCACATTTCACTTAATTTATTAGTTTATTAAGATCAATTTTCATTTACAGTATCTCTGTGCAAACAACTGTAAGAAAACTGCAATAAAAAAACAAAAACAAACCCCATTCATGTACTGATTGCCAATACAGTTAGCTAGCAGTGTGCACTTTCCCATGTGATGCCTTAAGACTCCGAAAGTAGGAATAAAGTCTTTATCAGAAAATCAGAAGATAAGTGAATGACCAAACAGGAAATATCACAGTTAACTGATCAACAGCCCATTCATTATAGCACAAAATAAAGTGTAGAGATAGATTTGCTGGCTGAAAAACATTATGTTGGAAACACAGTACAGAGTCGCCCATCTTCTCATGACCGGATACAGACTAAACAGTAATCATGCAAGACTGAGTTCTGCTTACATCATATGGCCACCAAGGAGCCATTACTGATTTGTGCAGTGTGAATGTAAAGGAACTATTGCATCCATTTTTAGCTTTGCAATAACATGAGAAAATCAGCAGTGTGGTCTTTGAATATGGTTTGGAGAAGCGTGCTGTATTTTAGGGGAATGGGTTTGTGGAATGCCACCCAGAGAGAAGGGTAGTGTGTGTTCAGGGGGGATGGGGTTATTCTCGCAAAAGAAGCGGTTGGACTGGTGGGCCTCACACAGAGACATGGGGCCACCCAGTTTCAGGCTGGTTTATTTATTTTTATCCTTTGGGGAGAACTGTTCAACGAGAGCTGTTTAGTAGGTCTTTGATTTGTTGTGTCGTCTTTTGCTTGCAGGGCATGTGTAAACTTCACTTGGAACTTGTAATTTGGAATTGTGTGTTAAGGGTCAAGGAAGAAGGTGGCCCAAGAGGAACTGATGAGATGACTGGGGGGGTCTCAAATCACATTGACATCATCAGGTCAGACTGTAGCTTTGAGGTGAATTGCTTCAGTATAAGAAACCACCTAGCAAAACATGTCAGAAGTGATGGACAAATTCCAGAACACATTATGGCATAAGATCAGTTGTCTTGGAAAATGGCGTCAATGTCATCCCATAGAGGATTTTTAAAGGAATACAGGATTGGTCAGTAGTTTTGTACTGAACACTTGCAAAAACCATAAAGCCAGATGCCAGACTATATATAATATCTCGATAAAATACTTTGACCAGTTGGTTCCATTAGCATTTGGAATGAAGCAATCAAGACGTGATTGAAGTGTAGACTTTCAGCTTTTAATTCAAGGGCTGGAGGTATGTACAGTTAGGTCCATATATATTTGGACACTGACACAAATTTTGTTTTTTACCTGTTTACTGAAACATATTCAAGTTATAGTTATATAATGGACATGGACAAAGTCCAGACTTTCAGCTTTCATTTGAGGGTATCCACATTAAAATTGGATGAAGGGTTTAGGAGTTTCAGCTCCTTAACATGTGCCACCCTGTTTTTAAAGGGACCAAAAGTAATTGGACAATTGACTCAAAGGCTATTTCATGGACAGGTGTGGGCAATTCCTTCGTTATGTCATTCTCAATTAAGCAGATAAAAGGCCTGGAGTTGATTTGAGGTGTGGTGCTTGCATGTGGAAGATTTTGCTGTGAAGAAAACATGCGGTCAAAGGAGCTCTCCATGCAGGTAAAACAAGCCATCCTTAAGCTGCGAAAACAGAAAAAACCCATCCGAGAAATTGGTACAATATTAGGAGTGGCAAAATCTACAGTTTGGTACATCCTGAGAAAGAAAGAAAGCACTGGTGAACTCATCAATGCAAAAAGACCTGGACGCCCACAGAAGACAACAGTGGTGGATGATTGCAGAATAATTTCCATGGTGAAGAGAAACCCCTTCACAACAGCCAACCAAGTGAACAACACTCTCCAGGAGGTAGGCATATCAATATCCAAATCTACCATAAAGAGAAGACTGCATGAAAGTAAATACAGAGGGTTCGCTGCACTGTGCAAGCCACTCATAAGCCTCAAGAATAAAAAGGCTAGATTGGACTCTGCTAAAAAAAAAAAAAAATCTAAAAAAGCCAGCACAGTTCTGGAAAAACATTCTATGGACAGATGAAACCAAGATCAACCTCTACCAGAATGATGGAAAGAAAAAAGTATGGCAAAGGCGTGGTACAGCTTATGATCCAAAGCATACCACATCATCTGTAAAACACGGCAGAGGCAGTGTGATTGCTTGGGCATGCATGGCTGCCAGTGGCACTGGGTCACTAGTGTTTATTGATGTGAGACAGGACAGAAGCAGCCGGATGAATTCTGAGGTATTCAGAGACATACTGTGTGCTCAAATCCAGCCAAACTGATTGGTCAGCGTTTCATAATACAGATGAACAATGACCCAAAACATAAAGCCAAAGCAACCCAGGAGTTTATTAAAGCAAAGAAGTGGAATATTCTTGAATGGCCAAGTCAGTCACCTGATCTCAACCCAATTGAGCATGCATTTCACTTGTTAAAGACTAAACTTCAGACAGAAAGGCCCACAAACAGACAGCAACTGAAAACCGCTGCAGTAAAGGCCTGGCACAGCATTAAAAAGGAGGAAACACAGCATCTGGTGATGTCCATGAGTTCAAGACTTCAGGCAGTCATTGCCAACAAAGGGTTTTCAACCAAGTATTAGAAATGAACATTTTATTTACAATTATTTAATTTGTCCAATTACTTTTGAGCCCCCGAAATGAAGGGATTGTGTTTAAAAATGCTTTAGTTCCTCACACTTTTATGCAATCATTTTGTTCAACCCACTGAATTAAAGCTGAAAGTCTGAACAACTGCATCTGAATTGTTTTGTTCACAATTCATTGTGGTAATGTACAGAACCAAAATTAGAAAAATGTTGCCTCTGTCCAAATATTTATGGACCTAACTGTATATTAGATATGAAGATTCTTTTCAATACATGGGTGCAAATTCTTTGCAGTCAATGACTGCCTGAAGTCTGGAACCCACGGACCATCACCAAATGTTGAGATCCCTCCCTTGAGATGCTTTACCAGGCCTTTACTGCAGCCTCCTTCAGATGCTGCTTGTTTGTGGGTCTTTTCGCCTCTAATTTCGTCATCAGGAAATGAAAAAGCACGCTCTGTTGGGTGCAGGTCAGGTAACTGACTTGAATCACAAGCTTCCAATTTTATTAGTTTTTTTTTTTTAAATAGAACCATTAATGAATTTAGGGCCACACGGCCCTAAATTCTCCGCTATTTTTTCCTGCTTCACTGTGAGCCAATACAAGATACATCATCATGCATCACGTGGTGGGCTTTCCCCATTCGTGCAAGGCATTGTGGAATACAAATTTGAAACAGAAGAAAACAGAGGAGGACGGGAATGAAACGTGAAAGACCGACTACAGTAACAAAGTGAGAAGAAAAGACGTTATGTTGCAAAGGAAAGGAAGCGCAGGACCAAACTAATAAATATTGGTCGTCAGTGAGCACCTCTGTGTGATCAGCTGTTCGTTTAGCGACAGAATGATGGAACTGTCAGTGCACCGTCAAGGCAGTAATGCAACACTGGACCAAAAGAAGGTAAACCTGCACATGTGCACACTGGACTTCCTCCGTCTGCTTGACTGCGCGAAGTGAGCGATTTCATGCATGTTATTTGCTCGGGAATCTCTTCAAATTAAATAACTTCCCAGCCACAGAACGGCCTGATATTTTGTGAGGTATTACAGAAAATCACCACAACGACCAAATTTCAGCTGATTTTATGAAACAAACAAAAAAAAACCCCATACAACTCTAAATTTCTTTGCTTTAAGAAGCTCTTGGGTTGCTGCTACAGTATATTTTGGGTCATTACCCATCTGTACTGCATCAGTTTTGTAGCACTTAACTGAATCTGAATAGAAAAGTATAACTCCATACATTTTAGAATTCATCCTGCTACTTCTATCAGCAGTCACGTCAATAAAACAGCAGTGACCCAGTTCCAGTGGCGGCCATACATGGCCATGCCATAATACTGCCTCCAACATGTTTGACAGGCGATGTCTGCTTTGGATCATGAGCCCTTCTCCCCCCGATTTCTCCTTACTTTCTTCTTATCCTACTGCTACAAGTTCATCTTGGTCTCGTTTGTCCACAGAATCTTATTCCAGAACTGAGCAAGGTCTCTTTTTTTTTTTTTTTTTAAAGCTGTTTTCCAACAAAGTCTAATCTGACCTTTCTGTTCTTGAGTGTTACCAGTGGTTTACATCTCGATGTAAACCCTCTGTATTTACTTTCATGAAGAGGTCTGTTCAGTGTGGACTTTGACAACAATGGGCTGACTTCTGAGTGTTCTTGACTTGGCGAGATCTTGTGAAGGGGTTCCCCCTTCACCAAGGAAACAATTCTGTCTTCTGGCGCTGCTGAACTTGCCAGGGAATTCCTCCTTTTTAAAAACGTACCAAACTGGCCCGAGTTTCCCAAAAGCACCATCGCACAAAGATTGTCGTTAAAATGGTAGAGCGAGCAGCACAATGGATGCTCTTCTCTCCTAGTTAAAGCCTAGGTCACAACCGGACATACGATTTTTTGGACGTGCGATTTTTGGCGTTTCCCAAACCGCTGCGGTTTTTTTGTTCATGAAGAAAGATGCACGTTGGCTGCAAGTTTGTCTTGCAACCTGAAAAAAAACGTACGCGCCCGTAGAGTTTGACATGACAAAGAACCTCTGCAGCCAGTCTACGGCTCGAAAATCAGCACGTCACACACGCGCCCTCCGTGCGTTTCTTGCATGTAGACCGGCCGTAGGAGCACGTACGGCCGGTTGTGACCGAGGCTTAAGATGCTCTTAGGAAACCCACCCCTGTTCAGCTTTAGAAATCATTTGGCCACTCCACGATTCTGCTCCCTCTCCGATAGGTCTGGGTTTTTTTTTTTTGGCCTAACGCTGGCCTCCTTTAACTTGCCTCAACACCTCTTTGGACCACCTATTCAGAACTTCTGTGAGCAGTTACCAAATGCAAATTCAAGACCTGGAATAAACTCTAGACCTTTTCATCTCCTTAATTTGTTGCAAAAATGAAACTGCTGAGTTATTGTCCAGTTACTTTCATGAAAAAAAATGAAGGGGCTACTTAAAATCCTAAAGGGTTAAGGCAATATTTACCAAACCCATTGAATCAAAGCTGAAAGTCTACACTTCAGTCACATCATTGCTCGTTTTCAACTTGTGGAGGCAAAATAAACAAATTGTCTCATTGTCTAAATAATTACGGACCCAACTGGATATTCTATCCATCCTGGCAATTATAATTTCTACAATAAAATACTGAGTTCAAACCAGATTAATACTTCAAATGTGCTTTACAGTTCCTTCATTAAAATTAGGCACCAGAAACATCTCTGCTGGTACTTTTCCCTCTCATGAAAGACCAAGTTCAGGACTGAACACAACCGTTAAGACCAAAGTGTCACAAGTAAACATTTATTCAGTGAATAAAAAGGTTTATAAAAATGACACAAAAACATCCAAACAAATTGTAATTAAACTTGGAAGGGCGCATTTAATGCAACATTAACAGTCAACATTCAAAAGAACCCAAAAAACCCCCACTCCACTTGGTTTTCCACTCCATTTGCATGGTCATGCCAGATTGGGTGACCTGGCTTTTAGTGCCTTTATAGCTGATCGCAGAGCATGATAAGATCCTACATCAAAAGGGACAACAAAATCTTTAATACATTTGCATTTGACAGGATTGGGATCTTTATTACTTTTAGAAATTGATCCAGTTTGTAGAACGAACCTTGAAGTCGCTCCATGTACGCATCGATTTCTGGTAGACCGTTTACAATGTCGTATAACGGGTGTGCCATCGCTTGGGTGATTTCATTGCTAGCCTGAAAGACAGCAAATGGCACATGACAAGCACAAAGAAAAAACAAGTGACATGCTGAAACTTGTGAAACTACATACCTGCATCTCTTCGTAGAACCTCTCCTCCAATTCCGAGATCCGAGCCATGGATTCAAGTGCTGCAGGAATACCCTCCTGAAAATTCAGTGACCAGAAAAACTTGAATAGAGAGAGTCGTTTTACATAAAAAAGCCCCCCAAAACAACCAACCAACCACATCATCCATTTGCTTTACGGGCTTTCCAGAAGTCTCCATCTAAAAGATGCGAAAACCCCTGCTCTGTAAGCTGTGACCGTGAGAAGCTTCACTTACCTCCTCTAAGGAACTGCTGCCCTCCTCTGACTCCGATAGCTTAGTGTTCTGTACAGCTCCCTTAGACGATCCATTCAACTCCTTCACCCTACCAGAGACCAAAACAAGTACTGTATGAAGCCAAGTCTAACCACTAGAGGGACCTTTAAGACTACAAGGAGGGTTTTTTTGTGCAACAGAAGCCAAGTAATTAGATGCACGTTTACTTCAAAATGCATGTTTAGTGATGAAAGTAGGCGTGTACTGTACCTGTCTGCATAACGTAGTGTATTTAGTGTGTAATCACAAGAGGCCATGCCAGGTGAGATCATGGCAATCTGAAAGGCACACCAATTTATTTATTTAGCGGTCCCCTTTTAATAGATCCACTTTACTGAATAAAGCCATTGCTGCAGCGGGTATAGAAATATTACTCGGTGGCGAGAGTTAAACAATTCTTGTCTGTACCCAAGATGGTTTTGGTCATGCCTTACCTTAACTAACATTAATGTAAGCACACAAGGAACTTGTGCATTAATAAGTCACATCAAGTAACTTGGAATAATTAAAAAACACCTGCATTGACCTACATTTATACCATCAAGGAGTAAAATTCTGCTGACAGTTCAGCGAGCGATAAACATTCAAGAACTTCATTTCTTCAAACTTGTGGCCTTATTTTCATCTTTGGTCATTAAAGGGATCCTCCAGCAGATTTATTCTCACTTATTTTTATGTAAAGTTAGTCGATTTCAAAAATCAAGCTTGCATTTCCAGAGACTGAATAATACGGAAGAGCGATAGTTCCACTAAGAAATACATATATTTTTTTACATTTCTGAGAAAAAAAACCCTCAGAATTTTCGAGATTAAAATCAAAAATTTCAAGAAACAATCTCAACTTTTGAGAAAAGTCAAAAATTGAGAAAAAAGTCAAAATTTGTCAAGTTGTGAGAAAATAAACTCGAAATTGAGAAAAAAAAAAAAGGTCACAAATTTAGGCTACCAGGAAGTACCAGGTCATTCAGAGCTGACGGAGACTTAGTCTGCTACTACTGTGTTTAGTGCTGCTGAAATGGACGACTTAATCAAAATGTTATTTTGGGATTGGGTTTAATAAAGAGATCCTTGCAGTCTTGGCACAGAATCACAATATTGTGATTTCTATCCGGACTTTGAAGAGGCGGTGTCGTGAACTTATGTAGTGGTTCTGTGATATGGCCCTTTTCCACTACCCTTTTTCAGCTCACTTCAGCCCGACACGGCTCGCGTTTCGACTACCTCAAAGCAGCACGACTCAGCTCGCTTCAGCCCTGCTTAGCACCCAAAACTCGCAGGGTTTTGGAGTAGGGCTGAAGCGAGCCAAACCGAGCCGAGTGGGGCTAGGGGCGTGAGGAAACACTCCCCTGTGCACTGATTGGTGAGGAGGAGTGTCCTCACATGCCCACACACGCCCCGCAAGCACGCTGGGATCTATAAACACCGTAAACCCGGAAGAATTACGAATTACAAGAATTTCTGAAGCCTTATGTGCCTCGCCTCATCTATACGCTCTTGCCAGTATCTGTTGGCGTTGTCGGTGACAACAAGCCACAGCACCAACACCAGCAACACTAACGACTCCATGTCCTCCATGTTTATTGTTTACTATCCGGGTCGTGAGACTACCACTTAAAAGATCACTGATGTCACTGTTTGCGCCGCCTAACGACATCACATGACGTCCACCCACTTTCGCTAACTCCACCCAATGTGTCCACCCACTTCCAGCCAGCACGGTTCAGCGCAGTTGTAGTCGAAATGCAACTCCAACAGCCCCACTCAGCTCGACTCAGCACGGCACGGCTCAGCCCAACTCAGCCGCGTTGGTAGTGGAAAAGCGGCAATAGTCTCTAGCAAACAAAGCCGCTGCCTAGAAGTATTTGAATCTACGTGAATCACATCACCAACCGACTTCTTGTACCCCGGTTGTCACAACTCTGAATTCCATGGCTCTGGTCTCAGCCATTCATGTCTACCGGCCGCGAGTGAGTGTCACTTCCGTATGGAAGCCCGCCTTCTACAGATTTCTGACTTTTTTTCTTGAAAATTTCGGCTTTAATCTAAAAAATTGAGTTTTTTTTTCTCAGAAGTTTCCAAATAAAATATAAAACCCTGGCCCTATTGCTCTGCCGTAGAATAATGTTCGAGAAAAATGAAGTCAGATGGGTGATGCATGCGATGACGTCAGGTAGTGGCTGCTTGGAGCAACTCGGCTGTTTATATTCCGTTTAAAAGCATTTTTACTGAATTGATCAGTTTTTAAACAAGTATCTCATTGTGTAGCTTATAAATGCCACAGTGATGCTACAAAGAAAGCACAAGCTGGAACTAGACTGCATTTCTGCAGAGAAAATGCAAAGTCTGCTTGCTCAGCTGCGAGAGAGAGAGAGCATCACTGACAGAAATTGGATCAGACATGAGACAGCATGCTATAAATTTTTAACATGATCTAGAGTGTGTGTGTAGTATGTATGGCTGCACGCTCCAAAATCTCAGTTTAAAATGGCTCAACTGGCAGCACAACGACACTTCGTGTTCTAAAATCTTTAACATGAGCTACATGGTGCTGGGTAGATTAACAGAGAGTGTGGCATGGTTTAAAACAGATTTTAGAGCACCAAGTGTGCAGCATGACATGACACCAAGTTTTTCCTCCCAAAACTCCACTCATTTGAATTGGGGGGGAATGAGCAAAAAGAAAGGAAAAGATGAGTGCAGGTCAGAACCGATTGCATGTACGTGTTGGGGAGTTAGCCTGAGGCATCACGTGAAGTTTGGTGGGTCTCTGCCGAAGAGTGTCTGAGCAAGGCGATTCGATTCGCACACTACACTGGTTTAGGATGCTGCAGGTCATGTCAAGAAAGATTTGAGCACAAAGTGTCATGTTGAGCTGCTTTAAACAGATTTTTAGAGCACGCAGCCACACACATTGTAGCGCATTTAAAAAAATAAAAATAAAAAAAAATAATAATAATATAGTGCAAGGTCTCTTGTATGAGCCAGTTTCTGTCGGTGACCCTCAACCACAGCTGAAGAACCACACTTTGCATTTTCTCTGTGGAACTGCAGTCTAGTTCCAGCTTCTGCTTGCTTTTTAGCATCATTGTGGCATTTATATGCTACACAATGAGGCATACTTTAAAAACTGATAAATTCAGTAAAGAAAAAAAAAAAAAGCGCTTGTAAAACTACAAACATAAAACGGAGAATATAAAACAACCGAGTTGCTCCAAGCGACCACTACCGGACATCGCATGAAACCCATCTGACATTTTAAAGAAAATTCATTTTTCTTGAACACCATTTGGTCTCTGAAAATGAAAAAGCTTGATTTTCAAAATCTACGACTAACGCTGCTTTTCCACTACCAACGCGGCTGAGTTGGGCTGAGCCGTGCCGTGCTGAGTTGGGCTGAGTCGAGCTGAGCGGGGCTGTTGGAGTTGCATTTCGACTACAACCGCGCTGAACCGTGCTGGCTGGAAGTGGGTGGACACATTGGGTGGAGTTAGCGAAAGTGGGTGGACGTCACGTGATGTCGTTAAGCAGCGCAAACAGTGACATCAGTGACCTTTTAAGTGGTAGTCTCACGACCCGGATAGTAAATAATAAACATGGAGTCGTTAGTGTTGCTGGTCTTGGTGCTGTGGCTTGTTGTCACTGACAACACCAACAGATACTGGCAAGAGCGTATTGATAAGGCGAGGCGCATAAGGCTTCAGAAATTCTCGTAATTCTTCCGGGTTTACGGTGTTTACAGATCCCAGCGTGCTCACGGGGCGTGTGTGGGCATGTGAGGACACTCCTCCTCACCAATCAGTGCACAGGGGAGTGTCTGCTCACGCCCCTAGCCCCACTCGGCTCGGTTTGGCTCGCTTCAGCCCCACTCCAAAACCGTGCGAGTTTTGGGTGCTAAGCAGGGCTGAAGCGAGCCCAGTCGCGCCGCTCTGAGGTAGTCGAAACGCGAGCCGTGTTGGGCTGAAGTGAGCTGAAAAAGGGTAGTGGAAAAGGGCCATAATTTTACACAAGAGTGCTCGGAGAGCACAATATCCCCCGCTGGTACAAGCTTGATAATCAAAGACTAGAACTCTGGTAAAATGCGACTGAATTGAACAAAATAGTATGCGCATTACGGATATAGAACAAAGAATCCTGTCAAGTTCCGTGAAATTCCTCAAAAAATTGAGAGAGGAGCCGATTTCAGAAGGCGAGTACCCTTCCTGGGACGACAATCTCCCTTCGGGCCTTTTGGCCAGTGGGGGATAAAAAGTTTGAGAATAAACCCGCTGGAGGATCCCTCTAAATAAACAAACAGTTAATGCTGTTATATTTGGTTAACATTTGAACAAATGTCAGTGCTACTTTAAACATGACCCATGATTTATGAATGCTGTGTTTGATCATTTATTCATGTTAGCTAAAGAAGTACATCATAAGACTTTAATGTAAGGCATTTATTTTTTATAAAAACACTGGCTTTACAACCATCTTTTTTTGGTCTGCTACCCAGCTCTGATTACCATGCAGGTTCTTGAGTTCTCGCCTATGAAGGAGTCTCGGAGCACCTGGGTGAGCTTGCTCATCCGGAAGGGGATGTGTTCACTGTTCTGGCCCAGAGATCGGATGCATTCCTGGGAATCGGATGTGTTAACAATAAGACATGAGGGAATGCGTGCATGCCCAGAATTCTTCCAATGTAGAATACAAAACTGATGCCAGTCATAGCGACTGGCTCACCATCAGGCTTAAATCAGCCCAGTTTAAAAAATAAAGCGCCATTATTGGAACATTTTGCAAAGGCGTCAGAATTCATATGCATACTCGCCCGCCACTTTATTAGGAACACCTGCCCATTCATACAGTTATCTAAAAATCAGCCAGTCAAATCAAGCGGCAGCCAGCCAAAACAATAAACCATCATGCAGATACAAATCAAGAGCTTGAGTTACAGTGCACATCACGGGTAAATTCAGGAGCAAGATCAAAGTCTCATCTCATCTCATTATCTCTAGCCGCTTTATCCTGTTCTACAGGGTCGCAGGCAAGCTGGAGCCTATCCCAGCTGACTACGGGCGAAAGGCGGGGTACACCCTGGATAAGTCGCCAGGTCATCACAGGGCTGACACAGACAACCACTCACATTCACACCTACGGTCAATTTAGAGTCACCAGTTAACCTAACCTGCATGTCTTTGGACTGTGGGGGAAACCGGAGCACCCGGAGGAAACCCATGCGGACACGGGGAGAACATGCAAACTCCGCACAGAAAGGCCCTCGCCGGCCACGGGGCTCGAACCCGGACCTTCTTGCTGTGAGGCGACAGCGCTAACCACTACACCACCGTGCCGCCCAAGATCAATGTAATTCTCCTATTTTATATTAAACTCTGGTCAAATATCTGTAACATTCTGCATTCTCTGCAATTTTTTTTAACCTTGTGCAATACCAGAAAAATTCAGTTGAAATCAAGCCATTTGAGGTGAATTGGTCCGCCTCTGAAAAAACTTGGCATTTGAATTTCCCGGCAAACGTTGATTTTCGTGACGTCATGTGCGGGACGCCGCCCTCTGAATCCTACGTCAGCGCCGGTTTATGAGAAAACGACCTGGTGGTTTTCTGCAAATTCCTTCAACATTATCACGTAATTATTAAAATCGTAGGAGGGTGTAGCAACACCAATCTTGATGGGATTAGTACTCATCATTTTCCAAAAGACCGGACAATGAGAGAGAAAACGGGAGCGCTTTGTGCGAGGCACCCGGAAAAATTGGCTACATGCTACAACATTATCTGCGATGCTCATGTCACAAGGCCCGACGACTGACAACTATTGGCAGTGGGAAATGGGCTTCACGAGGCAACTTGATCTGAAAAAAAAAGATGCAGTTCCATCTGTCACAATGTCCAAAGCAACACCGTCTCCATCTGTGTCAGCATCACCAAAGGAGCCAGCCGTGTTAGTCTCCCCTGACGGAAGGCGAAGTGCCGCATCCACTGAGGCCCTCGAAGCCGAGGACCAAGCAGAGCCGAGAAAAAGACCAAGAAAATCGGCAATTCATAAGTTGACTGTTGCCAGGGTAAGAAATAATTCTGACATCTCATTATATTCTTCATCCAAAGGTGAAGTAACATTGCACTCAGGTGACGATTCCATATTTCAATGCAAAAATCGCTAGCTGCTAAACTTGGTCTACACAGGCTGTGCACTGAAACCGTGCAACTCGCGCAGCCTGCTGGCGCTTCCGCAGGTGACGTCACGAATCTGGCTCCAGACTCCCTTGGGATTTTTCCAGACGCGTTTTGTTATTTTATATTTTTTTCTGCTGTAGACAGATGGCCTTGTGCAAAATTACTAGGGCTGAGTTCAAAAGATCGATCCACGATCCGATATCGATTCACGTTCAAAAAATACGAGATCGATTCAAAAACGTGTGGATCGATCTCTTCCAGGTGGCTATAGGCACTATTTTCTCGACCGGGCAAGGACCGCTATAAAAAGCAGGTGCCGGCAAACGAAACCGAAACTTAAGAACGCGAGATGGCTGAAGCCGCACAGCTAAAATCACCGCCTGGCCTGAAAGCTGATGTATGGCATTACTTTGGATTCAAACGTTACGAGGACAGAGACGAAGTCGACAGAACAAAAGCAGTGTGCAAACTGTGCCACATAGAGGTAAAATATAGTGGCAATACAACCAATCTCCGCAATCACTTATCCAGGCACCACGCTGACAGTTTCAGCTAAACCTGCGGCGAATCAAACTGCACTGGAGAAAGCATTTGGTGTTAAATTACAAACACGTATGGGGCTGTTCCTGTCAATAGGGACAGTTTTTACTTTAAAGTGACAATCCAGCAATATCTGTAAATGGATATCGAATCGGATCGTGACCTTATGAATCGGAATCGAATCGATCCAGGAAATCTGGATCGATTCCCAGTCCTAAAAATTACCCTTCTGGAATATAGTGTGTAAAGGGACATACTTTCATAAAAAAAAAAAAATTGGTCCAGGATATGCACTTTAAAATGTTCACAAACATCAGAATGAAGAAAAACTGATCTGTGCCTTTGATCATAGCATGGACGTTAGTGCCTTTGGACCAGAAGAACTAGTTTGAGTATTTCATAAACTGCTCTGGGACACACCCCATTAAGTGAGTGACAGTTCTATGGGTTGAAGAGCATTAAGAGATTAGAAGAAAACAGTGAGAGCTTTGAGCTGCCAAGAGGGATATAGATAAGTAATGCCGATAACGACTCTACAACCGTAGTGAGCGTCTACTAGATTTGCATAAAACAGCACTAGTTGTGCCAAGAGCACTATTCAGGAGACTGAACGCCAGCAGGGCCAGACAGCATCTCTGGCTGGGTGTTCACAGAGATATTTGACCTATCCCAGGCACAGTCCGTAATCCCCCCACACGCTTTCAACAGTCAGTGCGTTTACATGCACATAGAGAGAATCGAATTTCTGCCGTTGCTCGACTGAAATCGAAGTTCAAAATGCCATGTACCTATACACCTTAATTCGGCTGAAATTGAACGAACTTGATTTCTCGGAATCGAGCTACACGACCTAGATTATGCCATTTCTGCTGAGCTACTTAGTGCATGTAAACCCTATTGAGCTACGTAGTCGAGCTACTTACGTCAGCACTGCCCCTTCCGGAAGTGACGAGACCACAAGCGGGAAACACAACAGCCTTGGTCGGCATGACAATGGCATGAATCCTTTCTTTTTGTGGCATTGTTTGCACTGTTAAAAAATGTAGCTCACTTACTGCATCACCAAATACATCTGTACAGCTGTTGCATAGCTGTGAATTGTGTACATAAGTCATTGTGTGTACACACACACACACACCTGAAGAATGTCAATAAAAAAACAAAACAATTGAACTTTGTGTGTTTATTAAGACACAAATTGTAAGCAAAAAATGGACTTTAGAAAAATATACAATTGTGCAAAATAAGTTGTCTTACAAAACAGTGGTCTGCGCAGGACAGTTTGTAGCCATACAGTCTGTTAGAGCAAGCCTAACAGCTTGAGCACAGAACTTGTGAACACAGAACCGCCAGTGTTGCCAGATTGGGCGGTTTTAAGTGCATTTTGGCGGATTTGAACATGTTTTGGGCTGGAAAACGTCAGCGGTATCTGGCAACACTGCTGATAACTTTGTTTGTATTCTTGAATAGCTCTTCTTCATGACGACAACCGGAAGTGTACCAACACGATGGGGCGTGTAGCGCCACCTGTGGCTCGGGTGCACAATGTACCTCACACAATAGCTCGATTTCCTTGTGTGCATGTAGGATTGGATTTCTCTGGCACCCCTGCTGGGACCCTTAGCTCGATTACCGACAGTAGCTCGATTTGGATGTGCATGTAAACGCATTGAGTGACCATCACCCAGTAGTAATGAAGTACTCTGAAAGGCTGGTCAGAGACTTATTCACCCGACACCTTGGACCCATTACAACTAGTATACAGTCCAATCACGCAACTGATTACACACAGCCAGGGGCCATTTGGACTCCAGGAAGGAAAACTGCGTTAGAATTATGCTGTTGGTTAACTAATTCAGTATTTAAAACACAATAATTCCTGCCAAGTTGGAAAACCTGAGACGTAACCAGTCCCTGAATCAGTGGATCACCAACTTCCTGACAGAGAGGCAGACATGTCTCACTCTCAGCACTGGAGCCCTCAGGGGATTGAGTCCTGAGCCCCCTCCTATACTCATTGTACACTCTACCACCATCAAGACCATCCTGACAGGAAGCACAATAGCCTGTTTTGGGAACACCACCAAGGAGGATGGGCAGGCTTTCCAAAGGGTGGTGCAATCAGCTGAGCGTACCATCTGCCCTGAGCTCACTGCCCTACTACCCATCTCCAGCAAGCAGTGCTGGGCCAAGGCCAGGAAGGACAGTGAAGGACCTCAGTCATCCAAACAATGGACTCTTATGGTCTTTTCCCAGTTTTCAGCTGTCCAGTCTTGGTGATTCCATGCCCATGATAGCCTCAGATTCTCATTCCTAGCTGACAGGAGTGGAACCTGATGTGGTCCAGAGCCTAATCTAGGAATTTGAAAATAGGGGACAGAGCCCTCACTAGTTGTAGAAACGGGACAGAAAATATTAACATGGGTAAAACTATCCCTCATTTGTTCCAGTTAGTGGGGACAGAAAAATAAGTAATACACTGGTAGATATTTTCAAGAGTACATCTATAAACAGAACAGTTTTATTAATAAAACTAAATACATGTAACAAACATTCATATCAGATGTTAATCTATATATCAATTATGGCACTATACATATCCTTTAATACAGTGATATGAAAACCATCTCAGCAAACACTTATCCACAGTTTATAGTATTGCACAAACATTATGATCAGATCTGAACTTTAAAAATGTAGTGAAGTGTTCATACTTTTTTTTTCTTCGTTGCATTGTCTTTAGTTTCATCGCGTTTTGATTTTGTCTCTGTTGCCTCAGGCTCATCAACGATAACAGCTGAACTCGTATCTGCCTGGACTGTCACTTCAGTGGTAACATCAGCGACTTCAGTTTCCTATTTCATTTTCTTCTTGGTTGGTTCATCGGTAGTACTTGTATCGGGTTGTGTAATGTCAGCTGGATTAGTATCTGTCACTTCTGTGTCTTCGTTTTGTTTCCTTTTTTCGTCCAAAGGTCTTTCAACGTGACCATGCGTTTTGACATTATGTTTAGATCAGACAGAACGATATGCCATGTACTTTTGGGTATTTTTAAAAACACTTCACACGATTGGTTGAGATACACTGTCTTCCGGTTCAGTGACCAATGATATAATAGTTCACAAAACTGTTTTACCCGCTAAATAAACCATTCGGAATACTTCGGTCCTTTCCGATTGGTGTGTAAACAACGCTATATTTACCGCAGTGCTTGCTAGCTGGTGCTGACAAATTGATACGCACAAGATTCAGTAAAACGCGACTACACACTCTACTTATAAATGCGCGACAAAATGAATAGATACGCAATATCACTCTCGTGCCCAAAAAGTAGATGTGCGACAGACAGATTAAAAAAAAAAAAACGCGTATTACATGCCCTAGATGAGGCCCTGTGGTCTCCTCCTGTTGTAGTGCCTTCGCCTCAAGGTTCAATGCACTGCGTTCCGAGATGCTTTTCAGCTCATTGCAGTTGTAAAGAGTGAGCATTTGAACTACTGTAGACTCCCAGTCAACTCAAACCAGTTTGGGGTGGCTTTCCCAAAAGTCTCTTAATGCCAAGAGCATCTTAACTAGGAGAGAGTGTGTGTTCATTGTGATGCTTGCTCTACCATTTAACGATGATCCTTGTGTTACGAGGTTTTTGGGAAACCCACCCTGATAATTCTCCTCTGCCCTCCCTCATCAGCAAGGTGTTTTTCAGCCTGCAGACCCTTCTGCACACAGGAAGTTTGTTTTTCCACACCCTTGTGTGAACTTCCCAGGACAGCAGTAATTTCTGAAATACACAAACCAGCCCACCTGGTACTAAACACGCCATAGCTAAACGCAGATCACATTTTTCTGCATTCTGAAGTTTGAGGTGAACATTAACTGGAGCTCTTGACCTGTATCAGCATGATTTTATATTTTGTTCTGCTGCCTCGTGATTGGATAACCGCATAAACAAGCAGGTGTACAGATGAGTAAGTATCTAGAACCAATAATTCAATACATTGATTTAAATTTCATAGTGCAGCAAGAAGTGACAGTACCCAGATGAGCATACTGGAAAAAACACAGTACCTTCAATGCCAGGAGGCTGCGATTGATCTCCGCTGTCTCCACCATAACCTGCCGGTCATTGCTGCTGACATCTGTACCCCGCTCATTCCCTGCCAGGTCCACCAGAGAGAATTTCCCGTGAAGCAGCCCATGCCGCCTCAAGATTACCTGCAGGACGGCATGGGAACGGGACGAGTTGGCATTGGCAAATGTCTGGCCAGAAGTCCTAGAACAGAACAAGACATCCAAATCAGTCAAGAGCACTTTTTTTTTTAAAAACATATACCCAACTTGAATCATAAAGCCATAATGCTGACAGGAATCCGTCCCATCCCCAAACACTGCACATCATTAACTAGTCACTAGTTCCCACAGGACCACAGTTAAAGGATCAGGAGATATTTAACGAAATGCTTTTAGTCATTTGTAAGTATTTTGCTCCACATATCGGAGAAGGGGGAAAAAATAAATAAATAAGTGTGTACCTGCATGCACTCCCCTTCTCAATCATCTTGATAACATCTTCAACAGACAAGACTGTCATTTCCTGCAGGCCAACAACCTGTACCTGCTGGTTTTCATCCTCTAGCACACGCAGTTTTGCTTTATTATTCAGCAAGTCAAAGACCTGAAGAGACAAGCAGTTCAATAGCCTTTTTTTTTTTTTAAACCCCAGCTAAAGGGCACTAGCAGTTTAAGCCTTTAAAAAATGCTTAAAGGAGATACGCAGAACCACGGCCTCACTTTTTGTTTATAAATGCCTTGAGACCTCAAGAATGGCATAAGGATGTGACATTCTCACTCAGGCAGTGACCTCCCCATGCTTGTTGCTAAAAACCGGTGACGTCCCGTCCTGGGTTTTAATAATTGTTTGAGCTGAGCAGTAATGGCGGAGTACTCAGTATGGAGAAAATGGAGAATGAGTGGACCAGTCATCTGATTTCTCCTCATATGCTCACCTCAGCAGCAATATCTTGCTCTTGCGTGGAAGAAGCGAATGAACGAAGAACTGAAAGATTTGTTTTGAAAAAAAACAAAAAAAAAAAACTAACCGGCAATAAGGTCAGCCTTCAAGAAGCAAGAACGCAGACGGGTAAGATGTGACTCATTTGGATACAAAACAACAAAAATACTCATTTACCTGCATTTAGATTAATACATGTAATTTGTATTGTGTGTTTAAGTTACTGGTATAAGATTTAATTTGCTTCAGAATGTGATTGTCTCAGTTCATCTGATTATTTAATGAGCCTTTTATGTTTTATCAGTGAAAATGCATTGTAGGTAACAGTCCGTCTAGAAACTACAAATCCCATCAATAACTTCCGCGGTGACCTACGTCACGGCTGGACGGGATCACCTACGTCACTTCCTCCATGATCCCATAAGTAACCCGGAAACTTCCAACTCTGTCTCTTTGGTGCTGTGAATCTCGTCGCAACCGGCGCGTTCTACAGAGATATAGAGGCCATTCACCAGAGCATCTAAGATACAGATGTCTTTCTCCCGAGAAAAACGATTCAGCACGGTTTTTGTTTACCATTGGCCATGGTAGAACTACTTAAATCGTGCTCTCTCTCGGTTGAGCTACAGCCGGTTTGTCTATTATCAGTAACGTTATGACTGCCGCCCAAGCAGTTTAATTACAAGTTAGAAGCGACCGGATTCCTTCTAACTAAATCGCTGTGCACATTGTTGATCAGAGACCTTCACGAACGACAAGCGTCGGACCAAGAAATTCTCTGCGCCTTCTACGGAATCGACTCACGTGCTCCTGTGGACTCAAAGTCTCGGAACACCTCTATAATCTTGCACTGGAAGCAAGATACTGAAGTAAGGCTGGCATTTTTGGGCAGAAACTAGTCTTAGGAATTAGCTTTATGAAGTAGTGTGAATTTAAACTCAAATTGTTTAATTGTGCACATTGATTTTGTATTCTACATTGTTGCATGTTCTCTCAGTTGTTTTAAAAAATAAGCCGTGCATGCTCTCTTCTATCCTTACTAACATCCTTGATTTCCTTATTACACATTTTGACCTCATCAAGGTTTCAGTGGATTTAGGAATGTTATAAGCTAGTGAATTAGCAACCTAGAGCTAATGCTTTTGTTCCCACCACGTGGTCATGCTCACCCAGAGTTAATTCTTTTGTTTAGGCCACAGGCCTCACAAACACACCTTAGCTAGCAACCCAGAGCTAATTCTTTTGTTGGAGGCCACAGGCCTCACACACATGCTCAAGTATATGACTATCATATTTGAATGTATTCAACTGCTATTATTCAATTTTATTTTTGTTATAATAAATTCAATTTATTGTGAAACTGTGTGTTTATTTGTTGTACCGATATTTTTGAAGTCACACAATCTCAAAGAATTCCAAGGTGCATACGAGTTGTGTAATACGGTAAGTGATCCATTATTGTTGCATTGGTAGTGACCATAACAATTTGGAATATCATAATTTAGCTGTTTGATAATTTATTATTAACCACCCAAATTAATGGTATTACTGAGACTGATTTAATGAGACTGATTCAATGATTTAATGAGATTAAGCTGTCGATTTTAACTCCCAAAAATACATAATTTTTTAAAATTCCCATTTATGCAGCATACAAGAGTCAAGGATGGAGATACTATCCACTCAAATGTATTTAAAAATAAAGGTTCTGCGCATTTGCAATTGCACCTACAGCATGCATGTACATGTATGCTGCACAAGTTATAACACCCATCCTGTTTTAATGAGAGTCAACCCACAATCAATGAAGTCAAATCAGTCTTAGTTGAGCGAGTCGGTAACGCCATTTCTTACTTTCACTATAAATTTTTATTTATATGACTTTGGTCTATAGCTGTCAAAAGCCTTGGCCTTAAAACTGGTTACCGCTGTGACGTCATGCGCTCAGGGCTGGCTGGCTCAGCTCAAATGCCAAATTTGCGATCGATTTTAACTCTCAAAAATACATAATTTTTTAAAATTCCCATTTATGCAGCATACAAGAGTCAAGGATGGAGATACTATCCACTCAAATTTATTTAAAAATAAAGGTTCTGCATATTTCCTTTAAGCAAAAAAGTTTAGGCAAAATAAATAAATGCATACATTATTACACACACAAAAACAAAACCCAAGTGAATTAGCTGCAGATCTATCCAAGAGCTAATGCTAATACTGTATTCAACAGGCATGTTCATCGGACATGCTCATGTCCAAGACTCCTAAAGCCCCAGTTATATTCTTTGCAGACGCGCACACGGGCATGTAGCTGTTCCTATTAAACGACTTTCTCGTCCAGGTGGAGGACTCATGCATAGTACTTTCTAATTGGTGCCCTTTTAGTGTAGTAGTCTAGATAAATTAGACCATACATCCTGTGATTAAACTTATGCCATGTGGGCCCTAGCGAACCCTCACACTACTCATGGATGTGGAACATGCAGCACTAGCCCACCTTGCTACACCACTCAAGCAGAGCTACAACAATGGTGCATGGATGGAGCTCTTGAAATCTTTGGGCCTATATTTATGAATCTACAAAATACTGGCACAGTCGGCATGTATGCAAAGTGCTGAGAAGGACTGTCTTGGAACACGTGTGCACAGTTATTAGGCTAAGTGAGTACTCGGACCCTACCATGATTTCTATGTGCATTTTCCAACCCCAAGCTACATACACTTGAATGCTAATTGGATTTAAACACTTGGGTGGTATTTGTGTAATGAGGGAGGGAGGGTGTGGCCTAGTCATTAACACCCTATATTAAGCTGTGCATAATTATTAGGCAGCTTCTTTATCTCAGGCAAAAATGGGCCCAAAAAACAAACAAACAAAAAAAGAAATTGTAAAATGCCCATCAGAGGGATGCAGACTTGAAATAGCCAAGTTATTGAAAAGTGACCACAGAACAATCAAACGTTTTGTTGCAAATAGTCAGTCAACGGGGGTCGCAAAAAACGTGTGCAGAAGACAACACGCAAATTAACAGCACAAGACTTAAGGATTAAACATGAAGCTACCAGGAACCCATTATCCTCCAGTGCCACCATGTTCCAGAACTGCGACCTACCTGGAATGTCCAGAAGGACAAGGTGTTCTGTGCTCAGAGATATAGCCAAGGTAAGGAAGGCTGAAACACGACCACCACTAAACAAGACGCACAAGCTGAAGTGTCAAGATTGGGCCAAGAAATATCCGAAGACAGATTTTTCAAAGGTTTTATGGACAGATGAAAATGAGAGTGACTCTTGATAGACCAGATGGATGGGCCCGTGGCTGGATAACTAATGAACACTCAGCACCACTTTGACTCCGATGCCAGCAAGGTGGAGGAGGGGTACCAGTATGGGCTGCTATTATTAAGGATGAGCTAGTTGGACTATGTCAGGTTGAAGATGGACTTAAAATGTCAACTTCCAAACCTACCGCCAGTTTCTAGAAGATACATTTCTCCCCCCCCCCCAATCTGTCCCTCTGAGTTACATGTCGGTCCTGGGATCGAGATGCTGACCTCTTCTGCTCCTCGGACCTGCTTGATCAATCCTGGTGCCCTGTGTCTGGTTGGGGTCTCATCGCATCGCTCCTGTGGAGGGCGGCCCCATGTGGACAGTTGGGGGTCGCGCCTGGAGAACGGTCTGGACTCTTGCAGTTGACTTGAACAGTTTTGCGCTCGGGTTTCCAGCATCAACGAAGTTGACTTTGTTAGGACTGTTAATGTTATAATCATGTCTGTTGTTGCCCGGATGAGGATGGGTTCTCTTTTGAGTCTGGTTCCTCTCACGGTTCTCCTCATGTCGTCTAAGGGAGTTTTCTTGCCACCGTCGCCACAGGCTTGCTCGTTGGGGATAGATTAAGAATAAAATTAGCTCATGTTTAAAGTTGTTCAAATTCTGTAAAACTGCTTTGCGACAATGTTTGTTAAAAGCGCTATACAAAAACTTGACATTCTTCAAGCAGTGGCCCAGGAAGAAGTCTGCATCATTCAAGGCGGCCATGATTTTTATGCAGGACAATGCATCATCACATTCATCCAAGTACTCTACTGCTTGGCGAGCCAGCAAAGGCCTTAAAGATGACCGAGTAATGACATGGACCCCTTCCTCACCTGACTTAAACCCTACTGAGAACTTGTGGGGCTCTTCTTAACCGTGAGATTTACAGTGAGGGAAAACGATACACCGCTCTGAACAGCATTCAGGAGGCCGTGGTTGTTGCTGCACAAAAAGTTGTGCGTCAACAAATCAAAACGCCAACAGACTCCATGGATGGAAGGCTCATGGCAGTTACTGAAAAGAAGGGTGGCTATATTGGTCACCGAATATTTCTGAAATGCCAAAAGTGCTTGTTACTTACTCTAAAAATTAAAATAAACAAGTGAGATGGGAAAATTTTAGCTTTTCATTTAGGTGCAGAATAATTCTGCACACTAAATGCTGCCTAATAATTATGCGCACTTCTACATTCCCCCGAGAAAGCCTAAACTCCCTTTTCCTTTGTTAAGCATTCAGATTGACCGAGAGCACTGTATTTGTTCAACAATAAAATTAATCTTCAGGAATACAACTTGCCAAATACACTACTGTTCAAAAGTTTGGGGTCACCCAGACAATTGTGTGTTTTCCATGAAAAGTCACACTTTTATTTCCCACCATAAGTTGTAAAATGAATAGAAAATATAGTCAAGACATTTTTCTGGCCATTTTGAGCATTTAATCGACCCCACAAATGTGATGCTCCAGAAACTCAATCTGCTCAAAGGAAGGTCAGTTTTATAGCTTCTCTAAAGAGCTCAACTGTTTTCAGCTGTGCTAACATGATTGTACAAGGGTTTTCTAATCATCCATTAGCCTTCTGAGGCAATGAGCAAACACATTGTACCATTAGAACACTGGAGTGAGAGTTGCTGGAAATGGGCCTCTATACACCTATTGCCGCTTTTCCACTACAAACGCGGCTGAGTCGGGCTGAGCCGTGCCGTGCTGAGTCGAGCTGAGCGGGGCTGTTGGAGTTGCATTTCGACTACAACCGCGCTGAACCGTGCTGGCTGGAAGTGGGTGGACGTCACATGATGTCGTTAAGCAGCGCAAACAGTGACATCAGTGAGCTTTTAAGCGGTTGTCTCACAACCCGGATAGTAAACAATAAACATGGACATGGAGTCGTTAGTGTTGCTGGTCTTGGTTCTGTGGCTTGTTGTCACCGACAACGCCAACAGATACTGGCAAGAGCGTATAGATGAGGCGAGGCGCATAAGGCTTCAGAAATTCTCGTAATTCTCCTTCTTCCGGGTTTACAGATCCCAGCGTGCTCGCGGGGCGTGTGAGGACACTCCTCCTCACCAATCAGTGCACAGGGGAGTGTCTGCTCACACCCCCAGCCTCACTCGGCTCGCTTCAGCCCCACTCCAAAACGGTGCGAGTTTTAGGGGCTAAGCAGGGCTGAAGCGAGCAGAGTCGTGCTGTTTTTTGGTAGTCGAAACGCGAGCCGTGTCGGGCTGAAGTGAGCTGAAAAAGGGTAGTGGAAAAGGGCCATATGGAGATATTGCACCAAAAACCAGACATTTGCAGCTAGAATAGTCATTTAGCACATTAGCAATGTATAGAGTGGATTTCTGATTAGTTTAAAGTGATCTTCATTGAAAAGAACAGTGCTTTTCTTTCAAAAATAAGGACATTTCAAAGTGACTCCAAACTTTTGAACTGTTGTGCAATTGTGCACACAGGGTTAGGAGAACCCATTTTAAATCCATAGGGCAGAAATTCCCGTGACGTAACCAATTATCCACATGTGCTGCTGTGCCCACAAGACAAACATTAACCTCGTTAGAATTAAATCACAGTCAGATCACAGCATTCCCTGCAGATTAATTGTCAATTCCTTTGGACAGCAAATTCTTGGTAGGACTAGAAGATCAAATGAGCTGAACGTTTACATTGTTCACGCAAAATATAAGCAAGCTAAAACTTCAAGTAGTTCCATGTTTCGGAAGCCTGTTTACACACCTTGCCGTTGTAGATTTCAAAAAAGGTCACGTATGGGCACAGGTCGGCATATTTTTTCTGCTGCAGAAGGGTAAATACATCCTGTGCTATAAAATGGGTAGATAAAATAATAAAAAGAAGTTAGCTTGCTGTAAAACAAATGGAGTATGTGAAGAGAGTTAAGCATTAACAAGTCACCTGCCAGGGCATAGACTCCTTTAGAGCTGTTTTGTGCCTTTCCTGAGAAATCTCCACCCATTGTCTATAAAGCATGGACGGGAAGGAGAGAGGGGAAAAAAAATAATAAAAAAAAAAGTAATGAGGATTTCTCCTTCATTTTATCAATTTAACAAAACTGACAGTATACCTACATGGGTCTTTCCGCTACCAGTTTGACCATATGCGAAACATGTTGCCCTGCCACCCTCAAACACAGTCTTAACCAGAGGTTTGGCAGTGAACCTGAAAATAGAGTAGAGGGGAAAGAAAAAAATCCTTTAGAGATGTATAAACATGTAAAATCAGTTACCAATGGCCAAAACTGGATGGTGAGACAGGAACAAGTAATTAGGGAATTTTCATATCCGGAATACATTTTGCTTTATTCTATCCACATTCACTGGACGAGTAATCGTGCGCTCCGATTGGCTACGAGGCTATCAGCTCGTATACCGCGAGTAGAGAAAAACAAATTGGCGGAACGTGTTGCTGAACCAACCGAGGACGAAATGAAAAATTCTCACAAAATTGCTACTGTCATTTTGCCGGCTTGTTCACATTCTATAGTCCCTTCCCGCACCATGTGGTGCATAGGTCGGCGCTGATCTCCGTTTCCGTAGCCCTCGACCTCTCGCCTATTACATAGCTAGGGTTACAGTGGGGGGGGGCGCAAGCGGCCGGGTCCTCCGGTAACCACAAGAGTTTGACTCCCCACTTGCATCTGTATTGCAGCGTGCCTTTCCAGACCATTTTTATGACTGCCTTTGGTATGACCCGACTGCGAACAGAACTCGCGATCTCCCGATCGAGAGGCGGACACGCTAACCACTAGGCCAACTCGCAGTGTTTACGTTCTATAAGCAGAAATTTGGTCGGATGTTCTGTATAAAAGCTTTTATTTTGTGAATTCGCACGAAAATAAAAATGCCGTTTCTCAAAATCCAGTGAATGTGGATAGAATAACAGTTATTCCACTTAACCTCGTTGTACATGGTTTATAGCCGACTCGGTGCTACGCAGTTTGTCAGCTATCATCTCATGTACGACTCGATTTTGTGGACTAACTTAAATGTAACGTGATTGAAAAAGATACACCATGTAGTCACAGCTATTGCCAGTATTCAGTCATTTCTGGCCTACCTTAGGGGGAAAATAAATAAATAAATAAATAAATAAATAAACAAACAACCCAGCACTAATTTCCCTTTTCCACCAAATCAGTTCCAGGGCTGGTTTGGGGCCGGTGCTGGTTCACAACTTGTTCAACTTGCAAGCCAGCTGAGAACCAGTTTGCTTTTCCATAGCTCACGGTGCTAAGGGAAGCCACGTCAGTTACGTCGCTGTATACGTCAGTTACGTCACTACGTTTGCATAAACCTTGGCATGAATATCGAAGCAAAAACACGGAAGCAGCAGCAGCAACAATAATAAATGACTTCGCGTTTGTACAGCTGCTGCTTCTCGTCGCTTAAAAATGGCGATCTTTCACGGTCTTGTTAGTCTTAACAACTCCGCCCCCCCGCTGACGTAAGCGGTTCTTTCCTCTGGCCCAGCAAAGAGCTGGTGCTAGCCTGGAACCGTTTTTTCTGGCCCCAGAGCCAGTTCTTTGTCAGTGGAAACAGAAAACCCGGTTCCAAACTAAGCACTCGCCCCGAACCAGCCCTGGAACTGCTTTGGTGGAAAAGGGGCATAAGTGAAAAGAGTTACTCTAGAATTTGTATGAAATAAAACCTGGCCTAAACCTGGCCTTGGAGTTCTAAGTGCTATGCATTAACTTCTAGCAACCAGCTTATCCCATGTACCAAACAGATACAGACAAAGGTAAAAGGAAAGGTTCTCCACATCAAACCTTTTAAAAGTTAAAATAAGTAAATAAAATTTAAAGAAAAAAAACCCCCACACAACCCACAAGAGTGCTCTGAGAGCACTACATCCTCTGCTGGCAACTATGCCATAACTCTGGTAAAATGCAACTGAATGAAATTGCAATATGCATATTACCGACATACAACAAAGAATCCTGCCAATTTTTGTAAAATTCTTCCAAAAATGGAGACGAGTTGATTTCAGAAGGAAAAAAACTCATGAAACTGTCAAAGTATAATTGCTAATCAAGGGCTGTAACTGGTAAAACGTGACCGAATTGAACGAAATTGTAATATGCGTATTACCAACATACAACAAAGAATCCTGTCCAGTTTCGTGAAATTCCTCCAAAAATTGAGAGGGGAGTCGATTTCAGAAGGTGAGCAACCTTCCCGGGACGGATACTGCCATGACATAATCCCCCTTTGGGCCTTTTGGCCAGCGCGGGATTTAAAACAAAACACCCTCCCCCCCAATTTCATTTCAGGGCCAGCTTTTATGATTCTTATACCCTGTCCACACTAGGGATTTTGTACCGATACGATAAGGTAAGCGTACCCAATAAGCCCATGTACCATTTAAGCCCACTTTCAACTTTGAGGTCAAATTACAAAAAAGGAAAACTTTTTTTTTTTTGCCAAAAGTTACTTCATTCAATTAAATAATTTGTTCTTTACGAAGTGTTTTTTTATTGCATACCAATAACATTTTGTATGGTTGAATTAGCCCCGCCCATGTGTATACAGTCCCAGGACAACTGACGAGAAGACACAGAAAAACTTTGCACTTTTGCAACCTGTTAGAAATCCCCAATTTTCAACACTTTTCAGCTACATCTTTGGTAAGTATATTGATATGTCAAATAAGAAGCAAATGTGCTGATTTTTATTGAAAAAAAAAAACGATGTGTTTTCTTAAAATTATATATTTTCTCTTTTAATGAAAAGATGAGTTTTGTGAGCTTGCAAAAGTAGCTAACCTCTCAAAAAAAAACGCTAGTGTTGCTAATCCTTCTCCAGCAGAACAGTTAAAGTTGTTAGATAGAAATAGTGACCATTTTATGATTTGTTTAACATTGATATTTAAATATATGTATCATAAAAGGCCCTGTTTAGTTGTGTGTTTACATAAATTAGCCTTTTGTACAGGTGGGCTTAAATGGTACCACCCATTGAAATGTATGCAAACTACAGCTAGCAAATGCTAGGCAAAAGGGGCAGTGCTACAAGCAGCATCATTTTGAAGCATTATATATGTAACGGCCAAAGTAGAATTCATATAGATGTGAATTACAATTTATGTTAAAAGGTATATAATTTCATTTGAGTGTGTAATTTCATATAAGTAGTTTATTTCATGATTAAGATGATGAATAATATGTGGCAAGGTTAAAAGAATTAGAATTCATATGTTAAGAATTAGAACTGTCTCACGCTTCTTAAGAATTCATATGTGAAGAATTCGAACAAGAATTAGAACTGTCTCACACTTCAAGAATTAGAATTCATTCAGCTATATAAGAACGGTCTCACGCTTCTCAGGGGAGATCTCAAGAAGCCGTGGAAGCGAACAGTTTTTCTTATCTGACTCTCTGACTCACCGACTCTCTGTATCTTAGAACCTTTGTAATTGTTAAACGAGGATTAAAAAGTTCAACTTTCAAGACGTTTCAAGTGGATTTATTGCAAGGCACACGGACACACAGAGTGGAAACAGTTACTTTGGGACAGAGACTTCGTCAGCGTAATCTATAGCACTTTTCTCAAGGTCTCACTACGAACGAGCCTCTACAATATAAACATTATATAGCGCGAGTCCTCAATGAGCCCACGCCACCAGAGGGTGAGACGTCTTACGTCATGAAATTTCTTGACTGGGGCCCAAACAACACGCACCATCTCCCTTCAAGGGAGAAGGTTGAAGATGTGGAAAAAAAGTTCATACCGTGCAAGGCAAACCTAGTGGGAGCTGGCCCATTCTACCTCAGCAACTACACTGAGGTGGAAAATGTATACAAACAAACTTAAGATGATCAAATCCGCTCGCTGATCCGCTTGCCTGAAATGAAACAAAATTAGATGAAATGATTCATTGTTCTGTGTTGTTTTGTCATGTTTGTCAGTTGATCAGATGGTCATATTTATGAAAAAGAATGTTTACAGCACACTTTCATTGTTATTTCATGTATTGATATATTTATATTTCATTAAACAACATTATTCTATGAAATATGTTGAAGTGGGCTTAAAGGGTACCGATGGTACCCTTTAAGCCCAGCCAGACTTTTGACTTTTTTACTAAAATATCTTAATCGTGTATTTTGAAATTCACATCAACTCATCAATAAGCATTGAGATGAGAGGTAAATCTTACTATTTAGCAAATCATTTCACTAAAACATTGTGTGAATATGGATGAAAAATAAAGAAATTTAGATTTTGGTGGGCTTAATGGGTACGCTTACCTTACTACTTTCATACCGCAACACCTGTCCAACACTAGCAACTATACCGGTATAACTGTATCAGTACGAAACCCACAAATGTATGGGTTTCGTACCGATACAGTATCGGTACTGTAGCGCTTCGCTGTAGTGTGGACAGATGAAGCAGTTCCGTATCGATACAAATACCTACGCAATGAACCATTCCTACGTCTTCTGGGTTATTCATACAATACAATACGCACGTGCTTTCCAGCTGTAAATAAAACGTCAAAATGGCTCAAAACGACCGTGGAGCTACATGGAACAAAGACGAAGTTGTGTTTGTTGGAGCTTTGGGGGCAAGACGAGTGATGCCAGGAACAGCTGGAATAGGAGATTCGTTTTCTTTGTTTCTTTCTCAACTGCCTCGCGCGTTTTATACGATTCGACTGAATAAATGACCACCAGAAATACAGACTGTACACTGACAACAAAAAGCACACACACGTTGTTTCATCCGCCATATTCTCGGAAGGAAGTTACTCTGTAACCACGGAAACATTTCGCGCACGCGCATTTCAACTACCGTGAAAGAAAACCGCAAACATTTCTCGCTAGTGTGGACAGATGCACTAAACTGTACCGGTATACTTTGTATCGATACAGTTATACCACTATCGTACCGGTATACACGTGAACACAGCTATATATTCAATATCACACACTCCTAGGTGGAATGTGCATGCCTCTAATCCATAGCTGCAAACAAAGCACCCAGTTACCTGTAAACTAAATCATTGCTGGCTTCTTCGTCAAATGAGTAATCAAAGTGGAAGGACTGGTTTTCAAGGTACTTGGTGAGATCGACTTTCTGCTTGGGCTCATGAAACAGGAGGACTCCGTTTCCAGGGATCGTCACCACATCAATCTCTTTCTTAGCCATTTCTGAAAGAATCAAAACTGTACTCGGTAAAAGGGAACACTGACCGGAAGCAAAACGTATGGCACACTTGCTCCAATATTTATTACAAAAACAAACAAAAAATTCTCAAGAACAGGTCCTTTATAGCCAGCCATTCTTAAAAAAACAAACATTTTAGCTTCCTACCTTTTTTATTTAGCGGCCGCTTGCGAACGCACACACAGATCCTGTGAAGCTCAACCTTCAAAACCACAAATGTGTTTAAAATTAATCAAGTATTCACCACTTACAATGAAAAGCATGAACAGGTTCTTATAGTGGAGGGCATTTTGACAGCATGCACCGCTAATCCACTTACAGGGTCACTCAAAGACAGCGGGACTTTCTCCACAGTCTCCCGATACTCTTCAACCATCTGGTAAAACTGTTTGTTGGGGCGGTTCATATCGCCGTACTAAGGATAAATGGAGACGTGAGGACGTGGTATTGCTTTCCATTTAAAAACATTTAGCTTCACAAATATACCACACATACCTTTCCTTTCTTGGTCTGGGTTTCCGGGTTTTTCGTTGACACGGACAGCCTTTTGCTTGCCATTTTATTTACTTCTGGAACTCGTGATTGGCGCTGGTCTAAAAGAAAAGGGGAAAAAAAAAGGTATTACCGATGCAAACGAATTATTTTATTGCCCATCAACAAAGTTAGTTTCAGGTCTTCATTTTCTAAATCGCTATGTAAATCAGCCTCAGACTATATCAGCACAGAAAACTGCTTTGAATGAAAAAATTGTATTTTATTTAAATGCAGAATTTAAGTTTGCGCTCAAATAGTGCAAACAAAACAGGAAATTCAAATGTGCAAACAGAATGCACTCTTAACTGACTTGCAGTGGGTGCAGGAGCACATTTTGAGGCCTCGCTTTCCGACACAGCTTCAATGGCAGGAAGCAGAGGAGCAAATTGTCTTCTTGCATAACTTAAGCCTGTCGTGACAGAGAAAGAATCATGGAAATCCACATATACATACATACATACATACACACTTCCAAATTTCCACAACTTCCATTTTGCTTTCAATTGCTTAAAAGATTTCAAAGCAGATACGCAGAGCCATGGCCTCACTTTTTGTCTATAAACACCTTGAGACCTCAAGAATGGCACAGGAAGAGTTTTAAGCGTTAACAATAAATCTAATAGTCATTTTTACGATTAAAGTGATTTATATAGGTAGCGGTCTGAGTGAATGACCTTGACGTCCGTGACGTCGCCACAGGAAGCCTATCGATCTCATCGCCATTTCTGCTATACTAAAACACAGAGCTGAGTGCAACTCCGATCCTCCATTTTGAGCTAATTTATCGCCATGCCACGTAGATGTGTTGCTGGTCGGTGCAGCAACATGACAGAAGGTGGATTTACGTTGCATTCATGGCCCAAGAATGTTCAAACTGCAAAGATTTGGACGTGTTTTGTGAGAAGTTCACGGGCACGTTGGGTGCCTACGAAGTGGTCTCTCCTCTGCTCTGCACATTTTACTGAAGACTCGTACGAGACCTCTGATCTGTTGAGGAGCGTTGACAATGAGCCCGTATTGAAAGAGGGTGCAGTACCAACAACTAAAGAAAAAAAAAATACAAGAAAAGGAAAGCAAGTTCAGTTGCACCAGTTTTCCCAGAGCGTGAGCAAAGGGTTGTTGCTAAAACACGGGACAGAACATATTATTGCTCGGGCAGTGACCTCCCCGAAGTTGTTGCTAAAACCGGTGATGTCTCGTACCAGGTTTTAGTAATTGCCTGAGCTGAGCAGTAATGGCGGAGTACTCAGTATGGAGAAAATGGAGAATGAGTGGACCAGTCATCTAATTTCTCCACTGGATATGCTCGCCTCAGCAGCAATATCTTGCCCTTACATGGAAGAAGCGAATGAACAGAGAACTGAACGTCAGATTGTTTCAAAACAATTGGCCACAAGATCGGCCTTCAAGAAATGAGAACACAGATGCGACTCATTTGGATTTAAAAAAAAAAAAAAAGTTTACCTGCATTAAGATTAATACATGTAACTTGTGTTCAAGTTACCGGTATAAGATTATTTCATTTGCTTCAGAATGTGATTGACTCAGTTCATCTGATTATTTAATGAGCCTTTTACGTTTTATCAGTGAAAAGTATTGCTTACTTTCACCATAAATTTTTATATGACTGAGTCGAGGTGGAGGCTGTGGATTCCTACAAGTACCTCGGGCTGTGGCTGGACAGCAAGCTGGACTGGACTTGCAACACCAACCACTTGTACAGGAAGAGACAGAGCAGGCTATACTTCCTTAGGAGGCTGCGGTCCTTTAACATCTGCAGGAAACTCCTGTGGATGTTCTATCAGTCCGTGGTCACCAGTGTTCCGTTTTACACCGTGGTGTGCTGGGGGGGGCAGCACATCCAAGGAGGACACATCCAGGCTGGACAAACTGATCAGGCGGGCCGGCTCTGTGGTCGGCATGAAGCTGGACTCTCTGGTGACGGTGGCAGAGAAGAGGTCTATGGACAAACTACTGAACATCATGGACGATGCCAGTCACCCTCTGCACACCGTCATCAGCAACCAGAGGAGCCTGTTCAGTGACCGAATGCTCCTTCCCAAGTGCAGGACGAACAGACTCAAAAACTCCTTTGTCCCTCACGCCATCAGACTGTACAACTCCTCTCTGGGGGGGAAGGGGGGGGGGGACAGAGGATGGGAAGGAGCAGTAGCCTAGCCTGACCAAAAAAAAAAAAAAAAGGCAATACTGGACAATGTGCAATACCTCTCCAGCTGGACTTCTCATATCTTAATATATTTGTATATTTAAATACTTAATTTATTGATTTAGAAGTTTTCTAAAGACTTGATTTATCTAGAAGTTCTCTTTTTTCTATTCTATTCTCTGTTTATCCTGTAATGATGCTACTGGAATTTTAATTTCCCTGAGGGAACCCTCCCAAAGGGATCAATAAAGTTCTATCTAATCTAATCTCTTTGGTCTATAGCTGTCAAAGGCCTCGGCCTTAAAACCAGTTACCGCTGTGACGTCACGCACTCAGGGCTGGCTGGCTGAGCGGGGCAGCTCGAATCCCAACTTTGCGGTCGATTTTAACTCTCGAATATATTTAAAATTCCTATTTATGCAGCATACAAGAGTCAAGGATGGAGATTCTATCCACTCAAGTTTATTTTAAAATAAAAGGTTCTGCGTATCTGCTTTAAAGTCACTAAAACATCAAGTCCACAATTTTATACTGCCACAAAAAACACACATCACTAGTACTAGAACACACTGTTCAATACAAAACATGGCTTTTGAGCCTTTAAATGTATAACTATTGCCCTACAAATTGGAGGGGCTTTCTGGCTGTTACTAAACAGCTGAAGAATGCAAGCAAGGACACGTGCTGCCAGTTTCACCAACTAACCCAGTCTGACTGCGAGTCAAGGTAGAAATCCTAAATCATATTAGTTAGTTTAAACCTAATGTAGCATTCCAGTCACAAATAATTAAAAAAAAACCCACATTCCACCATCAGAACCACAATTTGACAAACAGGAAATGCAGCGAGTGTCCATCTTTCACTGTATGACTTCCAGCAAGGTCAGTGATGACAAACTTATTTAAACCCTAAAACAAGATAAGAAAATGGACTGAGTTTTATGAAACGGCAAATCAAAATGATCCATCGCTTGTATTAACTTATTCTACACTTATTTCCTCTCCTTGCCCCTCACATTTAAGCGTGCATGCTAGTTCGGTCTTAGTCCAGACCACTGAGCTCTATATAAGAGTCTCGAGAGCTCATAGCCGATTTCCCGCTGTAGAGATGAGTGAAGCCATCTGGCCACCATCTTACCACTCCCATCGTGTGTATTTGGCTTGTGTGTTAAACCGTGGTATACGATCAATATCCTGGACCCCACCCCCTTCATTACCTCCTCTTATTTTCTCAACTTTACCCCCCATCCCTTACGTATCTTTATAGCGCTCCTTCACTGCCCCCCTCCCCTTTTCCAGTGCAGTCTGATTTTCTTTTGAATGTCTCTTTATGACAATTTTTTTTTTTTTTACAGAGATTTCAGTTTTTCCTCTCGTACAGCGTACTTTTCTCCTTCATACATTTCTATCTATATATAAAATATTTAAAAAACCACCATAAAGCAACTTTTCCAATTTTGTGTAGCTTCCAGTAGTCTAAAGGGGTGTTCACACAGCAACTTTTACTCCGGTGTAGCACCGGGGCTGCCCCGGTAGAGCGTTCACACGGTACAAAGTTATCCCGGTGTCGCCCCTGAAAGCTGCTTAAACCGGTGCAAATCTAACCCTGCTCGGGAGGGGGTTTAAGAAATTTACTCCGGAGTAAATGCTAGTTTGCGGGGCAGCACCGATATAAAATGGGCCGTCTGAACGCTACAGGGGTAGACTCGCTACGCGTGAGGAGAGTTGATTACATACGGGCATTGCATAATTTGCATCCTGGTATTTTGCGCTTAAATGTCGAATATTAACAACAGAACTGCGTGTCTTCCAGTGTTGCCAGATTGGGAGGTTTTAAGTGCATTTTGGCGGATTTGAACATATTTTGGGCTGGAAAACGTCAGCAGTATCTGGCAACACTGGTGTCTTCATCCACGTTGTTTTCCCGGTGCTTGGTGATGCCATGACAAACGGGAAAAGGAAGTACATTTTCACGCATGCGCATATTTCATTTCCGCATTATTACTATCGTATAGCGCGGTCGCAAAAACTGCCGTGTGATCACAAGTGGGGCTGCACCGGTGCTAACATGCTTCTCTCTAGTAAGCAGGTTTGTGACGTGTGAACGCTGTGCAAAATTTACACCGGTGTAAGATATATCGCGACAAAATACATCGGTGCAGCATCGATGCAAATATGTGCCGTGTGAACACCCCTTAAATTACAGTTCCGCTCCGCGACGTGAGTGGCAAGATGTCAGCCATCTGGCTTCACTCGGACAAGCCTATGAGCTCTCCAGATTTTACATACAGCTCAGTGGTCCAGACACAGAAGTTCAGCAATAAATTTGGACAAGTTTCTCAGAGCTCCTCAACATCGGCTGACTGACTCGTACCCCTTTTCCTCCAAATCAGTTCCAGGGCTGGTTCACAACTCGTTCAACTTGTGAGCCAGCTGAGAACCAGTTTGCTTTTCCATAGCTCACGGTGCTAAGGGGAGCCACATCATTACGTCGCTATATACGTCAGTTACGTCGCTGCGTTTGCATAAACCTTGGCACAAATATCGAAGCAACAACACCACGGAGAAGAAGCAGCAGCAACAACAATAATGGATGACTTCGCGTTTGTACAGCTGCTGCTTCTCGGCACTTAAAAATGGCGACCTTTCGCGGTCTTATGATTGTTGTTGGTCTTAACTCCGCCCCCCCCCCCGCTGACGTAAGCGGTTCTTTCCTCTGGCCCAGCAGAGAGTTGGTGCTAGCCTGGAACCGGTTTTTCTGGCCCCAGAGCCAGTTCTTTGTCAGTGGAAACAGAAAACCCGGTTCCAAACTAAGCGCTGGCCCCGAACCAGCCCTGGAACTGCTTTGGTGGAAAAGGGGCATTGGTAGAACATCAGTCAAGAAAACGAACAAAAAGGAAACATTTTTGGAATATGGATTTACAAGTCCAAAACAATAAACCTGGAATAAAATACATGTAGGCTGTCCAAGGCTTGGGGGTCACAGAAAACAAAATGTCCATTTAGAGCCCTTCGCCCGCCCCCCGTTAGATAACGAGCAGAGTTCTGGAAAAGGCTTTACTACAGGACTAAGCAGAAATGTTCCGTGTCCGAACTCTAGCATTAAGAGAGATAACGTGCACTGACCTGAGGGTCTAGGAATAGTAGTTGAGGGCTGCTCCTGACTGGAGCCCTCATCAGCAGGAGTCAAGCCAGCCGATGGAATGGTTGGTGGTCGAAACAGACAAGTCTGGCGAGTGGTCATCCTTCTGGGCACTGGAAGGCAAGTTAAACTACTTGATGCAGGATAAGTGATAAAGTCATTCTTTCTTAATGTGTGCATGCTTCAAGCCGAGGAGTTGATTTGATCAAGCGATCAGTGCGTTTGCTGGAGCGGCCACTGCTGAATCATCGAGGCGAATCAGCACAGTGAATTTCACTACTGATCTGAAAGGGGGACTTGTAGCACAAAAGGGTGTGGAGCAGTCATGTGCCAATATGTCAAAATATGATAAATACAACTGTACATCACAGGCAAAATTACGAATTATAAATCACCATCTACCTCTATATTTCCATCAGGCTTTGAACCACGGATTATATTAGCAATTTTGCACAAGACATTGCACAGTATATCTACCTCTATGTTTGCCTCTCTTTTTTTTTTTTTTAAATGTTATCTTCATTTTTCACTCTACCTTTATATTTTGCATTCCATATATATTTCTTTTTATATTGGTAAGCGTAGTTTGGTCAGGCAGTTGCAAAATAAGAATTAGTACCCAATAATAAACCGCTGTGTCTGTTATTGTGTATGACAAAAAAAAAAATCTTGAAAATTACTATTCAAACTTTTCAAAGTATTGAATTTGAATCATCTGCATGTTTGTCACATGCAGGTGATCTGCAGGCACAAAGTGCTAGCTGCTCTAAAGTAGTCTGGCCAGGCAAGCTATCTACAGCTCTTCCAAGCTCCCGAAAAATCGGGAACCAATCAACTTTGAGCATCTCCAACGGCCCTGGGTAGAGGCGTGTTCAAGGCACTGACGTAGTAGAACTGCGACCGGAAGCCATAGATTGTTTACAGAATCTATGCCGGAAGCGCTTCATTCACGCTTCCGCATCTATTACGCATAGATGCTGTATTGAAAGCATTCAACGGGAAGTTCTCATTGAAAACGGAGCAAAGAGCAGCCCTGGAGGTATTTATTGAAAGGAAGGACATTTTCGCCTTGCTCCCGACCGGCTTCGGTAAGAGTTTAATCTACCAGTTAGCCCCGTCGCGTATGTCAGAGGAAAGAGTGATGTGATTGGTTTAAGCTTCGTCACAGCCTTTTCTGGCTTCGACCAGTAGCACACAGGCATTTCAGGGAGGCGGGTCAACCACGGGCTCTGGGAAACGGTTGGGCTTAATATCTTGGCCAGACCAATAGCTTGCAGAGCTTTGAAGTCGCGTTAGCCAGGCTAGCTCTAAAGTACCTTCAGTGACACTAACCCTACTAAAGCTAATTTACAACCTCCTCAAGGAGTTGGAGAGTTAACTCACACTACGACTGTCTTACCGCCACGTTTGGCTGCATACAAATGAGTGACATTAACCTTGCACAGGCTAAGCCACGACTTTTCTAGAACAGAGAGCATAATCTCAAATTGGATTTGAGGCCTTGCTGTAATTGAAGGATCGTCAATTTCACCGTGTGCTTTATCTTTTTAAAAAGGTAAACGGCAACAAGGTACAGGATCTGATCCGTCCATCCGGGTCGCAGGGGAAGCTGGAGCCGACCCCAGCTGACTTTGGGCAAGAGGCGGGTTATGCCGTGGGTATATCGGCAAGCTCTCACGAGGCTAAACAACCATTCACACACCTACAGTCAATTTAAGGTAGCCAGTTGACCTAATCCACATCTTTGGATTGAGGGAGGAAACCCACACAGACACGGGGAGAACATGCAAACTCCGCACGAAGGCCCTGGTCAGCTGCGAGGTTCAAACCCAGAAGCTTCTTGGGGCTGAGGAGGCAGCAGGGGTGGGGAGTGTGGCTGTATGAGGCAGGATTAGAAGTCAAACCACGAGCCTCCAGTAGCATGCATTTGAAATGATCACTGTCATTAGACTCCCACCTTTAACACTCCACGCCCTTTTCAAAATAATTTCTTGACATGGAGAAGTACCAAAGAGTCGCCTCTACGTCAGCATTGGCCTTGCAAGGTTCAGGATGTTTTTGACCAGATGACGATGCTTTGAACCATTTTCAACCCATAAAAATGCTTTTTTTAAAAAAATAAAAATGGTAATTCCGTCAGCATTGATGCATTTCACCACAGTGCAGTCACATTTAGTTTCCAGTGTGCAGTACCTCTCAATGAAATGGGGGGGGATATCACTGTAGCCAGGTGCTCATGAGCACCAGTAATTTCATACTGGAAAGCTCCCCCCCTTTTAAAAAATCTGGAACGAGAAACTTCTTAACTAAATAGATTTTTCCTACATAGTGTGTGTAAATACTCCTATGAACAGTGTACGAATAAATAATTGTGTCAAGCTTGATAAGTTAAGCCCCATGTATCCAGATCTAGTCCTTTTTAGTCCTAAATTTCTACATTTGAAGAAAAACTTGTAAAAAACTGGGGGGGGGGGGGGGGGGGGGGGAAGGTTCATGCATTGGATAAGTAATTGATCAATAATCATGCTCTCAAACTGAAGAACAATCATGATCTTGTTATCCAACCAAAGTTAAAATTTCTATCCATCATAGTGCTTCTTGTATTTTAACTAAACTCCCCTCACCTGATCAGCTCGAGTTCTGCTATGCTTTTGTTGCGACACAAAATACAGAAGTTTGCCTTGATATTTAGGCTGCAAGTGCCTCAAATCATATCGAGGTGTTGAATCTCAGGAGTATCACATGATCAGCACACGACTTTTGTGAAGAGGGAGGATGGACTCGCAGAGCTTAGCATAACCCAGAAGTTCTCAACCTTATTTGGCCAGTGGGTCTCCTGTACATTAGTTGTTCATGCTAGAACAAAACACTGCTGTAGACTATACAGCCTGAATAAAAACGGACCATTTGCCGTTTAGGTCATGGCCAATGATATAGGACTATTATTGTATGTTGTGGTTAGAAACACAAACAGGACTCAATCTTCAAATTACTTTAAAATGAGCCGTAAGTCATGTTTATCTGCATAAAACTCTAGAGCACTGGTTGGTTTATATTAAACAAAAAACACCCCACCCAACAAACCGTAACCTCAAGGTTGAGAACCTATGGCATAATCATTTGGATCAGATTTAGATCGTTGAAGCCCCATCTGTGAGCATGCATAGGTGAGAAAGGGACCATGTGCCGTTTTCAAACCTGGGTTCGTATGCACACCTGGCTCCTCAGAGGGACCAGCTGGAGGGGCCACTTCAAACAGGAAGCACACATTAACATAATGCAGCTCCATAGAGAGAAGGAAAAAAAAAAAAAACCCAAAACCCCTCTGGTGAATTAAATCAAGTCACTTACACTCTGAAGGGGCAGGTATCTTTGACGACTTTGTAGGAAGCTCTGATTTCTAAAAGAGGGAGAAAGAAAACGCACGATTACCAGTGACAATTCTGCCTACATGAGTACTTGCCAACTTGGTTAGAGCTAAATATTAAAAAAAAAAAAATGTAATAATAAAAACCCCAATATTAGCCATGTGCCAGTGCCCAATCCCAAACTGCTCCAAATGTCCTCCACAACAATGGCAGTTCTTGACCAGCAAAATAGGTTCAGCTCAGATTTTCATGACTGGTATTTATTTTAAATTAACAAACAAACACACAAACAAAAAACAAAACAAAAAAACAAAAAACACACAACTCAGTTTAAAACAGTGAAATTAAATATATGGTCAGAAGACGGCTATTTTACTGCAGCAAACACAGGTGAAGCCTGTCCGCACTATAATGACAGGCGTACTAACACCTTCTGCGTGCTTCGGCAGCACATTGATATCTGAGCTCCGTATCAATGCGCTGCCGAAGCGCACAGAAGGTGTTAGTACGCCTATCATTATAGTGCGGACTTTCCATAGCATAGAAAATCGCTACATTTCAATTTGTGTAACTGAACTTGTTTCATATCACTGGTCATATAAACCTATGTAAACAGGAAAAACGCGGAAGAGTTTGGTCGCATCTAACTACAGCCCCAAAAAATGCCGTTGGCCATACTGAGCCTAGCTACATTGCTAACAGGAGTGACAGCGCGTCTGACTGCGTCTGACTGACTGGGAGGTCGCGCAAAGCTCGGACAGGTACGGAGCAGCTTGTCTCAATTCAGATAAGAGCATATTTCATTATGGAAGTACGGTGGACTGTTCCTTTAATCAGAATCATTTCATTAATGAACAAGAGTTTGAATGTGATTGGTTCATTCTGAGCAGCCACATGACACAAAAGGTGTGCACACTTATGCAACCAGACTATTGTAAGTTTTTCATCTTTTTTTGAAGTTTTTTTTTGGTTGCTACAGTATCACATTAAACGTGGAAAAAAAAGACGATTTATCTTGGTTTCATTTCTCTTGCATCACAATCTGCTATTATTAAAAAAAAAAATGAATATGTCGACTTTTTACAGCCACTGTATGTCAAAATGGGGTTCATCAGTAAGTGGTATGGAGTATTTTCTTGTATACATATAAGATTTATTTTATACATTTGCTTTCTGCACATTAAAACTGCATGGCTCCATAGTTAGAGTCCAGGTGCTAAACTGGCCTGGCCCCAGTCCAGACCTGTCTCCCATTTAAAACATTTGGCGCATTATGAAACGCAAAATACGATAAAGGAGACCCTGAACTGTTGAGCAACTGAAACTGTATATCACGCAAGAATGGGATAACATTTCTCTTTCAAAACTACAGCAACATTTGATATGCTGACTTAATTCACAAATGTTTATTACGTTGTTAAAAGTAAAGGTGATGCAACACAGTGGTAAACATGCCCCTGTCCCAATTTCTTTGAAATGTGCTGCTGAAATGAAATTCAAAATGAGCACGTTTTTCCCCCCCCCAAAAAAAGCCTCTCATTTTCAACATTTGATATGCTGTCTTTCTACTATTTTCAGTGGAATATAGGGTTTCCATGATTTGCAAATTATCACATTCTATTTTCATTTAGACTACTGTATTCAAGTATGGAGACCCTTTCTACAGCAGGATTTAGATAATACAGGTAGTCATCGACTTACGACCTATGCGACTTACGACTGATCGACTTTACGACCGTCTAGTTATGACTGGCAAGTGTTTCCCAGCTGAGCTAGCTGAGTGTACGACAGTTTCCGCCCCAGCTCTCGGCAGCGCCTCTCGCCACGTACAACAGTTTCCGTCCCAGCTCCCGGCAGTGCTTCTCGCCGCGTACAACAGTTTCCGCCCCAGCTCCAGGCACACGTGCAGTCTCTCTTGCGCTCCATCATACAGTTTCCACCCCAGCTCCCGGCAGCGCTTCTCGCCACGTACAACAGTTTCTACCCCAGCTCCAGGCACATGTGCAATCTCTCTCGCGCTCCGTCATACAGTTTCCGCCCCAGCTCCTGGTTTATGAAACGAGCAAATGCTCCCGCCAGCCCGAGCACTGCAACAGCTGATGAAGTAGATGACCCACAGCCAAGCACCAGGGTGAAAGGACAGTAAACGCCCCCTTTAGGTAAAAAACAATTCCATCTGTTTTTTTTTTAAATTATGATGTACTAGTCATTCTGCATAATTCTTGAAAACTTCAGCAGTCTATCTGCATAAGTAAAAATTTGGCGGCACCTTGAATATAGTATCATTTGCCCATTTTTGCATGTTACCAGTGGCCCTCCTTTTTTGTGTACATTTCATTTGATTCCTGTGAGAACAATATTCAGCTGGCAGGCAACAGATGGCAGCATTTATTTACTGTGCCCCCCCCCCCAGCCCTTCTGCAGTGATAGAGGCTGGACTTCCCAGAATGCTGTGGCAGCAGACATTTTTGCTAAGAACATGTGCTCTACTGTTACCCTTTTTCCCAGTTTTCAGCAAAAGTTGGTCCAAAGGGCTGGTAAGTAATTGTTTATGTAATAATTTGACCCATTTTGCTACTAAAGTAAAGGTCCCTTGTTTGTTTAATAAAATCACCAGCAAAAAGCCAAGTAATCAATAAAATTTTGCCAAAGTGCCAGTTCTAACATGTGTTCAAATGTCTGTCCATTACATCAACAACTGTTTTTGGATCCTCTTAGTGGCTCTAACAAAACATTTAAAAATCTGAAGTTTAACAAATACTTTCTCCTACTGTTATTTTCCTCATACAATGGAAAAATGTAAAAACTACATCTATTTTGCAATAGTACAGAGGAGTGCAGGCCTAAATGTATGTCTGTCCATTACGTCAACAATAATGTGCAAATTGCCTTCTGACTGATTTTCAAGCATCTGTTTTGTAAAAAATATTGTACTCCTCACATATTTTATGAAAAATTTGGATAAAACTTATGTTTATATGTTAGAAAGGCACAAGTAATAACTTTAGGCCTGCTTTTTGTTAAATATGCCAACAAAAACGGCTTGAAGGGCAACATTAATAAAACGGTGTATTTTTTGCAACTTTGACATAGTGATTCATGCATGCTTTCAATTTAGTTCATCAAAAACTACACTTAAGTAATACCATGTTAGTTCAGCTAAAAAAGGAAGATAAAAGTTTTACAACACTTATAAATTTGCCTAATTTTTACTTGTAAAAATGCCAAAAATGTTTTAAAAAAAATTGTCTTGACAAAGTGTACCTTATTTATATTACCGAATATGTTTGAAATTGGTATTTCATGTATATAATTTGAATTTCCAGGTCACTAAAACAGCATAGTCACCATGTCTGATTCAGAAGATGCCATTCCCCTTGCATTATTGGCTAAGAAAGAGAAGTGCCGAGAACAGTGGTGAGCCAGTCAAAAACGAAAGCGAGATGTGGAGAAGACCAAGGTAAATGAAGCTGAACTAACCAGAAAGAGGCTTGCAGAATGTGACCGTGTGAGAGAGTGGATTGAACAAAAGAAAGCTGAAGACCCAGATGACTTCAGAGAGAAAATGAGACTTGTTAAACAGAAATATCGAGCCAACATGTCTGGTTACAAGCAGAGGTGGGTTCAACAGAAAGATGCAACAGCCAAGCGAGTAAAGCGAGCTGAAGCCTGCATGAAAAAGGAAAAGTCAGAAGCAAAAAGGAAACGGAACATCCTGAAAGTGAAGATGTGGAGGGCAAATAGAAGAACACCAACACCTGAAACTTCTCCCTCACCTACTGCATCACACAGCACCAGCTCAATCACTCGAGGAGGAACTTACTCCGTACTACCTGATGGTCGCAACTGGACCTGCCTTTGCCCTTGAGAAGGACACCACAGACTCATATGGTAACACTTTTGCCAAAGGTGCCAAGATTGTTGAAGGAAACTACCTTGAGCTCCTGCCAAAGAGCAGCACAGTGCATTTCAAAGAAGAAAAGAAAATTGCATGCTTTCACACAGGTTGCATTAGAGGCATATGCCCAGAACTGAAAAGGGAGGTGCGTTCATTCCGTGGCAACAAAATTAATGTGTATGAAGTGTCTTCAGATATTCATGAAATTCTGCTGACATTTTAAATGGAGTGACGGGACAGTATCTCATGAGATACAATTCACTTTTTTCTAGTAATAAGAAACTGTTTTATGCATATTTAGATCAGTTAAAGTGAATCTGAACACAGCTTTCAACTCATTCCTGTAAATTTAACTCAATTGAAATGTGAAACCTCCTGTATTTAAACACCAATTACTTGTTTTGATTTATAAAGTGTATATATTTCTGAAATTCACAGAATAGCTTTCATTTGATATACTGCACTTGTGTCTACTGTAATTTTCATTTTTAAGTCCTAAGGGGCCAAATATTGGGGCGTTCACTGTACTTTCACCCACCAGTGATGCCAGCGGTCACTAAATTTTGTATTTTGCCATGTTTTACATTTGTATTTTGGTAGGTTATAAACTAAAATGTTTTCTATTTTTCACACCTGTATTTCATATTTTTTGTTTTGCACATATTAAACGAATTGTACTGTACGCAGTGTTTGACTTAAACCAAATAATGAGCCAAGGTAATGAAATAAGAAAATGTTGATAAAATAAGACTTTAAGATGATTACAATATCATTACACATCACAATATACTTGCGTCCATTTAACATAGGCCGACTTACGACCAGATCGGTTTATGACCGGTCAGTCGTAACCAAACGCAGTCGTAAGTCGACGACTACCTGTATAGAGAACGTCCAAAGGAGAGCTACTAGGATGATAGGAGGATTGAATAATATGGATCATCAAGCTAAACTAAAAGCTACAGGTCTTGTGTCACTTGAAGTCAGGAGGTACAGGGCTGACTTACTACAGGTTTACAGGATTATGCACGGCATCGATAAGTTAGACCTGGAATACTTCTTCGAACTCAAGCAAGGGGACCGATTGAGAACAAGAGGCCACAGCAAGAGCATAATCAAACAGACATAATTTGATGCTTAGGAGATATAGTTTTTCCCAACGAGTTGTTACCCACTGGAATAGTCTGTCTGAAGAAGCAGTGAATGGTCAATACGTTAAATGAATTTAAAAGCTACATTGAAACCCAAGAATTGGATAAATCATGTGACTTTCCTTAGCGATTTCACTTCCAGTAAAACAGTTGGCGGCTGAGCAAACCAAAACAGCTGGTGTAGCACAAACAACTAGCAATAACTTGGTACGCTCAGCCTAGAAGCCACTGCTGGCTTTAGATATATTCAGAAGATTGATATGCACAATGGAATCGACCTCTACAGTCTGGGAAAGAAGGATGTGTCATACAATCTCGAAAACTACCCTTCAGTTCGAGAGGTCAGGGAACTTGACTATCTGGTGTTGCAGACGTCGTTCTACACCGCAAAACAGATGAAAGCGTGGAAGAGTATGGAGGCTTACAACTTTTTTGCACGTGGCTGGGTAAAGGACCTCAGTATCAAGTCACTGCCCAATGAATCCTGGATTGTAACTGTAAGGCTGGGGAAGAATTTTGTCACAACCTTCATGCATATGGACTTTGAGGCATGAGGAGTAAACAAAAACAGCTGGGGACTTTAGCGCTTGTGACTAAAAAAGGCCCGTAAAATAACATAGCAAGAAAAGTACTTGGAAAACACTAAGGACAGCTGAGCGGGAGATACAAACCTTTCACCAAGTGATCACTGAAAACTCGAGCATGCTTCGACTCTGCTCCCTTTGATTTCAGCAAGAGGTTCAAAAGCCACCTTTCTCAACGTCTTTTTGTGAAATCCTGTGTGTTTGTTCACCTTTTATTAGTTCACGGGGAACCCTGAAGAAACTTATCAGTTTGACTGATTCGAACCTAAAACAATGCAAGCATAAGCAGTCCTCTCAATAACTGCCGGCAACCGGGGATTTTGCCACCTACAAACGCTCCATTGCCGGCTACTCAGTGGTTTTTCAAAGAATCTAAATTCATAAGTTTTTACTTCATAATTTCTCTCATCTCATCATCTCTAGCCGCTTTATCCTGTTCTACAGGGTCGCAGGCAAGCTGGAGCCTATCCCAGCTGACTACGGGTGAAAGGCGGGGTACACCCTGGACAAGTCGCCAGGTCATCACAGGGCTGACACATAGACACAGACAACCATTCACACTCACATTCACACCTACGCTCAATTTAGAGTCACCAGTTAACCTAACCTGCATGTCTTTGGACTGTGGGGGAAACCGGAGCACCCGGAGGAAACCCACGCGGACATGGGGAGAACATGCAAACTCCGCACAGAAAGGCCCTTGCCGGCCACGGGGCTCGAACCCGGACCTTCTTGCTGTGAGGCGACAGCGCTAACCACTACACCACTGTGCCGCCCCCTTCATAAAAATAAAATTTTGCATTCAGGATCACTCAAAATTCACCATTTAACATCTACATTTTCAAAATTTTCCGGGGGAGGACCCCCAGAAGCCCCTCTTTTTCATACATCGCGGTGGCGGCTAACACAGCCTCCGCTCAGCTTACACTTAACATGGATCCCAGACGTCCGCTATTTAGCGGAATTCCACTATTTTTCTAGCCAGTGGTTTTTTTTTTTTTTTAAATCTCTTGTATATCTGTTAAAAATATGTTTAAGTAAAATGACCAGCAGAATACGTTCTGATTTGGTTTGCTTGTTTAGCGATGTTTTCGTCGGCTTCGTTTGTTCTCGTTGACATTCGGGAACACTCGGAAGTTAAATTGATGTAAATACCGCGAGACTGTACGCGATAGAACGAGAAAACAATATGGATACGCCCATTTGCTACAAAACGTGTTTTAACTCCGTTTGTGCTTTTGTTTCTAATGCGTTGAACTTAATATGTCGGGGAAAGCGTAGGTGCGCTTAGCCAGAGAGGAAGCTGAATCCAAGAAGAGATTAATGAATGTGGTGAATACAGAACTTGAAACAAAAGCTTATGCGAACAGAGTAGGCAAGAAACTATCCAAAAGAGCACTGCAGGAACATCAGAAAAAGCAGAAGGAAAAATCGGAGAAACAAAAGCAGAGAAAACTGGAGGAAAGATCACAGAATGCACCCCCAGAAAAGAGCATTAAACTCCTCTGCAGTGAAACCTTTCAAAAAGAGAAAGGTTTAAATCAAATATCTCCAATATTTGCTGTACATATGTATATATCTAATACCCTGTCCACACTAGGGATTTTGTACCGATACGATACTACTTTCGTACCGCAACACCTGTCCACACTAGCAACTATACCGGTACTGTAGCGGTATAACTGTATCGGTACGAAACCCACAAATGTATGGGTTTTGTACCGGTACAGTATCGGTACTGTAGCGCTTCGCTGTAGTGTGGACAGATGAAGCGGCTCTGCATCGATACAAATATAATGCGCAAAGTCACACACCTCAATCGATGTCTTCGCTGAATAAAACAGTGAAGAACGGAGACTCGTTTTCTTTGTTTCTTTCTCAACTGCCTCGCGCGTTTTATACGATTCAACTGAATAAATGACCACCAGAAATACAGACTGTACATTAACAACAAAAAGCACACACACACACACACGTTGTTTCATCCGCCATATTCTCGGAAGGAAGTTACTCGGTAACCACGGAAACATTTTGTGCACGCGCATTTCAACTACCGTGAAAGAAAACCGCAAACATTTCTCGCTAGTGTGTACAGATGCACTAAACTGTACCGGTATACTTTGTATCGATACAGTTATACCACTGTCGTACCGGTATACACGTGAACACAGCTTAATATTACTGAATCATTGATTTCTGCTCATATTCACGATTTTTGAAAAATGAATGTGGCTTATATTAGACCAGTATTGACTAACTCAAAGCAAAAAAATAAACAAATGAGGTGAACTATGGATACTATTGTTATATTATAACAATCAGTGGAATATTTAGGCAAGTATATTCTTCAAAGCTACATTTTCGTCTAATTTTTATAATTTTTTGCCACTTATGTCATAGATTACAAAATATGGCATCAAATAGATACACATTGTTAAATTCTGTTGCTTTTCTGTGTTAAATCTAGCTATGTAAAAAATGTGTTCTACAGCATCTTTAAATGTTAAAATCTCAACAGGAGAAACAACAAAGGATTTATAAGCAAACGTGGGAGCAGGGTAGGCCTTGGCTGCGATACGATTTTTATGGAATAATTTTTTTCCAAGTTGATTCCTAGTCAATATGAAGCTCCTAATGCTTTCTCTCTCATAAATGGTTAAATACAGAAAGCATGTTGGACATATTTTGGGTGCTATAGTCATGATAGTAAGTATATTTGCTTTCAATACTCATACACCAAGTTGCCAAGTTTTCCAATATATTATTGATATTATATTATGGTGCTCTGTGTTGTTCTCATTTATGTATTTAACAACAGTATCAAAATATTCGAGTTAGGGCTGTGTACCGGTACTGTACCATGAAAATCGATTCGGTACAGGTCCAAAATACCGGATCATGAAGTACCGGTACTGTACCGATATAAATTTACACCAAGTATCTGCTTATTTTGTGACTGAAGATGCGTAAATCCTACCACAAAGACGAAAATTTAGCACTGGAAAAAAGACGTAAAATGCCGCGCTGAAACTTGAAATCAGAGCCATCTTTGATTTGAGATCCTCTCGCCACAGTCTCACGAGACATTGCGAGAGCTTGGCTGATCCAGCGTTCTGATTGGTCAAAAAGACTCAAAAGCAGGTCAACCATTTTTCCTTTGCTGGCATTGGCAGCCTTTGTTGCTTTGTGTAATTTTGCCGCGCAAGTTAAAGGCCGCGGACTACGCGTAGTCTGTAGTACTCTAGTGTAGTCACTTCTCGCTGTGAGACAACTTATGACTTTTTGTCCCAAGTTAACTATAGGGTGACTGAGAAGTGAGGTAGGAAACCTAGTTATGTTCGGTTTTCTTTGAATAAAGATACTGACAAGTTGTCAACAGTTTATTAATGTTTCTGTCATTACTGAAGAAGTTCAGAAGAATGTGTCAAACTGTTCAGGTACAGGTCCGGACCTGTACCTAAACCTCTGTACCGGTACCTGATGTTACGTTTAGGTACGCAGCCCTAATTCGGGTCTTGAAATAAATGCAAATTAGTCATGAACAATGGTAACTACTCTCTTTTGCGTTATTTTTGACAGAAGTAAAATTCATACATGAACAAATTTTGGCTAGTTGATTTTCTGTTTGGCTAGTTACTTTGGAAGGTAACTAGTCCGGCTGGCTGGTGAAAAAAAATGAAATTTCGAGCCCTGGATTGGAGACCGTACCCTTAACGAAGAGACAGGAGGCAAAGTTGGAGGTGGCGGAGTTGAGGATGTTAAGGTTTGCGATGGGAGTGACGAGGTTGGACAGGATAAGGAACGAGCACATCAGAGGGACAGCAGATGTGGAGAGCTTTGGGAATTAAGCTAAAAGAGATGAGACTGAGCACATCCTGAGCATGTTGGAAGGAGAATGTTGAGGATGGAGCTGCCAGGCACACGAAAACGAGGAAGGCCAAACAGGAGATACATGAAAGTGGCAGGTGTGGTAGAGAAGGATGTGGAAGACAGAGAGCAATGGAGATGAAAGCTCTGCTGGTGACCCCTAATCGGAAGCAGCCAAAAGAAAACGTACGGTAAACCTTACTTTCTCTGCTTTAGATGGCCGTGCAGGGCTCGGAGCTGGAGCAGCGGAAGGTCCTGCTTTTTTTGATGCTTGTAGGTATTCAATGAGGTCAGCATTGAGACGACAGATGTCGCTCAGGTCAATCTAGTGGACACAGAAGCACCAAGTGAGGACCACAAGCACAACTTTTCCCCATGCATACACAAACCAAACAGCAGTGAAGTGAAGTGAAGACTCAAGCTGATGTGTTTTGCCAACCTCTTTTCCTTTAGTTGCTCCTTTCTCGTTCCACTCCACATTGACTGTTGCCTTGGCAACACTGACAGACTTCACTGTGGCACTGTGAACCCTGCCTATACACAAACAACAACTTCACCTTCATTCCTAGTCACAACAAGTCCTTATAAGCATTAACAAGAAGAAATAAACACAAACGACTCCAAGTTGAAATTCAAGCAGTATAAATAGACAGACATATAATTACACTACACCACTCTTCACTAGCTGGAACAACAACGGTAAAACTTCCGCTAGCTTAGTTGCTAACTTTTTTTTTTTCTTCTTATTTAAAACTTCTTTTACCGTCACTGCGGCTAATTTTGACAGCAAGTCCAACAAGAAGCAACGCAGACTCTGGGTCCATTGTTTTTTTTTTAAAGAAACTTAATATAAACACACACAAAAAAAAAATTAATTAAATAAAACACAATCCGTCAGCCAGGACGACACAGCAAACCTCTTCTCAACCGCCAAGCTTTCAAAATACGTCAGCGGAAGTTGCTCATTGAACCGGAAGTACGAACAAGAGGTTGTAGGACTCAAACTAAAGGTTAATTTAAATTTAGTTTAGCCAATCGGGGCGCTTTGGGGGTGGGCCTAAGAGCAGTCAGAACCTCACGAGTGTGTGCGCACGCGCACTGGGTTGATTTATTTATTTATTAATTTATTGAAATTATTATTAATAAAACCGCAAAGTAATGCAAACACGAAAGACAAAGCCAGGGGGTTCTAACCAGGCAGAAATCACATAAATACATGAGGAAAGAAACATGTTAAAGAGAATGAGAAAATAGGAAAATTTTCCATCCATCCATCCATCCATCCATCCATTATCTGTAGCCGCTGATCCTGTTCTACAGGGTCGCAGGAAAGCTGGACAGGTCATCGCAGGGCTGACACATAGAGACAAACGACCATTCACACTCACAGTCAATTTAGAGCCATCGATTAACCTAACCTGCATGTCTTTGGACTGTGAAGGAAACCGGAGCACCCGGAGGAAACCCACGCGGACACGGGGAGAACATGCAAACTCCGCACAGAAAGGCCCTCGCCGGCTACGGGGCTCGAACCCGGACCTTCTTGCTGTGAGGCGACAGTGTGCCGCCCGGTCTTTAGAACCCATCCATCCATCCATTATCTGTAGCCGCTTATCCTGTTCTACAGGGTCGCAGGCAAGCTGGAGCCTATCCCAGCTGACTACGGGTAAGAGGCGGGGTACACCCTGGACAAGTCGCCGGGTCATCACAGGGCTGACACAGAGACAAACGACCATTCACACTCACAATCAATTTAGAGCCACCGATTAGCCTAACTTGCATGCCTTTGGACTGTGCGGGAAACCGGAGCACCCGGAGGAAACCCATGCAGACACGGGGAGAACATGCAAACTCTACACAGAAAGACCCTCGCCGGCCACTAGGCTTGGACCCAGATGCTTCTTGCTGTGAGGCAACAGTGCTAACCACTACACCACTATGCTGCTCGGTCTTTAGAACCCATCCATCCATTACCTGTAGCCACTTATCCTGTTCTACAGGGTCGCAGGCAAGCTGGAGCCTATCCCAGCTGACTATGGGTGAGAGGCAGGGTACACCCTGGCTGACACATAGAGACAAACAACCATTCACACTCACATTCACACCTACGGTCGATTTAGAGCCACCAATTAACCTAACCTGCATGTCTTTGGACTGTGGGGGAAACCCACATAGGCATGGGGAGAACATGCAAACTCTACACAGAAAGGCCCTCGCCAGCCACTGGGCTTGAACCCAGGACCTTCTTGCTGTGAGGCGACAGTGCTAACCACTACACCACTGTGCCGCCCCTATCGGATTTATTCTCAAACTTATTTTAAGTAAAAGTAGTCACATATTTCAATAATCACACTTTCATTTTCGGAGACCAAATAGCCATCCATCCATTATCTGTAGCCGCTTATCCTGTTCTACAGGGTCGCAGGCAAGCTGGAGCCTATCCCAGCTAACTATGGGTGAGAGGCGGGGTACACCCTGGACAAGTCGCCAGGTCATTGCAGGGCTGACACATAGAGACAAACAACCATTCACACTCACATTCACACCTACGGTCAATTTAGAGTCACCAGTTAACCTAACCTGCATGTCTTTGGTCTGTGGGGGAAACTGGAGGAAACCCACACGGACACGGGGAGAACATGCAAACCCTACACAGAAAGGCCCTTGTCGGCTGCTGGGCTCGAACCCAGTAGCTTCTTACTGTGAGGCGACAGTGCTAACCACTACACCACTGTGCCGCCCCAAGACCAAACCGCGTTCAAGGAAAATGGATTTTCTTTAACATGTCAGATGGGCTTCCAACAGTGGTGACGTATGCGATGATGTCAGGTAGTGGTTGTTTGGAGCAACTCAGCTGTGTATATTCTCTGTTTACATAATAGTTTTGCTAGTTTTACAAGTATTTTTAACGAATTTATCAGTTTTTAAATAAGTAAGCCTCATTGTGTCGCATATAAACAGCACAGTGATGCCAAAAAGAAAGCACAAGCTGGAACTAAACTGCATTTCTGCAGAGAAAATGCAAAGTGTGCTTGTTCAGCTGTGGCAGAGGGCCACTGACAGAAACTGGATCAGACATGAGACCTCACACGCTAAAATCTTATTTATTTATTGACATGAGCTACAGAAAATGTATGTGAGTGAGTGAGTGAGTGAGTGAGTGAGTGAGTAGGTAGGTACTGTAGATGAGTTAGTGATTGAGTATGTAGGTGAGTGAGTGGGTATGTAGATGAATGAGTGATTGAGTAAGTAGGTAGGCAGGTGAGTGATTGAGTAGGTGAGTGAGTAGGTAGGTAGGTGAGTGAGTGAGTGAGTGAGTGAGTGAGTGAGTGAGTGAGTGAGTGAGTGATGAGTAGGTAGGTGAGTGATTGAGTGGGTGAGTGAGTAGGCAGGTGAGTGATTGAGTGGGTGAGTAGGTAGGTGAGTGATTGATTGGGTGAGTGAGTAGGCAGGTGAGTGAGCGATTGAGTAGGTGAGTGAGTAGGTAGGTGAGTGAGTGAGTGAGTGAGTGAGTGAGTGAGTGAGTGAGTGAGTGAGTGAGTGGGTGAGTGAATGAGCAGGTAGGTAGGTGAGTGAGTGATGAGTAGGTAGGTGAGTGATTGAGTGAGTGAGTAGGTAGGTAGGTGAGTGAGTGGGCAGGTAGGTAGGTGAGTGATTGAGTGGGTGAGTGAGTAGGTAGGTGAGTGATTGGGTGGGTGAGTGAGTAGGTAGGTGAGTGAGTAGGTAGGTGAGAGAGTGAGTGAGTAGGTAGGTAGGTGAGTGAGTGAGTGAATGAGTAGGTAGGTGAGTGATTGAGTGGGTGAGTGAGTAGGTAGGTGAGTGATTGGGTGAGTGAGTGAGTAAGTAGGTGAGTGATTGGGTGAGTGAGTGAGTAGGTAGGTGAGTGAGTAGGTAGGTTAGTGAGCGATTGAGTAGGTGAGTGAGTAGGTAGGTGAATGAGTGAGTGATTGAGTGGATGAGTGAGTGAGCAGGTAGGTAGGTGAGTGATTGAGTGGGTGAGTGAGTAGGTAGGTGAGTGAGTAGGTAGGTGAGTGAGCGATTGACTAGGTGAGTGAGTAGGTAGGTGAATGAGTGAGTGACTGAGTGGGTGAGTGAGTGAGCAGGTAGGTAGGTGAGTGAGTGAGTGAGTGAGTGAGTGAGTGAATGAGTAGGTAGGTGAGTGAGTAGGTAGGTGAGTGAGTGAGTAGGTAGGTAGGTGAGTGAGTGAGCAGGTAGGTAGGTGAGTGAGTGAATGAGTAGGTAGGTGAGTGATTGAGTGGGTGAGTGAGTAGGTAGGTGAGTGAGCGATTGAGTAGGTGAGTGAGTAGGTAGGTGAATGAGTGAGTAATTGAGTGGGTGAGTGAGTGAGCAGGTAGGTAGGTGAGTGAGTGAGTGAATGAGTAGGTAGGTGAGTGAGTAGGTAGGTGAGTGAGTGAGTAGGTAGGTAGGTGAGTGAGTGAGCAGGTAGGTAGGTGAGTGAGTGAATGAGTAGGTAGGTGAGTGATTGAGTGGGTGAGTGAGTAGGTAGGTGAGTGAGCGATTGAGTAGGTGAGTGAGTAGGTAGGTGAATGAGTGAGTGATTGAGTGGGTGAGTGAGTGAGCAGGTAGGTAGGTAAGTGAGTGTGTGAGTGAGTGAGTGAGTAGGTAGGTGAGTGATTGAGTGGGTGAGTGAGTATGTAGGTGAGTGATTGGGTAGGTGAGTGAGTAGGTAGGTGAGTGAGTAGGTAGGTGAGAGAGTGAGTGAGTGAGTAGGTAGGTAGGTGAGTGAGTGGGCAGGTAGGTAGGTGAGTGAGTGAGTGAGTGAGTAGGTAGGTGAGTGATTGAGTGGGTGAGTGAGTAGGTAGGTGAGTGATTGGGTGGGTGAGTGAGTAGGTATGTGAGTGAGTAGGTAGGTGAGTGAGCGATTGAGTAAGTGAGTGAGTAGGTAGGTGAATGAGTGAGTAATTGAGTGGATGAGTGAGTGAGCAGGTAGGTAGGTGAGTGATTGAGTGGGTGAGTAGGTAGGTAGGTGAGTGAGTGGGCAGGTAGGTAGGTGAGTGAGTGAATGAGTAGGTAGGTGAGTGATTGAGTGGGTGAGTGAGTAGGTAGGTGAGTGATTGGGTGGGTGAGTGAGTAGGTAGGTGAATGAGTGAGTGATTGAGTGGGTGAGTGAGTGAGCAGGTAGGTAGGTGAGTGAGTGAGTGAGTGAGTGAGTAGGTAGGTGAGTGAGTAGGTAGGTGAGTGAGTGAGCAGGTAGGTAGGTGAGTGAGTGAATGAGTAGGTAGATGAGTGATTGAGTGGGTGAGTGAGTAGGTAGGTGAGTGAGCGATTGAGTAGGTGAGTGAGTAGGTAGGTGAATGAGTGAGTGATTGAGTGGGTGAGTGAGTGAGCAGGTAGGTAGGTGAGTGAGTGAGTGAATGAGTAGGTAGGTGAGTGAGTAGGTAGGTGAGTGAGTGAGTAGGTATGTAGGTGAGTGAGTGAGCAGGTAGGTAGGTGAGTGAGTGAATGAGTGGGTGAGTGAGTAGGTAGGTGAGTGAGCGATTGAGTAGGTGAGTGAGTGAGTGAGTGATTGAGTGGGTGAGTGAGTAGGTAGGTGAGTGATTGAATGGGTGAGTGAGTAGGTAAGTGAGTGAGTGAATGAGTAGGTAGGTGAATGATTGAGTAGGTGAATGAGTGAGTGAGTGAGTGAGTGAGTGAGTGAGTGAGTGAGTAGGTGAGTGATTAAGTGGGTCAGTGAGTAGGTAGGTAGGTGAGTGAATGAGTGAGTGAGTGAGTGAGTGAGTGAGTGAGTGAGTGAGTGAGTGAGTAGGTAGGTGAATGAGTGAGTGATTGAGTGGATGAGTGAGTGAGCAGGTAGGTAGGTAAGTGATTGAGTGGGTGAGTAGGTAGGTAGGTGAGTGAGTGGGCAGGTAGGTAGGTGAGTGAGTGAATGAGTAGGTAGGTGAGTGATTGAGTGGGTGAGTGAGTAGGTAGGTGAGTGATTGGGTGGGTGAGTGAGTAGGTAGGTGAATGAGTGAGTGATTGAGTGGGTGAGTGAGTGAGCAGGTAGGTAGGTGAGTGAGTGAGTGAGTGAGTGAGTGAGTGAGTGAGTGAGTAGGTAGGTGAGTGAGTAGGTAGGTGAGTGAGTGAGTAGGTAGGTAGGTGAGTGAGTGAATGAGTAGGTAGGTGAGTGATTGAGTGGGTGAGTGAGTAGGTAGGTGAGTGATTGGGTGGGTGAGTGAGTAGGTAGGTGAATGAGTGAGTGATTGAGTGGGTGAGTGAGTGAGCAGGTAGGTAGGTGAGTGAGTGAGTGAGTGAGTGAGTGAGTGAGTGAGTGAGTAGGTAGGTGAGTGAGTAGGTAAGTGAGTGAGTGGGCAGGTAGGTAGGTGAGTGAGTGAATGAGTAGGTAGGTGAGTGATTGAGTGGGTGAGTGAGTAGGTAGGTGAGTGATTGGGTGGGTGAGTGAGTAGGTAGGTGAATGAGTGAGTGACTGAGTGGGTGAGTGAGTGAGCAGGTAGGTAGGTGAGTGAGTGAGTGAGTGAGTGAGTAGGTAGGTGAGTGAGTAGGTAGGTGAGTGAGTGAGTAGGTAGGTAGGTGAGTGAGTGAGCAGGTAGGTAGGTGAGTGAGTGAATGAGTAGGTAGGTGAGTGATTGAGTGGGTGAGTGAGTAGGTAGGTGAGTGAGCGATTGAGTAGGTGAGTGAGTAGGTAGGTGAATGAGTGAGTAATTGAGTGGGTGAGTGAGTGAGCAGGTAGGTAGGTGAGTGAGTGAGTGAATGAGTAGGTAGGTGAGTGAGTAGGTAGGTGAGTGAGTGAGTAGGTAGGTAGGTGAGTGAGTGAGCAGGTAGGTAGGTGAGTGAGTGAATGAGTGGGTGAGTGAGTAGGTAGGTGAGTGAGCGATTGAGTAGGTGAGTGAGTGAGTGATTGAGTGGGTGAGTGAGTGAGCAGGTAGGTAGGTGAGTGAGTGAGTGAGTGAGCAGGTAGGTAGGTGAGTGAGTGAGTGAGTAGGTAGGTGAGTGATTGAATGGGTGAGTGAGTAGGTAAGTGAGTGAGTGAATGAGTAGGTAGGTGAATGATTGAGTAGGTGAATGAGTGAGTGAGTGAGTGAGTGAGTGAGTGAGTGAGTAGGTGAGTGATTAAGTGGGTCAGTGAGTAGGTAGGTAGGTGAGTGAATGAGTGAGTGAGTGAGTGAGTGAGTGAGTGAGTGAGTAGGTAGGTGATTGATTGAGTGGTTGAGTGAGTAGTTAGGTAGGTGAGTGAGTGAGTGAGTGAGTGAGTGAGTGAGTGAGTGAGTAGGTGAGTGAGTAGGTAGGTGAGTGATTGAGTGAGTGAACGAGTAGGTAAGTGAGTGGGTGAATGAGTGATTGAGTGAGTAGATGAGTGAGTGATTGAGTGAGTAGGTGAGTGAATGATTGAGCGAGTAGGTAGGTAAGTGATTGAGTGGGTGGGTGAGTAGGTAGCTGAGTGAGTAGGTGATTGAGTAGGTAGGTGAATGAGAGAGTAGGTGGGTGAGTGAGCAGGTAGGTAGGTGAGTGAGTGAGTGATGAGTAGGTAGGTGAGTGACTGAGTGGGTGAGTGAGTAGGTAGGTAGGTGAGTGAGTTGGTAGGTGAGTGAGTGAGTGATTGAGTGAGTAGGTAGGTGAGTGAGTGAGTGATTGAGTGAGTAGGTAGGTGAGTGATTGAGTGGGTGAGTGAGTAGGTAGGTGAGTGATTGAGTGGGTGAGTGAGTAGGTAGGTGAGTGATTGAGGGGGTGAGTGAGTAGGTAGGTGAGTGAGTGAGTGATTGAGTGAGTAGGTAGGTAAGAGAGTGAGTGAGTAGGTAGGTAGGTACAGTGGTGCTTGAAAGTTTGTGAACCCTTTAGAATTTTCTATATTTCTGCATAAATATGACCTAAGTAAAACATCATTAGATTTTCACAAAAGTCCTAAAAGTAGATAAAGAGAACCCCGTTAAACAAATGAGACAAAAATATTATACTTGGTCATTTATTTATTGAGGAATGTCTGTGAGTGGCAAAAGTATGTGAACCTAGAAAACTAGACTTAATACCATGTTAGTTCAGCTAAAAAAGGAAGATAAAAGTTTTACAACACTTACAGTGGTGCTTGAAAGTTTGTGAACCCTTTAGAATGTTCTATATTTCTGCATAAATATGACCGAAAACATCAGATTTTCACACAAGTCCTAAAAGTAGATAAAGAGAACCCAGTTAAACAAATGAAACAAAAATATTATACTTGGTCATTTATTTATTGAGGAAAATGATCCAATATTACATATCTGTGAGTGACAAAAGTATGTGAACCTTTGCTTTCAGTATCTGGTGTGACCCCCTTGTGCAGCAATAACTGCAACTAAACGTTTGCGGTAACTGTTGATCAGTCCTGCACACCGGCTTGGAGGAATTTTAGCCCATTCCTCCGTACAGAACAGCTTCAACTCTGGGATGTTGGTGGGTTTCCTCACATGAACTGCTCGCTTCAGGTCCTTCCACAACATTTCCATTGGATTAAGGTCAGGACTTTGACTTGGCCATTCCAAAACATTAGCTTTATTCTGAAATGATATATTTTTCAACACAAGAAGATAAACTTCATAACTTTGTGCTACCATGTAATGCTATTTATATTATATCGACACATCCACAAAAATATTACATAAGATTATCAAAAGAATTAAAATTTTGAACTAGTTCACTGGGTGGCACGGTGGTGTAGTGGTTAGCACTGTTGCCACGCAGCAAGAAGGTCCTGGGTTCGAGCCCAGTGGCTGACGAGGGCCTTTCTGTGTGGAGTTTGCATGATCTCTGGGTGGGGGTGCTCCAGTTTCCCCCACGGTCCAAAGGCATGCAGGTTATGCCGCTTTTCCACTACAAACGCGGCTGAGTCGGGCTGAGCCGTGCCGTGCTGAGTCGAGCTGAGCGGGGCTGTTGGAGTTGCATTTCGACTACAACCGCGCTGAACCGTGCTGACTGGAAGTGGGTGGACATATTGGGTGGAGTTAGCGAAAGTGGGTGGACGTCAGGTGATGTCGTTAAGCAGCGCAAACAGTGACATCAGTGAGCTTTTAAGCGGTAGTCTCACGACCCGGATAGTAAACAATAAACATGGAGGACATGGAGTCGTTAGTGTTGCTGGTCTTGGTGCTGTGGCTTGTTGTCACCGACAACGCGGACAGATACTGGCAAGAGCGTATAGATGAGGCAAGGCGCATAAGGCTTCAGAAATTCTCGTAATTCGTAATTATTCTCCTTCCGGGTTTACGGTGTTTACAGATCCCAGCGTGCTCGCGGGGCGTGTGTGGGCATGTGAGGACACTCCTCCTCACCAATCAGTGCACAGGGGAGTGTCTCCTCACGCCCCTAGCCTCACTCGGCACGGCTTGGCTCGCTTCAGCCTCACTCCAAAACGGTGCGAGTTTTAGGGGCTAAGCAGGGCTGAAACGAGCTGAGTCGTGCTGGTTTTTGGTAGTCGAAACGCGAGCCGTGTCGGGCTGAAGTGAGCTGAAGCGAGCTGAAGTGAGCTGAAAAAGGGTAGTGGAAAAGGGCCATTAGGCTAATTGGTGGCTCTAAATTGACCGTAGGTGTGAATGGTTGTCTGTGTCTATTGGCGCTCACTTCGGATATGCAAATGCTTCCCATTACACACGATTGCTATGTCAATAAACATCATTTTGACAATATTTTAGAGACCATCCAACATTTCCCAAATCATGTTTTCAAGGGATCTCATGTCTGTTTCAGGGTATCTTGGATCCCCCGAGTACCCCCGTAGTTCGAACGGTGAGCAAGCCCATTCACTTTTTTATGCTGATAAGAGAATTACAATGGTTTTTCATGTGACAAAAATGTGCGATTAATTTGCGATTAATTGCGAGTTAACTATGACAGTCGCGACATTAATCGCGATTAAATATTTTAATCGCTTGACAGCACTAATATATATATATATATATATATATATATATATATATATATATATATATATATATATATATATACACTGTATATATATACAGTGGTGCTTGAAAGTTTGTGAACCCTTTAGAATTTTCTATATTTCTGCATAAATATGACCTAAAACATCATCAGATTTTCGCACAAGTCCTAAAAGTAGATAAAGAGAACCCAGTTAAACAAATGAGACAAAAATATTATACTTGGTCATTTATTTACTGAGGAAAATGATCCAATATTACATATCTGTGAGTGGCAAAAGTATGTGAACCTTTGCTTTCAGTATCTGGTGTGACCCCCTTGTGCAGCAATAACTGCAACTAAACGTTTGCGGTAACTGTTGATCAGTCCTGCACACTGACCAGGAGGAATTTTAGCCCGTTCCTCTGTACAGAACAGCTTCAACTCTGGGATGTTGGTGGGTTTCCTCACATGAACTGCTCGCTTCAGGTCCTTCCACAACATTTCGATTGGATTAAGGTCAGGACTTTGACTTGGCCATTCCAAAACATTAGCTTTATTCTTCTTTAACCATTCTTTAGTAGAACGACTTGTGTGCTTAGGGTCATTGTCTTGCTGCATGACCCACCTTCTCTTGAGATTCAGTTCATGGACAGATGTCCTGATATTTTCCTTTAGAATTCACTGGTATAATTCAGAATTCATTGTTCCGTCAATGATAGCATGCTGTCCTGGCCCAAATGCAGCAAAACAGGCCCAAACCATGATACTACCACCACCATGTTTCACAGATGGGATAAGGTTCTTATGCTGGAATGCAGTGTTTTCCTTTCTCCAAACATAACACTTCTCATTTAAACAAAATAGTTCTATTTTGGTCTCATCCGTCCACAAAACATTTTTCCAATAGCCTTCTGGCTTGTCCACGTGATCTTTAGCAAACTGCAGACGAGCAGCAATGTTCTTTTTGGAGAGCAGTGGCTTTCTCCTTGCAACCCTGCCATGCACACCATTGTTGTTCAGTGTTCTCCTGATGGTGGACTCATGAACATTAACATTAGCCAATGTGAGAAAGGCCTTCAGTTGCTTAGAAGTTACCCTGGGGTCCTTTGTGACCTCGTCGACTATTACACACCTTGCTCTCGGAGTGATCTTTGTTGGTCGACCACTCCTGGGGAGGGTAACAATGGTCTTGAATTTCCTCCATTTGTACATACAGTAATCTGTCTGACTGTGGATTGATGGAGTCCAAATTCTTTAGAGATGGTTTTGTAACCTTTTCCAGCCTGATGAGCATCAACAACGCTTTTTCTGAGGTCCTCAGAAATCTCCTTTGTTTGTGCCATGATACACTTCCACAAACACTTGTTGTGAAGATCAGACTTTGATAGATTCCTGTTCTTTAAATAAAACAGGGTGCCCACTCACACCTGATTGTCATCCCATTTATTGAAAACATCTGACTCAAATTTCACCTTCAAATTAACTGCTCATTGTAGAGGTTCACATACTTTTGCAACTCACAGATGTGGAATATTGGATCATTTTCCTCAATAAATAAATGACCCAGTATAATATTTTTGTCTCATTTGTTTAACTGGGTTCTCTTTATCTACTTTTAGGACTTGTGCGAAAATCTGATGATGTTTGAGGTCATATTTATTCAGAAATATAGAAAATCCTAAAGGGTTCACAAACTTTCAAGCACCACTGTCTGTATGTATGAAGAAAGCCTATGACTTGATGCCCCACACATGGATCCCGGAATGCTTGAAACTATACAACATCAACAGGACTCTCAGACCCTTCATCAAGAACTCAGTGAGGCTGTGGAAAACAACCCTAGAGGCCAACTTCAAGCCAGTAACACAGGTCACCATCAAGTGTGGCATATACCAAGGAGAGCCCCTGTCCCTGCTGCTGTTATGCATAGGACTGAACCCCCTCAGCCAGATCATCATTAAGAACCACTTTGGATACTGACTGTGAAATGGAGCAACCATCATCCACCTCCTCTACATGGATGACATCAAGCTGTATGTTAGGTCTGAGTGAGACATCAACTCATTGATCCACACCACCAGGATCTACAGCAACAACATCTGAATGTCATTCAGACGAGATAAATGTGCGCAGATGGTAACAAGGAGAGGGAAAGCAGACAGAACTGAGGGGGTGGTGCTATCAGATGGCATAATAGGAGATGTGGAAGACAGCTACAAGTACTGTGGAATCTTGCAGGCAAATAACGACCATGAAGAGACTGCTAAGAAAGCAGCAACAGCCAAATACCTATGGAGGGTAAGGCAAGTTCTGAGAAGTCAGTTGAATGGGAAGAACAAGATCCAGGCCATCAACACCTACACTCTGCCAGTCATCAGATACCCTGCTGGCATAATAAGCTGGTCGAAGGAGGAGATAGAGGCCACTGACATCAGGACAAGAAACTCGTGACAATGCACAGAGGGTTTCACCCCAAGTCTGGCATCCTGAGGCTGTACTTGTACACTAAAAGGAATGAAGGAGGCCAAGGACTTGTGATTGTCAGAGCCACTATCCAGGATGAAACAACAAAGATCCAAGAGTACATCAGGGAGATGGCTCTGAATGATGACATGCTTAGTGAATACCTCAGGCAGCAGAAACCTGAGAAGGAACTGCGAGAGGAACCATCATGGAAAGACTAGCCACCACATGGGTTGTACCACCAGCAGATAGAAGAAGTGGCTGATATTGACAAATCCTACCAGTGACTGGATAAAGCAGGATTGGAAGATGGCACAGAGGCACTAATCATAGCTGCACAGGAACAGGCCCTAAGCACAAGATCAATAGAGGCTGGGGTCTACCACCCGAGGCAGGACCCCAGGTGCAGACTGTACAAAGATGCCCCAGAGACAATCTAGGACATAACAGCAGGGTGTAAGATGCTAGCAGGAAGAGCATACATGGAACACCATAACCAAGTGGCTGGCATAGTGTACAGAAACGTCTGTGCTGAGTATGGACTGGAAGTCCCAAGGTCAAAGTGGGACACGCCCTTGAAGGTGGTTGAGAATGACCAAGCTAAGATCCTGTGGGACTTCTAGATACAAATAGACAAACTGGTAATGGCTAACCAACCAGACATGGTAGTGGTGGACAAATGGGAGAACAAGGCTGTGGTGATAGATGTGGCAATACCAAGTGACAATAACATCGGAAAAAGGAACTTGAGAAGCTCAAGAAATATCAAGGTCTGAAAGACGAGCTAGAAAAGATGTAGAAGTTGAAGACAATGGTGGTCCCCGTGGTGATAGCAGCCCTTGGTGCAGTGAACCTCAAACTGGGAGAGTGGCCCCAACAGATCCCAGAAACAACATCCGAGAGCTCTGTCCAGAAAAGCACGGTCCTAGGAACAGCTAAGATACTGCGCAGGACCCTCAAACTCCCAGGCCTCTGGTATAGGACCTGAACTTGAGGGGAAAAAAATACTGCCCAAAGGAGAATACACACACACACACACACACACACACACACACACACACACACACACACACACACACGTCCATTTCCAACAATTAGAATATCATGAAAAAGTTTTTTTTTTGCGTAATTTAATTTGGAAAGTTAAACTTCCATATATTCTATATTCATTCCATGTAAAGTAAAATATTTCAAGCCTTTTTTATTTTAATTTTGATGATTATGGCTTATAGCTCATGAAAATCAGAACTCCAGTATCTCAAATTATTAGAAAATTTCGTAAGATGAATCAAAAAAGGGCGGCACGGTGGTGTAGTGGTTTGCGCTGTCGTCTCACAGCAAGAAGGTCCGGGTTCGAGCCCCGTGGCCGGCGAGGGCCTTTCTGTGCAGAGTTTGCATGTTCTCCCCGTGTCCGCGTGGGTTTCCTCCAGGTGCTCCGGTTTCCCCCACAGTCCAAAGACATGCAGGTTAGGTTAACTGGTGACTCTAAATTGACCGTAGGTGTGAATGTGAGTGTGAATGGTTGTCTGTGTCTGTGTCAGCCCTGTGATGACCTGGCGACTTGTCCAGGGCAGAGCCGGCCTGTGGCATAGGCAATATAGGCAAATGCTAAGGGCGCTACGTCCATCCAGGGGCGCAGAAACGGGGGGAGAAAAATTATGACTTCCACTATTCTGAAAACGAGTCAGCATTATAATGTCTTAGCCTAATTTAATTGTACAGTAAAGCATGTAGTTAGGGTGCGATTTGTCAAAAAAAGCGGGGTGGCAGTGCCGGCGATTGCTATAGGTGACCTAGGCAATTGCCTAGAGCGCAAAGTGTGCCCAGGGGCGCCAAGGGCGACCAAAACCCCACCAAAAAGGAGGGATGGGGTTATTGAATGGAGATGTTACCAAGTGCATCAGTGGTGTACAGTGTTTTCAACCACTGTGTTGCCGAACTCTAGTACCGCGGAACACTAGTGTGCCGTGAGAGATCACCAAGTGTACCGTGGAAAATTATAGAATGACTGTATATTGTAAATATTGGCAACAGTGTTTTAGTTTCAGTCAACATTTTCTATTGGTGATGTGCCTTGAGATTTTTTCATTGAAAAAAGTGCTCCCTGGCTCATGAAAGGTTGAAAACCTCTGATGCGGCTGGGGATGTAGAAATACGCGCTCCTTACCTCTGCTGTTACACTACCTGTGACAGTAGCTTCTGCTGAAAGAAGCTTTTCAAAATTAAAACTGCTGAAGACATACTTAAGGTCAACAATGAGTCAAGAACGTCTGAATGGGCTTGCTCTGATGAGCATCAACCAAGAGATCTCAAGAGAAATATCATTTGATGATATTAATTTGCCATTAGGAAGACCAGACGAGTCCCATTGTAATGTTACTTCAATAACAAAGTACCCATAATAGCACTTTTGTTTGAAAATACAGCCCATTGATGTCCTAACAGGGTGCTTAAGTTTGCACAATTTAGAATTGTAGAATTTTTTATTCATTTAATTTGTTAATTCTTCAGAGATGACTTAACTTTTAATAGCAAAAAAGAAACTAAAAATAATTTCTTGTTTATTGTCCATGCACTACACTTTGAACAGGGTGCGGAAGAGTTTTTGCCCATTATATGGAGATATGTATTGAATTTGTGTGGTCATTTTACTTTGTGACACTTTATATGAATAATGATAACAATAATAACAATAATGAAAAAGATAAAAATGACTTCTTGTTTATTGTCCATGCACCGTACATTGTTTAATAGTAATAGAATAGAGTGATTAGATTAAAGTGTTATTTAGATGTTATTAGAGGGTTTTTTTTCTTGGGGGGGGGCGCCAAAACTCAATCTCGCCTAGGGCAGCCAAAGACCTAGAGCCGGCCCTGGTCCAGGGTGTACCCCGCCTTTCGCCCGTAGTCAGCTGGGATAGGCTCCAGCTTGCCTGCGACCCTGTAGAACAGGATAAAGCGGCTACAGATGATGAGATGAGATGAGAATCAAAAAAGGATTTACAATACAGAAATGTCCAACCTCTGAAAAGTATGTTCATTTATACACTCAATACTTGGTTGGGGCTCTTTTACCATGAATTACTGTATCAGTGTGGCTTGGCATGGAGGCGATCAGCCTGTGGCACTGCTGAGGTGTTATTGAAGCCCAGGCTGCTTTGATAGCGACCTTTGGACTTGATAAAACACAGTGGACCAACACCAGCAGATTCTAATTGTTTGGGAGACACTAGTGTGTGTGGATGGTTGTTTGTGTCTGTGTGTCAGCCCTGTGATGACCTGGCGACTTGTCCAGGGTGTACCCTGCTTCTCGCCCATAGTCAGCCGGGATAGGCTCCAGCTTGCCCGCAACCCTGTACAGGATAAGTGGCTACAGATAATGGATGGATAGTATATATATATATATATATATATATATATATATATATATATATATATATATATATATATATATATATATATATATATATGGAAAGGATCTGATTACATTATCTACCTCTACCTAACTTACCATGGCACCTATATGTGGCACATCTGAAAATTTTCTCCCATAATGTATTTGTATATTTCTTCTCTATCTCTCTTGCTCTGGCAGCTGTGTATGCATGAGACTGCTGGGATGGACAGTGGAAGTTTGTACTGTAATAATAACAAATCTGCTGATCAAAGGGACAGATGGACTTTTTCCCACTCTTTCAACATGTGCTTGGTTTGTTTTTAAAGGTGTGTTACATATCATGGTGTGAGGCTGTTAACAGGCTTACAGTTCCCTTGTTTACTGTTTAATCATCACCTCAGTGTTTTCTGTGTGGTTCAAACCGAAAAGGCCAAATGTATGCAATAATATTACTGTTTCGCAGAATCATCACTTTGATAAACCCGGCATAATGTATAAATGGAGCACATAAACAAATAATGACTGAGATCACTGCACATCCCAAAACAAAGTGCTTTGTACTTCTGCAAAACAGGGATAAAAAAGTGCTACGAGTGAACCTACATCATGTACTCACTGCTTTGGAAAGACAACAAAAAATACAGTCCATGACAAGGTGTTTACTAAAGATGTAGTTCCACACATGGCCACTATGCGGCGGTCTTACACTACCATATACATAAAACAAGTCTAAGTCTATCTTGTAGAATATCCAGTCTCAGTCAAAATTTTGGACATATTTTATAATTCAATGAGTTTCTTTATTTTTACTCATGAAAAGACACTTCATGTCTTAAAGTAATGATGGATGTTGTTTCTCTTTACTTCATTGAGCGGTTCTTGTAATAATATGGATTACTACAGTTGTGGAATAGGGCTGTTTACTGTTTGTTTATTATGTACTATTTGATCTCAAAAGCATTAATAAAGCAAGAAATTGCACTAATTAACTTTTGACGAGGCACATCTGTTAATGGAAAAGTATTCCAGGTGACTACCTCGTGAAGCTGGTTAAGATAATGCCAATAGTGTGCAAAGCATCATCAAGGTAAACGCTGGCTACTTTGAAGAATCTAAAATATTAAACATATTTTTTTAACAGTTTTTTGTTTACCACAAAATTCCATATATGTTCCATTTGGGGCGGCACGGTGGTGTAGTGGTTAGCGCTGTCGCCTCACAGCAAGAAGGTCCTGGGTTCGAGCCCCGTGGCCGGCGAGGGCCTTTCTGTGTGGAGTTTGCATGTTCTCCCCGTGTCCGCGTGGGTTTCCTCCGGGTGCTCCGGTTTCCCCCACAGTCCAAAGACATGCAGGTTAGGTTAACTGGTGACTCTAAATTGACCGTAGGTGTGAATGGTTGTCTGTGTCTATGTGTCAGCCCTGCGATGACCTGGCGACTTGTCCAGGGTGTACCCCGCCTTTCGCCCGTAGTCAGCTGGGATAGGCTCCAGCTTGCCTGCGACCCTGTAGAAGGATAAAGCGGCTAGAGATAATGAGATGAGATGTTCCATTTGTTATTTCATAGTTTTGATGTCTTCAGTATTGTTCTACAATGTAGAAAATAGTCAAAATCCAGAAGAACCTATGAATGACTAGATGTGTCCAAACTTTTGACTGGTACTGTATGCTGGGTTGCCAGGTAATTACTGAACCATATAGTGCATAATTTATGCCCAATTTTGGCTCTGTTAAATGTGATAAAAATATTGATGCAACTGATGAATATTTCAAATCTTTCTCAGTACAGCTTGTGTATTCTCCCTGCTGTATATCTTCAAGATCAAATCCTTTTTTTAACCTTTTCCTCATTCAAAAATCAGCTATTTGTCTGATCAGATTGGAGAAACTCCAAAGTTTGAGAGGCAACAGACTAAAAACCTTGAGCCAGATTTGATGAGAGAGAGAGAGAGAGAGAGAGAGAGAGAGAGAATGAGTATATATGACGTGCATATGATATGATCAATTTCTAAAACAGCTAGTTGGAAAATATAAAAATGGGGGGAACCCCTTGACATGAAAGCCTGAAAGAAATATCTGATAAAGAACCGATGACTATCAGAGATGTACTGTGCTGAGAAATTATAGGAGGCTTCAGAAATAACATGGTTCCTGAGATGAGGGATCTATCCATCCATTATCCGTAACTGCTTATCCTGTGCAGGATCGTGGGCAAGCTGGAGCCTATCCCGGCTGACTACGGGCGTGAGGCGAGGCACACCCTGAACAAGTCGCCAGGTCATTGCAGGCCTGACACATAGACACAAACAACCACTGACAGTCAATTTAGAGCCACCAATTAGCCTAACCTGCATGTCTTTGGACTTTGGGGGAAACTGGAGCACCTGGAGGAAACCCACACGGACACGAGGAGAACAGGCAAACTTCACACAAAGGCCCCTGTTGGCCACTGGGCTTGAACACAGAACCTTCTTGCTGTGAGGCGACAGTGCTAACCACTACACCACCATGCCGTCCTGCTGAGAGGAAGAAACAGATGAAAAGCTTCTCATTTTCAAGGAGGAGCTCTTACTGAGAAATTACATCCCCTGATCAAATTTCCTATTCTCTCTCTCTCTCTCTCTCTCTCTCTCTCTCTCTCTCTAAAACAAAACCTGAATGAGAAACAGCAAAAATTTCACCTTGAGGAATTAATGTAATAGTGTCTTCCTGTATGGGGCCTCAGTTCTGTGACTTTGTCTTTCTCTTTTTCTTTTACAGAAAGAAAGTAATGTTTTTACCCCGATCCCAGATTACAGTTTTCTTCCCTGACAGAGACTTGTATTGTATTATATACAAAATATAATTGGTGTAATGACTGCAAATAAGCAATGCTCTTGTGTAAATGTACCACATGAACATTATTTATCGTTTGTGTACTCTCTCTCTCTCTCTCTCTCTCTCTCTCTCTCTCTCTCTCTCTCTCTCTCTTGGCACTGTCTCATTTTTCAGTCACTAACTGAGATCCTTAACCCGTCTAGAAAAGGTTCACCCCAAGGTCTTAGTCTAAAAGCATTTTGTTATTTGAGGGTCTATCCTTTTTTTACAGAACGATAATGATATAACTTTAAAATGCAAGTGTGTCTTCTGATTGTTATACCTCTTAAACCCCTATCCTCCCCTTTCTGACCAGAGTGTGCATGCTATGTAGCATAATTACCTCTCTCTCTCTCTCTCTCTCTCTCTCTCTCTATCAGATGCACATGGATACGCACTTAATGTCTCCTGGATTTGATTATAGCTGCACTGATGTTAGTAATGTTGTTGCTGTCACGGAAAGTATCGTTCATCGACGATGTGCTGTTATGTGCCTGTTATGTTGAATAACTTTCTTGCTGTATTGACTTATTAAAAAGCATTAAGAATTTTATATACTTCATAATATTTATGTGTCAAATGTACAACTCCAAATCAGAAAAAGCTGGGATGGTATAGAAAACGCAAATAAAAAAAGAAAACAGTGATTTCTAAATTTACTTTGACTTGTATTTTATTGCAGACAGCATGAACCCAAGATAGTCCATGTTTTGTCTGGTCAACTTCATTTCATTTGTTAATATACATCCATTCCTGCACTTCAGGCTTGCAACACATTTAAAAAAATTGGAATGGGGAAATTTAGGGCTATTAATGAGGTAAAACAATTAAGTAATGATGTGATTTGAAACAGGTGATGTCAACAAGTGATTGTAATCATGATTTGGTACAAGATCAGTATCCAGGAAACGCCTAGGAGCAAAGATGGGCCGAGGATTTCCAGTTCATCAACAAATGCATGAGAAAATTATCAAAATGCTTATAATGTTCCTCAAAGAAAGACAGGAAGGGATTTGAATATTTCACTTTCTAAGTTGCATAATATAATTAAAATATTCAAGGAATCTGGTTAAATTTCAATGTGTAAAGGGCAAGGGCTCAAGCCTAAGCTGAACACTCATGATCGCCGATCCCTCAGACGGCATCAAGAACCGTCATTCATCTATAGCCGATAGAACAACATAGGTTCGAAATAATTTTAGCAAACCTTTGTCAAGCACTACAATATGGTGTTACATCCACAAATGCCAGTTAGAACTTTACTGTGCAAAAAGGAAGCCTTATGTTAACCTTCATCCTACCAAGTGGGGTCCATCTGGACCCCGCACCTATATGTTTGTTTGCCATTTTAAAAATATGTGACATACTGCCTCACCGTTTTATGAATTTGTCGGAATTTATGTCTTAATTAAAACACTAAAGCACCGGAAGATCAGCTTTTTGCATTGTGAAGGTATAATTAATTTGTTACTGGGGTCCAACCGGACCCCAGAGTAAAGTTTATCTGTCTTTCATTTTATAATTGAATAGCACACTGAAAGTTAACTTCTTTTATTTCTTTTATGTTCCATAATGAAACTACCAAGGCATTCCTTCTTGGGGTCCGTGTGGACCCCACTGCTGCAATAAGCACAGGCTGCAAAACAAAAGCCCTAAATTATTTTACAATTACTTTTTTGTTTTAAATTCTGTAAGAAAAGACCTAAGTTGTAATCCAGAATGTTTTACAGCTGCATGAGCTGCAAAAATCATGTATATAATGCCAATTTTTTTTGTGGCGCTATAATTTGCTACATGTATGCTAGTTATTGCAATATTATTGCAATGTTATTGCATTTATAATACATCACTGATATTCAGCCATAGTGGATTTTGTTCTTCAATAAAGTTATGTCTGTTTGCCGCATAAATTGGTTCTTACTGCATTGATTTCAAGGTATTCCCTCCTGAGGTCCATACGGACCCCGCCTGGTAGTTTGTGTATGTAAAATTGGCTGGTAGGATGAAGGTTAAGTGTGTTCTTTATGCCTTGGGCCCTTTAGTGTATTGCTGTTATTAATACAAGATGTTCTGAACAAAACTTATCTGGTGATTTTGTCTTTATAAGCTTTAATTTTAAAGAAAAGTATTGGGGTCCAAATGGACCCCACATGGTAAGATTAAGGTGTAAAATAGCATGGTAGGATGAGGGTTAAAGTGCATATTCTGGACCAATTTTGTGTTTTTTAATATGAAAGTATGTCCCTTTACACACTCATCCAGAAGGGTAATTTTGCACAAGGCCATCTGTCTACAGCAGAAAAAAATAAAATAACAAAACGTGTCTGGAAAAATCCCAAGGGAGTCTGGAGCCAGATTCATGACATTACCTGTGGAAGCGCCAGCAGGCTGCGCGAGCTTGCACAGTTTCAGTGCACAGCCTGTGTAGACCAAGCGCTCCCATTTCTCTCTCATTGTCTGTTTTTTTGGAAAACGATGAGTACTAATCCTATCAAGATTGGTGTTGCTACACACTCCTACAATTTTAATAATTACGTGATAACGTTGAAGAAATTTGAAGAAAACCACCAGGTCGTTTTCTCATAAACAAACCAGTGCTGACGTAGGATTCAGAGGGAGGCGTCCCGCACGCGACGTCACGAAAATCAATGTTTCCCGGGAAATTCAAATGCCAAGTTTTTTCAGAGGTGGACCAATTCGCCTCAAACGGCTTGATTTCAAGTGAATTTTTCTGGTATTGTGCAAGGTAAAAAAATTGCAGAGAATGCAGAATGTTACAGATATTTGACCAAAGTTTAATATAAAATAGGAGAATTACATCGATCTTGCTCCTGAATTTACCCGTGATATGCACTTTAACTGTGTCCAGAAGTGCCATCAACTTCTCTGGGCTCGCAGGTATCTGAGATGGACCATCACAGAGTGGAAATGTGTATTGTGGTCAGAAAAATCAGTATTCAAAGTCTTTTTTGTAAGAAATGGACATGGTGTGCTCCAGACCAAAGACAAATAGGACCTTCCAGACTCTTACCAGCAAAGTCCAAAAGCCAGGGTGTGTCATGGTATGAGTTTATGTCAGTGTCCTTGGCAAAGGTAACTTACACTTCTGTGATGGCAGCATTAATGCAGAAAAGTACATTGAGATTTTGGAGCAACATATGCTGCCTTCAAGATGACATCTTTTCCAGGGGTATTTCAACAAGACAATGCAAAACCACATTCTGAATATTACAAAGGCATGGCTGTGGAAGAAGAGGGCGCCTGTCCCTTCTGTTCCCAATAGAGAATGCGTGGAGAACTTTGAAATAAAAAATATGACAACGACGACCCCATACTGTTGCCTACCTGAAGACCTGTTTGTAGGAAGAATGGGACAAAATAATACCTGAAATGCTTCATCACTTGGTGTCTTCAGGCTCTAAACATCTTTTAAGTGTTATGAGAAGGAATGGCAACATTATAAAGTGGTAAATGCTTTACCGTCTCAACTTTTTTTTTTAATGTGTTGCAAGAATCAAAATGGAAATGTATTTATTTTGTAAAAAACAATACAATCAATGAGATAAAATAATGTGCTGTTGTTTTGTTTTGAGTGTCAAAGGTTATTTACAAATCATTCTTTTGAGTTTTAATTTCAATTTCAACATACTGTCCCAACTTTTTCTGATTTAGGGTTGTTGATATACTATGCTGAATACTATAAATACGTTATTAGGGCCCGAGCACCAGAGGTGCAAGGCCTCTGTTATTCACCAGAGGCTGCTGCACCAGAGGTGCAAGACCCTATTGTTTTTGTACAGATTCTTTATTATTATTATTATTAATACAGGGGTGGCACAGTGGTGTAGTGGTTAGCGCTGTCGCCTCACAGCAAGAAGGTCCGGGTTCGAGCCCTGTGGCCGGCGAGGGCCTTTCTGTGCGGAGTTTGCATGTTCTCCCCGTGTCCGCGTGGGTTTCCTCCGGGTGCTCCGGTTTCCCCCACAGTCCAAAGACATGCAGGTTAGGTTAACTGGTGACTCTAAATTGACTGTATAGTAGGTGTGAATGTGAGTGTGAATGGTTGTCTGTGTCTATGTGTCAGCCCTGTGATGACCTGGCGACTTGTCCAGGGTGTACCCTGCCTTTCGCCCATAGTCAGCTGGGATAGGCTCCAGCTTGCCTGCGACCCTGTAGAACAGGATAAAGCGGCTAGAGATAATGAGATGAGATGAGATTATTAATACACACTTGGCCATTTTTGAGGTGGTTCCCATGGGCAAAAACTCATGAAATTTGGTACACACATCAGTCCTGGCCACCACTACTCAGGGATAGAGACTTGGCCCTGGGTGTGTCCAGGGGAATCCATAGCACTCCCACATGCCATTGAGACTTCTGGCCGGTATATAGTTTCACCTGTCGATGTCAAATGTGGTAGGTGTGTGGGGTGCCCCAAGATGAAAAAATTGTGATGTATATTATATTAGCCAGTTGAACTGCAAAGGGATTTGCAATATCTTGCAAGACGTTGAAAAGATGAAACAATAAATTTATATGTTAAGCCACACAAACAGTAAATGTGTCATTAATTAGCCATGCATTGCCTGATATGGCTCAAACTTCACAAGTTATAGGATATGATGGTTCTGATGATATCCACATGCCCAAAGTGACCCTCTGGTATAGCGCCACCATTTGGACCTGGACAGTAATGACTCCATTGCCTAAAAACTCAAACTCATGAAATTTGGTGCACACATCAGTCCTGGCTACCACTACTCAGGGATCAAGGCTTGACCCCAGGTGTGTCTGAGAGACTCCATAATGCCCCCACATGTCATTGAGACTTCTGCCTGGTATATACAGTAGTTTCAACTATCTGTGCTACATTTGATAGGTGTGTGGGGTGCCCCAAGACAAACAAAATTGTAATGTACACTGTATTAGCCATACTCAACAGGAAGTGAGTTATTTTTGGTTTTGTGCGTTTTGACACGTTACATTTTGACATACTTCTCCTAGGCAATTTGTTGTTCATGCCAGATTTGGTATACGTGATGTCAAGATGTTGCTGACTTTGAATTGTGAAGGAACTTGCGATATCTTGCAAGATGTTGAAATGGCAAAACAATAAATTTATATGTTAAGCCATACAAACAGGAAGTGTGTCATAAATTCACCATGCATTGCCTGATATGGCTCAAACTTCACAGGTTATAGGATATGATGGTTCTGATGATATCCACATGCCCAAAGTGACCTTCTGGTATAGCACCACCATTTGGACCTGGACAGTAATGACTCAATTGCCTAAAAACTCACTACTGGTGGTGAACACATCAGATACCTAGGCTTTTGTCACATATCTCAGATGTGTGTGCATTGTATGATGACCACATGTGACGGGTCGCAGAACCAGAGGGGTAAGGGCACCTCATTGCCGCTTGCGGCTATATTTCATATTGTATTCAGATCATACATACTGTATATAGAGTAGATATATTGTATTTCTCTGTATTTTCTGAGCACTATATTGTACTTTTATTTACCTTTATGGTACAAAACTGCAAGTCACAAGCCTATATCATGAAATGTCTATATCCGTGAAATATTATTTTGTTAGATATGCTGAATCATCAGTACATTGCCTCATACACAGTCTTGCATTGACATATTTTGTAAAATTACATTATATTAACAGCATTCAGCAGATGCTCTTATCTAGAGCGATGTACAACATACCCAGTGCAGCCTGGGGAGCAGTTGGAGGTGCGGTGCCTTGCTCAAGGGCACTTCAGCCATTCCTGCTGGTCCAGGGAATCAACCTAGCAACCTTTTGGTCCCAAAGCTGCTTCTCTAACCATTAGGCCATGGCTTCCCCCAAATCCAAGTTGTCTTTTAATTTAATAGTTATGTTGATCAGGTGCTTATACCTACTAATGAACAAAACACTTTAAAGAATGTGCTTTCATGTCTATTTGTTGAACCAGAATGTTGGAAACCTTTATAAACTTTTATAAAAGCTACCATAGTTTTTGTCTCATGAAAAAAAGTCACTTACACAGGGTCTGATCATGAACAGTAGACGTACAAACACAAACTCTCCTTGACTGCTTGCATGAATCGAATGAGGTAATGTATCTTAATCTTGTCTTTGCTCCCTTTTGTGACTATGAAAGCACATTTGTTCTTTTTCCCCTCCAGATCCTTTTTATTGATGAAGGTTGAAAAAGAGGGCTTGTGTCTTTTAAGTGGCCATGAAGCCCACAGAAGTGCTGGAAGAAAGCATGAGAAGCACACAGAGACAGCCTGAATGTATTCCTGCTTTTAGAGCTTATAGGGATAAACTTGCTGCTGTCACTGCACATGCTATAAAGGAGGATATTGTTGAACTGCAGCACATTAACTGGAAGAAACCTTGTTATCATGAATTCAAAAACCCAAAGTCATCTGAGAAGGAAAAGGACTGCAGCTGGTGAGGCAACCTATTAAAGTGTATCATTTTATATTCTTACTACTGAACTGTCGAAAAAAGCATAAAAGCCTCATCTCTCTGCACTTATGGTCTCATTTACATGATTTGAATAGAACATCATTTGTTACTTTGGGCTGCACTTTGCAACTTCAGAACGGTCAGATATCCAAGAGATTAGCTGTCCTCTGCTACAAAACAATTATAGACTAACTATCAATACTGTTTTAGATGCATAACGTACAGTATACAGTATATCTTCCCCTACTGGTAAAAAGAAATACGCAAAACTGTAGGTATGGATAGGGAACAACATCAAGGAAAAATCAACATAAAGTGCCCATGTGCCTTGGTCCAGATTCTACAAATCTCTGGAACTGTATTGGAGAGATGTGAAAGGTATTCCTTTCTTTCTATTAGTCATTTAATGATTGTAGGGGAGAATGCTGTGTTACATGTTGCTCGAAGTCTTCCATTGACTTCTTGAGATCTGGCGAGTGTGGAGGCCATGGCATATGATTTACATCATTTTTATACTAATCAAACCATGCAGAGAGCCTTGTGGATGTGGTATCCTGGAAGAGAATACTCTCATCAATATTTAGAAAAGTTTCATTCCTGGAGAAAGGAAAGGTGAGCAGGCAGAATAATTTTGTGTTGATTTGTTTTGAACCTTCCTACCAAGGTGAGACAATCCCTGCAATGATGCAAATCTGAGCAGATACAATACAACACTTTATAGAAATATTTTCCTCATGATTCCTCATTAATCTCTTCTATCAAAGCATGTGTTCACATGATAGTATGGTGGATTTGATCTAAAATTGATCATAAGTTTTTGTACAAACTTGGAGATTCCATACCAGCTCTAGTGCACAAAAAAGGGGACGTACCAAATACTAAGAGATTTGTATGTGTGAAAGAAAAAAACAAATGAAAATGTGTCAGTAAGCTTTAGTTAGTGCTTTATTCATGCTTACTGAATATCCCTGAAATGATTTAACATTGTATCATGCCAGTACAATTAACAGTTGTTCCACAAAATCGAGCCATACATGAGCTGATAGCTGATGAGGTCTGTAGCGCCGAGTTGGCTATAAGCCATGTACAGTGTCTCGCAAAAGTATTAATCCCCATTGGTGTTTGTCCTGTTTTGTTGCATTACAAGCTGGAATTAAAATGGATTTTGTGAGGGTTAGCACCATTTGATTTACACAACATGCCTGCCACTTTGAAAGTGCAAATTGTTCTTTTATTGCGACATGAACAATAATTAATATGGAACCCCCCCACCAGAAACCTGGAGTGTGCATAGGTATTATTCCCAAAATAAGAGCTGGTCCAATCAATTCACTTCATAACTCACATAATTAGTTGTTTAAGAGCCACCTGTGTGCAGTCAAAGTGTCACATGATCTGTCACATGATGTCTGTATAAATCAACATGTTCTGGAAGGACCCTGACTCTGCAACATTAGTCATACTAAGCAAGCAACATGAGAACCAAGGAGCACTCTAAACAGGTCAGAGACAAAGTTGGGGAGAAGTATAGATCAGGGTTGGGTTATATAAAATATCCCAAACTTTGAATATCCCAGGGAGCACCATTAAATCCATTATAGCAAAATGGAAAGAATATGGCACCACTACAAACCTGACAAGAGAAGGCTGCCCACCAAAACTTGCAAGGGGGACATTAATCAGAGATGCAACAAAGACACCAAAGATAACACTGAAGGAGCTGCAAATATCTACAGCGGAGATGGGAGTATCTGTCCACAGGACCCCTTTAAGCTGTACACTCCACAGAGAGGGATTTTATGGAAGAGTGGCCAGAAAAACAAAACAAAACAAAACTAAGAAACCACATTTGGAGTTTGCCCAACAGCATGTGGCAGACTCCCCAAACACATGGGAGAAGATTCTCTGTTCAAATGAGACTAAAATTGATCTTTTTGGCCATCATGGGAAATGCCGTGTGTGGCGCAAACCCAACAACCTGAGAACACCATCCCTACAGTGAAGCATGGTGGTGGCAGCATCATACTGTGGGGATATTTTTCATCTGCAGGGACAGAAAAGCTGGTCAGGATTGAAGGAAAGATGGATGGCACTAAATACAGGGCAATTCTGGAGTAAAACCCTGTGTGAGTCAGCCAAAGGTTTGAGACTGGGACGAAGGTTCATATTCCAGCAGGACAATGACCCTAAACATACGGCTAAAGCTACACTGGAGTGGTTTAAAGGAAAACATTTAAATGTCTTGGAATGGCCTAGTCAAAGCCCAGACCTCAATCCAATTGAGAATCTGTGGCATAACTTGAAGATTGCTGTACACCAACACAGCCCATCTAACTTGAAGGAGTTGGAACAGTTTTGCTTTGAGGAATGGGCAAAAATCCCAGTGGCTAGATGTGCTAAGCTAATAGAGACATATCCCAAGAGACTTGCAGCTGTAATTGCAGGAAAAGGTGGCTCTACAAAGTATTGACTTTTTTTTGGGGGGGGGTGAATACCTATACACACTCCAGATTTTTGGTTTTTCATCTCATCTCATTATCTCTAGCCGCTTTATCCTGTTCTACAGGGTCGCAGGCAAGCTGGAGCCTATCCCAGCTGACTACGGGCGAAAGGCGGGGTACACCCTGGACAAGTCGCCAGGTCATCACAGGGCTGACACATAGGCACAGACAACCATTCACACCTACAGTCAATTTAGAGTCACCAGTTAACCTAACCTGCATGTCTTTGGACTGTGGGGGAAACCGGAGCACCCGGAGGAAACCCACATGGACACAGGGAGAACATGCAAACTCCGCACAGAAAGGCCCTCGTCGGCCACGGGGCTCGAACCCGGACCTTCTTGCTGTGAGGTGACAGCGCTAACCACTACACCACCATGCCGCCCCCATTTCTGTTTTTTTTTTCCATCTTAATTATTGTTCATATCACAATAAAACAACAATTTTCACCTTTAAAGTCGTAGGCATGTTGTGTAAATCAAATGGTGCTAACCCTCCAAAAATCCATTTTAATTCCAGCTTGTAATGCAATAAAACAGGACAAACATGAAAGGGGATGAATACTTTTGCAAGAGACTGTACGACCAGATTGAGTGGAATAACTGTTTTATTCTATCCTTATTCACTGGATTTTGAGAAATTTTTATTTTTTTCAAATTCAATAAATAAAAACTTTATACAAAACATTCAACAAAATCATTTTCGCTAAGAATGTAAACAAACCGGCAAAATGACAGTAGCAATTTGTGAAAAATACGATAATAATAATTCTTGAAAAAATAAGAAAAAGAGACATTCTTACCATCAAATACTTTATTCCATATTTCGTTGCTTTTTTATATTTTTTGGGGTTTTGTTTTCGAGTAGAGTTTTTATTTTGTCCTTGGTTGGTTCAGCAACACACTCCGCCATTTTGTTTTTTTCTAGTCACAGTATATGAGCTGACATCCTCGTAGTAGAGTAGCCAATCAGAGTGCATGATTACTCATATCCAGTGAATGTAGATAGAATAATAGTGAATATACTGTATATAGAGCAAGTTATTTTTATTCTATACTGGGAATTGAATACAGATACAGTGTGTGTATATATATATATCTCATCTCATCTCATTATCTCTAGCCGCTTTATCGTTCTACAGGGTCGCAGGCAAGCTGGAGCCTATCCCAGCTGACTACGGGCGAAAGGCGGGGTACACCCTGGACAAGTCGCCAGGTCATCACAGGGCTGACACATAGACACAGACAACCATTCACACTCACACCTACGGTCAATTTAGAGTCACCAGTTAACCTAACCTGCATGTCTTTGGACTGTGGGGGAAACCGGAGCACCCGGAGGAAACCCACGCGGACACGGGGAGAACATGCAAACTCCACACAGAAAGGCCCTCGCCGGCCCCGGGGCTCGAACCCAGGACCTTCTTGCTGTGAGGCGACAGCGCTAACCACTACACCACCGTGCTGCCCATATATATATATATATATATATATATATATATATATATATACTGTATGTATATATATATATAGTTTCATTTGCTTTTCTGGCAACTGACTTTTGCTACAAGAGACAAACTGTACAATTTCCTGTTTTCCTGTATCTTTCAACTAAACATTGCAGGAGTTTGAAGTCTGCTGGTGCGTAAGTTACTAGTCAAAAGTTTGCACACCCCTTCTATTTCAATGTTTTCTTCTTTATTTTTATTAATTGAAAGTCACTTCATCTATTAAAGTAATGATGGATGTCGTTTCTCTTTACTTAGTTGAGCGGTTCTTGACATAATATGGATTACTACAGTTGTGGAATTGGGCTATTTACTGTATTTTTATTATTTACTATTTACTGTTACCATGAGCTGGCCTAGTGGTTAGCGTGTCCACCTCTCAACCGGGAGATCATAAGTTCTCCTTGTGGTCAGGTCATACCAAAGCTCATCATAAAAATGGTACCTACTGCCATCTGACAAGGCATACTCCGATACAGATGTGAGTGGGGAGTCAAACTCTCGCGGTTACCAGCGGACCAGCCCCCCACTGTAACCCTAGCTGTATAATAGGCAGGAGGCCGAGGGCTTTAGAAGCGGAGATTGACGCCGCCCAATGTGCCTTAAGGGTCTGGTTAGTACTGGGACAGGAGACTGCTTGGGAAGACCAGGTTCTGGCACAGGAGGGACTTTGACTCTTTACTGTTTGATCTCAAACGCATTAAAGGAACAGTCCACCGTACTTCCATAATGAAATATGCTCTTATCTGAATTGAGACGAGCTGCTCCGTACCTGTCCGAGCTTTGCGCGACCTCCCAGTCAGTCAGACGCAGTCAGACGCGCTGTCACTCCTGTTAGCAATGTAGCTAGGCTCAGTATGGCCAATGGTATTTTTTGGGCTGTAGTTAGATGCGACCAAACTCTTCCGTGTTTTTCCTGTTTACATAGGTTTATATGACCAGTGATATGAAACAAGTTCAGTTACACAAATTGAAACGTAGCGATTTTCTATGCTATGGAAAGTCCGCACTATAATGACAGGCGTACTAACACCTTCTGCGCGCTTCGGCAGCGCATTGATATCTGAGCTCCGTATCAATGTGCTGCCGAAGCGCGCAGAAGGTGTTAGTACGCCTATCATTATAGTGCGGACTTTCCATAGCATAGAAAATCGCTACGTTTCAATTTGTGTAACTGAACTTGTTTCATATCACTGGTCATATAAACCTATGTAAACAGGAAAAACGTGGAAGAGTTTGGTCGCATCTAACTACAGCCCCAAAAAATACCATTGGCCATACTGAGCCTAGCTACATTGCTAACAGGAGTGACAGCGCGTCTGACTGCGTCTGACTGACTGGGAGGTCGCGCAAAGCTCGGACAGGTACGGAGCAGCTCGTCTCAATTCAGATAAGAGCATATTTCATTATGGAAGTACGGTGGACTGTTCCTTTAAGAAGGCAAGAAATTGCATTAATTAACTTTCGATGAGACACACCTGTTAAATGAAAAACATTCCAGGTGACTACCTCATGAAGCTGGTTAAGATAATGCCAATAGTGTACAAAGTGTCATCAAGGTAAACGCAAGGTACTTTATTCCACATATGTTCCAGATGTTATTTCATAGTTTTGATGTCTTTGGTACTGTTCTACAATGTAGAAAATAGCCAAAATACAGAAGAACCTAAGAATGAGTAAGGGTGTCCAAATTTCTGACTGGTACTGTATTTTGTTGTATCATATACAGTAGATATAAAAAATGTACACACCCTGTTAAAATGATAGGTTTTTCTGATGTAAAAAAAAATGAGACCACAATGAATAATTTCAAAACTTTTCCCACCTTTAATGTGACCTAGAACCTGTACAATTCAACTGAAAAACAAACAAATCTGTTAGGGGCGAAAAACATAAAAAATAAAAAAACGTACAATAAGCTGATTGCATAAGTGTGCACACCCTTAAACTAATACTTTGTTGAAGCACCTTTTGATTTAATTACAGCATTCAGTCTTTTTGGGTCGGAGTCTATCAGCCTGCCACATCTAGACTTGGCGATATTTGCCCACACTTCCTTGCAAAAGCGCCCCAAATCTGTCAGATTGCGAGGGCATCTCTTGTGCACAGCCCTCTTCAGGTCACCCCACAGATTTTCAATTGGATTTAGGTCTGGGCTCTGGCTGGGCCATTCCAAAACTTTAATTTTCTTCTGGTGAAGCCATTCTTTTGTTGATTATGATGTATGCTTGAGGTCATTGTCATGCTGAAAGATGAAATTCCTCTTTATCTTCAGCTATCTATCAGACTCCTGAAGGGCCAAAATTGACTGGTATTTAGAACTGTTCATAATTCCCTCCACCTTGACTAAAGCTCCTGTTCCAGCTGAAGAAAAACAACCCCAAAACATGATACCGCCACCACCATGCTTCACTGTGGGTACGGTGTTCTTTTGGTGATGCACAGTGTTGTTTTTGCGCCAAACATACCTTTTGGAATTGTGGCCAAAAAGTTTAACCTTGGTTTCATCAGACCATAACACATTTCCCCACATGCTTTTGGGAGAGTTGATGTGTTTTTTTTTTTTTTGCAAAATTTAGCTGGGCCTGGATGCTTTTCTTTGTAAGAAAAGGCTTCCGTGTTGCGACCCTACCCAATAGTCCAGATATATGGAGAATACGGGAGATTGTTGTCACATGTAGTACACAACCAGTACTTGCCAGAAATTCCTGCAGCTCCTTCAGTGTTGCTGTCGGCCTCTTGGCAGCCTCCCTGACCAGTTTTTGTCTTGTCTTTTCATCAATTTTGGAGGGACGTCCAGTTCTCGGTAATGTCACTGTTGTCCCATATTTTCTCCACTTCTTGATGACTGTCTTCACTGTGCTCCATGGTATATCTAATGGCGTGGAAATATTTTTGTCCCCTTCTCCTGGCTGATACCTTTCAACAGTGAGATCCCTCTGATGCTTTGTAAGCTCTCTGTGAACCCTGGCTTTTGCTGGAGGAGGCAACTGAGTAAATGTCTGAACTTTATCTGGGGTTAATCAGAGTCATTTTAATTGATGGCAGATGTGAACCCAAAAAGACTGAATGCTGTAATTAAATCAAAAGGTGCTTCAACAAAGTATTAGTTTAAGGGTGTGCATACTTAAACTAATAAGTTTTTTTTATGTTTTTCCCCCCTAACAGATTTGTTTGTTTTTAAATTGAATTGTACAGGTTCTAGGTCACATTAAAGGTGGGAAAAGTTTTGAAATTATTTATTATGGTCTCATTTTTTTACCATCAGAAAAACCTATCATTTTACCGGGGTGTGTATACTTTTTATATCCACTGTATGTTACTGTAATGGTGACCATTTAAGCAGTTAATCGATTCTTATGGAAGATGACATGCTCTGGTTTTGAATTCCATGTTGAGAAAATACTGTCTGAGTTTGTAACCAGTAAGCATAGCAAGAAATGAATGTTCACACATTAACCCTTTAATGTTATGGCTTCTTATACAGCTGTTTATATTAGCGTACTGTATATCGTTCAAGAGGGAAATGTATGCAGCTACTAGAGTGAAGAATGCAAGTTTGGCTCTGCAAATTGAACCTGGGATTACTATTAATTCAACTGGATCAAATTCATCGCATTGTTTATTTTTTTTTTATTCCCACTGTCCACCTACTCTAAACTCCTCAGGCGGCGAGAACATGTGGATTTCTCTGGAATGAGAATCGAGTGGGCTGCAACACACTATTTGTCTTTTATTTCTTACCAGCTACCCACTGATGCCAAACAAAAAGTGCCACCAGGTAAATTCTCAGTACACTGTAAAATGCAGAATGCATTTTAAGCAGTGTGCTTTATTCTACGATGCTCCTTAAGGATTAAGCTCCATTATGCATAGAACAGCACAGAAGTATTTTGATCTTGCCTCAGCAATCAGGAATATTTGCCATCTATAAATGCCTTTACCTTGCTTTGGTGTGCCTGCTTTTGGGAAGCGCGTTGGGCCAATTTAAGTGATATGTGATATCCAAGCCACTGCAAAGCAGTCCCTTTCTAAGGGAAATAATGATACATGAAAGTCATTAAAAGGTGTGTGTGTGTGTGTGTGTGTGTGTGTGTGTGTGTGTGTGTGTGTGTGTGTGTGAGATGAAATTAATGAATCCCTTCCAGCCTTCTGTGGACATGTATTGGGAAAACAGCCTCTGTTTTGTTCATTAGTCATTACTGGCTACTAAGTTACATGGTTTCAAATGAAAAATTGACACAAACTAATAAATAAAATAAATAAATATATAAATAAATAAATATGTACATACAGTGGGGTCCAATAGTCTGAGACCACACCGAAAATCTGTTTTCTTTCTTTTTTTTTCTTTTAAACTTAAAATAGGAAATAAACAGAAGCTTTTATAATTTTATAATTTGAAACAAATCAAGTAAACATGAAATATCTTGAATATTTAATAGTCAAGATTATGTACTATTTCTAGGTCCCGATTTAAATATACGCAACTTTCTGATGACGACCATGTTAACTGCTTTTTACCAAAGGTCAGATTTTCCCTGATGTCGAATCGCTTCCTTTGAAGAACGTGTTCAGATGGATTTGATCTAAAATAGATCATGAGGTTTTACACAAAGTTTTGGCGTCCATGCCCACTGTCGTTAAAGCAAAATGGGGACGTACCAAATCGTATGGAAGTCTGATATTCATGCGAACACTTCAAAGATGCTACTTTTCATTCAAGTTGTTGTCAAGAATGTAATTTGTAATGAAAATTGTTGCATTACATTCGAAAAGAGTGCACTTTGGAAACATTTCCACGAGCAAATTTAGAGTTTTGGATTCCATTATGTGTGTCGTTATGCATATATATATTTATAGGGAGCCCTGTAGCTACGTTTCATGACTGTAGATTATTGCTGTTTTGAGGGAATTAGGGCTATTAATCATGATTAATGTTCTCCCTGATTCTCAGACCACCTGCAAGTGGTGGGAACGAAAGAGCAAGGAAAGAGAAAGGCAAAATGGAAAAGACATACGGTACACGACACTCTGAGAAAATGTAGAGCCCAAAGGATTCTTCGGTTGTCCTTCTGGCGAAACCTTTAAAGGTTCAGTGTTGAACCATTTCCCTGTCTGAAATGGATTTGGTAGAAGCTACAAATCTTCAGTTATCCTTTGTACCCGTAAAGAACCCTTGATGTATCTTTTGAAGAGTATATCAGGCTCTTCATTTTGTTTACTCTCTTATGCAACTGTAATCAACATTTTCTATTAAAGTCAAGTAGTAGTAGTAGTAGTTATTACATCTACGATACTTTTCTCCTTCATCATTATCATCTATTTGACAAAATGAGTCCCTCACTCATATTGGAGTGTTATTCTCATGAGAAAAAGAGGTCATGAATCATCCATAATGTGACAGGAAGGATTAGCCATAAAGCCTGGAGGAGCCTTGGAGTCGCACAAAACACTACCTGCTAGGAGACAAAACATTCCTTGTCAGCCTATTAATAACATACTGCTGAGGAGAAGTGCTTTAGAGCAGGAAAGAGGATGGAATTACACTGTGTCTATAAATATCTATAAACCAAGAAAACAAAGACTTTTTAAGAAAATTTTTTTTAATAAACACAATAAGAAAAACATCGCTCCTTCATGAACTGTAAATAAAGGCAGTGACAGCATGTCTGAGATGAACAAATTTGACAGTTTATTTGTTGAATGAAAACATATGTTTGAAAATGACTTGGCCTGGAAAAACTCTGCTTCTGGAATCTGCTTAAAGCCCAAACAGCAGCCCTTCCTCTGTTGCTCTTATGCCCCGGATAGCTGACTGAAGTGTGTAGAGGAGGATGCTGGGATCTGGCATCAGCTTGGTGCAGTAAGGGGCCGAACTCCGGTTCCTGCTGAACTGAGCCAGTGCGTGCTTTACCAACTGTTATCAGCTCAGTAGGCACAGGAGGATGAGCCCAGTCCTCCTTTTTCCTGCCACTGAGTTGTCAGAATCAACCTTCTATCAGCTCGTCCATATGGAAAAAAATCCAACATAATCTTTTTCAAATTGTCAAAGTCTCATCACAAGTCACAAATTCCCAAAATATACACTCACCAGCCGGCCACTTTAATAGGAACTTGTTCTTGATTCTAAGATCCCTGTTCTTGGCTGCAGGAGTGGAACCCAATGTTGCATGCTGAGATGCTTTTCTGCTCAGCACGGTTGTAAAGAGTTGCTATGAGGAACTTCCTGGCAGCTTGAACCAATCTGGCCATTTTCCTCTGCACTCTCTTATCAACAAGGCGCTTGTTTCCACCCGCAGAACTGTGGCTCACTCACTCTGTGTTTTTTGTTTTTCGCACCATTCTGTGTAAACTCTGTCGTTGAAACTGTTGTGTGTGAAAACCCCAGGAGATCAGCAGTTTCAGAAATACTCACTCAAACCAGTCCATCTGGCTCAAACTAACACCCATGCCACCACAGTGAAAGAAAGTCACACTTTGAGATCACTTTGATTAAAACTGTTAATGTTAATGTTATTATTAATGTCTGTTGTGGCCCAAATGAGGATGGGTTCCCTTTGGGTCTGGTTCCTCTTGAGGTTTCTTCCTCATGTCGTCTGAGGGAGTTTTTCCTTGCCACCGTCGCCACAGGCTTGCTCATTAGGGATAGATTAGGGATCAAATTAGCTCATGTTTAAAGTCATTAATATTCTGTAAAGCTGCTTTGCGACAATGTCTGTTGTTAAAAGCGCTATAGAAATAAACTTGACTTGACTTGATCACAATTTTTCCCCATTCTGATGTTGGAACACTGTGAACATTAACTGAAGCTCTTGATTTGCATCCGCGTGATTTTATGCATCGTGCCGCTGGCAAGGGATCGGCTGATTAGACAACTGCATCAACCAGCAGGAGGATGCATGGGTGTTCCTAATAAAGTGGCCGGTGAATGGATCACTTCACACTGTCCCGGATTTGTCGCTGTCTTAAATTTCCTTGTCAAGCTGAAATTTTCCGTCGGTGTATCATGTACGGTATTTGACGTGGTTCTCGTTTCTCATCGTGTAAGCCGTCGGATCTATGACAGCTCTTTTCATTATGGTCCCTTATACATTATTACTGTGAATGGAGTGGTTCTTAACGGCTAAAAGTCATCCTGTTTCTTTGAACAATCCTTTTTCATGATTTTGTAAAGACTTGTCTACTCGTCAGTGAATTATGACACGTATAGCCTTTTCCATCCAGATGTCCCGATCAAAACCTATATTGTGGGTGTATGACTTGTTTGAAATGGTTCTTGATGTGGCTTTTTGTGTAGCTCAGTTCATTTTTGCTTTTGTAAACACAGACCCGGTCTTAGACATGAAAGTGTTCAAGCTATACTGTGCTTAAACGATGATTTATTTGCCTGTTTGCACTTGAGAAACATGTCTTAGCCTATATAGTTGCGATATGTAACAGTTATTCCACGAAATTGAGTCATACATGAGCTGATACGCGCCGAGTCGGCTATAAGCGATGTACGACGAGATTGAGTGGAATAACTGTTTTATGATATCCAAATTCACTGGATTGTGAGAAACAGAGCGTTTTTATTTTTATTTTTTGCAAATGCGATAAATAAAACTTTATACAAAACGCCCGACACAATAATTTCCGCTTAGAATGTAAACAAACTGGCGAAATGACTGTAGCAATTTGTGAAAAATGCTCTAATAATAATAATAATTCTTGATTTTTTTTTAAATAAATATGTTCTCACCATCAAATACTTTCATTCCATATTTTGTTGCTTTTTTTTGTATTTTTTTTAGTTTTGTTTTCGAGTAGAGTTTTTATTTCGTCCTCGGTTGTTTCAGCAACACGCACCGCCATTTTGTTTTTCTCTACTCACGGTATATGAGCTGATATCCTAGTAGTAGAGTAGCCAATCAGAGTGTGCGATTGCTCATATCCAGTGAATATGGATAGAATAAACTGTATTATTCAGCATGTGCATGTTCCTATAGATATGAACTTTGTTTACAAATTGTCACAATGACACAGTACTGATTGAGGATCAGTTTCTTTTTCATTTGTATAGAAATTGTGATTCAAATATGACAGGAAAAGCTTACCGTAGGTCAGTGCTGTTTACTCTTTGAGTCTTTACACATGGTGCCTGGATTACTGCCTTCCAGCCATTCTGAGAATTAGCCTCAGAGGAGCGGAACTTAGCCACTGTGAACACGGCCTTTTCCCAGATCTGTTCACAAAGCAAGCCAAGTCCTGCACCTCACGAAACATCGCAGAGTGATGCTTAGCATTCAAATGCCATCTTATCGGAGCCAAGCGTTCTTCTTGTGAGTTCACATGCTTGTCCAAGATCTTCTTTTTCAAGCTGTCGTTCTTGTTTTTCTGCCTTCTACCACACCATAACCCAAAGATCATAGATGTCGTTATGGTTACTGGCAGAGTCTGAATGAGGAGAGCGGTCATTTCAGCTCGTTTCCACTTGCATACACGTTATTACATTTTAACGATGATTGGAAGCGCTTCCTGGGATAATTCTTCCACAATGGAGGTCATCGGGGGAAAATATAAACCAATCAATCTATGATGAAACGAGATGGTAAAAAAAAAAGTGCGTTGTAGTAAATTTTTTTTACAAGACCAATAAAATATCCTATTCAGCACGAGCGCTGCAAAGTTTCTGTTTTTCTTTGCCTCATATCCACGTGCCTAATGAACTCGTTATCACATTTTTTTTCTTTCCCCAGCATACACTTATGCATCAAATTATGATGGCGATAGTAATGCCAATTCTTTCCACATGTAGATTTCAAAGACCACCTCGAGTCTTGAGTATAGAAGCCACAGTCTTTTTTATACCGAGATCCCACATACGTCTGCATGGCACCAAAGTCCTGTATCCCTTTCCAATTCATAAAACCACAGTCATCAGTTGGAGACTGGATGTTTATACTCTGAAATGCGTTTATGAAAGACATTTCGTGCTCTGTTTGGAGCCTATATTTACTGTATATTCAAAAGTTCGCCTCCGTAGCAGACGGGCCATCTTTACAGCCTCTGAGATTTGCCTTTGGGAGATGACTGAAACCAGGGCCAGCTGCTGTGTGTAGAAAATGAGATGCAGGGTAAAGGCAAATACAGCAGAGGACATGTCAGAGGACATTTGGAGCCTATACTCGTCGAAGCGAGTGGCCTGCAGCTGGTTGGAAATCCCTGGCAATGTGATTTTCTGATTTAGTCCCAAATCACTCTGCCAGGAATCCCTCCAGCTGCCCCAGTGAGGAGAGAGCAAGAGGAAAAAAGACTTGGCTGCAGTTGTTCACACTCTAGGCTTGGTCAGTCATCACCCATTAATTACACACACACACACACACACACACACACACACACACACACACACACACACACACAAACCATACCAATGCATATCATACAGTCTCATCTTTCACATTTTACTCATAGGACCCATTTGCCGAGGCTCACCTGAGAAAACACATGCTCAATAGAGCCTCAGTGTCCTGTGTTTGCGTGACCTTCTGACAGCATGGGGAGGTGTGTGTATGCGTGTCAGCATACTCGACGTTCACTTCAGCGGTGACAAGAGAAGTCCTTTCACATCACGAATTATGAACAGCTTTGGAAACGTACGTCACTCATGTGAACATGACTGTCACCGAACCTTACATTCAGATAAGTATGGACACGGACATGACAACGGTGAAATAATAGGACTCACAATCCAGTCAGATGTGTTCCCAAAATTTCAACATGGAGTAGTTCAGAACACTGATCAGACAACATGACTGAAGTGACGCCATTCACCATTGCCCTGTGCATGTGGAGACGTTTAGATGGAGTCATCTCTCATCAACGTGGCCATAACCAGTGTAGAATTGTGTTATGGGGCATATTAAAAGAGAACTGAAGGCAAATTTTTTTATATCAATATTCTATGCAATTTTATTAAATATAGGAATGCATTTTTGATAGCTATTTTGTCACTGCTAGAGCAAGTTCTGAGTGTTTGAAATGTGCTATGGAATATATCAGTCCATATGTCAAAGCAATGGCCATAAACGAGATTCGTTGAGACCTGTGCGAGACATCGTAGGACGGAAGTAAAACATACAGCAGAAATGAAAGTGACCAACCCTGTGTCCGAAATCACTCACTCATTCACTCATTCACTACTCCCTATAGAGGGAATTACTATATAGAGGACTATAGTGAGCTCATTGGTAAAATAAAAAAACGCTTTTGGACACTACTCCATCACGCTGGTATTTACGTCATTACTGTCACACAATTAAAACGTGCCAGATCAGTCGGCTGGTGGGTTTTCAAAATAAACACACGCATGTATTTTTGTGATAAATCCATATTATACTGAGTGTATTTCCTACCTTAATCAATACAAAGTCCCTGCATCTTTCAGTTCTTTTAAAATCAAGGCTGAATACTTTCTTCTTTGCCGCTGCCTTTTATTCAATCAAATCTGAGACTTTTAATTTGATTTCTTTCAGCGCGACCGCAATGCATGATGGGATCTATCACTTTGGTTAGTGACCATCGTTGGAGACTACTTTTCGTGATGCATTGTGGGATACTTTGAGTGCACTATGTAGGGTGTAAATAATCGTCACTAAGGTTCCGGACAGCACTACAAAATGGCGTCCTCACTATATAGTGCCCTATATAGTGAGTAGGGCACGATTTCAGACATGGGATAGTCAAAAGACGCGTGCGCTCTCTCTCTTTCGAATGCTGATGTAATCAAGCTGGAAGTTTTGTTTGTTTTGACAGCAATCAGGAAAGCTTGAAAAAAGTAGGCGGTAATCGTCATTTAAACTCATTTTTGTGCAATACTTCGTTTGGAAAACAGTTTTCAAAATAGCGGCACTGACACCTGGCTGACACTTGACGCTTCGAAGTCTCGCACAAGTCTGGTGAAGATCGCGTGGATAAGCGACGCCTGCAATGGACCAAACAAACTAAATTCAACATGGCTAAAAACCAAATAAGCCGATAAGTATAATATTTAATTGCAATTAGTTGCCAATACGAGCCACGATATAAGGTTACTAAAACCCCAAACGTAATTGAATAACACGTTAATTAAGAAATAAAGCAAGTTTAAAAATGACTTCAGTTCTCCTTTAATAAGCCAGAAGGACGCTCCAGTCTCCAGCAAATGCTAATGGTTGCTGTATTTTTTTTTTCTCCCCCGTCCTTTGAAATACACTAAAGCAAAGCAAAGCAAAGACATATTCTTCTGTCTGGACCAAAGGGTTTTAATATTGCACAGTACACAGAAAGCATTGCAACAGTCTTACTTTCCCGAATGGCACATAACGTCTTGTTTCTTCAAAGTCCACTCCCAATAAGTAGCTCTCCAGATATTTTCTCCAGATGCTCTCTAATGACATGGAACAGATCTGAAAAGGTGAGAAGAAACCTTTTGAACATGGGTAAAACATACTTTGCAGAGTACATGAAGGCACATGACGTGCAAAATGGATGACGTCTGAATAGCCTGAAGATGGATAAATTACTTGGGTCTTTTACACCAATCAGAAAAGAGAGAATCCTTCAAAAACAACTGCAAATATACACTACACAATATCCTAAGTAGACGTTGGGAAAGCTGGACGTTACCTGAACATTAGGAATCAGCATGAGGAATTACATATTGTGGAAATATTGTACATTTAAAATAGATAGAAGATGAAATAATATTACGTACGGGTTTGGCGCATATGCTAAGCATCCATTCCTAATTAGCCAAAGCAAAATAAATGCTGGCTATTCCCCTCTAGGCCAGGCAAAAGAGCAAATATGGCCACTCAAAATATTTATCCCACCGCCGTGAAACGGTGCGAGCAGGAAATACGGAGATACAGTCCAGAATAAACAAGGCGCTCCGTTTCAGTACTTGTGCCATCACTTGAAAGACAGAGACAGACACTCTGTCGATGAAAAAACAAAGCCATGAGACCTTTTAAGCATCACGTTGCTCATTATGCCGGTTTGGCCACATGATTTGGCTTGCCAAACACCCAAAACAACCATAGCAAATGTCTGAGATTTGTCTTATATGATTATTTAATGATTATGCGTTAATAGTTTTACTTTGGCACATGCTGCTTATTGGCACGTGTAAAGAAATGCCGGAGAGCAAAAATGGCTGAAAAATAATTAAATTAAATGTTTCAACATTACTATAAACAGTCAGCAGTCAACCGTAAATGAAACAAGATCAATATTTGGTCTGAGACAAGTCTTTGCTTTAAAAAAAAAAAAGAGTGCAGTTGTATAAGGAAATGAGCTGTAGGTTTTACTGAGCATCTTACAGAACCAGCCGCAGTTCTTCTGGACACTTTGACTGTCACACTCGCTTCTTAATTTTGCACCAAAACCCAGTAGCCTTTATTATGTTTTGTTTGTTTTTTTAATCTGAAAAGTCGTCTCTTGTGTAATATGCTGCTCAGATACACACTTTTTTTTCCTGTAACATTTAATTGTGTGCTGAAAAACTAATGAATGTTTGGAACTTGAATTTTTTTTTTAACTGACTCGATAATGTATTAGTCATAAAATAGAAATCTATACAGTCCTGTATATATTTAATTCCACTCACCAGACTGTTCATAAAATTCGTGGAGCTTATGATGACATTAGATGGCGCTGAAATGCCATTTTGGCATGAGTCACTAGCCACAAAGTTGTTAACATTATCATTAAAAACTCATAGATTAGCAAAAGTGTCAGAACATATGTCAGATCTCTCCCACAGCTTAATATCTCTAAGAAAAGTGTTGCCTCCCATGAATCACCATGACTCAAACTCGCTTCATGCACGTATTATAAAATCTAAAGACACGTCACTTGTGTTACAAGGAAAAAAAAAAGGCCTATTATATATGATCACTGTCCAGAAGACAATTACAGCCCTGTTCATGTAAATCTAATCTATTTTTCATTAATAACACATTTTGCCTATGATTGCTTCGGAAACTGTAGTTAAACCATACAGTCAGTCGGTCCGTGTGTCATTAGTGTTCAGATTTTGAGTGAATGCAGGATGAAATGCTCTCTTTCGACAGATTTGACACCGTTATATTTGACCTGAAAGGAAGAAATGCAGAATATGTCCTCTTGAACATGTCCACTCTGTTAGCAAGTACTGTCCTGTGCTATATTTTGAATGAAAGGATTTGATGTGAAAAGGTCAGCGAGAGCAGATTATTTATTTATTTATTTTTAAATTATTGTTTGCTCTACTCTTCTTTGTGTTTTAAGTAACGTCCTGACGGAAGTACGATTTTAATTTCAGTGTAGTTTTAATGTAAAGAAGTGTTTCAAAAAAAAACACCCTATAAGCGCAAGCGACCTGACTCATGACCTCTGCTCAGGTTGTTTTTTCATTTTTCATTTACACAGAACTGAAGCGTGAAATTCGGATGCGGCGTCTGACGTCTTGTGTTGAGGAGATGTACAGGAGACGCTTTAATCAAGTTTATTAGCTTGACCTGTGCGACTTGGAAAGCTCTGAGAACAATTGCGACAAATCTAGCTTCCGATATTTTGGCCCTAATGCAAAAATGTATGAAAGTACTGTATATGAAGCTGTCGGACCAGGACACATGACTGGACAAGCTCTGCTTACATCACGACCTTGTTCTGGCATGGAGGAAGCACTTAAGTGGACAAAAACAGGCGCTGTATGATTGGAAGCGGGTGGGCCCGTTCCCCAGCCTGATGGTGCAGACAACATTGAGTGTGCGTCTGGTGAAAGGGGGAAAATGGGCGGGGGAGGGATGGTGGCTAGACAAAGTTGTAATGCAGACACACAAGTAAGAATCAAAGTTTGAGCGTTTGGGAATTTCTGAAGGAACGCGAACCTAAAAAAAAAGCCCCTGCTACCTAAAACTCTTTTCACACGCACATGTTCTCACACAGACCCAGAGGGCACACTAGGACAAAAAGCTCACTGCTGCAGACCATACAGACACAACGCTCACACAACGCTCACACAACACTTAGTGAAGTTTCTGCCCTGTACATGCACTTCAAGATCCAATGATAATGAGAGCATTCTGGAAATAATCAGGACACGACATCCGGTTTGTCCAGAAGGCTGGAGAGCTACGTGCCAGGATTTTATATTATCATAGGTATTGCAGTTATATCTACTAATCTCCAGGTTCTAAGAAAGAAAGAAAAAAAGAAAAAACCCCACATGACTTGAAATTGATTGCCGTATTCACTAGATGATGGTAGTGGTGTACGTTTAACCCTTAATGCATACGGTGAAAGAACAAAAGTACAACGAATTGAAGAGGAAAGACAGGTCTTTAGCATTGGTAGAAAATTTTAATGTAAGTATTCATAATTCACAAAAAAAAACCAACAACAGCCTCTTCTGTTTGAACTCAGGTAGTTCCTACTTGCGTTCATCCACGTGGTTGCTTTTTAACGTACTGTGTTTTTTTGTGGGTTTTTTTGTTTGTTTTTTTTTTTACAGATTTTTGGGAAAACTGCATGTTCCTATTATGCACCATGGACATGGAATAATCTGGGAAAGAGCTCAAATTTATATCCATTGATAAATTGAAGATTTATCAATCAGGCCTTCGAGTTCGAATAAGTTGTGGATTTTGTAGATGTCGTTCGTATTCGTATATGCTGTGTGGTTTTGTGAGTCTGCTGTTTTAGCCAGGTCTCTCTTGTATAAGAGATTTTTTTCATCTCAATGAGACTTCCTGGTAAAATAAAGGTCAAACAAACAAACAAACAAACAAACAAACAAACAAACAAACAAACAAACAAACAAACAAACAAACAAACGCCTATAGTATAATTCTACATATAGTACAGTATGTTGGTTTGTGTTGGATTGTGTTGTGTTGCACATATTCAGTAAAGATCTCCATATTCAAGAGAAAAAAAAAACACACACGCATGCACAGGTACTCACAGGAAATGTAATAATTTGCACAAATGATTTAATGAAAAAAAAATCGAGCTCGATTGATTTATTTCCCCTGTGAGGGCTGGAGTAAAAAAAAAAAAAAGACAGTAATTGCACAAATGTGGTCCACATTCGTCAAATTGTGTTCACAAATAAAGCCGTCTTTCAGCAAATGCCTGACAGGCGTTTTTCTGGCCGGCAGCTTAATCAGGAAGCAGAACAACTCTGAAAATTATTTACTGTGCAGCACAGACAGAAGGACTGTGCTGGAGATAAGGTACAATAGGAGGAAACAGCAAGAACTGGGCTCGGACTAAATGCAAGCCCTTTTCACATGATCCAAAATGGGTTCGTGTAGAAATACTCTGTGAAATAGAAAAATAAAAAAATAAATAAATAAACAAACAAATAAATAATATAGGAAACACTTTAGTCGTGCTATCAATGATCTTGTGACTCGCTCTCGGATCCTGTGAATAATACTGAGACGTATGTTGATATTTTGAGACGTCATGATCGACCCTTCTCTTGGATCCCAAATGATTAAAATAAAAGAAAAGTGAATTTTCTCGTTTTTGTGGTGTGAACAGCAGAATCCAAGCGGAGACACACACCGGCCCAAGCCACTGTTTCACAACTGGATCCAGGTGAGGAGGATTTGGTTGTTTTACTGGACCTGGAAAATACTGTTAACTCGATTTGCCTTAGTTAGTGTCTCCTTTTTATGATTATTAATTTTATTTTCATAGTTTGTTTGACCTAATCTGATTATTTGAGCAAAAAAAAAGACATTTTTCTCCACACACACAAAAATTTAATAAATTATGCATTTTGTATCATTTTCATTTTGTGCCTGAGATCCGAAACCCAACATTTCTCACTTTACCCAAGGTGAACTATTCAGTGTATACAGAAACTATATCTCTCATGACCCATTCATTTTTGGATGCAATTTTGTATACTTTAAAAAAAAAATCATATTTATGTTGATTTGATTCATATCTGCAAAACTAAATCAGATGCATGATTGATTCTGATGTCATCTCCCCTTCTTATTTCAATTAAATTGTCTGTTATTTATGTGCAGTCATTTCCGCCTGTCCACTCACACACACACACACACACACACACACACACACACACACACACACACACAACACAGTACAATTTCTCATTAACAACCGAATTCGAATTTCCATCACAGATTGAAAAGGAACAACATGCAAAACAACTTAATTTCACTTTCATTCATTTTCATCATGCATTTAATATTCACAAATTTCAAAATTAATTTATTCGGCTAAAATATATCACACGGATAAGCGTCATTTTATTTTATCGCATCCAATAATTCTTTTTGAAAAGCTTTTTTTTTTTTTGCGAATCAGCGTAAATAAAAAAATCATTGACTTTTCCATGTTTAAATGTTTTCTGGTTGAAAATTTCAATATGATATTAAAAACACCCCAAAAGGATATATTAACTACGTTTCTGGTTGAACCATGTTTTAAATAAGGACTGTATGAAATGAATCCATGTTGATGAATATTATTTTTCATGATAACAGCAGTGTTAAATGTTAATTGTTGTTTAAAAAAAATTCAAACTTGTGAAAAAAAAGAAGCAATAATTGAAGAATATGTCAGATTTGATTCGATCCTCTTCAAGTGTTCAATAAAGTTTTCTACTTGGAGCCATGATTTTATGCAGGCCCTAAAAATTAAAGAACCACATCATGACATCAATGTTGCTTCTTAAGCTTGTTAAAACATCCATATTACATTGTAATACTATATTTGTGGTCATTGTGAGAAACTAGAGCAGCGTAACGTTTTCTGAACGTTTTCTGAACGTTTTCTGAACATTTCGTCCCTACTATATGGAGAGAAGTTGTCGATTTGTAGTAGTCTATATGAGAGAGGATCCAGAAGCTCAGTCGCAGTGTTGTTCTAAACACGTCAGTGATGTCAGGTGGAAAAGATGGCTTACTTCCTCTCCCTTTGCCAGGGCTTGGTGCAGAGAGCAGAGAGCAGAGAGCAGCACTCCATAGCCCGTTCTCTCGGAATGAAATTAGCCTTGTTTATTTGTTCACCATCTCCAGAGTGCTTTCTTTCAGGTTGTTTGTGTCATAGCAGCAAACGATCCCAACCTCAAAGTAGCTTGAAATGGAAGACAGTTTGGGGCGACGTTTGTTCCTTTGTTCATGTTCAGTCAGAACTCTGCGTTTGGCCTTAGGCTGGCAGTCCTATATGTAAATGCATTCTTTATCCTGTACCTTTGTTTGGCAGTCAAAAATCAAATTGCTTTCTTTTGTTTACTCCACACATGCAAGCCCAATAGATGAAGAGTGATTGTGCCACGTCCAATCACGTCTGAGTAACATGATGAGTCACGGCATGGACGAGCACTTCACAGAAAGAGGTATGGTTCTAATAAGTGTTTCGTCGCCTATCCAAGTTGATTTCCTTTCAGTTCCACCGTCAAAGCCCACTCAAAGTCTGTTGGCCATATCAGAGACATGATTTGTCCATGATTTTTTTTTCCCTGTGCAATTAGCATTACAGTTTTAAAATCACAATCCAAATACGTGGCCTCTTCTGTTTAAATAAAACAACAAAAACAACCCTCTCACCAGGGCTGGTGTGGGTAGATGTAGTACCATATGGAAAACCAATGGAAAATTACGTTCTAGACTCTGGGATCTTTCGCCCGCTTGCATCATTTATCATTTCACGATGATGGGAAATGAATCATTTCTATCACATAGGAATAATAACACTAAGATTTTCCTCAAACTTACTATACAAATACAGTCCTCACGTACAGCACACAGCTGAGAATGAAGCCCAGAAGATTTTCATGTTATTTTTGAAAACCATGTTTGTATTACATGGTCGACTGGTCTCTTTTCCGTTGGTTCGTTTTGTACTTTGTATACTTTTTTCTCTGTATGTGCATATAAAACTGAGCTCGGACACGCATAGAACCAAATCCATTGTGAAATGCTTAACTGTGTAATAGTTTCCTGTGGTCATGTTCATCATAGAGCTCAACACAGCATTGTTATCCAAAACTAGTCTACCCTACTGTAAGTTTCATTCAAAGCAGGTTGGTCTTTCCGAAACGCCAAGGTGGTTCCAACAAATTGAGATGCTTGAGTAATTCACCAATGATTCACCAATAATGTTTGCTGTCTGTATGAGCCCTTGAAAAGTAACTCGTTTATTAAAATACACTGTAGTACTAGTAGTAGTAGTAGACAAAACTAACTGAACATTCATCCGTTTTGGCTCTGTGACCTAAGTTTTCCTACTTCGATGATCTGAAAGTGTAAATATAACAAAAATTCAACTCTTTTTACTCACAACAGCATTCTCTGAGGCTCTGGACGAGCTTCAGTTTTGGTCCCCGCTTCCCTGAGAAGTTCCATATCCAGCCGGTGGAGCCTCAAGGCACAGAGCCTTATGTTCTTTACTCCACTGTGAGCGCAGGCCGGGCCCTAAGCGCTACTCTGCATCATGCTCCTCCTCTAGAACGACTCAGGAACTGGGACGCATGCACACAAATCATTCAGAAGTTTGTCTTCGAAAAACCACACCCATCATCCCAGTGTGCAGAGAGAGAGAGAGAGAGAGAGAGAGAGAGAGAGAGAGGAGGGGTTGGGGTGATTTTTTCCTTAAATAACACCAGAGGCAGAGGAGGAAGCATGTGTTTTCAGCCTCAAAGAACAGGCAGGAGTTTGGGGGGGGAGGCAAAAGGGAGAATTATTTTGTTGGTCATATTGCAGGATGTTTGTTTAAATTAGAGAATCGACTCTGGGAATAAAGGCGGTTGTAGGTGTGATGTGAGCCTTTTGGAAGCTCTGCAGGCCTTAATCAAGCACTAAAATAAGAAAAGCAATGATTTGTTTGGGGTTTGCATATATATTTTCTCTTCTGCCTGGGTGCGAGCTAAGGATGATTATTAGGTTGGACTCACCGCATCCTGATCCTGTGTAAACATATTCAGAAACGATGTTTCGACTGAAAAACCTTTCATGTTCATCCTGAAGACCTGAGCTGTAGCTCAGCTCCTATTAGAAATCAGATGGCCGTTCTAGAAAACAGACTCTAACCATTACGTATCACTGATTGAGTATAAGGCAGGGTCGGCGGGTGGATCCGCTTTTCATTGCCTTCTGTGGCAAAGTCCACAAAGCGTTAGTCTTAACATCTAGGCTCGAACCCGTATTATCACCAATCGCAATAATTCCATCTTCAAACACAGGTTGTTATCTTGTCTAATGAGGGGATATCATTGTAAACGACAGAGCTCATATTTGAAGACTGGTTTCTGTTTACCGCATAACAGTTTGCGTCGCCAGGCAACTGGCCATTACGTGATCGAATTAATCCACGCAGTCTCAATCACTCTGAAACCTGACACCGGATATCCACCACAAATTCAGCTCGTCTTGGGTGCATTGATGGCTTTGCTCAGCTGATGCACTCATTATGTGATATCTGGTCCCTGATGCTGATCATAACCCAGCGCCATCATGCCATCATACTGTAGGCTATGAAAAACATTTCCATTTTATACATCTACAGAAGATCTATAGAAGGTGTGCCTGGAGAGCAGATCGGCTCTATTCTATTCAACGCAACGTACTCAGACTCCAGGATGTAGCTCTCAGTAATAAGGCTGGCTTTTTTTTTTTTTACAGGCTGAGAGGATGTGACACTCTTAACAGCCCCTGTGAGGGCCGTCGAACAAAGGAGGGGTCTACAGGCACTATAAAAGTGTTATTTAGTCTGGCCTGTTGCCCAGACAGCGAGTGAAAACAAAGTTCGCCCTCCCTATCAGACAGCCAGACACGCAGACCCATACAAAACACTTTCACCTGTGACTCCCTGAAAAGGAAATCCACAGTCAAGGAAACAGTGTGTGTGTGTGGGGGGGGGGGGGGGGGGGGGGGCATGCAGTTTTTGCGTGTAGTGTGTGTTTCCGTTTGTGTTCATCTGAGAAGGTCCATGTTATTGAAAGAGTGTATGTGTGAATGTTCTGTTTGCGTGCTTTGTTCAATTTGCGTGCTGTGTCTAGTCTCACACGCACAGGGAAAATGAGAGAGACAAAGGACAAGGAAAGACAGTGTGTGTGAGTGAGTGTGTGTGTGTGTGTGTGTTGGTGTTTATGTGCTTGTACGGCATCTGTATGCCGCATATGTTTCCATTTGTGTTTATGTGAAAGCCTGTGTGAATGAAAGAGAAGGAGAGCGAGTGTGAAACTGTATGTGTGTGTGTGTGTGCGTGCGTGCGTGTGTGTGTGTGTGTGTGTGAGTGAGTGAGTGAGTGAGTCATGCCGTACGGGAGACCCCACCCTGCGTGGGAGGGCAGTTGAGCCTGTCGCTTGGCCTGTCCTGAGAAGAACTGCACACACAACACAGCACTCTTTGTTCTAATGTCAGTTGATGGGCCGTGATATGCTCTTTCCCTATATTCAACCTCACAGCTATTTCACTTGCTGGATGTGAAACGACTGACAATAAACTAGACAAATGATTTCCATCGAGTAGCGTAACTCTCAAAATATACAAACTATACAATCACGCATACACACATAACAATCCGTGCATTCTGCGTGATGCTGTGCATTTTCTCAGAGCGACTCCGTGACCGAAACGAATCTCTCTCTTTGCTTCTGGCTTTCATAACGCAACGTCATTTTGAGTTCTCTTGCATCTTCTTAAGCGACCTCCGACCCAAAACACGCCTCACTGAAGCGACACTGTCGCTCAAAAGCGATCCTGGTCCCAGTTAAAGCATCGAATCTGATCAAGAAATGCTCTGATATTTGTTTTTGAAGTTGTGGAGAAAAATAAATAAATAAATAAATAAATAAATAAAAGCTGATGCTTGGTAATTTGACACTAGAGACAGCGGTGGCAAAATTATACCCACGTGCTCACGTGTGCCTCCTAATTTCCACTGAATGGAGGAATGTTAGCGTGGTTCTGCTGGAAGCTGCCAGTTTGGCCTTGTGCTCAGAATCACACATGCAGTTCACTTGATGTTCAGGCCAAGTAAAGCAGTCAGAACGCCTGCTGTTGTGCCATTAGAGATGAGCCAGAAAGATTCTCTGTCAGTTTTTGGGATAAAACATTTGTGAGTTGTTGTTTTCTCAGTTACACAGTTACACACACACACACACACACACACACACACACACACACACACACACACACACACACACTGTGACGTTTAAGATGGCTTTGTCAGTCCTCAGTTGATGCTAAGCCTGGCAGATGGATCACAACAAGAACGCATTGTTGTGCAGAGTTCAGTAAGGTAGAAACCAGATCTGGAAGAACTTATGCGTCTGGTCTAAACTGGCTAACATTATACTGACTCCATCTTAACCTTTCCAGGGTTCTGTTCAGGCCAATCTAACCCATTTCCAATCGTTAGTCAAAGTGGAGCGATGCTAAAAATGATTGCAATAACATGAAAACTATTGTGCTTGGCGCGCTTTCTTTGTGAACATGAAAAATGATTATTCAAATTACATTTCAATTACAGAGATCATGTTCTGGTTATTTACATCTGAGAGGAAAGAAAATGTTAAATGACTGGTCTTTTGTAAATGTGAAACAGAACCATTATTGTAGTCACTGCTGCATTGCCTTTGTCATTTATTTATACTTATGCTTGTGGACATGCACACCACTTGTAGACATGCACTAGCCTGCCGTAAGGAATGAATGATGTGGGTGTGGGTTTTAATAAATGTTCGAGATTTTTTTTTCCTATGTAATCGAAATAAATTGTCAGTGGGGGAACTACAGCGAATTATTACAATATTGAACATAATAATAATAATAATAATAATAATAATAATAATAATAATAATAATAATATAGCTTGCCTGCGACCCTGTAGAACAGGATAAAGCGGCTAGAGATGATGAGATGAGATGAGATGAGATAGAGCTACACAAACAACATTTAATAGCAACAACAGCATAATATAAAGAGAATATCTGTAATTAAATTGAATTAAATATCTATGCTATTCAAAGGCAGTAAAAAAACCCCTTGAAATTAACATTCTTTTTTTCAAAGTAAAAGTGTGCAGTCAATATTAATATTCAATTATGAAGGTGTTTGAAGGTCAAAGTATTGTGAGGAAATCACTGTTTCAGTATTTTTTAGTGTGGAGGTGTTAATCGTTGTAATAATAATAATAATAATAATAATAATAATAATATACACAAATAACACTTGATAACATAATAATAATAATAATAATAATAATAATAATAATAATAATAATAATAATAATAATAATAAAGAGCTATACAAATAACATTTGATAACAACAAAATAATGATAATTGTTAAAATAACATTTAACAACAACAAAATAATAATAATAATAGAGAGATAATAATAATAATAATAATAATAATAATAATAATAATAATAATGTATTACTTTCTATCAGATTTCCAAATATATCTCTATGGAATTTCCAAGGTATTTAAGACCATCCAGACATTTTATATTGTTTTACTTATATTGTATGTTTGATGTACCACTGAGTAAAGTTTAATCAACAAATTTCTTCTTCTTCTTCTTCTTCTTCTTCTTCTTCTTCTTCTTATTATTATTATTATTATTATTATTAGTAGTAGTAGTGATATTTATGATTGTACAGGATTTTAATTATAATAATAGAGTTATTGTAAATTTACTTTACTGGTTCTCAGTGGCTTCTTTTCTATCTCAGTGTAACTGAGATTAAACATTTGCATTTCTTTTTCCAGTCAGTTGACTTAGAAACACAAAAAAATTGGCATTGGTATTTGACAACGATTAACACCTCCACACTAAAAAACACTGAAACAGGGATTTCCTAAAAATACAGTACTTTGACCTTCAAACACCTTAATAATCGAATATTAATATTTACTGCAAACTTTTATTTTAAAAAATGTTAATTTCAAGGGCTTTTTTAAAAATTGCCTTTGCATAGCATAGATATTTAATTCTATTTAATTACAGATATTCTCTTTATATTCTATTTAATTCAGAGATATCAATGTTCTAGAATTTAGGAATATAGGTATATAAGACTATATTGTATGTACAGTTGTGGTCAGAAATTTACATACATGGACATGAATGTCATCATGGACATTAAAGTCATGGCAATGTTGGGTTTTCAATGATTTTTTTGAACTGTTCTTATTCTGTGGCATAATGATTGCACAATGTACAACTTTAATAAAAAAACCTCATGAATTTGGTTCACAGGTTTAAGTTTATTTTGTGTGTGTGTGTGTGTGTGTGTGTGTGTGTGTGTGTGTGTGTGTGTGTGTGTGTGTGTTTAAATCAACACAGGGTCAAAAATATATGTAGAAACACTTAGATTATTAATTCAGTGCTGCTGAAAGTACCAACATGTCTTTTAACTTGGATGTTAATTTCTTAACTTCCTGTTTGTTATCATGATTGATTACAGCTGGTAGATTCTCTGTGCCAACATAAAAAGGCTTTGTTTGACAAACAACACACAGTACAATGGCAAACACACAGTACAATGGCAAAGTCCAAGGAGCTCAGTGCATACCTGAGAAAGAGGATCATACATCTACACAACTTGGAGCCATTTCAAAACAAATTCAGATTTCAAGATCATTAGTTCAAACAACTGTATGTAAATAGAAGTTACTGGGAGGTGTAGCCACTTTACCAAGCCACTTTGCTAGAAGAATATTCAAACTGTCACCCTCAGCTGAGAAGAAATTGGATTGGGTGGTCAGGAACAACCCAGGCCTGCTGAAACATCTGTGTCATTGTCTACAGTCAAGTAAGTTTTACATCACCATGGACTGAGAGGCTGCCATCCAAGAAATAACCCCCTGCACCAAAATCGACAACTTCAAGCTCGACTAAAGTTTGCAGCTGACCACATGAACAAAGAAAAAGACTTCTAGAGGGAAGTTTTATCGTCCCATGAGACAAAGATTGAGTTGTTTGGCCAGAGGTACAGAGGAACCAACTGTTTAGCATGGTGGTGGTAGCATCATGCTCTGGGGCTGTTCTGCTGTCAGTGGATGGAATAATGAAGAAAGGAGATGACCTCAGAATTTTTAGCATAACCTCAAACCATCAGAACCTTGAACACAACAGGACAATGACCCCAAGCACACATCAAAGCTGGTTGTGGAATGAATAAAGAAGGCTAATATTAAGCTTAAAACAGGTCCAGACCTCAACCCTATTGAAAATATGTAGACTGTGCTTAAAAGTGAGTTCTGTGCCAGGAAATATAGGAATTCAACTGAACTCGACCCAATCTGCCAAGAACAGTGGTCAAATATCCAACCAGAATTCTGCCAGAAGCTTGTTGACAGCAAACAAAAGCATTTGGTGAAGCTGAAACTAACTAACTGACATTTAACCAAATATTACATGTGTTGTATGTACTGTATATTCATGACCCTGACTGTATAATTTTTATCCTGTGTTGATTTCAGTCAACCAAAAATAAATTAAAACTTGTGCAAATAATTTTTTAAGATACTGTATATGTTTTACAATAATTCTGCCACAGAAAAATAAATAATATTTATATAAAGGTGACAAAAAACAAACATTTATAAGTTGTAATAAATGTTACAACTTTATTTCTGTGCAATCAACAGAAGTTGTCCAGGTCAACAGGAGAACCATAGGTTCAGGCCCAGGGTTGCTGCTAACTCTGTCATACAAAAACAGCAAAATCCGCAGATGTGAATAAACAACTGTTATGTTGAATTATCACCTTCAGTGCTCATAAGTCCAGCTGAAGCCAAATCAAATATGCAAGAATGAATTCAACACTGAGAATTTTGAAGTGAATGAAATAAAGCCTGCTTTCCTGACACTCCCTTCTCATATACAGTGGTGTTTTAAAGTTTGTGAACCCTTTAGAATTTCCTATATTTCTGCATAAATATGACCTAAAACATCATCAGATTTTTACACAAGTCCTAAAAGTAGATAAAGAGAACCCAGTCAAACAAATGAGACAAAAATATTATACTTGGTCATTTTATTTATTGAGGAAAATGATCCAATATTACATACCTGTGAGTGGCAAAAGTATGTGAACCTCTAGGATTAGCAGTTAATTTGAAAGTGAAATTAGAGTCAGGTGATTTCAACCAATGGGATGACAATCAGGTGTGAGTGGGCACCCTGTTTTATTTAAAGAACAGGGATCTATCAAAGTCTGATCTTCACAACACATGTTTGTGGAAGTGTATCATTGCAAAAACAAAGGAGATTTCTGAGGAACTCAAAAAAAGCATTGTTGATGCTCATCAGGCTGGAAAAGGTTACAAAACCATCTCTAAAGAGTTTGGACTCCACCAATCCACAGTCAGACAGATTGTGTACAAATGGAGGCAATTCAAGACCATTGTTACCCTCCCCAGGAGTGGTCGACCAACAAAGATCACTCCAAGAGCAAGGCATGTAACAGTGGGCGAGATCACCAAGGACCCCAGGGTAACTTCTAAGCAACTGAAGGCCTCTCTCACATTGGCTAATGTTAATGTTCATGAGTCCACCATCAGGAGAACACTGAACAACAATGGTGTGCATGGCAGGGTTGCAAGGAGAAAGCCACTGCTCTTCAAAAAGAACATTGCTGCTCATCTGCAGTTTGCTAAAGATCACATGGACAAGCCAGAAGGCTATTGGAAAAATGTTTTGTGGATGGATGAGACCAAAATAGAACTTTTTGGTTTAAATGAGAAGCATTATGTTTGGAGAAAGGAAAACACTGCATTCCAGCATAAGAACCTTATCCCATCTGTGAAACATGGTGGTGGTAGTATCATGGTTTGGGCCTGTTTTGCTGCATCTGGGCCAGGACGGCTTGCCATCATTGATGGAACAATAAATTCTTAATTATACCAGCAAATTCTAAAGGAAAATATCAGGACATCTGTCCATGAACTGAATCTCAAAAGAAGTTGGGTCATGCAGCAAGACAACGACCCTAAGCACACAAGTCATTCTACCAAAGAATGGTTAAAGAAGAATCAAGTTAATGCTTTGGAATGGCCAAGTCAAAGTCCTGACCTTAATCTGATCAAAATGTTGTGGAAGGACCTGAAGCAAGCAGTTCATATGAGGAAACCCACCAACATCCCAGAGTTGAAGCTGTTTTGTACGGAGGAATGGGCTAAAATTCCTCCAAGCCGGTGTGCAGGACTGATCAACAGTTACCAGAAATGTTTAGCTGCAGTTATTGCTGCACAAGGGGGTCACACCAGATACTGAAAGCAAAGGTTGACATACTTTTGCCACCCACAGATATGTAATATTGGATCATTTTCCTCAATAAATAAATGACCAAGTATAATATTTTTGTCTCATTTGTTTAACTGGGTTTTCTTTATCTACTTTTAGGATTTGCATGAAAATCTGATGATGTTTTAGGTCATATTTATGCAGAAAATACAGAAATACATTTTATATATATATATATATATATATATATATATATATATATATATATATATATATATATATATGTGTGCCAAAAAGAAACAACAATCTGTGATTTGTTAATTCACGTGAAACTTTATTTAACTGATAAAAGTACAAAGAAACAATTTTCAATAGGTTTATTGACCAATTTAATTTAATTGTATTTTCTAAATATAAACAAAGTTAGAATTTCAAAACACACTCAAAAAAAGTTGGGACAGAGGCAAAATAAGACTAAAAAGTTTACAGGATTTTCAAGTAACAACATTTTGGAAGATTCCACAATAATTGGTAAGATGATTGGGTATAAATGGAGCAGCATCAAAGGCTCAGTCTTGGCAAGCAAGGATTGGTTGTGACTCACCTCTTTGTGCCAAAATTCGTGAGAGGACTGTTCGTCAATTCAAAAAGAATGTTTCACAATGCAAGATTTTAGGTCTTTCAAATTCTACAGCACATCATGTGAAAAGATTCAGGGAATTCAGAGATATCAGTGCGTAAAGGGCAAGGTCGGAAACCACTGTTGAATGTGCATGATCTTCGAGCTCGTGGGCGGCACTGCCTGAGAAACTGTCATGCTAATGTGACAAATGTAGCCACATGGGCTTGAGAGGACTTCAGAAAACTGTTGTCACTTAACACAGTCTGCTGTTGCATCCAGCAATGCTACCTGAAACTGTACTACGCAAGGAAGGAGCCATTCATCAGGTCTGTGCAGAAATGCACCCGATTTCCCTGGGCTTGAACTCATCTCAGTTGGACTGAAAGAAAGTGGAAATGTGTGCTGTGGTCAGAGGAGTCCATATTTCAGCTTGTTTTGAGGAAAACTAGAGGTCAAGTTCTATATGCCAAAGGTGAACATGACCATCCAGTTTGTTATCAGAGAAAGGGGCAAAAGCCAGCGTCTGTGATGGTATGGGGGGCATCAGTGCCCATGGCAAGGGTAAGTTGCATGTATGTGAAGGTACCATTGATTAAAAAAAATTACATTTTTTTGATTGATTAAAAAAAATTAAAATTGATTAAAAAAAGATATATTAGGGCATATATTGGGATTTTAGTGAAACATATTCATTAAGACAACATCTCTTCCCAGGAAGTCCATGCTTATTTGAGCAGGACAATGCCAGGCCTCATTCCGCATGGGCTACAACAACGTGGCTTTGTAGACATAGAGTGCATGTGCTTGAGTGACCTGCTGCCAGTCCAACTCTGTCTCCTATTGAGAATATATGGTGCATCATGAAGAGGAGAATCAGACAACAGCGACCCCGGACTGTTGAGCAGCTGAAGTCTTGTATCAAGCAATGAATGGACAAACAACAATTCCAATTGTAAAACTGCAACAATTAGTATCTTCAGATCCTATTCAATTAAAAAGTGTTATTAAAAGGAAAGGTGATGTAATACAATGGTAATAATGCCTCTGTCCCAACTTTTTGGAGTGTGTTGCAGGCATCAAATAAAAAAAAGGCATCAGTGTTTAAATTTACAAAATACAATTAAGTTGATCAGTAAAACTACCGAAAATATTTTCTTTGTAATTTTGCCACTTAAATTAATGTTCATATGAATTAATAAATCACAGATTCTTGTTTCTATTGTATTTGGAAGATAGCCAACTTTTCTGAAAAATTTATATATATATATATATATATAAACACACACACACACACACACACACACACACACAAGTGTTTTAATGGGAAATAGGCCACTCGTATTTTTCATACTGACTATATCCAGGACATTGAGTAACATATTTTCCAATATCTTCACTCGTGAGGAAATTGATGAACTGTTTTGATAAATTTGGGTACTTTTTGTTTGTGAAATTGTCTATATAATAAAAAGAACATCACATGTTGGCTAGAAGATATGAAATTTTTCTTCTTGTGTTGAAAAACTAACATTTTTCAGACATACATACAGTGTCTTGCAAAAGTATTCATCCCCCTTGGTGTTTGTCCTGTTTTGTCACATTACATGCTGGAATTAAAATGGATTTTTGGGGAGTTAGCACCATTTGATTTACACAACATGCCTACCATTTTAAAGATGCAAATTGTTTTTTTTTTATTGTGACAAAACCAATAATTAAGATGAAAAAAATCTGGAGTGTGCATAGGTATTCACCCCCTTTCGTATGAAACCCCTAAATAAGAGCTGGTCCAACCAATTCACTTCACAAGTCACATAATTCATTGATTAAGAGCCACCTGTGTGCAGTCAAAGTGTCACATGATCTGTCACATGATGTCTGTATAAATCAACCTGTTCTGGAAGGACCCTGACTCTGCAACACTACTAAGCAAGCAACATGAAAACCAAGGAGCCTCCAAACAGGTCAGAGACAAAGTTGTGGAGAAGTATAGATCAGGGTTGGGTTATAAAAAATATCCCAAACTTTGACTTTCCCACAGAGCACCATTATATCCATTATAGCAAAGTGGAAAGAATATGGCACCACTACAAACGTGACAAAAAAAGGCCTCCCACCAAAACTCACAGACCGGGCAAGGAGGGCATTAATCAGAGATGCAACAAAGACACCAAAGATAACACTGAAGGAGCTGCAAAGATCCACAGCGGAGATGGGAGTATCTGTCCATAGGACCACTTTAAGCTGTACACTCCACAGAGTGGGGCTTTATGGAAGAGTGGCCAGAAAAAAGCCATTGCTTAAGAAACCATGTTTGGAGTTTGCCCAGCAGCATGTGGCAGACTTCCGAAACACATGGAAGAAGATTCTCTGGGCAGATGAGATGAAAATTGATCTTTTTGGCCATCATGGAAAAAATGCCATGTGTAGCACAAACCCAACACACTGAGAACACCATGCCTGTAGTGAAGCATGGTGGTGGCAGCATCATGCTGTGGGGATATTATTCATCTGCAGGGACAGGAAAGCTGGTCAGGCTAGAAGGAAAGATGGATGGCACTAAATACAGGACAATTCTGGAGGAAACCCTGTTTGAGTCGACCAGAGGTTTGAGACTGGGATGAAGGTTCACATTCCAGCAGGACAATGACCCTAAATATAGTGCTAAAGCTATGCTGGAGTGGTTTAAAGGGAAACATTTAAATGTATTGGAATGACCTAATCAAAGCCCAGACCTCAATCCAATTGAGAATCTGTGGCATAACTTGAAGATTGCTGTACACCAACGTAACCCATCTAACTTGAAGGAGTTGGAGCAGTTTTGCCTTGAAGAATGGGCAAAAATCCCAGTTGCTAGATGTGCTAAGCTAATAGAGACATACCCCAAGAGACTTGCAGCTGTAATTGCAGCAAAAGGTGGCTCTACAAAGTATTGACTTTGGGGGGGATGAATACCTATGCACACTCCAGATTTCTGTTTTTTTTTTCATCTTAATTATTGTTTGTTTCACAATAAAACAAGAGTGTGCACCTTAAAGTGGCAGGCATGTTGTGTAAATCAAATGGTGCTAACCCTCACAAAATCCATTTTAATTCCAGCTTGTAATGCAACAAAACAGGACAAACACCAAGGGGGATGAATACTTTTGCAAGACACTGTGTATGTACGGTATATGATTTCTGTTCTGACTTGTTTTCATATGCCATGGAATTGCATAAATATATAGGTCCTGTATAGGGAAATTCTCAATGCTGGAGTTAATTAGTGCACCCTGGCAGCTTTCCCAGGGGAGACCTGAGACACAGGTCAGAGTTTTGTATATTGCCTTTTTGAGAACGGTGCATAGTAATGTTATGTTGGCATTCTCTCAAGTAGAAAACTCCAGTGTTTACCTTCTGTCTCTTTCATTTTGTGTTTGCACTAATACAATTTCAATAATGCATGTAATACTTCTTTTCTTTTTGGGAATTTCCTACCTGCATGACATTCAGTAGTCACATACCCTAGGTTTTTTTTTGTGTACAGTTTTAGATTTTTTAACTGTTAACACCTAGATTATAAATCATTTCTAAGTACCCTCTTAGACGCCAGCATTGCTTTTGATTGGCATGTACTCATTCACATACCTATATATCTTATAAGTTCTGTCAATGCAATAGTCATTATTGGCTTAAGTCATGTAACGGCTTAGAGCTACACCCTTTACGGGGATGTCTGTGTTTGTCTGCTTTGCAGTAAGTGGATAAAAGTTGGAAGCAGGAAAGAAAAGATCATTTGGATATTAATAAATAGAAAAAGCTCAATTGGCCTGATCCATGCAGTGTAGCGCTTGATTGCCAGATTGCCACTGTTGTTTTGGATAAAAGTCAATACAATGTATGTGGACATAAAGACACCAGGATTGTATTTATTCAGTCATTAAATGGTGGATCTGGAAAATATAGAGGGACGAGCAAAGAGATATGGAAAGCCAACCATATAGCAGCAGACAATAATTCATATCTTCAGAGTCACAGTGGTAGATTGTTCCACTTTGTGCTGATTTTTTGACCCCTGACCTCTGGCACTGTGAACCTCTCGAACTGTCTCTGCACGCAAAAGCACACTGTAAATGATAATTATGGCCTCAGTGGAACAGGAATGTCTGGCTTGTTGTTCTGTCCATGACTGTGTGTATATGTGTATGTGTGTGTGTGAGAGAGAGAGAGAGAGTCACATTTTGTCATCAGTCTGCCAGACTGAACCACATAGTAAACTCTTCTAGCATCAAGACGACAGTAAATGCATTCAACACCCTCACGTTGTTTAGCTTTTTGTAATAGAGAACCACAGTGGATTTAAAAAAAAAGTCAACAAATCTTTTGTCGTTAACTTGCTAAATCAATTCTGCATACGTCATATCTACTTTGCATTCTTTACACACACACACACACACACACACACACACACACACACACACACACACACACACACTTGTTGAAGAGTCAATAGGATATGGAGGGTTTAATTACAACAGTGTTATTATTTGTGTGTAGTTTGTAAATTAAACTCAGCCATGTAAATCCGCCTGTACATCCCGCATAACAAAATGCAAAAGCAGGTACAACAGAACAGAAGTACAGCCCAACACTCACGAATATCACTGAAGCCAGGTCTCATCATTTTTTTTTTCACCACTGCCCTTTGAATGATAACGTTGAATGTTTAAATCATGTGGGTGCTGGAAACTCTCTGTTCAGGACATTGTGAAATATTTTGACAGGTCTACTCTGTCCTGTACACATTCCTCTGTGACAGAGCCTACTGGTGCTTTCAGTTTGAAGAAAATAAAAGCACATCCTTTCAATTTCACAATAATGCCCCTATGTACTTCACTGTTGCGACAAATTATAAAAAGCTAGTTGAGGAAAAATGCCTAATGGATGACTCACACCATAATATACTTCAAAAACAAGAACAAATTTATACTTATTAATTCACAATTCATAAATATATTCATTAATTCATATTCAGAATTGATACACAGTACCAGTCAAAAGTTTGAACACCCCTAATCATTCATAGGTTTTTCCGTATTTTGACTATTTTCTACATTGTAAAACAATACTGAAGACATCAAAACTATGAAATAACATATATGGAATTATGTGGTAAAAAAAAAGTGTTAAAAAAACAAATTGTGTTTCATATTTTAGATTCTTCAAAGTAGCCAGCGTTTACCTCGATGACACTTTACACATTATTGGCATTATCTTAACCAGCTTCATGAGGTAGTCACCTGGAATGCTTTTCAATTAACAAGTGTGCTTTGTCAAAAGTTCCATCCATCCATTATCTGTAGCCGCTTATCCTGTCCTACAGGGTCGCAGGCAAGCTGGAGCCTATCCCAGCTGACTATGGGCGAGAGGCGGGGTACACCCTGGACAAGGGTTATCGCAGGACTGGCACATAGACACAGACAACCATTCACGCTCACATTCACACCTACGGTCAATTTAGAGCCACCAATTAGCCTAACCTGCATGTCTTTGGACTGTGGGGGAAACCGGAGCACCCGAAGGAAACCCACATGGACACGGGGAGAACATGTAAACTCCACACAGAAAGGCCCCTGTTGGCCACTGGGCTCGAACCCAGGATCTTCTTGCTGTGAGGCGACAGTGCTAACCACTACACCACCGTGCCGCCCTCGTCAAAAGTTAATTAGTGCAATTTCTTGCCTTATTTAACTGCCTTACTTTCTTCTTCTTCTGGTTTTCCTCACTCTATTGAATTAAAATTATTTAAAACATCTGCTTGATATATATTATACTCACTATCCACTTTATTAGGAACGCCCATACGGTACATCCACCTGCTGTTTTATGCAGTTCTCTAATAAGCCGATCCCTTGGCAGCAGCACAATGCATCAAATCATGCAGATACAAATCAAGAGCTTCAGTTAATGTTCACTTCAAAGATCAAAATGGGAAAAATTGTGATCTCAAAGTGTGACTTTCACCGTGGCATGGGTATTGGTTTGAGCCAGATGGACTGGTTTGAGTGAGTATTTCAGAAACTGATGATCTCCTGGGGTTTTCACACACAACAGTTTCTTGAGTTTACACAGAATGGTGCGAAAAACAAAAAACACTGAGTGAGTGAGCGACAGCTCCGTGGGTGGAAACGCCTTGTTAAAAGAGGGCAGAGGAAAATGGCCAGTGGTGGGTTTTCCAAGAGCGTCTTAACTAGGCGAGAGAGCATTCATTGTGCTGCTCGCTCTACCATTTAATGATGATCTTTGTGCTACGATGCTTTTGGGAAACTCAGGCCAGATCGGTTCGAGCTGCCAGGAAGGACACAGCAACTCATATAATCACTCTTTACAACTGTGGTGAGCAGAAAAGCATCTCAGTATGTAACAGCAGGAGAGCACACTGGGTTCCACTCCTGCAGCCAAGAACAGGAATCTTAGAATCAACAACAAATTATATATCTCATCTCATCTCATCTCATCTCATTATCTGTAGCCGCTTTATCCTGTTCTACAGGGTTGCAGGCAAGCTGGAGCCTATCCCAGCTGACTACGAGCGAAAGGCGGGGTACACCCTGGACAAGTCGCCAGGTCATCACAGGGCTGACACATAGACACAGACAACCATTCACACTCACATTCACACCTACGGTCAATTTAGAGTCACCAGTTAACCTAACCTGCATGTCTTTGGACTGTGGGGGAAACCGGAGCACCCAGAGGAAACCCACGCGGACACGGGGAGAACACGCAAACTCCACACAGAAAGGCCCTCGCCGGCCACAGGGCTCGAACCTGGACCTTCTTGCTGTGAGGCGACAGCGCGAACCACCACACCACCGTGCCGCCCCAAATTATATATATATATATATATATATATATATATATATATATATATATATATTTCTTCTTCTTCTTCTTTTGGCTGCTCCCGATTAGGGGTCGCCACAGCGGACCTTTCATCTCCATTGCTCCCTGTCTTCCGCATCCTTCTCTACCACACCTGCCACTTTCATGTCCTCTCTCACCACATCCATGCATCTCCTCTTTGGCCTTCCTCATTTTCGTGTGCCTGGCAGCTCCATCCTCAACATTCTCCTTCCAACATGCTCTGCATCTCTTCTCAGGATGTGCCCGTACCATCTCAGTCTCATCTCTCTTAGCTTAATTCCCAAGCTCTCCACATGTGCTGTCCCTCTGATGTGTTCGTTTCTTATCCTGTCCAACCTTGTCACTCCCATCGCAAACCTTAACATCCTCAACTCCGCCACCTCCAACTTTGCCTCCTGTCTCTTCGTTAAGGGTACAGTCTCCAATCCATACATTACAGCTGGTCTCACTACTGTCTTATACATCTTACCTTTCACTTTTGCTGGGACTTTCCTATCACAAATGACTCCTGAAATCCTTCTCCAACTGCTCCACCCTGCCTGTGCTCTCTTTCTCACCTCACTATCGCAGGCCGCATTTTCCTGCACAGTTGACCCCAGGTACTTGAATTCACCAACTTTCTTTATGTCTACTCCTTGCATCTTCACTACACTCTCATCCCCATTCTCATTGATGCACATGTATTCTGTTTTGCTACTGCTCACCTTCATTCCTCTTCATTCCAATGCATCCCTCCATCCCTCCAAACCCAACTCAACCTCCTTTCTACTTTCACCACATATCACAATATCATCCGCAAACATCATGTTCCATGGTGACTCTTGCCTCATTTTGTCTGTCAGGCTATCCATCACTATTGCAAACAAGAAAGGACTCAAAGCAGATCCTTGATGAAGTCCCACCTTCACCTTGAACCATTCAGTCGTTCCAACTGCACACCTCACTGCTGTTTCAATGTTCTCATACATGTCTTGCACCACTCTGATATACTTCTCATTCACGCCACTCTTTCTCATACAATACCATAACTCTTCTCTTGGCGCTCTATCGTATGCCTTCTCCAGGTCTACAAACACACAATGTAGCTTTCTCTGGGCTTCCCTGTACTTCTCCATGAACATTCTTAAAGCAAAAATTGCATCCGACGTGCTCTTCCTTAGCATAAAACCGTACTGCTGTTCACAGATTGCTATCTCTCTTCTCAATCTCGCCTCCAATACCCTTTCCCATAGCTTCATGGTGTGGCTCATCAATTTTATTCCTCTGTAATTACTGCAGCTCTGTACATCTCCCTTATTCTTGTATACTGGGACAAGCACACTCTTTCTCCATTCATTTGGCATTTTCTCATTCTCTAGGATCTTATTAAACAATCTCGTTAGGAACTCCACAGCCGTCTCACCCAAACATCTCCAAGCCTCAATCGGGATACCATCTGGTCTGACTGCTTTTCCAGTCTTCATTCTTTTCATGGCTGTCCTCACCTCATCCTTACTAACCAACTCTGCTTCCTGATTTGCTGTCTCCAATGAATCTGACCTTTTCTCTCTTGGATTCTCCTCATTTAATAAATCCTCAAAGTACTCTTTCCACCTTCTTAATACCCTCTCTTTGTTTGTCAGCACATTTCCATTTCCATCTTTTATCACTCTTACCTGCTGTACATCCCTTACTTCCCTGTTTCTCTACCTAGCTAGTCTGTACAGGTCTTTCTCTCCTTCTTTGGTCTCCAGTCTTTCGTACAACCCCTGGTATGCATCTGCTTTCGCCTTCACTAGCCTTCTGTCTCGTCTCTCTGTATAACCACCTGCTTTCCTTGTCTCTCTGATCATCCCAATTTTTCTTTGCTAGCCTCTTCTCTTTTATAATTTCCTGCACTTCTTTGTTCCACCACCATGTCTCCTTGTCTTCCTTCTTCCTTCCCGATGACCACCCTAGCACCTCCCTTGCTGCCTCTCTTACTAGTACAGCAGTAGTATCCCAAACTTCTGGCAGACTTCCATGACCACTCAATGTTTGTCTCATTTCTTCCCTCAACTCCTTCTGATGTTCAGCCTCTTTTAGTTTCCACCACTTAATCTTCGGCTCCACTATTTCATGCTTCCTCTTTTTCACTTTCAAGCTCTTTGACTACAGTATTGCCAAATTAATCCTCTTTGAAAAATCAACCACCATTTGCCCTTCCACATTTCTCTCTCTTACACCATATCTGCCCATCACGTCCTCATCTCCTCTGTTTCCCTCACCAACATACACACATTTTATATATATATATAATATATCCAGGACATGGAGAACTAAAAACATCACATAAAGCTCTACGTATCACTTGTGAGGAAATCAATGAATTGTTTTGATAAATTTGGGTCTTTTTTGTTTGTGAATGTGTCTATTTCATAAAAAGAAAATCACATGTTGGCTTGAAGATATGAAGTTTATCTTCTCATGTTGAAAAACTCACATTTTTTCATATGAAATACATTGCAGATCTGAGGTAGCCTATTTAAATAATATTGGCTGGGGTTTTTTCATGGTATATTGGATATATTCCACTCAGATACTGAACGAGTCGAAGATGAGTAGCTGAATGGAATATATCTGATATACCACAAACAAAAAGTCAGTCATTATTATTATTATTATTATTATACATTCCTTTTGGGGGGCGGCACGGTGGTGTAGTGGTTAGCGCTGTCGCCTCACAGCAAGAAGGTCCTGGGTTCGAGCCCCGGGGCCGGCGAGGGCCTTTCTGTGTGGAGTTTGCATGTTCTCCCCGTGTCCGCGTGGGTTTCCTCCGGGTGCTCCGGTTTCCCCCACAGTCCAAAGACATGCAGGTTAGGTTAACTGGTGACTCTAAATTGACCGTAGGTATGAATGTGAGTGTGAATGGTTGTCTGTGTCTATGTGTCAGCCCTGTGATGACCTGGCGACTTGTCCAGGGTGTACCCCGCCTTTCGCCCGTAGTCAGCTGGGATAGGCTCCAGCTTGCCTGCGACCCTGTAGAAGGATAAAGCGGCTAGAGATAATGAGATGAGATGAGATTCCTTTTGGGTGTTCAATGTGTCTTTCTCTCTCAAAATTCTCTCAAAATATTCTGTACTTAACGAAGCAAACCTGGCGGCCATGTTTGTTTACAAATTGTCACAGTCGCTCATGAGTGCGGAAGTTTTATGTCTCCGATGTGTGACGTCATGTTGTCTTGACAACCATGCAATATCGTAAACCATATTCAACGCTCATTCTCCATTGGGTAGAGTGACGTAATATATGTAGGATAAGTGATATGCTAACAATATTGCATGCTATCAAACCAAATGAATGAAACCTGCTAGAAGGGAATCGAATACATGTTTTTATTCCATTGAAAAAGTAACGTCACTCCCAGTATTTTCCTACTGACTAGATGCATGTTGTCAAAATGGCAAACTGGTTCAAACTTAAAATTCTTTTGATTAACTTGCATATTAATTTTTTGTGTGGCTGTGTCCATATAATATAAAGAATATTACACAGTGGTGCAAAGATACAGTGGTTCTTGAAAGTTTGTGAACGCTTTAGAATTTTCTCTATTTCTGCATAAATATGACCTAAAACATCATCAGATTTTCACACAAGTCCTAAAAGTAGATAAGATAAGATAAGATAAGATAAGATAAGATAAGATAAGATAAGATAAGATAAGATAAGATAAGATAAGATAAGTCTTTATTGTCACTGTCACTTTTCCAAAGGTACAACGAAATTGAAGGTGCTCTTGACTCATTATGAGTTATAGAAAGAAAAAAAAGAAGGACAAAAAAGGGGAGAACAAATAAAGTATAAAAATAAATAGTCAAGTATACAGAGTTGCACTGGTAAAATGGTATAAACAGAATATAAACAGAAATCTATTGTATGGTTCTATATGTACACGGATTGCACTTAAAATAGTACAACCAGAATTGTTTTGGTTCTGTATGTACACAAGAAAATATATACACCCATATATCTATATATGTATATAAAATTGCACATTGGCCAAGAATAGTTCTATTGCACATTTGAGAACCCAGTTAAACAAATGAGACAAAAATATTATACTTGGTCATTTATTTATTGAGGAAAATGATCCAATATTACATATCTGTGAGTGGCAAAAGTATGTGAACCTTTCCTTTCAGTATCTGGTGTGACCCCCTTGTGCAGCAATAACTGCAACTAAATGTTTCTGGTAACTGTTGATCAGTCCTGCACACCGGCTTGGAGGAATTTTAACCCATTCCTCCGTACAGAACAGCTTCAACTCTGGGATGTTGGTGGGTTTCCTCACATGAACTGCTCGTTTCAGGTCCTTCCACAACATTTCGATTGGATTAAGGTCAGGACTTTGACTTGGCCATTCCAAAACATTAACTTTATTCTTCTTTAACCATTCTTTGGTAGAATGACTTGTGTGCTTAGGGTCATTTTCTTGCTACATGACCCAACTTCTTTTGAGATTCAGTTCATGGACAGATGTCCTGATATTTTCCTTTAGAATTTGCTGGTATAATTAAGAATTTATTGTTCCATCAATGATGGCAAGCCGTCCTGGCCCAGATGCAGCAAAACAGGCCCAAACCATGATACTACCACCACCATGTTTCACAGATGGGATAAGGTTCTTATGCTGGAATGCAGTGGTTTCCTTTCTCCAAACATAACACTTCTCATTTAAACCAAAAAGTTCTATTTTGGTCTCATCCATCCACAAAACATTTTTCCAATAGCCTTCTGGCTTGTTCACGTGATCTTTAGCAAACTGCAGATGAGCAGCAATATTCTTTTTAGAGAGCAGTGGCTTTCTCCTTGCAACCCTGCCATGCACACCATTGTTGTTCAGTGTTCTCTTGATGGTAGACTTATGAACATTAACATTAGCCAATGTGAGAGAGGCCTTCAGTTGCTTAGAAGTTACCCTGGGGTCCTTTGTGGCCTCGCCGACTATTACACACCTTGCTCTTGGCGTGATCTTTGTTGGTCGACCACTCCTGGGGAGGGTAACAATGGTCTTGAATTGCCTCCATTTGTACACAATCTGTCTGACTGTGGACTGGTGGAGTCCAAACTCTTTAGAGGTGGTTTTGTAACCTTTTCCAGCCTGATGAGCATCAATAATGCTTTTTTTTGAGGTCCTCAGAAATCTCCTTTGTTTGTGCAATGATACACTTCCACAAACATGTGTTGTGAAGATCAGACTTTGATAGATCCCTGTTCTTTAAATAAAACAGGGTGCCCACTCACACCTGATTGTCATCCCATTGATTGAAAACACCTGACTCTAATTTTCCCTTCAAATTAACTGCTGATCCTACAGGTTCACATACTTTTGCCACTCACAGATATGTAATATTGGATCATTTTCCTCAATAAATAAATGACCAAGTATAATATTTTTGTCTCATTTGTTTAACTGGGTTCTCTTTATCTACTTTTAGGAGTTGTGTGAAATCTAATGATGTTTTCGGTCATATTTATGCAGAAATATAGAAAAGTCTAAAGGGTTCACAAACTTTCAAGCACCACTGTATGAAGTTTATCTTCTTGTGTTGAAAATATTTCACTCGTTCACGTCACTCACTCATGATACATATATTCGCCACTTTAAGATAAACTTCATATCTTTGCGCAACCGTATAATATCCTCTATATACTGTATTTAATCTACAGTTGTACATGATTTAAATTAGTATTATTCCTACAGTATTATTGGAAATCTCATCTCATCTAAATAAATACTCACTTGAACACATGCACATTTTCTTCCATTTCAACACTGAGTTTGAAGTCTTGACTGTTAGAGGACTGACTTCCTGTAGATTAGTATTTTAATGTTAATTTCATTTTATTTTAAGATCAACATCTCACACACTCAAGCAATGAAACAAACTTTTCCAAAAAACAAAACAAAAAAACCTTTGTCCCAAAAATCCAATATTTATTTTAATGGAAAATTAAATAAAAATGTTCATGTTAAATTGTTTATTTTTATTTCTTATGCAAAGAATAGACATTTAATTAAGAGGCATTAGTGCTGCCGATGATAGGATTTCCATTTCAAAGCAAATCATGCTCGGATTTTTTGTTGATTGACTTCCCGTATTACCACTTAAAAAAAAAAGAAAATTGCTGTTTTTGTGTGATGAACACCCTATTTTCTTCTGAGCCAAATGATATCTGTATTCTGATTAGGAATCTGATGATACACCAAACCGCCTATGATATCGGTTTGTACTGTTACCGTCGCATGATTTTATTTTTTTCATACCACTCTCACCCTAATTCTGCTGGAAAAATACTTTGTGGAGTTGTGCGGCTCTTTCTCAGCTCCTGAGCCAGTGAGGACTTGTCATGTTGCTGCAGGATTAGAGAGATAATAATTCTTGATCATAATGACTTTTAAATTTGCCCAAATGAGCACTCACACCATGAAGCACTTGAGCTCGATGATTCCCTTTTTGTCCAGCATGATCTCTTTTCAGTGTTCATTTCTCCATACTGGGTAAAAGGTAGCAGAAAATGTAGACATTTTGTCTCTTTCTTGTTTGTAATTGTCAGGTAAGATTATTCAATTTGTACTTGTAAAGGATACGTGTGTGTTTTTTTTTAAACAGCTTAAACAAACTTTAAGTAATGATTCACGCCAGGTATTCAGTAAAATGAATTGAGCGTAATATCACAGATAGAACATGTTGAATTAGAATAGGCTCTGCATATGTGTACCTATTTGGTGTTTTTTTTTTAACTAACTGAATCAAAATTTATAATTAACAATCTTTTAGTCTTTTATGGCATTTGCACTACTGGTTTGTTCAGCTTTGCACAGTCCTACTGTCTCGTTATTCCTGTTGCTGTTCTTTAGTCGTACGCTCCTGCACATTGTGTACTTATTCCACAGTGCAGTCTCACACACTGATCTTCTCCTATCCCCCCCCCCCCCCCAATCCTGTGTCTTGTATTGTGCACCATGCTGCTGAAGGCACAATATTTTGCTCTACTGGATATAAATGAGACAGCATTTGATGTAAACCGATTTGTATCATTCCCCTGCCTTTATGAGAATTTTCTCTGGGTCACTTTGTGATTCCACGGCATGCAACGTGAGTGGCATCTCGTGAGCCATGTGTTTCTGGCTCTCAGTCAGCAGCTGGGTCTTATTTCCTCTTTTTCTCCTCGTCGTTGAGCAGAGAGAGAAAAAAAAGCATCAGGGAGGCTTGCAGCATGAGTCACCCATCGCCTCAGGGCACTTCGTTCGGCGACTCGGCCAACTGTAAGGGCGGCCATTGTGTTGTAGGTCTTTCCTTACACAAGACTAAAGAGCTGGCTTTGAGGTTGAGCCTGTACTGCTTTCTCACACAAGGAAGAGCACTTCTTTCTGTCTCTCACTCACTCTGTCTTTCTCTCTCTCTCTTCCTCCCTTCCTCTCGCTCTCTCTGACCAGATGGTGGATGGTGAGCGTAACTCCTACCGTCAGTCTTCACCTCAGATGGCCTCTTAGACGCTGGACTTAATTTTATACAGAGTACAGACACTGGCTTCAGTTGCCAGAATGAGCACAGGGTGGATAGCGTTCGTCTAACTGTCTGTATCATTTATTTTACATGTATTATGGCAAACCCTGAGGGCAGTACATTAAAATACAACATCCATTTTTGGAGATCATTATGAGTCATTCCAAAGTAGAGTTTTTTTTTCTTTACAGAGAGTATATTTATACCATTAAATCAAATTAACTGCAGCCTGTGTCATTGTTATTGCTTTGTTTTGAAAAGGGAGTCCATATAACTCATGGCATAAGTTGTGTATAGTCTGCATTCGAGTTCATCAATCTAATCTTTTTTTTTTTTGTATTTGCAAGAATTGGATTCAGTTGAAGGTTTGAACGTACTCCTTTAGACAATACTGAACGCGATGCAGAATATACACGATAATTTTAATAGGGTGGAGTAAATGTGGCAGAGAATCAGACAGGGAAAGACTGCTATTAGTCATAAATTTGACTTTCATGTGGATTTAGGGGTTTATAGGCATGGCGTCTTTTCACAGTTAAACTGACATTTCTGACTTCTGAGAATCAACTCTTCAAATTACAGCATAGTACAATTACACGTGCTCTTCTTATTCTTATATTTTATGAACAGATACTTTTGAACACATACTTTGTCAATAACAATAATACTGTAGTTAACTGCGAAAACAAATAATGCTGATGTCGCATCGTTACAGTATATTAGATATGCAGCAGCACAACATGAAAATATTTTACAATTTAGACTTGGATATGAGTAGTGGATCTATAAACAGTAAGACACCATACAGGCTGCATTTCAGCTTCTGAATCCACCAAGATGTGATCACTGAAAGTGAATTAATTTGAAAAATGTTTTCTAATTTTAAAAAAAGGTTACCAAATACAGTGTCTTGCAAAAGTATTCATCCCCCTTGGTGTTTGTCCTGTTTTGTCGCATTACAAGCTGAAATTAAAATGGATTTTTGGAGGGTTAGCACCATTTGATTTACACAACATGCCTACCACTCTAAAGGTGAAAACTGTTGTTTTATTGTGACACAAACAATAATTAATATGAAAAAACAGAAATCTGGAGTGTGCATAGGCATTCACCTACTTTCATATGAAACCCCTAAATAAGAGCTGGTCCAACCAATTCACTTCATAAGTCACATAAATAGTTGATTAAGATCCACCTGTGTGCAATCAAAGTGTCACATGATCTGTCACATGATGTCTGGATAAATCAACCTGTTCTGGAAGGACCCTGACTCTGCAACACTACTAAGCAAGCAACATGAAAACCAACGAGCCTCCAAACAGGTCAGAGACAAAGTTGTGGAGAAGTATAGATCAGGGTTGGGTTATAAAAAATATCCCAAACTTTGAATATCCCAGGGAGCACCATTAAATCCATTATAGCAAAATGGAAAGAATATAGCACCACTACAAACCTGAGAAGAGAAGGCCGCCCACCAAAACTCAGAACAGGCAAGGAGGGCATTAATCAAAGATGCAACAAAGACCCCAAAGATAACACTGAAGGAGCTGCAAAGATTCACAGCAGAGATGGAAGTATCTGTCCATAGGACCACTTTAAGCCATATACTCCACAGAGTGGGGCTTCATGGAAGAGTGGCCAGAAAAAAAGTCATTGCTGAAGAAAACACATTTGGAGTTTGCCCAACAGCATGTGGCAGACTCCCCAAACACATGGAAGAAGATTCTCTGGGCAGATGAGACTAAAATTGATCTTTTTGGCCATCATGGGAAATGCCGTGTGTGGCGCAAACCCAACACCCTGAGAACACCATTCCTGCAGTGAAGCATGGTGGTGGCAGCATCATGCTGTGGGGATATTGTTCATCTGCAGGGACAGGAAAGCTGGTCAGGCTTGAAGGAAAGATGGATGGCACTAAATACACAAAAAAAATCATAGTGTCAATTTTACTCTTTAAGAGTTGAATTTAACTCTCTGTCAGATAACATTTGGTCCCACTCAAAATCAGTGTAAAATTTACTCTATAGCCAGTGTAAGATTTTTAGAGTTAATTTTACTCTATTTTGTGTCAAAATTAACAATGAAGTGTGTAAAAATATTTAACACTATAGATAGTGTAAGATTTTCAGAGTTAATCTGACTCTATATTGTATTTTCGCGGGGAATCATCACCCTGCAGAGTAGATTTTGTCGTTGTGTGCAGTGGGAATTAACTCTCACTTTTGACACTACCATTTAGACGATTTTACTCTGCATAGTGTTATAACTACTCTATCCAGAGGAAAATGGGTTTACACTGCAATATTGACACTCCATTTTTTACTGTGTACAGGGCAATTCTGGAGGAAACCCTGTTTGAGTCGACCAGAGGTTTGAGACTGGGATGAAGGTTCACATTCCAGCAGGACAATGACCTTAAACATACTCCTAAAACTACACTGGAGTGGTTTAAAGGGAAACATTTAAATGCCTTGGAATGACCTCATCAAAGCCCTGACCTCAATCCAATTGAGAATCTGTGGCATAACTTGAAGATTGTTGTACACCAACGCAACCCATCTAACTTGAAGGAGTTGGAGCAGTTTTGCCTTGAGGAATGGGCAAAAATCCCAGTCCCTAGATGTGCTAAGCTAATAGAGTCATACCCCTAGAGACTTGCAACTGTAATTGCAGCAAAAGGTGGCTCTACAAAGTATTGACTTTTTTTTTTGGGGGGGGGGGGGGGGGGGGGGCAATACCTCTGCACACTCCAGATTTCTTAATTATTGTTTGTGTTACAATAAAAAAAAAACAGTTTTCACCTTTAAAGTGGTAAGCATGTTGTGTAAATCAAATGGTGCTAACCCTCACAAAATCCATTTTCATTCCAGCTTGTAATGTGAAAAAAAAAAAACAGGTCAAACACCAATGGGGATGAATACTTTTGCAAGACACTGTACTGGTTCTCATTTTGGGAAAGACAGAAAAATGTAATTTTACCAGTGAAATAGACATAACAAACTGATAAGTAGATAAAACTCAGCTAGGAGTTAATGCAAAGTAGAAAGGCACTCAGTCGAGCGCATACCTCCACCAAGCCACATATTATCAACATCTAAATCAAATCCCTTGAATCTAGCATAATACTAAAGGTGTGCACCAAATGTTAACAAAATCCGTTCACTACTTTTTGAGTTACATTGGGAACAGACAGGCAAACGGAGGCAAAAACATAACCTTCTCCAACGAAGTTGGCAGAGGTAACAACCAGAAAGAGACATATATTATACAAGTATAATACAAATGTAAAGATGGAACTGGAATGAACTAGGTCCTATACACGAACAGGAAGGACTAGATGCGATAGTGTATATGATAAGTTCTCTAAACAAAGTGATCTAATTCCTGGGTCACCCTACAAGATTTATCCAACTGTAACTAATTTTCAAAATGTTAGCGACTGCAGATGGAGGGACTCACAAATTTCACAGCTTTGGGTTTCTAGATCAAATTCCAGTGCAGAATTTGGTCTGAATAAAATGCCACATTTTTATATTAATCTCATCCACCAACGAGCCTGACTGTCTGAGTGAACTTCTCATGAACCAACATGGCTTCATCTTGTTCATCTCGGCTGTTATCGGTTATCATTTCTTCATGCATGAAATAAAGACGTTTTCATACACAACACGCCCAAACATACACATACACAAACATGACAGGATGTTGTGTTGTATATCCTGGGAATGTTTACAATTTAAAATTGTTGCAGCCATGACTGTACTGTGAAAAAGATAAGATGGGTTACGATCATTTTTCAAAAAACTGAAAGACATTTTGCAATTGGGCTTAAAATCATTCTGATTATCTTCTAATGTGGCTCAGACTGGGTGGGAACAGGCTAGCCAAAGCAATCCAGGCCGTGAATAACGTGAAACAACAAGAACTAGATAAAAACAAGAACTAGATTTGAACAGAAAATAGCCATGCTAAAAGTAAACCGTGCCAAACAACAGGGCAAAACTGAACACTGAGAATGGCGTAAACACACGCACATGAGTTTACATGGCTTCATGTCTAGCAGCCCTGCAAATGCTTTATTTAAACGGTTACTGATTGCTGTGCTGATGGGATGCAGGCGTTAATAATTAGGAGGAGGCGGATCGTTGTGTGCTTGGACAGATCCTTGAAAAAGTACTGAGGTGAATAAATTGGGTGAAATAATTCTGCAAGGAACAACTTGTGGAAATGATCTGGAGTTTAGAACTGGATGTGCTGATAATGGTGTCTGCTTCCTCATCACAGCTGTCTGACTTTCTATTGATTTCACGAACACCTTGGGCTTTTTTTGTTATATAATAAAATAATTTCTGTTTGTCTGAGTTCTGTTTCAGTTGGTGATCGATAAACAATTTAACTGAAATGAAACCAAGAAAATATATCAGTTTAAATGAATGAGATTTTATTCTATCCACATTCACTGCATATGAGCAATCAGGCGCTCTGATTGGCTACTCTACTACTAGGATATCAGCTCATATACCATGAGTAGAGAAAATCAAAATGGCGGAGCGTGTTGCTGAACCAACCGAGGACTAAATAAAAACTCTACTCGAAAACAACCCCCCCCCCCAAAAAAAACAAAACATGGAAAGTATTTGATGGTAAGAACTTCTTCTTTTTTTTTTACATTCTAAGCAGAAATGATTTTGTCGGATATTTTGTATAGTTTTTATTTATTAAATTTGCAAAAAATAAAAATAAAAATGCTCTGTTTCTCAAAATCCAGTGAATGTGGATAGAATAAAACAGTTATTCCACTCAATCTCGTTTAACATGGCTTATAGCCAACTCAGCGCTACACACCTCATCAGCTCATGTACGACTCAATTTCGTGGAATAACTTAATTATGAATGTTCACATTTACTTTAATGAGATTTTAATGGAGTGCACATTTATGGTGACGTTTGCATTGACTTAAAGTGTAATACGTAATTGATTGAAATATTAATGATAATATTTCTAAGTAGATTAAAGTGACTCAAACTGTGTCTTTTTTAAATGTTCTCTTTTTATGTTATATCAAATGTCTTAAACATGAAACTTAAGGAATTCATTCTGAACAGCACAAAGCAGTGCCCAAATCTGCAATAAACCCAAGCTGGCAGAGAAAAAATATTCACATACAACCACAGGTGAGTGAAAATAGCAGCTCTTAACCAGTACATTGTTCTTAAAAATCAGTCATTATCAGTCACTGAGAGTGTTGTAGTCGAGTCACTAAACCTTGAGTCTAAGTCCAATCTCAAGTCCCAAGTGTTCAAGTCCGAGTCAAGTCCAAGTCATTAAAGAAAATTTTGAGTCGAGTCCACTATTGACCCGAGTTGAGTCCGAGTCGAGTCCGAGAACAAGACTCCATCCGCACCATTTGACAGTGGCTGTTGCTGCCTTTATGTGAAACCATCTCTGCTACTGTGTCAGACTAATGTTACTGCTTGACTGCCTCATTTTACTTAACAGGCTACAGATAAAAAGCTTGTTCATCACTCAGCAAGCCCTGCCCACTATCAACAGGGCAAATAACATGAGAGAGGGTTAACACAAGCTAGTTCATCAGTCAGCAAGCCCCGCTATCAACAGAGCAATGAGCATAGCGTGTCCCTTACTTCTCTGGGTGGAGTCTCGCCAAGTGACGATTGAAGTTTGAGGTTGTCCCTGTCGTCTCCTCATCTTCTTCTACATATGGAACACACAGCAGTACATGTTTTCCCACTGCACGAGAAGTCTGTGTAAGCAAAGCGGACAATCCTCGGGGCTTCTCTCCAGGCATTTTAGTGCCATTAATGTAAGTTTGTTCCTGAACATGATGTATGAACAGGTGAATGTGCATTCTTTTGCACGATATTAGTATAAAAATTAATGTAGATATAAATATCTTATGCCAAATTATTATGGCATGTTACAAAAAAATAAAGAAAAAATCAGAGTCCTCGTCTCCAATTTATGAGTCCGAATGCAGTTCATGCATGAGTCCGAGTCCAAGTCCAAGTCATCAGTGCTCAAGTCCAAGCCAAGTCACAAGTCCTTAAAATTAGGGCATGAGTCAGACTCGAGTCCGAGTCCTGGACTCGAGTACTACAAGCCTGGTCACTGACAGTGAGGGATTCTGATGCAGGGCAGACAATGAAACTGGGTTGACGTACTATCAAAGTGGAACAAAATCTGCTCTTCTCCTCTGCAGCCCTGCTTCGTCAATGGTCAATATTGTAGCTATGGAGTTAATGCACTTCATGTTAAATCAGGTGGTTAACATTATAAAGAAGCCTACTAGCCTTAGTGCATTGCATGAACACACACACACACACACACACACACACACACACACAGAGTTCATTGTTACTATTTAAACATAAACACAGCTAACTACAGTACTATATTTGAAGGCACTTCAGATAGCCTAGTAGTAAATGAATCAGGGGTTCTCAAATGTTTTGTAGCCAGGGATTCTCAATAAAGATTGATTTTCTAAGCATTATTTAAATGTGACATATTATGCCCCTTATCCACATACTGACACAGTTCTCTGGGGTTTTAATGAAATGTCTGTGACATGCTTTGGTCAAAATAGCACAAGGATAAAGCACCACAGTTTTGATCACCTGTCCTGATGGGATGAAGAGTTGGCAGTAGGAGGGGTTTTCACTTTTCTCATTGAATGGAATGGAAGTTTTTACTCTTCTCATTGAATACCCCTCCAACTGCCAACCCTTTATTCCAAAACAATAGGACATACATTTTTGATGGCCAGTTAATTGTCCAAATGAATGGAGCAGATTTAAGTTTTTGTGCTTGATACATTCCTAAGACCAGAGGTGGACAGTAATGAAGTACATTTACAGTGGTGCTTGAAAGTTTGTGAACCCTTTAGAATTTTCTATATTTCTGCGTAAATATGACTGAAAACATCATCAGATTTTCACACAAGGCCTAAAAATAGATAAAGAGAACCCAGTTAAACAAATAAGACAAAATATTATACTTGGTCATTTATTTATTGAGGAAAATGATCCAATATTACATATCTGTGAGTGGCAAAAGTATGTGAACCTCTAGGATTAGCAGTTAATTTGAAGGGGAAATTAGAGTCAGGTGTTTTCAATCAATGGGATGACAATCAGGTGTGAGTGAGCACCCTGTTTTATTTAAAGAACAGGGATCTATCAAAGTCTGATCTTCACAACACATTTGTGGAAGTGTATCATGGCACAAACAAAGGAGATTTCTGAGGACCTCAGAAAAAGCGTTGTTGATGCTCATCAGGCTGGAAAAGGTTACAAAACCATCTCTAAAGAGTTTGGACTCCACCAATCCACAGTCAGACAGATTGTGTACAAATGGAGGAAATTCAAGACCATTGTTACCCTCCCCAGGAGTAATTGACCAACAAAGATCACTCCAAGAGCAAGGTGTGTAATAGTCTGCGAGGTCACAAAGGACCCCAGGGTAACTTCTAAGCAACTGAAGGCCTCTCTCACACTGGCTAATGTTAATGTTCATGAGTCCACCATCAGAAGAACACTGAACAACAATGGTGTGCATGGCAGGGTTGCAAGGAGAAAGCCACTGCTCTCCAAAAAGAACATTGCTGCTCGTCTGCAGTTTGCTAAGGATCACATAGACAAGCCAGAAGGCTATTAGAAAAATGTTTTGTGGATGGATGAGACCAAAATAGAACTTTTTGGTTTAAATGAGAAGCATTATGTTTGGAGAAAGGAAAATACTGCATTCCAGCATAAGAACCTTATCCCATCTGTGAAACATGGTGGTAGTAGTATCATGGTTTGGGCCTGTTTTGCTGCATCTGGGCCAGGATGGCTTGCCATCATTGATGGAACAATGAATTCTGAATTATACCAGTGAATTCTAAAGGAAAATATCAGGACATCTGTCCATTAACTGAATCTCAAGAGAAGGTGGGTCATGTAGCAAGACAATGACCCAATGGCACACAAGTCATTCTACCAAAGAATGGTTAAAGAAGAATAAAGTTAATGTTTTGGAATGGCCAAGCCAAAGTCCTGACCTTAATCCAATCGAAATGTTGTGGAAGGACTTGAAGTGAGCAGTTCATGTGAGGAAACCCACCAACATCCCAGAGTTGAAGCTGTTCTGTACGGAGGAATGGGCTAAAATTCTTCCAAGCCGGTGTGCAGGAATGATCAACAGTTACCGGAAATGTTTAGTTGCAGTTATTGCTGCACAAGGGGGTCACACCAGATACTGAAAGCAAAGGTTCACATACTTTTGCCACTCATGGATATGTAATATTGGATCATTTTCCTCAATAAATAAATGACCAAGTATAATATTTTTGTCTCATTTATTTAACTGGGTTCTCTTTGTCTACTTTTAGGAGTTGTTTGAAAATCTGATGATGTTTTAGGCCATATTTATGCAGAAATATCGAAAATTCTAAAGGGTTCACAAACTTTCAAGCACCACTGTACTTGAGTACTGTACTTAAGTACACTTTTTGAGTATCTGTACTTTACTTGAATTTTTTTTTGTAACTTCACTGCATTTTAAAGACAAATATTGTACTTTTTACTGCACTACATTTCTATCAAGGTCCTCATTACTCATTACTATGAAGCAGCTTTGAAAGTGGATGTTTTTTCTTTTCTTTTCTAAAACATGATTGTTTTTTTTCACAGGTGACACTGAGACAGTCGGTTAGTAATCACTAGGGTCACGTCATGTCCATAGACTGTATAAAATCAAGTTCAATGATTTCTCAGCAGCATTATTTGAACACAATCAATTGATGGCAGAACAGAAGGAGACGGTTTTTCTGGGGAATGCATGCACTCATGGCTTTACTTAGAACCCATGTTTCAGTTTTCTGAAAGGATTAAAGATTTGTTTCGTTTTAAATGTTTGCTTTGTTTGCCGAAAACGAACCACATCACAGCCTACGAAAACTTGCCATCCAACCTGTGGGGGCATATTGAGGTCTGTAAACATTTTATTCCAAGAGAAAGCTTGCAACTAAGTTGTCTGTGCTTTTAGAGCTAGCGATAACATTGCAATAGCTATGCAGTCTGGTTAGTCAAATGACCTTCTATGGATTTGTCCAACATGGTTGCCATAGACTTGTCCATGGCTAACATTAACACATAGCTAGCTAACTTGGACACTGTTAGTTAGCATGTAAAAATTGAGTTACACTAACATGAATAACATTAACTTACTGAAGCCCTTTCAGAAATATGTTTTAGCATAATCTTGCCAAATAAACACTGACTAGCTAGCTTAATGTTAAACCATCATGATGGCACAGCATGCGTTCATTTTGTGAATTCACATTTCTGTCTTTGGTAACGGCATTAAGTTTTGTAAGCATTGCGGCAATATGATGCGTTGGCAGAAAATGTACTTTTAATACTTAAGTATTTTTAAAAGCAAGTACTTCAGTACTTTAACTTAAGTAAAAATTTGACTGTACAACTTTCACTTGTATCGGAGTAACATTTGACCAGTGGGATCTGTACTTTGACTTACCGTAAGTAATAAAGTTGGGTACTTTGTCCACCTCTGCCTAAGACTGAACAGAATCACATCAAGTGACCAAAATGGTTTGTCACAATGGATAAGGTCATATTTTTTTCACACATTCCAACACAGTTCTAAATCTGCTTTTTACAACATTATTTATCTGTTATTTTTTAAAAAGTATAATCATGACATATATACTACATAAACATTATTGTAGTTGAACTTGTGCTGAATACAAAAAAAGTCATATGACTTTGAAAATACTGCTCGGATTTGTTGAAACTGACAACAAAATCAGAGCATGTAAAACTCATTAGAGTGCCAGAAAATACCTTCAGACTCCAGAAGGTTAAATATGTGCAATAATATTTTTTAGTATTTATTAAAGTGAAATAACTGTTGTTTATTTCTGGACTTTCTGACAAAACACATAGATTTAAGTTAACATTACGTATATAGGCGTACTTGTTTTTGAGTTTTGGGTTAAACCTGTTCAATTCAAGAGGCCAGTCAAACAGGCTACAAACTAAAAGAACTCAGTAATAAGCATGATCTCATCTCATCTCATTATCTGTAGCCGCTTTATCCTGTTCTACAGGGTCGCAGGCAAGCTGGAGCCTATCCCAGCTGACTACGGGCGAAAGGCAGGGTACACCCTGGACAAGTCGCCAGGTCATCACAGGGCTGACACATAGACACAGACAACCATTCACACTCACACCTATGGTCAATTTAGAGTCACCAGTTAACCTAACCTGCATGTCTTTGGACTGTGGGGGAAACCTGACCACCCGGAGGAAACCCACATGGGCAGAACATGCAAACTCCGCACAGAAAGGCCCTCGCTGGCCATGGGACTCAAACCTGGACCTTCTTGCTGTGGGGCGACAGCGCTAACCACTACACCACCGTGCCGCCCTAATAAGCATGATAACTTTGATAATGTTAGGTGTGATTTCCATTGCTGTAAAGAAATACAAAAAATTGTATGACTGTGTCCATGGTTTCTCATTTGGCCAACATGGGATTTGTACAAATTTGTAGGAAATTGAAATGAAATTATAGCTTTTACTACCACATCAGGATTTCCAAGGATATCTGTTTTGTTTGTTAGTTGGACTGAAATGGCACTCTGTGGATATACATTTGTGTTTTCCTTTCACATTATTTTGTTCACTGTTTGCACATCAGGTAGCATTTGGTACGGTACATATCTGGTAGCATTTGGATCACAGTGCATCAGGTTTCCTGTCTATAGCTCTATCGATGACCTAAATGACCTGTTGATTTGTAATTTATAGTGAGTAGCTGTGCAATTGAGGGAAATGCATTTAGCTCAAGACGTTCTGGTGTCATATGGTTGTACCACATACTTCCCTCTTTTCCATATGGAATGATTCTTGCTATCAGTAGCTGAAGAATCAGTCATGGTATTAATTGTGGATTTGAGTGAGTCCTGCTGTTTAGGGAAGTGGCTGTCTGTAACATATGGCAGCCAGACGCGCTTGGAAGTTATTTTATTCAGGCATTGCCAAAAATCATGGTCCACAGCAGAGGTCAGATCACAGGCAGATCACATGCAAGCCTACCACAAAAGCAGAAAAATACCGTGGAACACAAAAGAAATCAGGGAGGCAAGGCAATAAGGAGTAGATTAACCATCCGACAAAGGCTGCAGTCATTTCTGAAGTGATCGTGACTGTCTTATTTCCTCTGAAAACTGAACTCTTGACAATGTGGACCCTGATGAGTTCCTTTCCATTCCATGGGGTGGAACGTAACAGCCATTTAGAATAAATTCCAGTGTCAATTTTCAAAACCTAAGCTCTAGTGTTCTACAGTCGCACAGACACAGTGAAAAAGTAGCTGACATGGTTACCAGTTTTATCTCCCAGTAACAGTTCACTGCTTGATTTTGTTAAGAAGGATCATTTAAAAATGTGAACAAATGCAAAAACAAAAATGCAAACTATTTTCCTTGAGGTAGTGAAAGGAAACATGAAATACTTATCAGAGAGCTTAAATGTTGTATACCTAGTGAAAGTAGCTAGATTTCAGTACTGATTGCTTATAAAGAAAATTAAATATAATCTGATAAGAGGTCAGAGGAGAATGGCCAAACTGGTTTGAGCTGAGAGAAAGTCTATAGTAACTTAAATAATCATTCTTCACAACCAAGGTGAGCAGAAAGGCATTTCAGAATGCACAATACACCAAACCTTGTGGTGGATGGGCTAGAAGAGAAGACCCCACTGGATCCCACCTCTGTCAATCAAGAACAGGAATCTGAGGCTATGGTGGGCAGAGGCTCACTGAAACTGGACAGCTGAAGATTGAAAAAACATCACCTGGTCTGATAAATCCCAATTTCTGTTGAGGCACATGAATAGTAGGGTCAGAATTTGGCACCAACAGCATGAATCCAAGGCCCAATCCAAATGTCTACACTCACAGACTTTGAGATGCGTTCCCGCTAAATCCATGAGAGCTTAGGTCTGTCAGCTCATCAAGTGCATGAGGGCTCTCTCACAGATATTTTGTACCCTTCATGCACACATACTTTAAGTCCGCATTCCTACATTCTGATATTGCCTGAGACTATTCATCAACCATTTCTTTTCATCGATGCTTAATCGTGTTGTTTTGACAAAAAATACCAAATTGATTTTTTGATAATTACCTCTTGTCCACACTGTAAGGCAAGAGCCTGAAACATGTTCAAATCAGGCAGCCAGTCCCTTAAATGTTTTTGCTGTGAAGAAAGTACAAAATGCAAAATAAAAAGTCCCAAACCCACAATAGTATGCAACATGCTTTCCCATTCCTGTTCATCAGATCAGGCTGGTGGAGGTGGTGTAATGGTGCGGGGAACATTTTTTTGGGCCCCTTATTACAAATATAGTTACTGACAACAAAAATCCCTTTTTAACCACAATTTACCCACCTTTTAATAGCTAATTCTAGCATCATAATGTGCCATGTCACAAAACTCAAGTTGCCTTAACCCTCATCCTACCATGCTATTTTACACCTTAATCTTACCATGTGGGGTCCGTTTGGACCCCAATACTTTTCTTTAAAATTAAAGCTTATAAAGACAAAATCACCAGATAAGTTTTGTTCAGAACATCTTGTATTAATAACAGCAATACACTAAAGGGCCCAAGGCATAAAGAACACACTTAACCTTCATCCTACCAGCCAATTTTACATACACAAACTACCAGGCGGGGTCCGTATGGATCCCAGGAGGGAATACCTTGAAATCAATGCAGTAAGAACCAATTCAATGCAGCAAACAGACATAACTTTATTGAAGAACAAAATCCACTATGGCTGAATATCAGTGATGTATTATAAATGCAATAACATTGCAATAATATTGCAATAACTAGCATACATGTAGCAAATTATAGCGCCACAAAAAAAATTGGCATTATATACATGATTTTTGCAGCTCATGCAGCTGTAAAACATTCTGGATTACAACTTAGGTCTTTTCTTACAGAATTTAAAACAAAAAAGTAATTGTAAAATAATTTAGGGCTTTTGTTTTGCAGCCTGTGCTTATTGCAGCAGTGGGGTCCACACAGACCCCAAGAAGGAATGCCTTGGTAGTTTCATTATGGAACATAAAAGAAATAAAAGAAGTTAACTTTCAGTGTGCTATTCAATTATAAAATGAAAGACAGATAAACTTTACTCTGGGGTCCGGTTGGACCCCAGTAACAAATTAATTATACCTTCACAATGCAAAAAGCTGATCTTCCGGTGCTTTAGTGTTTTAATTAAGACATAAATTCCGACAAATTCATAAAACGGTGAGGCAGTATGTCACATATTTTTAAAATGGCAAACAAACATATAGGTGCGGGGTCCAGATGGACCCCACTTGGTAGGATGAAGGTTAATGGTATCATAAACATGACAGTGAGTTCAGTGTACTTCAGTGGCCTCTCCAGTCACAAGATCGGAATCCATCAGAGAACCTTTTGAAGATGGTAGAAAAGGAGATCATTCAAGCACACAAACCCCTCCACCACAATAATGTGGCAGTTCTAGGAGGGGACATAGCTCCTAGGATCCTAGGAGCTATGTTGTCGGGGGCATTACGCCCCTGTTAGGGTCTCCCAAGACAGACAGGTCCTAGGTGACAGGCCAGACCAAGAGCGGTTCACCAAAACCCCTTATGGATAACACTCAATCAAGGACCGTGATGTCGCCCGGTATGGCGCAGCTGGGGCCCCACCCTGGAGCTAGGCCTGGGGTTGGGGCTCATATGCAAGTGCCTGGTGGCCGGGCTTTTGCCCACGGGGCCCAGCTGAGCTCAGCCCAAAGCGGTGATGTGGGCCCAACCTCCTGTGGGTTCACCACCCACAGAGGTAGCTGTAGGGGGCCGGTGCAGTGTGGATTGGGCGGCAGTCGAAGGCAGGGGCCTCAACGACCTGATCCCCGAACACAGCGGCTAGCTGTTGGGACATGGAATGTCACTTCACTGGGGGGGAAAGAGCCTGAGCTTGTGTGGGAGGTTGAGAGGTACCGGCTAGAGATAGTCGGGCTCACCTCCATGCACAGCTTGGGCTCTGGAACCCAACTCCTCAAAAGGGGCTGGACTCTCCACTTCTCTGGAGTCGCCCATGGTGAGTGGCGGTGGGCTGGTGTGGGGTTGCTTATAGCTCCCCAGCTCAGCCGCCATGTGTTGGAGTTTACCCCAGTGAACAAGAGGGTCACCTCTCTGTGCCTTCGGATTGGGGAGAGGGCTCTTGCTGTTGTTTGTGCCTACGTGCCGAATAGCAGTATAGAGTATCCGGCCTTCTTGGAGCCCCTGAAAGAGGTACTGAGAGGTGCTCAGACTGGGGACTCCGTTGTTCTACTGGGGGACTTCAACGCTCACGTGGGCGACAAAAGTGACACCTGGAGGAGAGTGATTGGGAGGAACGGCCTCCCCGATCTGAACCCGAGTGGTGTTTTGTTATTGGACTTCTGTGCTAGTCACGGTTTGTCCATAACGAACACCATGTTTGAGCATAGGGGTGTCCATAAGTGCACGTGGCACCAGGACACCTTAGGTCGGAGGTCAATTATTGACTTTGTTGTCATTTCATCGGATCTCTGGCCCTATGTCTTGGACACTTGGGTGAAGAGAGGGGCTGAGCTGTCAACTAATCACCACCTGGTGGTGAGTTGGATCCGCTGGCGGAGGAGGAAGCCAGACAGACCTAGTAGGCCCAAATGTATGGTGAGGGTCTGCTGGGAACGTCTGGCCGAGCACTCTGTCGGGGAGGTCTTTAACTCCCACCTCCGGGAGAGCTTCTCCCAGCTTCCGAGGGAGGTGGGGGACATTGAGTCTGAGTGGACCATGTTCTCTGCTTCCATTGTCGATGCGGCTGTTCGGAGCTGTGGCTGCAAGGTCTCCAGTGCCTGTCGTGGTGGCAATCCCCGAACCGGGTGGTGGACACTGGAAGTAAGGGATGCCGTCAAGCTGAAGGAGTCCTATCGGGCCATGTTGGCCTCTGGGACTCCTGAGGCAGCTGAAGGGTATCAGCAGGCCAGGCGTGCCGCAGCTCGGGCAGTTGAGGAGGCAAAAACTTGGAACTGGGAGGAGTTCGGTGAGGCCAAGGAGGAGGACTATCGGTCGGCCTCGAAGAAATTCTGGCAAACCATCCGGCACCTCAGGAGGGGGAAACAGTACTCTGCCAACACTGTTTACAGTGTGGGTAGGGAGCTGTTGACCTCGACTGGGGACATTGTTGGGCGGTGGAAGGAATACTTCGAGGATCTCCTCAATCCCACCGTCATGTCTTCCATTGAGGAAGCGGAGGCTGATGACTCAGGGGTGGACTCGTCCATTACCCAAGGTGAAGTCACTGAGGTGGCTAGTAAACTCCTCGGTGGCAAGGCACTGGGGGTGGATGAGATCCGCCCCGAGTATCTCAAGTCTCTGGATATTGTGGGGCTGTCTTGGCTGACACACCTCTGCAACATTGCATGGCGGTCAGGGACAGTGCCTCTGGAGTGGCAGACTGGGGTGGTGGTCCCTCTTTTTAAGAAAGGGGACTGGAGAGTGTGCTCCAATTATAGGGGAATCACACTTCTCAGCCTCCCAGGGAAGGTTTACTCCAGGGTACTGGAGAGGAGAATTCGGCCAATATTCGAACCTCAGATCCAGCAGGAACAATGCGGTTTTTGTCCTGGTCGCAGAACACTGGACCAGCTCTATACCCTTCATAGGGTGCTCAAGGGTTCATGGGAGTTTGCCCAACCAGTCCACATGTGCTTTGTGGATCTGGAGAAGGCATTTGACTGTGTCCCTCGTGGTATTCTGTGGGGGGTACTTCGGGAGTATGGGGTTCAGGGCTCTTTGCTAAGGGCTGCCTGGTCCCTGTACGAACGGAGCAAGAGTCTGGTTTGCATTGCCGGCAGTAAGTCAGACCTGTTCTCAGTGCATGTTGGACTCCGGCAGGGCTGCCCTTTGTCACGGTTCCATTCATAATTTTTATGGACAGAATTTCTAGGTGCAGCCAGGGGCTGGAAGGAATCCTGTTTGGGAACCACAGGATTTCATCTCTGCTTTTTGCAGATGATGTTGTCCTGTTGGCTTCTTCAAACCAGGACCTTCAGCATGCACTGGGGCAGTTTGCAGTTGAGTGTGAAGCAGCTGGGATAAGAATCAGCACCTCTAAGTCTGAGGCCATGGTTCTCAACCGGAAAAGGGTGGCTTGCCCTCTCCAGGTTGGTGGAGAAGTCCTGCCTCAAGTGGAGGAGTTTAAGTATCTTGGGATCTTGTTCAAGAGTGAGGGAAGGCTAGAGCGTGAGATTGACAGGCGGATCGGTGCGGCTTCCGCAGTGATGCGGTCACTTTACCGGTCTGTAGTGGTGAAGAAGGAGCTGAGCCAAAAGGCAAAGCTCTCGATTTACCGGTCGATCTATGTTCTGACCCTCACGTATAGTCATGAGCTTTGGGTAATGACCGAAAGAACAAGATCATGGATACAAGCGGCCGAAATGAGTTTCCTTTGCAGGGTGGCTGGGCGCTCCCTTAGAGATAGGGTGAGAAGCACAGTCACTCGGGAGGAGCTCGGAGTAGAGCCGCTGCTCCTCCACATCAAGAGGAATCAGCTGAGGTGGCTCGGGCATCTCTTTTGGATGCCTCCTGGATGCCTCCCTGGGGAGGTGTTCCAGGCATGTCCCCCCGGGAGGAGGCCCCGGGGAAGACCCAGGACACGCTGGAGGGACTATTGGCCCTTTTCCACTAACCTTTTTCAGCTCACTTCAGCTCACTTCAGCTCACTTCAGCCCAACATGGCTCGCGTTTCGACTACCTCAGAGCAGCACGACTCAGCTTGCTTCAGCCTTACTTAGCACCCAAAACTCGCACGGTTTTGGAGTGGGGCTGAAGCGAGCCAAACCGAGCCAAGTGGGGCTAGGGGCGTGAGGAGACACTCCCCTGTGCACTGATTGGTGAGGAGGAGTGTCCTCATATGCCCACACACACCCCGCGAGCACGCTGGGATCTGTAAACACCATAAAGCCAGAAGAATTACGAATTACGAGAATTATGAAGCCTTATGCGCCTCGCCTCATCTATACGCTCTTGCCAGTATCTGTTGGCGTTGTCGGTGACAACAAGCCACAGCACCAAGACCAGCAACACTAACGACTCCATGTCCTCCATGTTTATTGTTTACTATCCGGGTCGTGAGACTACCGCTTAAAAGATCACTGATGTCACTGTTTGCGCCGCCTAACGACATCACGTGACATCCACCCACTTTCGCTAACTCCATCCAATGTGTCCACCCACTTCCAGCCAGCACGGTTCAGCGCGGTTGTAGTCGAAATGCAACTCCAACAGCCCCACTCAGCTCGACTCAGCCCAACTCAGCACGGCACGGCTCAGCCCAACTCAGCCGCGGTGGTAGTGGAAAAGCGGCATATGTCTCTCGGCTGGCCTGGGAACGCCTCGGTGTTCTTCCCGAGGAGCTGGCCGAGGTGTCTGGGGAAAGGGAAGTTTGGGCTTCCATGCTCAGACTGCTGCCTCCAAGACCCGGCCCCGGATAAGCGGAAGAAGACGAGATGAGACGAGAAAAGGAGATTTGCAGCTTGAACGTGCAGCTGAAAAATCAGCAGAAATTGCATGATGCAACCATGTCAACGTGGACCAGAACCCCAAAGGAATTTATCCAACACCTTGTGGATATCCAACACCATGTCATGAAGAATGAAAGCTGTTTTGAGAGCAAAAGGAGGCCTTAGCCTGTATTAGTACAGTCTTCCCAATAAAGTTTCCAGTGTGTGTATATATATATATATATATATATATATATATATATATATATATATATATATATATATATATATATACACACACCAATCCACCATGGTATCAAGCCAAGAAGCCTTTATTTGTCACACGTACACTCAAGGACAGACTTAAGCACACAGTGAAATGTAAGATAAGATAAGATAAGAAAACCTTTATTATCCCACAATGGGAAAATTTCCTGTTTGCAGCAGCACAGTGGAGAAAAGCAGAAGAGGACATATCAAGCCACACAAGTTAAAAAAAAAAATGTATATATATATATATATATATATATATATATATATATATATATATATATATTATACAGCCCTGTGATCTGTGATGACCTGGTGACTTGTCCAGGGTGTACCCTCGCCTTTCGCCCGTAGTCAGCTGGGATAGGCTCCAGCTTGCCTGCGACCCTGTAGAACAGGATAAAGCGGCTAGAGATAATGAGATGAGATGAGATATATTATACAGTGCTCAGTGTAAATGAGTACACCCCCTTTGAAAAGTAACATTTTAAATAGTATCTCAGTGAACACAAACAATTTCCAAAATGTTGACAAGACAAAGTTTAATATAACATCTCTTTAACTTATAATGTGAAAGTAAGGTTAAAAGTGGGGTATGAGATTTTTTTCAGGAGTATTTTTTACCATATTGCTTGAAAAGCTCCTCACACCCGTGTTGCAAGCAGTACAATAGAAGGTTTGACCCAAAAACGAAATATTTTAATCCAGTCTACAGTGTAAAATAAAGGAAAAACACCATCCAATCATATCGAGGTAACCACCTCAAAATGATTGGATACTGACACGTCAATCAGACTGAAACCCACTAGCAGCCCAGCCCTTCTGTGTGTGTGTGAGAGTGAGCAAGCAGAGTGTTAGACAGAGCGCAGGATTTTCTCAGAGCACCCCCTCCAAACAACGGGGATTTACACGAAAACGGAAGGAGATATTCACAAAATTCTTTCACAGTGAGTGCCACAAGGATCTCCTGAACACACTGATGTAATTTTTTTGTCTGTAGTGTAAAAAAATGAGGTCACTAGATCGAGTTAAAAACGAGTGACTTTTCTGCCAAGTTTATAATGGCAGTCTATGTGGCTGCGCGGCTGTGCTGTCCTCACTTTCAGGCTTCTCATTCAAAAACTGCAAGTCCTATCGTGTAGGTACACACATTGTGTGAATCAGGACAAGTGTGGCTACTACTTTTGAGAAAATTATGTGTGTGGAGTGAAAATTGGGGCTGAAAACACAGTTTAAATGAGAAAGTTTGAGCTATTTTTCCAAGCTCTCTACACTCTGCTCCACTGGTGTGTAACGCAATAGACACCCATTATAAAGCCGGAATTTCTCAGGCTTTATAAGGGGGAGGAGGGGTGGAGACGCGGGGGTGGGAGCATGGCGAGGGCGGGCGTGTTTCTTTTCAAAATATGGCTTGTGGGAACCGTTATTCCAAAATCTCGTACTCCACCTTTAATTATATAACTTAGATTACACATTTTTCAGTTTTACTCAAATTAGGGTGGTGCAAAAATGAGTACACCCCACAACAAAAACTACTACATCTAGTACTTTGTATGGCCTCCATGATTTTTAATTAGATTATATTATATTAGATAAAACTTTATTGATCTAATCTAATCTAATTAAAAATCATGGAGGCCATACAAAGTACTAGATGTAGTAGTTTTTGTTAATGACAGCACCAAGGCATGGAATGAACAAGTTGGCGACATTTTGCAACATCAATCTTTTTCCATTCTTCAACAATGACCTCTTTTAGTGACTGGATGCTGGATGGAGAGTGATGCTCAACTTGTCTCTTCAGAATTCCCCAAAGAAAATAATTTATTTACACCACAAAGGTGAAGGCTACGAGAAGATCAGCAAAGCTTTACTTATCAGTCAGAATACTGTAGCAAAAGTGGTACAAAAATTTAAGAAAGATGGAACTGCAATCATCTCACAGAGACATCCAGGTCATCCATGGAAGTTAACACCTCAACAGGAGCGTCTTCTGATGAGAAGGGTTGAAGAAAATCAGCATGGAAGTTCACTGCAGTTATCTAAAGAAGTAGAAAGCCAAACTGGGGTGACTATTTCCTGTGACACAATACGGAGTACACTGCAGAGGAATGGCATGCATGGATGCCGTCCACGAAAGAAGCCTCTCCTAAAGCCCAGGCACAAAAAAAGCCCGCCTAGAGTTTGCCAGGGCCCATGCTAACAAAGATGAAGACTAATGGAACTCTATACTCTGGAGTGATGAGACCAAGATAAATGTTTTTAGAACTGATGGCTTCAAAACTGTATGGCATCGCAAAGGTGAGGAATACAAAGAAAAATGCATGGTGCCTACAGTGAAACATGATGGTGGCAGTGTCCTTATGTGGGGCTGCATGAGTGCTGCTGGTATTGGGGAGCTGCATTTCATTGATGGCATCATGAGTTCACAGATGTATTGCTCTATACTGAAAGAGAAGATGCTACCATCACTCCATGCCCTTGGTCGTCGTGCACTTTTCCAACATGACTAAACACACATCTAAGGCCACTGTCGGATTTCTGAAGAAGAACAGGGTGAAAGTGCAGAGACCCAATTGAACACCTATGGGGAATTCTGAAGAGACAAGTTGAGCATCACTCTCCATCCAGCATCCAGTCACTAAAAGAGGTCATTGTTGAAGAATGGAAAAAGATTGATGCTGCAAAATGTCGCCAACTTATTCATTCCATGCCTAGAAGACTTGGTGCTGTCATTAAAAATCATGGAGGCCATACAAAGTACTAGATGTAATAGTTTTTGTTGTGGGGTGTACTCATTTTTGCACCACCCTAATTTGAGTAAAACTGAAAAAATGTGTAATCTAAGTTATATTATTAACCTTACTTTCATGTTATAAGTTAAACAGATGTTATATTAAACTCTGTCATCAACATTTTGGAAATTGTGTTCATTGAGATATTATTTCAAATGTTACTTTTCAAAGGGGGTGTACTCATTTACGCTGAGCAATATATATATATATATATATATATATATATATATATATATATATATATATATATATATATCCTTCTCACCCCCGGCGGGGGGGTGGTATCCATGTCATCCTCAAGCTCGGGTCCTCTACCAGAGGCCTGGGAGTTTGAGGGTTCTGCGCAATATCTTCGATGTTCCTAGGACTGCGCTCTTCTGGACTGAGGCTTCAGATGTTGTTCCTGGGATTTGCTGGAGCCACTCTCCCAGTTTGGGGGTTACTGCCCCAAGTGCCCCCACTACCACGGGGACCACGCAACCCTTGACCTTCCACATCCGTTCCAGCTGCTCTTTCAACCCTTGATACTTCTCAAGTTTCTCATGTTCCTTCTTCCTGATGTTGGCGTCAGTTGGGATCACCACATCTATCACCACCACCCTCTTCTGCTCTTTGTCCACCACCACTATGTCTGGTTGGTTAGCCAGGATCTGTTTGTCAGTCTGGAAGCTGAAGTCCCACAGAACTTTGGCCCTGTTGTTCTCAGCCACCTTCTGTGGTATGGCCCATTGGGACTTGGGTACTTCTATTCCATACTGGTTGCAGATGTTCCTGCATACTATCCCAGCCACTTGGTTGTGCCTCTCCGTGTACGCTGATCCAGCTAGTATCTTACATCCTGCTACTATGTGCTGGACTGTTTCAGGGGCTTCTTTGCACAGTCTGCATCTTGGGTCTGATCTACTCTGGTAGATCCTGGCCTCTATGGCTCTTGTGCTTATGGCCTATTCTTGTGCTGCCATGATTAGTGCCTCTGTGCTGTCTGTCAGTCCTGCATTATCCAGCCACTGGTAGAATTTCTTGATATCAGCCACTTCCTCTATCTGATGGTGGTACATGCCATGTAGGGGTTTGTCTCTCCAGGTTGTCTGTTCCTCCTCCTCCTCTGCACTCTCATCAGGGTTCTGCTGCCTGAGACATTCACTTAGCAGTTCATCCTTTGGGGCCATCTTTCTGATGTATTCTCGGATTTTCGATGTTTCATCCTGGACCGTGGTCTTGACACTCACTAGCCCTCGGCCTCCCTCTTTCCGCTTAGTGTATAGTCTCAGGGTGCTGGACTTGGGGTGGAACCCTCCATGCATGGTGAGGAGATTTCTAGTCTTGATATCTGTGGCTTCTATCCATGTGTGTGGCATTGAGTTGTAGGCTTTCTTGTAGTCAATCCAGGCAGTGGTCTGTCTCTTCTTACAGTCTCGAGCAACTGTTCTATCGACCAGTAGCTGGTGCTTGGCTCCTCTGGTGTTACTGCCAATCCCTTTCTGTGCCTCGCTCATGTATTGAGCCACATGCTTACTCATTTTTGCTGCAATGATGCCTGACAGGTTGTTGTGCAGAGACAGGTAATTGGCCGGTAGTTGGATGGGATGGGTCCCTTCTGGGGGTCCTTCATGATTAGGACTGTCCTGCCTTGGGTTAGCTGGTTCATCTGTGCTGCTAGGCGTTCATGGAGTGCAGTTAGCTTCTTCAACCAGTACGTATGGATTATATCGGGGCCTGGCGCTGTCCAGCTCTTCATCTTTGACACTCTTTCTTGGACATCTGCCATTGAGATGGTTACTGGTTCTTGTTCTGGGAGGTTGCTGTGGTCAGCTCTTAGGTCCACTAACCATTGGGCATTGGTGTTGTGTGATGCCTTTCTTTCCCATATGTCTTTCCAGTATTTTTCCACCTCAGCTCTTGGTGGGTCTGACCGGTTGTTGTTCCCCTGCCACTGAGAGTACACCTTGGCTGGTTCAGTGGAGAACAGCTTGTTTATTCTTCTGGCCTCTCCCTCCTTGGTGTATCTCTTCAACTGGGTGGCCAGAGCTGTTAGTCGCTGTTTGGCAGTTTCGAGTGCCTCTGGTATGGAGAGTGAATTGTACTTCCTTTAAGTGTAAGTGTAAGTACCCCTTTATTCACCATGTTCCCTTTCTGTAGTTCAGCTAGCTGGCTAACTTCTCTCCGTGCTGTCTTTATCTTGGCCTCTAATCATCTCTTCCATGGTAGATACTGTTTGTTATGTCCCGAGCCCACCTTGTGTCCAAGCATCTCCATGATTACTGTTGCTGTACTGTGTATCAGCTTGTTGGTCTCAGTGATGGTTCTTGTGGAGATTGTCTTCAGAGCAGCATTCACATCTACTAGTAGATCTTCTGAAGGTACTTGGCAACTCAGCTTCGGTATTCGTCAGGGGCTCCAGGTTTCCAGTTGGGTCACGATCTTCCTTCTCAGGTCAGCAGCTCTTGTGTTGAGGCTGTTAGGTGTTGGGGCTTGGTACCCAATCTCTGGTTGTGGGGATGATGACATCGCCCTGCTGACCTGTCTTCCTGGCTCCCCCTTGCCATAGCATCATTGTTGTATTTCATTAATTGTGATAGTAGATTTCGATTACGGATGTTGGAATACTGGGCTAATAGCTGTTTCTTTGTTTCTAATGGTCCAGGTGTTGGAATACTGGGCTAATAGCTGTTTCTTTGTTTCTAATGGTCCCACATTCGCTGCATGTATCCCCTCTCTCTGGGATTGCTTGTATAGTAGCATTCCAGCAAATCTGTATTTTCTGTCCTTGTCCATCGATGTATTGTTCCAGTAGCCCATTTCTCCAGTTAGCCCATTAGTCCAGTAGCCCATTGTTCCAGTTTGCCCTGGTTCCCTAGCAACTGACGCAGACCTTGTTGACCCGGGCGACGTCTGAGCCGGTATGACTCTATCAGTTATGTCTTCACTCATTCCTGAGGTAGGCTGATATATCATGAGGGGTCTTGCCTAAGGGGCCTTACTGGATGATGTTTTGCCCCGACCGGGATTCGAACCCCGATCTCCTGCGTCGTAGTCAGTGAGCATTACCACTGTACTATCCAGCTGATATATATATATATATAAACATGCATTAAAAGAAAAAAAACAGAAAAAAACAAATGCAACAACTATTGACAGACATACAGATGTGAGCCTACTGTGAGCAGTGCTGGTTGCACGGTCTAACAGCTGCAGGAATGAATGATCTGCGGTAATGCTCCTTCACACACATAGGGTGGAGCAACTTCCCGCTGAAGGAGCTCTGCAGTCTAGTGAGTAAGTCCTGTAGGGGGTGGGAGTCGTTCTCCATCATAAATGACAGCTTAGCCATCATCCTCCTCCCACCCACTACCTCCACTGGCTCCAGGGGGCATCCCAGCACAGAGCTGGCCCTCCTGATCAGTTTGTCCAGTCTCTTCCTGTCAGCTGTGGAGATGCTGCTCTCTCAGCAAACAACACCATGAAAGATAGCTGACGCCACCATAGTGTCAAAAAAGGTCTTCAGGAGTGCCCCTTGCACTCCAAAAGACCTGAGTCTCTGCAGCAAATACAGCCTGCTCTGACCTTTCCTGTACAGTGCTGTGGTGTTATCAGTCCAGTCCAGTTTGTTGCTCAGGTGAACACCCAGGTACTTATCAGATGTCACCAGCTCAATGTCCTTCCTCTGGATGCTTACTGGTGTTGGGGGGGAGTGAGCACACCTGCAAAAATCCACCACCAGCTCCTTAGTTTTCCCTGCATTGATCTGAAGGTGGTTTCGCTGGCACCAGTCCACAAAATCCTGCAACAGTCCTCTGTACTCCCTGTCGTCCCCATCTGTGATGAGGCCAATGATAGCAGAGTCATCAGAGAACTTCTGCAGGTGACAGGTGGGTGAATTATAGGAGAAGTCTGCAGTGTAGAGGGTGAACAGAAACAGGGCCAGAACCGTTCCCTGCAGGGCCCCCATGCTGCAGACAACCATGTCTGACACACAGTCCCGTGTTCTCACATATTGTGAATGGTCAGTGAGGTAGTCCACAATCCATGATGTGAGGTGGTGGTCTACTCCTGCATGCTCCAGCTTGTCCCCCAAAATTGTGGGCTGGATGGTGTTGAAAGCACTGGATAAATAAAAAAAAAATATTCTTGCAGAACTTCCAGGCTTCTCCAGGTGAGACAGAGCTCGCTGAAGGAGGAAGATGATGGTTTCATCCAACCCGATGGTAGGCGAACTGCAGCAGGTCCATGGACAGGCTCACCATGAGGCGTAGATGGACCAGGACCAGCTGCTCCAGGGTCTTCATCAGGTATGATGTTAGTGCCACTGGCCTGTAGCTGTTGAAGTCCTTGCAGTGTGGAGTCTTGGGCACAGGTACCATGCAGGATGTCTTCCATAGCCATGGTACTCTCCCCAGCTTCAAGTTCAGGTTGAACAGATGTCCAACTATCCTGCACAGCTCGTCTGCGCAGGACCTGAGGAGCTTGGAGCTGATGCCATCCAGATCCGCAGCCTTCCTCACCTTCATTTTCCTCAGCTGGTTCATTACCTGGAGTGCTGTGAGGAACAGGTTTGAGTGGGGGGCTGTGTGTTGTGTGTTGTTCATGGTTGTTTGAATTTGGGGTGATGTGTAAAACAGTGGGGTGTGTTGTGTGATGTATATTGTCTGTGGTGGTTTGAATTTGGGGTGATATATGAATCCATGGGTGGTGATTGGGGGTGGGAGTTAGCTGGTGTGTGGTGGTGGCTGTGAGCTGCTAGATGTTGGGAGGATGAAGAAGGTGGAGGTGGGAGAGGGGCAGAGTCCTTGAGGTGTGAACGACAAGGGCTGCAGCCGAAGTGTCTGGGCTGGGGGAGGTGCAGAGGCCTGATCAAATCTATTGAAGAAGAAATTCAGGTCATTTGCCCACTGCTGGTCTCCCTCAGCCTGGGAGTTTGAAGACTGGTGGCCAGAGACGGTCTTTAGTCCTCTCCAAATTCCTCTGGTGTTGTTCTGCTGCAGCTGCTCCTCCATTTTCCTCCTGTAGCCCCTTTTCCCCTCTCTAATCCTCCTCCTCAGCTCCCTCTGCACAGCCTTCAGCTACTCCTTGTCTCCAGACCTGAAAGCCCTCCACTTCTCCTTGAGAAGAACCTTTATGTCTGGGTTAATCCATGGTTTGCTGTTGGAGAAACACCGTACAGTCCTAGTAGGTACAGTGTTCTCCACACAAAAGTTAATCTAGTCTACATTTAACCTATCTGAAGCAGTGAACACACATATACCCAGAGCAGTGGGCAGCTATGCTACAGCACCTGGGGAGCACCTTTGTTCCAGGGCACTATATCCCAAACTGAGGCCATGGCTGCCCCATGTTAACCTAACCACCTGTCTTTGAACTGTGGGGGTAACCCACGCAGACACGGGGAGAACGTGCAAACTCCATACAGAAAGGCCTCCATCGGCCGCTGGGCTTGAACCCAGAACCTTCTTGTTGTGAGGTGACAGTGCTAACCACTACACCACCATACTGCCATAACATTATGCCCACTGACAGGTGAAGTGAGGACATTATCTCATGACAATGGTGGGCTACATTAGGCAGCAAGAGAAGAGTCGGTTCTTGAAGTTTTTTTTGATTGATTGATTGATTGATTGATTGATTGATTGATTGATTGAATACTTTATTCCGAACAATAAAGAAGAAAGATATAAAAATAAAAAATTTTAAATAAAAAACATGCAGTAATCAAAACATCGTCATAAACAAACAGAATAGCGTAGCCACAAGGCAGTAACATAATGTTCAGAAAGCATTAGGAAGAAGTAAATAACTTATCCAATCCTAACCCTCTATACCACCGCTAATCAAACGTCACTTTCCGCCATAATAAACTATATATACAAAAGAAAACAAAAGCAACAAACAAAAAAAAGAAAACATACCAACATTGTATAATATTGACCAAATCAAATCATATATACAGATACTTATGCATATATACACACATACTATATATATACACACACACACACACACACACACACACACACACACACACACACAATACATACATATACACATACCTATAACTATATACAAAATACAAAAAGACCAGTCACAGACTTACTCTCAATTTCATCATCACCTATATAGTCTGCCTGTCCTCATTCTCATATATTTTTAGTAACATGTTTTTATATAATTTTTTAAACAGTTTTATGTTGGTGCTATTTTTGAGTTCATTATCCAGACCATTCCACAATTGCACCCCACAGACTGTTATGCACATACTTTTCATAGTTGTTCTAACATTTACTCTCTTAAAATTCATTTCCCCTCTCAGGCTATACCCACCCTGCCTTTCCATATACATATTTTGTACCTCACCTGGAAGAAGGTTATGTCTTGCTTTATACATAATTTGTGCAGTCTTGTGTTTAACCAGATCAGTGAATTTCAGAGTGTGTACTTTTACGAATAATGTGTTTGTATGCTCAAGATATCCCGTATTATTGACGATTCTTATTGCTCTTTTTTGTAATGTGCATAACGGCTGCAGGTTAGATTTGTAGGTATTACCCCATATCTCCACACAGTAGCTCAGATATGGAAGTATGAGTGCATTATACAGAGTATGTAGTGATTTATAGTCCAGAATGTGTCTTGATTTCCCCAGAATTGCATTAATCTTTGCTATTTTTGCTTTAACATGATTAATATGTGGTTTCCAGCAGACTTTATGATCAACAATCACACCCAGACATTTTATTTCATAAACTCTTTCTATGGTTATGTTGTCAATTTTCAATTCAACTTGAGGGTTCGACTCATATTTTCCAAATAACATAACATAAACTTTGTTTTACTCAAATTCAATGACAATTTGTTTACATTAAACCACCTTTTTAATATATTCATTTCGGTTGTGATTGTCTCCATAAGCTGCTGTACATTGTCCCCGGCACAAAAGATGTTTGTATCATCGGCAAATAAAATGCATTTCATTATACATGATACATTACATAAGTCATTAATATACAATATAAACAGTTTAGGACCTAAGACAGGCCCTTGCGGTACTCCACATGTTATGGGCAAATAATCAGATGTGTGATCTCCAATTTTTACAAATTGCTGTCTGTTGCTTACGTAGCTCTTTACCCAGTCCAAACCAACCCCTCTGATACCATACCTCTCTAATTTGTTGAATAGAATGTCGTGATTTATTGTGTCAAATGCTTTCTTTAGATCTATGAAAATTTGATTTTCTTGATAAGTTCCATTAATGCCAGGGTTGTTGATCTGTCTTTCTGGAATCCGTATTGACTGTCAGCTAAAAGTTTGTATTTTTCAATGAAGTTGTCTAGTTTTGCTGTGAACAGTTTTTCGAGGATCTTGGAGAACTGAGAGAGGAAAGAAACTGGCCTGTAATTTGTGTAATGGTGTCTATCCCCACATTTATATAAAGGTATAACTTTAGCTATTTTCATGTTGTTTGGAAATTTACCAGATTGAAAAGACATATTACATATGTGAGTAAATGGTTCTGCAATTTCTTCAATAACTTTTTTTTTATTAAACTCATATCAATATCATTCCAGTCAGTGGAGGTTTTACTTTCACTTCTCCTTACAATGTCTATGACCTCTTTTATGCCAACTGCACCAATGAATATACGTAGATTTAGGATTTCTCTCCCATCGAGCAGCCTCCTCCCCTCCAGGTGTGTCTGTATCCTGAATCTTTTCTGCCAGATCTGGTCCCACATTTACAAAGAATCTATTAAAACCATTTACCACTTCTTCCATATTATTTATTGATCTGTCATTCTCAATATAATGATCAGGGTAGCTTGTGTTTTTGTTTTTAGCTCCATTCTTAATAATACTATTCAGTACATTCCATAGCCCCTTCATGATATTTTTCTTACTATCTAATAATTTATTATAATATTCCTTCTTACATGTCCTCATAATGCTGGTTAATTTATTCTTGTATTTTTTATATTTAATTTCTGCCTCTAAGGTTCTTTTTCTATGAATTTGCTTGTTTTTGTCCATCATTGTATTTCCTTACAGGACAGGTTTTATCATATAGTGTTTTAAAGATATTTATAAATCCACTGTATGCTTTGTCAATATCTTCTTCCTCATATACTACTTTCCAGTTCTGTTTAAGTAATTCACTCTTAAGTGTCCTTATGTTTTCTTCAGTTCTTACCTGTTTGTATTTCAGCTGATTCATATCTTTAGGTTTCCAGTAATTACAGTGATAGACAATAAATACAGGCAAATGGTCACTGATGTTATTATATAAAAGCCCACTTTCTGTATTATTTTCCATACTGTTTGTAAATATGTTATCTATTAATGTGACACAATGAGAAGTAATTCTACTAGGTTTAGTGATTTTTGGGTATAAACCCATACTGTACATTGTATTTATGAAATATTCTGTAATTTTATGAATTTTTGGATTTAACAGATCAATATTATAATCCCCACAGATAAACACAGTCTTCTTCACCAAGTTAGAAAACATGTTTTCCATCCAGTTTTCAAATATATCAATACTTGATGCTGGAGTTCTGTACAAACAGCTCACAATTATATTTTTTGCTTTTTCCATACAAATTTCCACTGTGATACATTCCACCAGATTATCAGCAGCTGCTGTCATACTCTCCACCACCTTATACTTCAATCCTTTGTCCACATATATTGCCACACCTCCTCCTCTCTTTTTTACTCTGCTTATATGATTTAGATCATAACCCTCCATCTCAAAGTCCACACCTCTGTCAGTGCTGATCCATGTCTCTGAAATTGCTATGATGTTGAATGGGTTCTTAAACTGTTTCAAATATTCTTTAATATTATGGAAGTTGGCATACAGGCTTCTGCTATTGAAGTGGATGATTGATATGTTATGCTTTGATTGGAAAGTTGCGTTGTAGTGCTCATCTGTGTAATAACTGCAGCTGTTTCCTATATCATTGAGTAAATTGTTATCCGGATCAATAGCAAGTTGATGTGTTGGAAGCAGGAAAAATGGGCAAGTGTAAAGATCTGAGCGACTTTGACAAGGGTCAAATTGTGATGGCTAGATGGAAGTACAATTTATGTAAAAATGATCATTTTTAAAACCACACCTCATTCTTGTATATGATCTTGTCTGAATTTTGTATGCTTTTGCTTTTCTTTGTTGGTATTATTGTGTATAAAGATCAGTTTCAAGCTCTGACTTGTTTGTTACACTCCTGACATTATGCTTGGCGATTGGTGCAGTTACAAAATGGCGCATGTTGATAATGATTTAAAACCATACAATTTGCATGTAACTAGATGTTCTTAATCTTAGTTCTGTTGTGGCAACAGGGGCGTGGCCAAGCAGCAGTTTGTGAATGGAGGGTGGGGTCGGGGAAGGTAAATGGCTAAGTCATTACACCTGGTGTCAATTAATATGTGTGTGTGTGTGTGTGTGTGTGTGTGTGTGTGTGTGTGTGTGTGTGTGTTACAGGAATGGAGCATAAAAGGAGGGGGAAAGCAGAGAAGAGCTGACTCCCGACCAGAATATATATGTGTGTGTGTGTGTGTATATATATATATATATATATATATATATATATATATATATATATATATATATATCTTCAAAAATAAAACTTGAACCAACTTCAGTTCCCACCTGCCATGCTTCTGTGCTCCACCCACGTCAGGGATTCACTACATCTGTAGTAACATGTTTTTTCTGCATGTGTTTTCACTAGATAACCTCTGAAGCATACTAGCTGATAATTATACTCAGCTAGAAAAATAGCTCCTTAAGACAACAATGGAAAATATATTAACAGTGAAATTGCCATTTGTAAGTCCAAAATTGAAAACCCACCCAACTCAAACATGTGTAAAAGAGAAAACCCAGTGTTCCTCTGCTGAAACGGTCAGAAAATATTGAGAAAAAGTCAGGAATGACCCAGAAAAGCTTGCAGAAGCAAAGCATAAAAAGAAAATGGAAAACCTGAAGGGTAAAGCAAAAGTGAAAGCTGCAAGATAGTAAAATGCAAAACTGGATGAAGTATTGAAACTCAAACAAGCTGAATGGCAACGAAGAAGCAGAGAAAAGAAAAAGCAAGAAAACAAACAAAAAAACTAGCAAAAAACCCCACACAAAACATTGTGTCTAGGCAATGGGAAAAAAAAAAAAAAAAAAGCTAGAGTGATGAGAAATCTTAAGCAAACTTGCAGCAGAAGAAAATCAGAAACAGTCATTTGAAACAAAAGCCATTTAGAACAGTGCTTGCGGTTATATATTGTCAGGAGTATAACAAAATATAGTAAATTGTTGTCTATTTTTATCAACTTGCAGCAATATAACACCAACACGTGTATATCCGAAATTTTCACACTAACTCAGCATGGATCTGAAGACTTAACAGGCTGATTAATAACAAATACAGTTTCTTAGTATGATAATTACAAAAACTTTTTGAAAGCTACTACCAAATTTTCGAGAAAAATAAGTGTTCTAGAGCACTTTTTAGAGCTAATTTTTTTTTTTACTAAAGCTGAAAATGTGAAATAAACAAAAACATTGGATGTGTCTTTATGAATCTTTATGAATTAATTTCCTGTGATAACCGAGAAAACACATTTACTGGGTACAATGATTAAATTTCACAAGCAGCCACTTTTCACACTTTTACCCATGTGTGCCAATATGATGCGAAAATTTTTTTTCGCTCTAATATACATTTTGTAAAGCCCTCCCTAAAAATTTAACATGTTTGCATTATTATATGAGTGATTAATTTCTTTTTGCTCAAAAAATTCCCCAGTGATGCCATACAGTATATATGTATATGTTTGGGAGGTTTGGCTCAAGTAATTCCATTGGATGTTTATTGATTATCCTGCTGTGTTTTCAGGGTAGTGATGAATGAATCATACTTACAAGGCTTGGAAGCAAGAAAAAAAATTTGCTTTATAGTAAATGACTTTGAAATGCTTTCTTGCAAGTAACATTGGCACCAGAAAACTTCTCAGTTTCTGGGTTTTGGGTAAACCTAAATTCTATTTGAGTGTTTCTATTCCAGGTCTAACCACTTGTATGAAATGAGATGTAATTTTTTCCAAGACATATTATAACAAAAATATGATGTACACAGTTTAAAGAAGGAAAATACACATTTTGTAAAGAAAATGCTTTCAATTTCTTTTTCTTTTACCTTCAATTGTTGGTCATTTGGCCCAAACCCCTTGGCCCCACTACTCACTTAATTATGAGTTTATAATTAGGTATCAGTATCACTGAGTATTTATCGGGGAAAAATGAATTTATACTCATATTCTGGCTCATATATAAAAAACAGTTATCACTTATTCCATGAAATCGAGTCGTACATGAGCTGATAGCCAATGAGGAGCGTAGCACCAAGTTGGCTATAAGCCATGTACAACTCGATTTCGTGGAATAACTGTTTTATTCTATCCACATTCACTGGATTTTGAGAAACAGAGCATTTTTTTTTTTGCAAATTTGATAAATCAAAACTTTGTACAAAATGTCCGACAAAATCATTTCCACTAAGAATGTAAACAAACCGGCAAAATGACAGTAGCAGTTTATGAAAAATTCTCTAATAACAGTTCTTTAAAAATAAAAAAGATACATTCTTACCATCAAATATTTTTATTCCATATTTTGTTGCTTTTTTGTATTTTTGGGGGTTTTATTTTCGAGTAGTGTTTTTATTTCATCCTCAGTTGGTTCAGCAACACGTGCTGCCATTTCCTTCTTCTTCTTCTTTAGGGTTTTTTTTGGCGATTGGCAAACCAACTTAAAGGTGCATTACCACTGACTGGGCTGGAGTGTGGAACAGGAGATGGGGGGTGGATATATTCTTTTAGCAATATCTGTTTCTTTTAAATACTTGATAACAAAGTGATAGATCCGACTTGATGTGCTCCATCATTTTGTTTTTCTCTACTCACGGTACATGAGCTGATAGCCTAGTAGTAGAGTAGCCAATCAGAGTGCACGATTGCTCATATCCAGTGTATGTGGATAGAATATATATATATATATATATATATATATATATATATATATATATATATATATATATATATATATATATATATAACAGGTTTCACGAATCTGTTTTTAAAAATTATAAAACCATATGACCCTGTGATTTTTTCAATTTTCCTATTTATTTATTTATTTATTTTTCTGTGGTTTTACTATTTAGGGTTTGTTATTGTTTTGGATATTTTTTTGAGTAGTGGAGGATCACCAACTTTAGTTTAATACAGCCTTAGGCACATGTGTAAGAGGAAAAAGAAAATAGTACAATAGTACAATTATAGCCTCATATAATTGTAGTAATAATTATATAATAAATAAAAGTAGTATAATTATAGCCTCATATAGCCTTATAGTACAATTATAGTAAGAAGTAGCAACAGGAAATAAAACCAGTACTGGGTGGAATTAATATCCATTGCCTTTTATTTTTATATAAAAATTGCATTCATTCTCTTAAATACACTTGGTTCATTTGGTTGATTGTTCCAAGTATTTTGGAGAACTTGCCACAGTTTTTGTGTAAACCTGTTGGTTAATTATACACTGAGTTATAGCCACAAAAAATCATGATTTTATCTCAAAAGTGGTCTATTAATGTGTTACTTAAAGGTACAAGAACTGATCACCTGTTGAATTCATACTCCAAACAAATAGTGGGCAGCATATCACTAGAAAATTGGGGTGTCCACACCTATCATAAGAAGTCAAGGAAATGGACAGTTTCTCTTTCTTCTTCCCTTGAAACACACCACCATCACTATCATAGAACTGGCAACCCTTTGGGCCCAAGGCTCCTTCTCTAACCTACAGACCATGGCTGTCCATATAGCATAAAGTTGTTTTCTTTTAGTCAATCCACTCCTGCATTCGTCCAAACTAACTTTACAGTTATCAGTTATGGAAAAAAGTAAACTACAAGAAAACACTAATATAAAGCTCACATACTGTATCTTGGACCGATACAGCGCTCCAGCTTACATCATAGCTGCTGTTATATGAGTTTAGTATAAATACAGAGGTGATTATAGAAAATCATGCATGTTGATTGGTCGAGAAATTCAGACTATTTTTCAATAATCACCTCGAGCGACTCAGCAAAATGGCAGCCAATCGCTTTGTTGCTGTTAGTGAGGAAGAATTACAAATTCAGAAAGAAAATGCTGTTCCTAAAAGCACTAAAGATGCTACGAAGTTTGGTCTAAAACTATTCAAAGGTAAGGTGGAATTGAGATTTATTTTATCTACTTTAAAACAAAGTATTTTATGTGAGTCGGCATAGATAAGTGAAACATGTCTGCGCCGCACCTTTATTACATTTGCATACCTCTTTTGACATTTGAAATAAAATTTTTTTTAAATACGATTTACATTTTTTAAAAATAATCACCTGTGTATTTACACTAAAACAATTATCCACCTCAGGCTCAGTGAATATCAGTGAATAATAATACAAGCTCCTATTAAAGTGGCCAGTGAGTGCATGATAATTTAATAACTAATCTTAAACTGTTTGTCGTACGAAATAAGTTGGACTACTCATCACTACTATGTTCGTAATGATTTTTTAAATCCAGTTTTAGATCGTAGGTACTCGTGATTTAGAAATGGTTATTGATGGTAACACTTGATTACTTCTTTTAAGAACTATTTACTCAATCAAGGAAAAGTATTTTAAAGTGCTGCCAATAATATTGCCTATGTTTTTTACACATAATACTTTTTGCAAAATACAGTCGTTAAAAGGTTATTAATATTTACTTGTCCTGAGAGCACTAAGCAGGTTTGTAATATGAGCTTTGGCATGAATCTTTGACATGAGTTCATGAGTTGCAGAGAAATTGCATGTCAAAGATTATGATCAAGCAAAAACTATTCGAGATAGCGCTGAAGTTCTGAATCTCTCTCTCTCTCTCTCTCTCTCTCTTTGTAAATGAGATTGTTATTGTTTTAGGCTTTTTACAAACGCATTTAGAAGAACATAACCCTCTTCTGCTCCAGAGCACTTCCCCCATATCATTTGGGTTTGTGTCCCCCACTCATTTCCATGCTCATGAGTCATCCTGTGGTTTTGGAGCAGGGATCCGGCTCTGGTGGGAAAGGAGGAGGAAACATTGTCAAGGGCCTTATGTAGGCAGCAGAGAGTAAACATGGCAGATTGAGTTGCACTCAATTGCACAGACATTCGTAGGAGAGAGCGGGGATACTTGGGACAGTTTGTATTCCCAAAAATTAATTTCAACCAATCAGGTTTTAGATTACATCAGAAGTTAGATGTTGCCCTTTAGAGTAACTTACTTCCTTTGGAGCAATGAAGCTGGACACTGCAGTAAGGTTTGTGCAGTTCAATATTTTTGTCAACCAAAACTTGTATTTTCTACTTCGCCTCCACCTCCATTCTATGGTGTAATGTACGCTGGTGAATTGGGGATTTGTTAGGAATTAAAGTATGTAGCCTAGAGTTAAATTCTTGGGAAAAAACAGTGAAGGATTCCCCCCCCCCAAAAAAAAATGGCCAGATAGGGAGAGTTGGGACAGTTCATCATCTCATCTCATCTCATCTCATCTCATCTCATCTCATCTCATCTCATCTCATCTCATTATCTGTAGCCGCTTTATCCTTCTACAGGGTCACAGGCAAGCTGGAGCCTATCCCAGCTGACTACGGGCGAAAGGCGGGGTACACCCTGGACAAGTCGCCAGGTCATCACAGGGCTGACACATAGACACAGACAACCATTCACACTCACATTCACACCTACGGTCAATTTAGAGTCACCAGTTAACCTAACCTGCATGTCTTTGGACTGTGGGGGAAACCGGAGCACCCGGAGGAAACCCACGTGGACACGGGGAGAACATGCAAACTCCGCACAGAAAGGCCCTCGCCGGCTATGGGGCTCGAACCCAGGACCTTCTTGCTGTGAGGCGACAGCGCTAACCACTACACCACCGTGCCGCCCTACAGTTCATCATGTTACAGATTTTTTTTCATGTGGCTTGCAAATATAAAATTGTTTAAAAATGTTTGTTAAAAATGTGCCTGCATAAGGATTAAACTTATTTCATTCCTTCTTGAGAACGGAACTGTTTTGTCTCAAGTTTTGGGTAAACTGACATTTTTCTATCACTGTACGTACCAGCATTGTGTGTTCATACAGTTCATATGTTACTAGTTCTGATAATAAATAAAAATTAAACATGTAGGCCTAGGGATTTTATTTTTGTTCCATGTCTCCCCACTATGTCCCAATTCTCCCAACATAATGCCCCATGTATCCTCTCAATGTCTCATGTGTCCCTGAAAAAAAAGACAGAAAAAGTGAAGCCTGAAGGCCAGTATACACTGATCAGTTATAACATTAAAACCACTGACATATGAAGTGAATAACATTGATTATCTCATTACAGTGGCACCTGTCAAGGGGTGGGATATATTAGGCAGCAAGAGAACAGTCAGTTCTCAAAGTTGATGTGTTGGAAGCAGGAAAAATGGGCAAGTGTAAGGATCTGAGTGACTTTGACAAGGGCCAAATTGTGATGGCTAGATGACTGGGTCAGAGCATCTCCAAAATGGCACATCCTGTGGGGTGTTCCTGGTATGTAGTGGTTAGTACTTACTAAAAGTGGTCCAAGGAAGGATAACTGGTGAACCAGCGACAGGGTCATGGGTGTCGAAAGCTCACTGATTGGCATGGGGAACAAAGGATAGCCCTTATGTTCCAATCCCACAGAAGAGCTACTGTAGCACAAACTGCTGAAAAAGTCAATGCTGGCTAAAACAGAAAGGTGCCAGGATTAACTTTTTCAGCAGTTTTAAGGCAGCCTGGTTACGAGCTGCTTAACATCCACCTTCCACAATCAGTGATCATCTCTACAAACTGAAAACTGATCAAAGACCTAATCTTCTGTATAATTACTGGGAAAATGAAAAAGAGCTACATTTTATGTAACATTTACATAAGTTTGAATTATAATCAATTATACGATAACTTTTTTTCCAAATACTGTACATTTTTTTTAACTAGTGCATTTTTTTTAATGAAACACGAGACTCAAAATGATAAGATTTTATTAAACAATTAATAATTTGTTTTGGGCGACACGGTGGTGTAGTGGTTAGCGCTGTCGCCTCACAGCAAGAAGGTCCGGGTTCGAGCCCCGTGGCCGGCGAGGGCCTTTCTGTGTGGAGTTTGCATGTTCTCCCTGTGTCCACGTGGGTTTCCTCTGGGTGCTTCGGTTTCCCCTACAGTCCAAAGACATGCAGGTTAGGTTAACTGGTGACTCTAAATTGACCGTAGGTGTGAATGTGAGTGTGAATGGTTGTCTGTGTCTATGTGTCAGCCCTGTGATGACCTGGTGACTTGTCCAGGGTGTACCCCGCCTTTCGCCCGTAGTCAGCTGGGATAGGCTCCAGCTTGCCTGCGACCCTGTAGAACAGGATAAAGCAGCTAGAGATAATGAGATGAGTCTCTTCTTTTTGTCTTTTTCTAATATGTAACAAGATTCTCATCTCATCTCATTACCTGTAGCCGCTTTATCCTGTTCTACAGGGTCGCAGGCAAGCTGGAGCCTATCCCAGCTGACTACGGGCGAAAGGCGGGGTACACCCTGGACAAGTCGCCAGGTCATCACAGGGCTGACACATAGACACAGACAACCATTCACACTCACATTCACACCTACGGTCAATTTAGAGTCACCAGTTAACCTAACCTGCATGTCTTTGGACTGTGGGGGAAACCGGAGCACTTGGAGGAAACTCACGCGGACACGGGGAGAACATGCAAACTCCGCACAGAAAGGCCCTCGCCGGCCACGGGGCTCGAACCGGGACCTTCTTGCTGTGAGGCGACAGCGCTAACCACTACACCACCGTGCCGCCCTGTAACAAGATTGTAGATGCTAATAGAAGCTCCTTTATATTCTTGGGTTATCTCTTTTAGTACAAAACATTGATTTTGTGTTTTTTTAAGCATCTGTGTTGATTTCAAAGTATGTGTGGCTTATCATTGTGCAGACAGCCTGATCTATGATCATTTCCCAACCAGGTTTTGGGCTGAAATATCCTGATAGGGTGAGTGTCTATATAGAGAGTTTTTTTCCTTTTCTGAGCACCAGGATCTTTTTTCAGTTGTTTGCAGTGAGGACAGAGCATATGAGAAAAAGCATTTCACTTCTTTCAGAGTGTGTTGCGTTATTTGCACTGCCGCCCTGAATGCTTCTACTTGAAAATCTCTGAACTTTTCATTAAGGATGAAAGTATCCTCCTTTTCAGATGAGCAATCATATAGCAGGACTTGTCACCTTGGTAACCAAGAAAATGGATGCGACACTATTTCTGGCTGTGTTTGTCTATCCTCAGTTATTACATTACATTAATGGCATTTAGCAGACGTTCTTATCCACAGCTACATACAACTTACTTAGAGCAGCCTAGGGTTAGTTGCTCAAGGGCACTTCAGCCATTCCTGCTGGTCTAGGGAATCGAACCAGTAACCTTTTAGTCCCAAAGCTGCTTCTCTAACTATTAGGCCATGGCTTCCCCTATATATATATATATATATATATATATATATATATATATATATATATATATATATATATATATATATATATATATATATATACATACACACACACACACACAGAGGTAGTTGTCGACTTATGACTGCGTTTGGTTACGACTGACCGGTCGTAAACCGATCTGGTCGTAAGTCAGCCTATGTTAAATAGACGTAAGTATATTGTGATGTGTAATGATATTGTAATCATCTTAAAGTCTTATTTTATCAACATTTTCTTATTTCTTTACCTTGGCTCATTATTTGGTTTAAGTCAAACACTGCATACTACACTGCGTACAGTACAATTCGTTTAATATGTGCAAAACAAAAAATACGAAATACAGGTGTGAAAAATAGAAAACATTTTAGTTTGAAACATACCAAACTACAAATGTAAAACATAGCAAAATACAACATTTAGTGATCGCTGGCATCACTGGTGCTTGGCTGTGGGTCGTCTACGTCATCATCAGCTGTTGCAGTGCTCGGGCTGGAGGGAGCATTTGCTCGTCATAAACCAGGAGCTGGGGCGGAAACTGTATGACGGAGTGCGCGAGGGAGTGCGAGAGAGACTGCGCATGTGCCTGGAGCTGGGGCGGAAACTGTCGTACGCTCAGCTGGGAAACACTTGCCAGTCATAACCAGATGGTTGTAAAGTCGATCAGTCATAAGTCGCATAGGTCGTAAGTTGATGACTACCTGTATGGGCCAGTTATAAGTAAAAATAACAAATAGCTCAAAAAAAGCAGTGCTAGTCTATCATACAACAGTGGTTAAAGTGGTGATATGTTTTCAAGATACTGTTGTGATCGAAACAAATCCCATGTGCTTTGTGGGAGTGTTTTTTTTTTGATGAAGCACTGGTATGAAGTGCTCCCCAGCAACTAGACAGCACACTTTTCAGCCAAAGAAAATCGCTATATGGACACACACCCATACTTAGCAGAATTCATGATGCCATTAATCTCCACAAGAGCCCCTGAAGCACCAGCCACAAAACAGCCCCAATGCAGAGAATTTGCACAGAGTAATAATAACTGCTTTTCCTTGTATACCTTTGCTTTTGCCACCAAACATGCTCACGGTGTGCATGATCATTTTAGTCTCATCTGACCACAACGTAGTTCTAATGACATGTGAGATGCTCTCATGAAGGGTTTCTTTATTGTAATGCTTCCCAACAGCTTGCATGTTTATTAAAGCCTTCCACAAACAAACAAACAAACAAACAAACAGACAGACAGACAGACAGACAGACAGACAGACAGACAGCTGCTTTGGGGTCTCATTCATATTATCATATTAATCAGTTGATGGATAGCAAAGCAAAATCAGATTAGAGTGGAATAATGCTCTATCTACTCACCGGCAAACTTTAATAGGAACTTGTTGGTGATTCTAAGATCCCTGTTCTTGGCTGCAGGAGTGGAACCCAATGTGCTCTTCTGCTGTTGCGTGCTGAGATGCTTTTCTGCTCACCACGGTTGTAAAGAGTTGCTATGAGGAAATTGTTATATCTTTCCTGGCAGCTGGAACCAATCTGGCCATTTTCCTCTTATCAACAAGACATTTCCACCCTCAGAACTGTCGCTCACTCATGCTGTGTTTTTTGTTTTTCACACCATTCTGTGTAAACTAGAGACTGTTGTGTGTGAAAACTCCAGGAGATCAGCAGTTTCTGAAATGCTCACTCATACCAGCCACACTTTAAGATCACAATTTTTCCCATTCTGATGTTTGAAGTGAACATTAACTGAAGCTCTTGATTTGTATCTGCATGATTTGATGCATTGTGCTGCTGTCAAGGGATCGGCTGATTAGAGAACTGCATAAAACAGCAGGTGGATGGGGGTTCCTAATAAAGTGGCCGGTGAGTGTATCTGTGATACATCACTGTCCTTATTATGTCCTTGTGGCAGCCACACACATCATGGCCGCTCGTTCATTTCCTCTTAATTGCGGATCTAGGAGGTCTGCCAGTTTTAAAGATGCTGTGTAACTATTAGTCTTTCCATGCACAATGCACAAATACATCTTTAGTATTATTATGCTTATTGACTTCACATTTATAATGATCTTCATTGTTATAGGTAACCCCTGGTATATCTCCAGCTAAAACGTAATGATCATACTGATTTTTTTGGCTCTCAATTTTAAAGAGGGAAAAAAAAAAAAAACGTGTTTCTTCTTGAGGGCCAGAGAAATGTCCCCCGTAAAAAGACTCCAACAGAATATGCATCGACAATTTATATGCTGTTTCGATATGCTAACAGAAAGCAGAGCCTGATGCGCCTCTTTGTGTCAATGTGTGTTAGAGTGAGGAAGACAAGAGCAGTTCCAGCATCCCCTTCAAATTACATTCCTGCCACGCACACACACACACACACACACACACACACACACACACACACACACACACACACACACACACACGTACCCATCACACTGTCACTCCTTCTGGATGATTTCAACCACTTCAAGCTTCAAAAATACAACATGTATCATGCTGAAAGTTTTCCATTCACACCCAAGCTCTCAATGGGCGCAATGTTCCAACACATTCTGTAAATCATTCGCACTAGTTCCTGGATGGCCACATTCAAAAGTGCCACTTTTAGCAATCTAGGCCAATGTTTTCGGATGGTACATTGAATTTTCCTGCATTGGAGCCCAAAAATACACACCAAAATATGGTGTTACACTAGGTCCTCTCACACACTGGCTGAAGGACTGATTGACCGATCTCCATTGTTGAAACATGCCCTCGGAGGAGAGGTGTTATTGGGAGTGCTGCTTTTTTTTTTTTGCCAGATTTTTGCTACCCATATCCTGTCTATTGTACTACAATTATTCCTGCATCCTGTATCAAGATTAACGAGTAGTACTTACTCACAAACAAATGCATTATTAACTACTTATTAACCTCACTTGCTCAGTCTTTACGGGAAAATATCAGACCGAGGTCTTGACAGTACGGACCGAGCCGTAGATGAGGTCCGTACAAAAAAGATTTCAGTCTGATTTTTTCCTGTAAAGACCAAGCAAGTGAGGTTAATAAAGAGTTTATTATATGACTGTTTTATTTCTAAGATTAAAACAGATGGTCATTAAAATGAGGCGTGACACTGCTTTCAATCATGTCATATTTGTAACATTGTTGAGTCACGCATGCAGAATAAACAGCTAGCGGTTTCAAAACTGAATTTCTGTTAGCGGTTTGTGATTTCTGAACACTCTTTGTTGCTCATTTCTTGAATAACTTGATGACTCTTGTTTGCCTTTTGTGTTTCAGCCATTTTTGATTCCGTTTTGATTTCCAATTAATCTTTTTAGTTGTTTTATTTTTGTTTTTGTTTGTTTTTTGCAACACTGAAAGCCGGCGCCTTGGAAAGAAAGTCTGTAATCGCCTGCAGGCATTACGGGAAAATTCTGCCTACCAAGGAACCAATTAGAGCGCATGATTTTACTGGAAGTAGCACGTGCCATATAATAATATAGAATATTCATCCTCATTCATTCAGTATCATTCAGTAATGAGGGTGGCATGGTGGTGTAGTAGTTAATACTGTCACCTCACAGCAAGAAGGTTCTGGGTTCGAGCCCAGCAGCTGACGGGGGCCTTTCTGTGTGGAGTTTGCATGTTATCCCCGTGTTTGCATGGGTTTCCTCTGGGTGCTCTGGTTTTCCCCACAGTCCAAAGACATGCAGTTAGGTATTCAGATCAGGAAACAGAAAGGAATTGAGGAGGGTACAGAAGAAGCTGAGAAGAAAGATCAGGGAAGGCAAAGACCACTACAGGAGGAGGATGGAGGACCAGCTGCAGCAGAGCAACATGAGTGGAGTCTGGAGGAGCCTTAAAACCATCTCAGGGCTTAAGGAGTCCAATAGGCAGGTTGGAAGTGAGTTGCAATGGGCAAACGACCTGAACAACTTCTTTAACAGATTTGATCAGGCACCGCCCCTCCCCCCAGATCAGCCCACTGTTACTGCTACTGTCTCTTCCTGGGCATCCTCACCCAGCCCACAGATCTCCTTCTCACCCTCTCAGCACCCCTCAACCATCATACCTCCAGCTCAGTGCTTCACACCTCCATGCATAACACTGAGCATTCAGCTATGCTCTTCTTTGTCCTTCGACAGAGGACAAGTCAAGAGGGTACTGAGTAAGATGAAGGTGAGAAAGGCTGCAGATCCTGATGGCATCAACCCTGGGCTCCTGAGGCATTGTGCTGACCAGCTGTGTGGAATAGTGTGGGACATTTTCAACTTGAGCCTGGAACAGTAAAGAGTGCCGGTCCTTTGGAAGACGTGTGTAGTTCTGATACCAAGAACTGCACACCCCACTGAGTTACAGTAAACGGATATAGACCAGTGGTGCTGACCTCTCACCTGATGAAGGCTCTGGAAAGACTTGTTCTGGCACATCTCCGCACACTGGTGGGACCAGCTATGGATACCCTGCAGTTTGCCTACCAGCCAGGCATCGGGGTGGAAGATGCAGTCATCTACCTGCTTCATAGATCTCTCTCTCATCTTGAAAAGGCAGGAAGCACTGTTAGAATCATGGTCTTTGATCTATCCAGTGCCTTCAACACCATCCAGCTGACTCTTCTGAGGAGTAAGATGGAGAGAGCAGGGGTGGATCATCATCTTACCTTGTGGACTATGGACTATCTCACAAACAGACCACAGTATGTGAGACTAATACCGCTTTTCCACTACCAACGCGGCTGAGCCGTGCCGTGCTGAGTCGGGCTGAGTCGAGCCGAGTGGGGCTGTTGGAGTTGCATTTCGACTACAACCGCGCTGAACCGTGCTGGCTGGAAGTGGGTGGACACATTGGGTGGAGTTAGCGAAAGTGGGTGGACGTCAGGTGATGTCGTTTGGCGGCGCAAACAGTGACATCAGTGATCTTTTAAGTGGTAGTCTCACAACCCGGAGAGTAAACAATAAACATGGAGGACATGGAGTCATTAGTGTTGCTGGTCTTGGTGCTGTGGCTTGTTGTCACCGACAACGCCAACAGATACTGGCAAGAGTGTATAGATGAGGCGAGGCGCATAAGGCTTCTTAATTCTCGTAATTCGTAACTCTCCTTCTTCTGGGTTTATGGTGTTTACTGATCCCAGCGTGCTCGCGGGGCGTGTGTGGGCATGTGAGGACACTCCTCCTCACCAATCAGAGCGCAGGGGAGTGTCTGCTCACGCTCCCAGCCTCACTCAGCTCGGTTTGGCTCGCTTCAGCCCCACTCCAAAACTGTGCGAGTTTTGGGGGCTAAGCAGGGCTGAAGCGAGCTGAGTCGTGCTGTTTTTGGATAGTCGAAACGCGAGCCGTGTCGGGCTGAAGTGAGCTGAAGCGAGCTGAAGTGAGCTGAAAAAGGGTAGTGGAAAAGGGCCATAAAGGACTGTGTGTCAGACACCATTCTTTGCAGTACAGGGGCTCCACAGGGGACAGTCCTGGCCCCATTTCTGTTCGCACTTTACACTGCGGACTTTAGATACAATACAACTACCTGTCATCTATAGAAGTTCTCTAATGACTCTGCTATTGTGGGCTATATCCTAGAAGGCGATGATGGTGAGTACAGGGAACTGACAAGGAACTTTGTGGACTGGTGCCAACGGAACTCCCTCCAGATCAATATAAGTAAAACCAAGGAACTGGTTTAATATAATATTAATATTAGTAATACAAGGAACTGTATTAATATAATATTAATATTAGTCATGCGACTTGTCCAGGGTGTACCCCGCCTCTCGCCCATAGTCAGCTGGGATAGGCTCCAGTTTGCCCGCAACCCTGCACAGGATAAGCGGTTATGGATAATGGATGGATGGATGGATGGATGGATCAAGGAATATGTCAGGTTAGGTTAGGTTGGAGCCTACTACTGGTACCATGTAACCAAGTACAATGTGCCACATGAATAGGTGGTTGGCATCTAAACCGGCTCCGCCACCAGTGCTATGCTGGTAAAAGTGTGGCATGTCACCTAGCAGGAAGAAAAATAAAACCTGTTAAAGGGCTGATGAGCACATCTAGCACCAATGGCCAATATGTCAACTTAGCATTAGTTCTGGCATCAAGCAACGAGTTGTTCCTGTGACTATTTCAGCTATCAACAAGGCCTCTTGGCAAGGGACACTGCCTTTGTGCCATGCAGCATCATCTTCTTAGGTGCAGCCCCACAGTTTATTTTAGTTTTATGACAGTACAGATTAGGACAAAAGATAATGTTACCGCCTATGGGGGAGTCGATGCGCCGCCAGATACGGCAGTGGTGACAAGTGGATGACCAGGGTAACTGACAAGTGACAACATCGACCAATTCTTATTGTCAAAATTTGACAAAATTAACACTGATCTGTGAGAAAGGTAATCTCAAGTGTTGTAATAGCTGCAACAGTAATATGGGCAATTTCAGTAATCTGATGATGCTTATACCCTGCAGAGTACCTACTATCTTTTGTGGGTGGCACGGTGGTGAATTGGCTCGCAAAAAGGTTCCAGATTTGAACCTCACAGCCAATGGGGACCTTTCTGTGTGGAGTTTGCATGTTCTCACCGTGTCTGCATGGGTTTCATCTGGGTGCTCTGGTTTCCTCCCACAATCCAAAGACATGCAGATGAGGTAAAAGTACCCAGCCACTGGGGTTGCACAACCAAGTGCATACTTAGTGCCAGTCCCAAGCCTGGATAGTTGGCGGAGGGTTGCGTTAGGAAAGGCATCTGGTGTAAAAACCTACATCAAATCAAATATGCAGATTGTAATAATCTGCTGTGGCGACCCTTAAAGGGAGCAACCTGAAAGAAGAGGACTGAATATCTTTTGTACACTTGTCTCATCACAGGCTTCAGGATTTTTAAGGGTGAGGTCTAATTGGGTCTTCAGTTGGCTGTCTAATTGGCTCTCCACAATTCTGTACACTCAATGTACTACTGTAACCCATACAACGGGCTAACCCATACAACAGGTCATACAATGCACTAGTTGCATTATAGTACAGTGGATATAAAAAGTGTACACACCCCATTAAAATGATAGTTTTTTCTGATGTAAAAAAGAATGAGACCACAATAAATAATTTCAAAACTTTTCCCACCTTTAATGTGACCTAGAACCTGTACAATTCAATTGAAAAACAAACAAATCTGTTAGGGGGGAAAACATAAAAAATAAAAAAAAATGTACAATAAGCTGGTTGCATAAGTGTGCATACCCTTAAGCTTCACTCACAACCCACAGTATGTGCTACTACGGGTGGTCTACAGTAAAAAATTTGGCAAAACCAAGCTTGAGACTTGTGCGACACTTGCATGTGTTCAGTGCCGTAGAAGGTCGCAGACTGCCTGTGGAGACTTTTGGTCCTGCACATGCAAATTCTACAAGTCTTGCGACAAATCAAGAATGCATACACTACGTACGGGACCCGTACTCCTTTTGTACACCTGAACCAAGTCAGCAGCGCGGCTAGTAGGGGCTTTTTGCGATGACAGTAAGACTCATGAGTGACGCACTGTCATTGTATGAGTGACGTTCCTCAGAAGTGCCTTTTTCGAACAATGTGCGGTGTTTTGTAATGTCTTAGCTCTTAATGTTATTATTTTTTTTTAATTTCTCATTTTCTTTCTTTTGTATGTACAAATAGTTACATGCATTTTTTATACATGTTCGAAATAAATAAATTCATTCATTCATTCATTCATTCATTCAACTACTACATAAGTATTCCACACTTGCTATTTGTGTGGCCCGCAAGACAGAAGTACATCTCACTTTCTACCCCTATGTGTGGCGGGCACGCAGCGCACGCGACCCACACGCAGCGCACGCCACCTGCACACAGCGCATGCGACCTGCATGCAACATGAGGGGCAAGACTCTGGGTATATATATTGAGGAGGAACCAAGGAACCGATCATGTAGCATGTAGCATTGTAGAAAGGAAGAAGACCACCTCATTTGATGTTTTTATTTGAGTATATGTTTAATTTACCATGCAAATATCGAATAATAAAACATGAGTATAAGGGAATAACGCATTTTATTACACTGTAAAAAATCCCAACTAAATAGCCCAACAGTCTGAGCACTGAAACACACTTTGACTCTGAGCTGCTGTCCTGCTCCTGCTGAGTGGTAGGACGGGGTGTCGGGATGTCCTTGTCCTCATCACTGAGCATGGCACAATGGCCTGACAGCGATGATGGGATTGCAATGTCCTCACTTCTGGGCATCGTTAGCTGAAACATACATGAAAATCAGCATATGTAATATTAATTACATAAGCATATAGATACTGAAATGAATGTTTAAAGTATGTGTACTTACCTGTGAAAATACCTCTGGCAGGGTGCTGTGCCTTCTGCCGGCTTGAAGGCATACTTCTCCGTCTGTGCAGGGCTCGCCAGTGCTGCTACCATCATCATCATCAAATTCTTCCTCCTCCTCCTGCTCTGTTGTTTCAGGCTGGGTTACTTTACTTTTGCTTGCTTCTTCTTGGGTCCCATTTTCTAAACTTTAAACTGAAAATTTTTAAATTTTTCCCACAAAATATCCAATGTTCTTCAGTCGAAAGACAGATGCAGAATGCTGCAGACATGCTGGTTTTATACCCACTCCTGGCTTGCATCACATGCAAGTTATGAGTGATTGTCACGTGCTAATCACATGCATCACACATGCTTCACAAGTGCGGCCCGAACTCGTAGTGCAGGAAACTGGTAAAATGCAAGTCTCATACACTCCACACTCACTGAACACGCACTGATCATGTGCGTCAGATATATGCTTTCCACGGGCTAACGGCACAATTTTTCCCATGCCTCGAGGAAGTCAGGTGTGCAACCTGTACTTGACAAGTACTTTGCCCATACTCCTCCCCCAAACTTTCCCCCGGTTCACCGCGACCCTGTGGCATGGCTGCGAGCTACCAAACTCTGCGACCCGTGCATGTCTAAAACACTTACGGTGAGTTGTGAGTGAGGCTTTAAACTAATACTTTGTTGAAGCACTTTTTGATTTAATTACAGCATTCAGTCTTTTTGGGTAGGAGTCTATCAGCCTGCCACATCTAGACTTGGCAATATTTGCCCACTCTTCCTTGCAAAAGCGCTCCAAATCTGTCAGATTGCGAGGGCATCTCTTGTACACAGCCCTCTTTAGGTCATCCCACAGATTTTCAATTGGATTTAGGTCTGGGCTCTGGCTGGGCCATTCCAAAACTTTAATTTTCTTCTGGTGAAGCCATTCTTTTGTTGATTTCAATGTATGCTTGGGGTCGCTGTCATGCTGAAAGATGAAATTCCTCTTTATCTTCAGCTTTCTAGCAGACACCTGAAGGTTTTGGGCCACAATTGACTGGTATTTAGAACTGTTCATAATTCCCCCCACCTTGATGAAAGCCCCTGTTCCAGCTGAAGAAAAACAACCCCAAAACATGATGCTGCCACCACCATGCTTCATCATGGGTATGGTGTTCTTTTGGTGATGTGCAGTGTTGTTTTTGTGCCAAACATACCTTTTAGAATTGTGGCCCAAAAGTTCAACCTTGCTTTCATCAGACCACAACATATTTTCCCACATGCTTTTGGGAGAGTAGATGTTTTTTTTTTTCAAAATTTAGCCAGGCCTGGATGTTTTTCTTTGTAAGAAAAAGCTTCCATCTTGCGACTCTACCCAATAGTCCAGATATTACGGGAATATGGGAGATGGTTGTCACATGTAGTACACAATCAGTACTTGCCAGAAATTCCTGCAGCATCTTCAGTGTTGCTGTCGGCCTCTTGGCAGCCTCCCTGACCAGTTTTTGTCTTGTTTTTTCATCAATTTTGGAGGGATGTCCAGTTCTCACTAATGTCACTGTTGTCCCGTATTTTCTCCACTTCTTGATGACTGTCTTCACTGTGCTCCATGGTATATCTAATGCTATGGAAATGTTTTTGTCCCCTTCTCCTGACTGATACCTTTCAACAATTAAATCCCTCTGATGCTTTGTAAGCTCTCTGTGAACCCTGGCTTTTGCTGGAGGATGCAACTGAGTAAATGTCTGAACTTTATTTGGGGTTAATCAGAGTCATTTTAATTGATGTCAGGTGTGAACCCAAAAAGACTGAATGCTGTAATTAAATCAAAAGGTGCTTCAACAAAGTATTAGTTTAAGGGTGTGCACACTTATGCAACCAGTTTATTGTATGGTTTTTTTATTCTATGCTTTCCCCCTAACAGATTTGTTTGATTTTCAATTGAATTGTACAGGTTCTAGGTCACATTAAGGGTGGGAAAAGTTTTGAAATTATATGTCGTGGTCTCATTTTTTTTTACATCAGAAAAACCTATCATTTTAATGGGGTGTGTGCACTTTTTATCCACTGTAGGTACAAGCCCGATTCCAAAACAGTTGGGACAAAGTACAAATTGTAAATAAAAACGGAATGCAATAATTTACAAATCTCAAAAACTGATATTATATTCACAATAGAACATAGACAACATTTCAAATGTCGAAAGTGAGACATTTTGAAATTTCATGCCAAATATTGGCTCATTTGAAATTTCATGACAGCAACACATCTCAAAAAAGTTGGGACAGGGTCAATAAGAGGCTGGAAAATTTAAAGGTACAAAAAAGGAACAGCTAGAGGACCAAATTGCAACTCATTAGGTCAATTGGCAATAGGTCATTAACATGACTGGGTATAAAAAGAGGATCTTGGAGTGGCAGCGGCTCTCAGAAGTAAAGATGGGAAGAGGATCACCAATCCCCCTAATTCTGCACCGACAAATAGTGGAGCAATATCAGAAAGGAGTTCGACAGTGTAAAATTGCAAAGAGTTTGAGCATATCATCATCTACAGTGCATAATATCATCAAAAGATTCAGAGAATCTGGAAGAATCTCTGTGCATAAGGGTCAAGGCCGGAAAACCATACCGGGTGCCCGTGATCTTCGGGCCCTTAGACGGCACTGCATCACATACAGGCATGCTTCTGTACTGGAAATCACAAAATGGGCTCAGGAATATTTCCAGAGAACATTATCTGTGAACACAATTCACCGTGCCATCCACCGTTGCCAGCTAAAACTCTATAGTTCAAAGAAGAAGCCATATCTAAACATGATCCAGAAGCGCAGATGTCTTCTCTGGGCCAAGGCTCATTTAAAATGGACTGCGGCAAAGTGGAAAACTGTTCTGTGGTCAGACAAATCAAAATTTGAAGTTCTTTATGGAAATCAGGGATGCCGTGTCATTTGGACTAAAGAGGAGAAGGACGACCCAAGTTGTTATCAGCGCTCAGTTCAGAAGCCTGCATCTCTGATGGTATGGGGTTGCATTAGTGCGTGTGGCATGGGCAGCTTACACATCTGGAAAGACACCATCAATGCTGAAAGGTATATCCAGGTTCTAGAGCAACATATGCTCCCATCCAGACAATGTCTCTTTCAGGGAAGACCTTGCATTTTCCAACATGACAATGCCAAACCACATACTGCATCAATTACAGCATCATGGCTGCGTAGAAGAAGGGTCCAGGTACTGAACTGGCCAGCCTGCAGTCCAGATCTTTCACCCACAGAAAACATTTGGCGCATCATAAAACGGAAGATACGACAAAAAAGACCTATGACAGTTGAGCAACTAGAATCCTACATTAGACAAGAATGGGTTAACATTCCTATCCCTAAACTTGAGCAACTTGTCTCCTCAGTCCCCAGACGTTTACAGACTGTTGTAAAGAGAAAAGGGGATGTCTCACAGTGGTAAACATGGCCTTGTCCCAACTTTTTTGAGATGTGTTGTTGTCATAAAATTTAAAATCACCTAATTTTTCTCTTTAAATGATACATTTTCTCAGTTTAAACATTTTATATGTCATCTATGTTCTATTCTGAATAAAATATGGAATTTTGAAACTTCCACATCATTGCATTCCGTTTTTATTTACAATTTGTACTTTGTCCCAACTTTTTTGGAATCGGGGTTGTATATCAAACATTCGCTTGCAGTGCTATGAAAATTGTGCATGCAGATGCTCATCTAAGTTTCCAAATCTGTCATTGCATAACTGTTGAATATTTTCTATAGTGCATACTATCGTTAAAAAGCTTATAATCTCTGATTTCCAAAGAAATGTATCTTGTTAAGGTCTGTTTAATACTTTAGGAGTAATGGCAGGTTGAAGCTGGTTCAACAGAGTACAAACTCGCTGCTCGCAAGACGTCAGGAAACTGCCGGTGCTTTTTGAGTCACGGGAAAGCGGTCAGGCTCTCTCTCTGTCTTCTGATCGGTTTCTGTCTGGATTACTCGTGAATATCAATCAGATTACTTTTATAAGGATGTTCTTTCGCTCTTACTGTTTCTGATGAAGTGTTCAGCAAAATTTTCCATCTGCTAGTTTTGATGATATGATTCACGGGAGACTTTGAAGTGAGTTTTCAGAGCTTTACCTACTTGTTTTTTTTTTTCAAATCAAACTGATGCATGTAAATAAATACATATTTTAGAATATAACTGTAGTTGTTTTGATGAAAAATATTGAGATCTTAGTGGTCGGAATGAGATTTAAAAAAAACCGGAAGTCAGTTTCAATTCAATTAATTGGAATTGTTTATTGGATGTGGCTCACACGTTTTTTTTTAGGTTCGCCTTGAATGAGGCGCATTTTGGACCATGTGATCCTCAAACATAATATTACATCATCTTTCTAAAAATTACGACGCTTTTTCAATCTTTGGTTTGTAGTATCTCAAGAACAGATAAACGTATTTTAATTTTGTAAAAAGTATGTTGTTCTGCATTCAATGAGAGTAGTTTCAAGCAATTTGGATTGGATTTGAATTTTCACCTGATCTGCCTAATTATAGTTGCCTCTGTTTTTTGGTGCAATATTTAATCACTGGATTGGACAAAACTCATAGTATCATATGTTAAAGGTTATAAGGGTGCTCCATTTGAAAAGGTTTATTTTTTTAATTACTTTTTAGGACAGTCACTTTGTTTGGCTTTTTGCAAAAGTAGCCTTTTATTGTGTAAGTATGTGGTTCCTACCGACATTCTGTAACTTTAGAAATCTGGCTCTTGAGCCTATCATCTGGCTAAATTAGGCTTGCCTAGTCTTGTTTTTCACTGGGTGCTCCCATGTATCTGCTTGCTCAGTACTGAAGCAGAGCTCCTGGTAACTTCAAATCAAACAGGTGTTCGTGTTGCCATGTGGACACAATTTATCCTCATGCAAACCTTTGAAAAAGTAAACTGCCTGAAAAAATTGGATGCTCTCTGTATGTTTCCAGTGTGCATAAAAGGTATCAGTGTTTTGGTAAGTCATGAATCACATCCTATCCGTCTGATCCTGAAATGTAAAAATATCACAAAGAGCTTCGTTGTTTGGAGACAGAAGCTAACGGATGGAGATCAGTTTTCCTCCTTTACCCCAATATTTCTTTCAATTGAGCATATCAATGCTGATGAGCATGAATAAGCAACAGCTTTTGAAATGCTATGTCTTTCTGCTGAGAAAAAAAAAGGCATAATGTGTGGTTTTCCAAAGTCTCAATTACATTTACAGTAGTACTGCCGGGAAACCAGAAGGGCAAAATAGAAAATGAGCTACTTAGTGGCAGAGCAGATGGAGAAACTGACCCATTTATCATGAACTTGCTCTTGCCCTTTTCTATCTCTGATTTCTCACATGCAAAAGTGTCTGAGATGCCAAGCTACAGCTGGGAAAGCCATCAGATGATTGGTATTTTTTGTTTTTAATTTTTAATGCAGAATACAGTGAATGCAAAGAAGACGTGCAAGCCTTTCTTCCTTTGGGCGAAGGCAGACCCAACTCATGTCCTCTCTTGAGTGCTTTCAAGTCATTATTGTAGATTTAGGACTTGGCTCAAGGCTGGGTACCAAAACTGGCATGATTTTCTTAAGACTATTAGTCATTGTAGGATAGGTGTGTCTCTGAAGGGAATTTGTTTTCTTTTCCTGTGTTGTACATAAGTTTAGTTTAACAGATTGTTTTTTTCCCCGAACTATCTGTTACTTTGAAAGTACTTCCTGAAAAACTTTATTTCAGACAGCATACTGTATTAATATGAATTAAGAGAAATAGTGGCAGCTCAAAGCTAGTTATGAAACAGAAATCGTTTACAATGGCATGCTTCATGCAAACAATAAAATTTATTTATAGTTATTATTTCCATGTGCGGAAATATCAGAGACTTTCCACTGAGGCAGTTCCATATCTGGTAAGCAGAAGAGTTTACTTCATTACACAAGGATAATAAGTAAACAAGTATCTGTATTTAGAAGCAGTTCAAACTTAATGAAGTGCATTACCCTGTAATCGAAAGCATAGTCAACTTGTACTTATTTATTTCTTTTGCTTGTACAGAATTAGTTTAATTATTTTCTTTCAAGTGAACATATGCACAAGGAAATTCAGTGCAAGCAAAAGTTTGTGTGAAAAGTTGCCAGAGAGAGAGAGAGAGAGAGAGAGAGAGAGAGGTTCGTGCATAGGGGTCCAAAGAATGAAAGATATGGTGGAAGAGGTAAAGTGGATGAGAAACTGGATGAGTGACTGTTGTGGAAGGCGTAACCCGGGTGACTCATCGAGGGGTGTGACTGGCATGACTCAGGTCGCAACTATGCATTTGTCCAAGGTGGATGAGTCACTATTTGATTTGATAGCCTGCTCTTCTTTCAACACTCCAAACATGGTGGGTAGAATTTCAATGCAAAAACTATCGAAGGAGATGGAATACATTTCCAAACAAAACAAATGCTTTTTGTGTGCGCATACCAGGAACGTCCTCTGCAGATGCCTGGAAGATTATACATACACAAAGAGGCAGCAAGCAACTTGCACCATGAACACCTTCCCATGAGACACAGGCGAGTTTTCTTAAAATGACAACATGTCTATTTTGTGCACAATAACAGGGCATTGCAGCAAACCGATGGTGAATTTAAAGCAGTGGGGCTGGAATGGTCATGATTCATTTAATCCAGAGGGCAGATGTCAACTTGTGGCTTATAATGAGGAGCAAAACACATTGCCACAGCTTAATGACTCACGCAGGAAGGAACAAACAATGTACACAAATCCCTTCTGCTTGGAATTGTGTATTGAACCTAAAATTCCAGGAAATGTAATATATCGTGAATATGCACACAACGCATCAATTTTACAGAAAGCAAAGCAAATCTGAATCACAGATACAGATACAAATACAAAAGTTCAGGTTTACCACCATTTAAGTAATGATAACCACATTGCAGACCCTTTCAATCATCACTCTGAAGGCAAGACACGGCAGGTCGAGGTATGATTTCAAAACAATCAATTGTTCAGATTCTTTGTAAGTGCTTGTTTTTGTTCTGGAGCTTTTCCCCAAAATTATAATCCTTCATGCAAAAGAGGCTTCCCTGAACTTAAAATGCAAGATATTTACATACTGAATAAAAATGACTTTGAATTAAACATATTTCTTTCATTGCAGTTGTTTAAAAGTAGACGGCCTTTCAATTTCATAAAATCGGTGAAATTTAGTTACGTCTGAAATTTGGTCATTGTGATATATGTTTATTTTTGTAATAGCTAAAAAAACCGGGGCGGCACGGTGGTGTAGTGGTTAGCGCTGTCGCCTCACAGCAAGAAGGTCCTGGGTTCGAGCCCCGGGGCCGGCGAGGGCCTTTCTGTGCGGAGTTTGCATGTTCTCCCCGTGTCCGCGTGGGTTTCCTCCGGGTGCTCCGGTTTCCCCCACAGTCCAAAGACATGCAGGTTAGGTTAACTGGTGACTCTAAATTGACCATAGGTGTGAATGGTTGTCTGTGTCTATGTGTCAGCCCTGTGATGACCTGGCGACTTGTCCAGGGTGTACCCCGCCTTTCGCCCGTAGTCAGCTGGGATAGGCTCCAGCTTGCCTGCGACCCTGTAGAAGGATAAAGCGGCTAGAGATAATGAGATGAGATGAGCTAAAAAAACCCAAAAAACCAAACCAAACCAAACCAACCAAACAAACAAACAAACAAAAAACCCCAGGCCATTCTGTGACTGGGAAGTTATTTAATTTGAGGGATTCCCAAGCAAATAATGTGCATGAAATCAATCGCTTTGTGCAGTCAAGCAGACAGAGGAAGTCCGTGTGTGCATGTGCAGGTTTACCTTCTTCTCCTTCTTTTGAGTTTTACGGCAGCTGGCATCCACAGTGTTGAATTACTGCCATCTACAGGTTTACCTTCACTGTGCACTTACAGTTCCATCATTCTGTCACTAAACGAACAGCTGATCACACCGAGGTGCTCACTGACCGCTGATATTTATTAGTTTGGTCCTGCGTTTCCTTTCCTTCACAACATAACGTCTTTTCTTCTCACTTTCCGTTACTGTAGTCGGTTTTTCACGTTTCATTTGCGTCCTCCATTTTTCTTTCCTGTTTCAAATTTGTATCCCACAATGCCTTGCACGAACAGGGAAAGCCCACCACATGATGCATGACGTAGTATCTTGAATTGGGTCATGGTGAAGCAGAAAAAAATAGCAGAGAATTTCGGGCCACATGGCCTTAAATTCATTCATTGTTCTGTTTTTAAAAAATTTAATAAAATGGAAGTCTGTGATTCGAATTCAGTAGCTTTCAGTCCACTAAACAAAAATAATTGGGTGTCAGGGAAAATTCTTTTTATGACCTAAACTGCAAAAATCTGAAAGGCAGTCTACCTTTAATCAAGAAAATAACATTTATTCCATGTATACCATTACAAATTCCTCTGTAATGTGCTTCTAATAAGAGACAGGAATAAAAATGTAAAATTTCATGAATGTAGGTCACAGTCAACCTTTTTTTATATGCAGTAAAAGTTTGTACACGTTCCTAGGTTTTTCTGTATTGTGATTATTTCCTACATTGTAGAACAACACTGAAGACATCAAAACTATGAAACAACATATATAGAATTATGCGGTAAACAAAAAAAGTGTTAAAAAAACAAAATGTGTTTCATATTTTAGATTCTTGATGACGCTTTGTACACTATTGGCATTATCTTAACCAGCTTCATGAGGTAGTCACCTTGAATGCTTTTCAATTGACAGGTGCCTTGTCAAAAGATAATTAGTGCAATTTCTTGCCTTCTTAATTAGTTTGAGATCAAACAGTAAATAATAAACATACTAAATAAATAGCCCTTTCTACAACTGTAGTAATCCATCTAGATTATGTCAAGAACGGCTCAACTAAGTAAAGAGAAATGACATCCATCATTACTTGAAGACATGAAGTGTCTTTTAATTCATAAAAATAAAGAAAATACATTGAATTCGAAAGTGTGTCCAAACTTAGATGCAGTTTGTTCAAAAAAAAAAATCTGAAAAACAATGACACGACAAATGTTCTACGTGTATCGTCTTGCATTTGAGTTGATCAAAAGCATCCAGCATAACACAGAAAGGCAGCACTGCCTTGAACTCAAGCTTTAATATATCTGATCTTGACGACCTTTTCTTCTTTGTGAGTGCGAAATGCTTTGCTAGATAGCAAGTAACACTTGACACAGGGTGCAGGAAGGTCAAGCAGAACGTCAAGCAGCTTTTCTTCATTCATATATATGAATATATATACATATATACAGAAGATCAAGTGGTTGTAGAGGTCAAGCCAAGTAAAAGACAATAAAAGGAGCATGTGCGAAGCTCATGTTCAATCAAAAGGCATCTGTAGTGTTTGCTCAGACACTGTAGCAGATGGTGTGCATGCTTTCCTACCTGTCATTATGCAACAGTCATTTAAAAAAGAGAACAATTCTAAAACTTCTCCATGAATTTTAGAGGGTAATATAACTTTTTTGACTGCTGTACTTGCTGGAGCTTGTCCGAATAATTAAATTGCACTGTAGTTTCGGTTACCACGAGTCTATAATGAATTCTCTTAGCAGAGCTCAGCTGTGGTTGTTTTTTTTTTTTTTTTGGGTGGGTACATTCAGTTCTATTGCTGGCTTAACTTCAGCACTTTTAAGCTTTCCATCCTTTGAGCCAGCATGAGGGTTACTTACTTTATTATCCTTCCAACTGCAATGATTCATAACATGTTCTTTGTCGCTATTAGTTCAAGAAAAGCCATTTCATATATGCACGTAGTAGACTTCTTTTAAAGATCGGCGCTACCTTTATTCGAGTTCCCAGAAATCTATGACATATGTGGTGGAAATGTGGCTGTGTCCTGTTACCATTTACGGCTTTATTTTATCCCTTCCTATCACTGCAGAAGCGATTAGCATGATTTTTCACACACGTAATACGTATGAAGAGAAATACACGTGACATAGTAGAGACGTTGTGATATAATCATGACATAATCAGCATGGAAAAGTAATATACTAGTATATAAATATATATTACAGAAATATAAAAGTATATGTTTGCATGATGTAAACCTATAATTTGAATGCTCTACTATATTAATATTATAAATAGATCATTCAGTTTTTCAAGATTGCAATCTTAGTAACTGTAGAAGGAAAATTAAATCTTCATGGGACTTAAACTCAAAATGAGTGTTTTATTACTGAAGGCGGACAGTGTTAAACATTTCATAATAAACATTTCTCAATTCACTCGTACCTACTCTATGGATCGATGTTGAATTTTCAGAATATTTGAAATGATAGCAACAAAAATGCTAAAATGGAAACTTTTGACTGACAGTGTCAATTTTGTAATTATGTAATTACAATGATATCACCAAATCATCAAATATTTAAATACTTATGCTATATAAAATATTATTAAATATTTTACAATAGCTTAAAACTGTCTCGCAAAAATGTTTATTTTATTTAATGTTGTTGTTTATTTAATACTGATTTTGTTAACATTAAATCAATCATTAAGGTATATTTAATGTTATTCAATCCACATTCCCTGGCTATGAGCAATCGCATGCTCTGATTGGCTACTCTACTACTAGGATATCAGCTCATATACCGTGAGTAGAGAAACAAAATGGCGGCGTGTGTTACTGAACCAACTGAGGATGAAATAAAACCTTTACTTGAAAACAAAACCCCCAAAGAATACAAAAAAGGAAGAAAAGTATTTCATGGTAAGAACATATCTTTTTTTTATTTTTCAAGAATTATTATTATTGTAGCATTTTCCACAAATTGCTACTGTCATTTCGCCGGTTTGTTTACACTCTAAGCGGAAATGATTGTGTCGGACGTTTTGTATAAAGTCAGCCAAGTGTAGAGACAGCAGACAAAAAAATAAAAATAAAAATGCTCCATTTCTCAAAATCAAGTGAATGTGGATAGAATAAAACAGTTATTCTGCTCAACCTTGTCGTACATGGCTTATAGCCGACTCGGTGTGTATCAGCTCATGTATGACTTGATTTCGTGGAATAACTGTTAATTATATTCAGCCTAAATATTAATGAACTATGAATAATTAAATAATTAAAACATCAATAAATTACTAATTAATTCATCACCTCCTTTCGGTTCTTTTTTCATGGGTCAAGACAATATATTTACGTATGAGCACTAATTCATCTTAATTATTGTACTCATTTGGAAGGGTTATTTTTCTTCATGTTGTCTGCTGTCTCTACACTTGGCTGACTTTGGACTGCAGATTACAAATCAGCAGTGAATGGATGGAAATACTGATCCTTTAACACCCCATGTTTCTTGAAGTGTGTTTCATTCTTATTTCTCCAGCTCATGTATCTTCACTGTCAGACTTCTGCCATCTGAAAGGATTCAGATACCACAGATACCTTTTGCTGTATGCATAAGCAAACTTGCTTGGACCTTCAAAAGGCTAATACTAACTACAGTAATTGGCACTAGTTCCTCATTTCTAGTGCGTGTAGTAATTGCTAGTTGATTCTATAATCCGTTTTACAAGCGTCTATGGAAACAGAGTTTTTCTAGTTCTGAAGAATCCCATTTTTCAGAGGACACCGTGACACAGATGGTAATTATTGCTTGTCAGGCAGCAAGGAAAAGAGCGACTGTTTTGTATGACAAAAAGGTGTGATTTAGGAATTTTTTTTCTCCTCTTGCCTTCACTTGGCCTCCATCAGGTAGTCATGTGTCTGACGTACACCCAGACAGACATGTTGGCGCTAGACAGAGTGGCTATGCTTTAAGTGTCTCCTGGCACATAAACACAAATAATACCTGTTCCAGGTGGCTTGGCAGCCCCATCAAGGTATGACCGACCGACACACACACACACACACACACACACACACACACACACACACACACACACACAGGTTAAGGAGAAGTCTTTGCAGCAGACAGCACCAATATACAAGCACTGGTTAGTGCACGATGATGGACAGACACATAAGTGCGCTAAATGCTCAAAATTATTTTCAGCATTGGTTTCATGATGAAAACCAGAAACACGGATATGACATATAACATGCAAGCATCACATTGCACAGGTCATACCAAGACATACCACATGATCCAACATGCATGTGTTAGATGGGGCTAAGGTGTGGCTTGAGACCTACTTAGTCTAACATTTACCACCAGGAAAAGCAGCCAGAAGTGTATGGTTTGTGAACCCGAACGACTCTTTTCAATTGCCTGCTCTCTAATGTGTCCCTGAACCTCTATAAAGCCTTATGTGTTCCAGCTACACATAAAAAAAAAAAAAAAAAAGCCCTGATATTGGGCAGTTCTGGGAAAATAATTACCAAAATTACAAATAATACTAATGTATATTGTTATAAATCTATTATGTTATACTTCAAATAAATCATTGTTGATTTGTATAGTTTATGAAATTAAATGACATGAAAAATAAAATGTAATGAACAAGCAGGTTAGCGAATGGATTTCAGATATCATTATGTCATTGAAATAGACTATGTTTTAAATAGGTTCATTTAGCCACCACCACCACAAGAACAACAACAATAATAATAATAATAATAATAATAATAATAATAATAATAAATCAGTTCACTCTAATATAGTAAACTGATTTAATACTAATTTAATAATAACAGATTTGCATGTTTTGATGCAGGTTTGATGACAAAAAATATTTTGTGTAATAACTGGGTCAAAGCAATGCATATTAATATATATTAATATATAAATAATATAGCCCTGTGATGACCTGGCGACTTGTCCAGGGTGTACCCCGCCTGTCGCCCGTAGTCAGCTGGGATAGGCTCCAGCTTGCCTGCGACCCTGTAGAAGGATAAAGCGGCTAGAGATAATGAGATGAGATGAGATAATAAATCAGTTCACTCTAATATAGTAAACTGATTTAATACTAATTTAATAATAACAGATTTGCATGTTTTGATGCAGGTTTGATGACAAAAAATATTTTGTGTAATAACTGGGTCAAAGCAATGCATATTAATATATATTAATATATAAATAATATAGCCCTGTGATGACCTGGCGACTTGTCCAGGGTGTACCCCGCCTGTCGCCCGTAGTCAGCTGGGATAGGCTCCAGCTTGCCTGCGACCCTGTAGAACAGGATAAAGCGGCTAGAGATAATGAGATGAGATGAGATAACTAATATAGTATAACATATGTATGTTTGAAAGCTATTCCAAGAAATCGAGTCATACATGAGCTGATAGACAACGAGGCGTATAGTGCTGGCGTACAACAAAATTATACACACAGTATATGTGTGTGTGTGTGTGTGTGTGTGTGTCAAAAAAATGTACATTTTTTGAGATGTAAATATCCCAGAAACTACATAATCTAGGCAGATGAAACTAAACAGGCTTAATGTTGAGCAATATAAGATTCATTCCTCAAAATTTGAATGAGAAACTCAAAGGTATGTAGATTCCATGAACGATTTCACAAATTTTCAATATTTGCACTGCCTGACACACAGACAGCCTTCCTCTTTGAACTTTTGGTGGCATGTCCAAATCTGTATTACTGTTGGTACGTTTTTAGAGAATTCTCTCATAAATGCATGCTGCACAGTCTTGTTCGACTATGTTCGAGCGTACTCTAATACACAAAACGGCTTTATACTGTTTATTTATACTGTTTATATTGTTTAAGTGTTTAGTCTATGTCTAGTTCCTATCTAGAGTGTTTATACTGTTTATATTGTTTGTTTTTTTCAGTTATTCTATTTTTATTTATTGCATTGCCTGTTTGCACCATGGCTCAGAGAGGACTGATATTTCATCTGTGCTGCATGTCGAGCATGTATAGCATATTTGACAATAAAGTTGACTTGACTTTTCTTTTCCGTGGCATTTCTAGACCTAAAAACATCAAAACAAAGAACATTAAACATAAAATTTTGATGTGTTTCCACACATCCTGTTAAAAAAAAAAAAAAAAAAATACATATATATATATATATATATATATATATATATATATAAGGGCGGCATGGTGGTATAATGGTTAGCGCTGTCGCCTCACAGCAAGAAGGTCCCGGTTCGAGCCCCGTGGCCGACGAGGGCCTTTCTGTGTGGAGTTTGCATGTTCTCCCCGTGTCCACGTGGGTTTGCTCCGGGTGCTCCGGTTTCCCCCACAGTCCAAAGACATGCAGGTTAGGTTAACTGGTGACTCTAAATTGACCGTAGGTGTGAATGTGAGTGTGAATGGCTGTCTGTGTCTATGTGTCAGCCCTGTGATGACCTGGCGACTTGTCCAGGGTGTACCCCGCCTTTCGCCCGTAGTCAGCTGAGATAGGCTCGAGCTTGCCTGCAACCCTGTAGAAGGATAAAGAGGCTAGAGATAATGAGATGAGATTATATATAATATCTCATTGTACATGGCTTATAGCCAACTCAGTGCTGTGCGCCTTGTTGGCTATCAGCTCATGTACGATTTGATTTTGTGGAATAACTGTTTTATATATATATGTGTGTGTGTGTGTGTGTGTGTGTATGAACTAATCCATCCATCCGTTATCTGTAACCGCTTATTCTGTGCACGGTTGCAGGCAAGCTGGAGCCTATCCCAGCTGATGATGGGCAAGAGGCGGGGTACACCCTGGACAAGTCGCATGACTAATATTAATATTATATTATATACACAACTATTACAACTATTATATAATTGCATATATTTTATATGTCTATATATTATATACAAAACAAATATTAATATATTAATTTTGCCAGCAAAATAATTCTGAATAATATATTAGTAGCAGCAAGAAAACATTTAAAAAACAAAACAAAAACATGACAAACAGCAACAACTCCTACCAGCATGTCTGTAGTGAACAAATCAGCCATGTGAGACCTGCTGCATCTTCTGTCCATGTAAAATGAAATACAACCTTTCTATTCCTTGATTAAAGGACACACTACTTAAAGACTCCTAAAATCAAGTGATTGGACAAGACAAGGCATGTTTTAATATTCAGTCAGACTTTCTGTCATCAATACAAATGTCATTTTATTTACAATAATATGTCTTAAATATGTACTAATAGATATGACACCAAACGTACAAGTATTTAAAAAAAATTGATAGCTATACACCACCCTTTCAAGTCCATTTAAAAGGAAAACTTTTTTAGTTGTGACTTCATTTCCAACGTCAAAGAAAGAGACGGCGGTATGTATTGTAGCCGGAATGCACTAAACCTGCAGCCGTTCCTGAATAAAATTGAGTGAGGGATAAAGGATCATATTTCTATTCCTGCCTTCTCTAACATCATGTCTAGAATAAACCATGTGGAATTTTTTTTTTCATATTCATTTTAAGCATGCTAATGAGACAAAAGCCTGTCTGGAATTTCAAAGCATGTCCTCGCTGTGTCTTCATGGACATACAGCAAGTTGGACTGGCTACTAAAACTGCTCCAGGTGTGAACGAGTGCATGACTGAGTGTGTGGGGGTGTAAAAGGTGTCCTGTGATGTCTAATCTAGTGTCGATGCCCAGGACAGGCTGTAGATCCACCATGAGTATAACCAGGAAAAAGTGGCTCATGAGATGGAGATTAAAAAAAACAACAACTGATTGCTAGTAATAACAGTGACTCAAGCTGCCTGTTCAGAACAGAAATCATCATGTCAGAAATGTGTATTCATGAGACGTACAGGTCGAATAAACCTATAAAAGGGAAACGTCCTCCTTTTCACGATGATATTGTTATTTTACTGTTGTCTTACTATGGGTGAGTGTATTTTTAGTTAGTTGCAATATTTGGTGTCATTAAATCGGCTACGAGGGCCCCAGACAGTGTGTGCCCTGCCAGAGGCCGAGAGCAGTTTCCTGCCCGTGTTGTGACGCAAGCCGGTCAGCCACACACGCTTGCGCGCGCACACACAGCTCGTAGAATGGGTTCTTTGTACTGATCTCAAGCACTGACACTATTTTTCCCTTCCACACCCACAGACGCTTAAACACACAACTGCCTGCCAGCCTGCTTTACTGTCTGTGTCTCCTTCAAACTCTCCATTTCAGCAGCTGCTGCCAAAAGCCAAAATGACTGCGAACTCAGAACTGAGATTTTTTTTCTTCTTTTAGCAATTTCACACAGCAAGCCCCTCTCAGCCACGTCTGGTCCTGATGTAGTTTTTGTCTAAGCGTAATTTCAGAGGAGCACTCTAATTGCCATGCCTGTGAAAGGTGCATGCTGGAAGATTCCTAGTTAAGGCTGCGACTTTCTTTGCTACGGTTTTCACCCCTCATTATAGACACTCTATGCCAAAGAAAAGCACCTTTGGTGGATAAAGTTTCCCTGTGAAGGCTTTATTCTCTGCCTTCTCAGACAAATTGAATTTGGTGCTGCATTGGCAAATTGACTCACTGGCTCCCCCTTCAGGGTAGATTTTTTTTTTTTTTAAATCCAACAATCTTTCATTTTATTTATTTATGCAAGCCTCCAATAAGTTGGCATGCGGATATCTCACTGTATGCCTATGAATATATTAATAGGCAAGAAGATGGAAATATGACAGAGGGTGAGTGAAAATAAAATAGGACTCACTTCAAAAAGAAGAGGAAGAATAGAAGACCATGCAAACATGGTATAAACATTCATTATTAACAATAATCATAATAGGGCTTAAAACTTTTGAATCATTTCAGGCAAATCTATAGTACTGTGCAAAAGTCTTAGACACCCTCCCTGTGTCCGAAATCATTTACTAGTCCTATATAGTGGATTATATAGTGAGGTGGCCATTTTGTAGTGTTGTCCGATTGTATAGTGAGAATTATTACACCCTATATAGTGGTCTCATAGTATCCCATAATACATCATGAAAAGTAGTGTACAACCGATGGTCACTAACCAAGCAATATATCCCATCATGCATTGCAGTCACGCTGAAAGGAAAAAAGTGTGTTGGGGTGAACGGACGGAGGAAGAAACATATTACAAACGTATGTTCATGTACAAATAAAAATAGTAAGAGAATAGAAAATAATCTAAAATAGAATAAGACAGATAAAAGTTACAGTGCAGAGCGAGGAATTAATCAAAAGCCTCAAATTTGATTGAATAAAAGGCAAAGAAGAAAGTATTCAGCCTTGATTTAAAAGAACTGAAAGATTCAGCAGACACAAAGTACTTCGTATTTTTTAATGTAGGAAATACGCTCAGTATAATATGGATTTATCACAAAAATACATGCATGTATTTATTATTTTGAAAACCCACCAGCCGACTGATCTGGCATGTTTTAATTGTGCGACAGTATTGACGTAAATAACGGCACGGCAGAGTAGTGTCCGAAAGTGTTTGCTCATTTTACCACTGAGCTCACAATATAGTCCTCTATATAGTAATTCCCTAGATAGTGAGTAGGGAGGAGCGAATGAGTGAGTGATTTTGGAAACAGGGCCTGTTTTTTTTCATACAAACTTTGTTAGAGATTTCTATTTTACGACTTCTCCGTTATCGAGTCAGTACAAAAACATTTTAGAATACCAAATGTTCATTTTCCAGCACAAAATTATGTTACCAGAAAAAAAAAACAATTGTATCTGAGCAGCGTATTCCATGAGAGACCACTTTTCAGATTAAAAAAGAAAACATAATGAAGGCTACTGGGTTTTGGTGCAAAATGAAGAAGCGAGTGTGACAGTCAAAGTGTCCAGAAGAACTGTGGCTGGTTCTGTAAGACGCTCAGTAAAACCTACAGCTCATTTCCTTATCAAACTGCACTCACTCTACCTGAAACTACAATTTTTTTTTTAAGCAAAGCATCGTCTCACACCAAATACTGACTTTGTTTCATTTATTATGGCTTAGTGCTTACTGTTTGTAGTATTTGTTTTTTTTTTACCGTTGAAACATTTCATTTCATTATTTTTAAGCCATTATTTGTCTATCGCATTTCTTTACATGTGCCTAAGACTTTTGCACAGTACTGTACATCTACACAATAAAGACTTGCTTTCATATGATGTTCCTGCTCATCAAGAAAACTTTATTTATCATGTATCCAGCAGTCATTACAACAGAAAAATGTCCTGTCCCAAAAGCAGTCAGCAATAATTGTGCATTGCACAGCTGCTCAACTTTGTGAGGGACTAATTCTAGGTTCATGTCCATGTCTGTAATGAGATTTAGTTGCCATTAGTTTGACACCAACCACAAAGAATTACGGGAGTGAAATTGTAAGTGACAGTGTCAGTGCATGAACTGGATCTGTTTCCATACAAACTTCTTTCTTTTTCATTTTCAATTCAATTCAGTTCACTTTTAGCAAGGAACAGTTTCCCGAAGTAGATTAAAAAAAAAAAAATCCTGGATACTTGGAGATCTAACTAGCAGAGAAGCTCATTCTGGATTTCTGTGATTCTGCAGCATTTCCAATTATTTCTGACTTTTTTCAGCCTTTCATAAAAACTTGAGTGATGCATTTACAGTAACAGCCCTGGCACACACCATTCAGGTCAAGGCATCTTGCATTGTGTGAGAATGAGTGCCAGCCATTATCAAATCGTCTTGATACTATTTGAAGAAAGCCTGAAAAAAATTGGTTTCTTCTTTTATTAATAAAAAAGGCGAATTTGGACTCAGTGCAAAAGCAAAAAAAAAAAAAATAGCATATGTATAGCTTTTGTCCAGAAACAGAGATAATGACTGGGTGTTTGTGTGTGTAGTTATGCAAAATGACGTCCATGTTATTAAGGTGCCAGCTCGATTAAGCCCCACCAGCCTTGGTGGACAAGTGAACCATCGAACCAGTGACCTTTTGGTCCCAAAGATACTTCTCAAACCATTAGTCCATGGCTCCCCATATAATATATATATATTATTAGAATTCAATCTTTTATCAGTGGCCCACTCCCAGCGAGAGGAAGTTTTGCTTTTTTTCGACTCTTCAGTCTTAACACCTGGCTTGGAAAAACTTGTTCTTCATTTGGTATGAACTTCATAGACAATTTTAACCTTTTCTGGAATCGCAGAGAATTTTACAAGCCAAATAGCACTGAACTCAGCTGGATTGGAGCTAAAGTCTTAGCAGACCATTACAAACTTGCAATCTTTTCTCAGCCAGCACCGAGGAAAACAGTTGATAAGATGTCGCAGACTGACAGTTACAAAGCCTAAACAATCATCGTTGCAAGTCGTCATCAAGGACACACAAACATCTGACTTGCTAGACTCCCAACATTCAAGGACAGACGATTCCACTTCTCCTCGGATGGATTTCCCAAATTGCATGAAAAAATTGCTCCCAATGGCTACACTCTCTTTTTCCAGCCCAAATCTGTCATGACAAGCAGCGTACCCAGTTCGCCCAGGACTTTCAGCTGGCTACAAATCTTTTTCACCTTCCAAAAGATACATGTCATCTCCAATCCTTTCACCCTCAAACCAAATGGAATATTTAGAAAGTCTTGTTTGATGTACTCTGGGTCCCTGCAAATGGGTGTAGTGTTGAAAATGTGCCTATGCCATCCAGCTCATCCAGCTCTATTCCTGTGTTGATAAGAAACAGAACACGTGGAGCACATCTAACCCTGGGGGTGAACCAATCTAATCTCCTTCCTGTTTTAAAACAACATCAGAGTGCAAAAGCAGATTCTAGACTTTCTGTAAAGCTAGCTCTTCTGAATGTTAGATCACTTTTAAACAAGTCATTTTTAATTAATGATCTTATTTGCAAACACAATCTTGATTTTTTGCTTCTAACTGAAACCTGGCTGGATCAAGCAAATAGTGCTTCCACCCTTATTGAAGTAGCTCCCCCAAATTTTAATTTTTTGAATGTTACTCGACAAGGGAAAGGTGGAGGAATCGCAAATATATTCAAAGTCTCTTTTCAATGTAAACAGTCCTCACTTGGTGATTTTATGTCCTTTGAACACTTATGTGCACTTGTTACATGCTCTCCTAACATATTATTATTAACTATTTATAGGCCTCCGAGACATTCAGCCAAAGTCTTTCTTGAAGAGTTTGGTGAACTGTTATCAGTCATTTGCTTAGAGTTTGATTGTCTTATTATATCTGGGGATTTTAACTTGCATGTAGATAATACTGATAACATTTATGCCAAAGAACTACTTGCAATTATTGACAACTTTAACCTAGTACAACATGTACAGAGGCCGACCCACTCTCGTGGTCATACTCTTGACCTCGTCATCACAAAGGGTCTTACTGTTTCTAATACTGTTGTTGACCTGGCCTTATCCGATCATTTCTGTGTTTTCTTTGATGTTTCTATGTCTCCTCACATTCAGAATAGCTCAACGACTATAGGTAGGAGAGTCATAAAAGACAACACATGTGCTCTCTTTGAGCAAGCTCTCTCGCAGAAATCAACCAAAATGTCAGACTCTGTAGATGATTTACTGGAATTTTTTAATTTAAATATGACCCAAATTATGGATGATATTGCTCCATTCAAAATCAAAAGAGTCAATGATAAGCAGAAAGCACCATGGAAGCAGTACCCGGCTGTTAAACTGCTAAAGAGAGAATGTAGAAAGACTGAAAGAAAATGGCGCAAATCTAAACTTCACATTCATTATCAAATCCATAAGGAGATGTTTTGTAATTATAATTATGAAATTCGTAAAGCAAGACAGTCTTTCTTCTCCAACATTATCAGCAGGAATATGAACAATGCCCGTGTGCTATTTTCAACAGTAGAGAAGCTAACTAATCCCCCACCACAATTAGCACCTGAACTTCTCTCAGTTAATAAATGCAATGAGTTTGCATCCTTTTTCAAAGGTAAAATTGATAAAATACGGCAGAATATTCCTCATAATATATCTCAGTTGCAAAAAATTGAAAAACTGCAATCACCAATGACACAGATAGATAACTTCAACACAATGTCAGAATTTTGTTTAATTGATTATGAGACTCTTGAAAAAACTGTACAAAATCTCAGTTCCTCAACATCTGAATTGGACATTCTGCCCACCAACTTTTTTAAGTCTGTTCTTCATCTTATAATTACAGATGTGCTTCAAATTATAAATACATCCCTGGAGACTGGCGTTGTTCCTGTGTCCCTAAAAAAAGCAGTTGTAAAGCCCCTTCTTAAAAAAAATAATCTGGATCCTTCAGTATTAAATAAGTACAGGCCAATATCAAATTTACCATTCATTGGGAAAATCCTTGAAAAAATTGTCTTCAATCAATTAACTGCCTTCTTGATAGCAAACAGCCGTTTTGATAATTTTCAGTCAGGATTTCGTGCCAATCATAGCACTGAAACAGCGCTGATTAAAGTTATAAATGACATACGTCTTAATACTGATGCAGGCAAAACATCGGTCCTGGTATTACTGGACCTCAGTGCAGCTTTTGATACTATTGATCACAACATACTGCTATATCGACTTGAACACTGGGTTGGATTGACTGGTAAAGTTAGAAATTGGTTAAATTCATACTTAAAAGATAGAAGCTTCTCTGTTACCCTGGGAAATTGTTCCTCAACGTCAATGTCATTGACCTGTGGTGTCCCCCGGGGTCGATTCTTGGACCATTACTTTTCAACCTTTATATGCTCCCACTTGGGCAAATTATCAATAAAAATTCAATTTTGTATCACTGCTATGCAGATGACACCCAAATTTATTTCGCTCTATCACCTAATGATTATGCCCCCCTTGAATCTCTCTACCAGTGTATCGATCAAATCAATAGCTGGATGTCACAAAATTTTCTTCAGCTGAACACAGATAAAACAGAAGTAATTCTATTTGGAAAAAAAGATGAAAGACTCAAGATTACCACTATTCTTGACACAAAAGGGATGAAAACTAAAGAAATGGTTAAAAATCTTGGTGTTTTCATTGACAGCGAGCTAAACTTTGATAGTCACATGAAAGCAATCACTAAAACGGCATTTTATCACCTAAAAAACATTTCCAAACTAAGAGAACTTATGTCAAAAAATGATCTGGAAAAACTAATACATGCCTTCATCTCTAGTAGGGTTGATTACTGCAATGGCCTTTTCACAGGCCTGCCAAAAAAGACCATCAAACGACTTCAGCTGGTTCAAAATGCAGCGGTTAGGGTTCTCACACGAACTAAAAGAACAGAGCACATTACTCCAATTCTAAGGTCCCTTCACTGGCTTCCAGTAAGCTACAGAATTGACTTTAAAGCATTGCTGCTGGTGTACAAATCTCTAAATGGTACAGGGCCCAATTACCTCTCTGATATGTTGCAGTGGCCTAACCCAATCAGATCTACCAGATCAAAACAGAAAAATTTGCTATTAAAACCAGTTGTTAAAACAAAGTGTGGTGAAGCAGCTTTTAGCTACTATGCAGTACAGCTATGGAACCAACTGCCAGAGGACATTAAAAATGCTCCTGCTGTTGGCAGTTTTAAATCTAGGTTAAAGACCAAGCTGTTTTCAGATGCTTTCTGTTAAATAATTAATATTGTCTTTTTTTTAAATAATTTTTACTTTCTCTGCATGTTTTAAATTTACTTTAATTTTAAATCTATTCTATTTTATTCTTTATTCTATTCTGCTGGTTTCCTTTTTTTCTCCTCCTCCTATTTCTACTTTATTTTATTATTTTATTTCTACTATTGTTTAATTCTTATTATTTTCTTTTAATTCTTTTAATTCTTTTAATTAATTGTTTTAGAATAAAAATAAATTATTTTATGTAATTTTATTTCTCCATTGTATACTGTTTTTGTTTTTACTTCTGTAAAGCACATTGAACTGCCATTGTGTATGAAATGTGCTATATAAATAAACTTGCCTTGCCTTGCCTAGTGCATCTCAAAAAATTAGAATACCATGAAAAAGTTCCTTTTTTTTCCCATAATTTAATTCAAAAAGGTAAACTTTCATATATTCTATATTCATTACATGTAAAGTGAAATATTTAAAGCCTTTTTTGTTTTAATTTTGATGATTATGGCTTATAGCTCATGAAAATCAGAAATCCAGTATCTCAAATTATTAGAATATTCCCTAAGATCAATCAAAAAAAGGATTTACAATACAGAAATGTCCAACTTCTGAAAAGTATATTCATTTATACACTCGATACTTGGTTGGGGCTCCTTTACCATGAATTACTATATCAGTGTGGTGTGGCATGGAGGTGATCAGTCTGTGGCACTGCTGAGGTGTTATTGAAGCCCAGATTGCTTTGATAGTGGCCTTCAGCGTATCTGTATTTTTGGGTCGGGTGTTTCTCATCTTCCTCTTGACAATACCCCATAGATTCTCTATGGGGTTCAGGTCAGGCAAGTTGGCTGGCCAATCAAACACAGTAATGTCATGGTCAGCAAACCATTTGGTAGTAGTTTTGGCACTGTGGGTAGGTGCTAAGTCCTGCTGGAAAAGGAAATCAGCATCTCCAAAAAGCTCGTCAGCAGATGGAAGCATGAAGTGCTCTAAAATCTCCTGGTAGATGGCTGTGTTGACTTTGGACTTGATAAAATACAGTGGACCAACACCAGCAGATGACATGGCATCCCAAATCATCACAGACTGTGGAAACTTCACACTGGGCTTCAAACACCTTGGATTCTGTGCCTCTCCACTCTTCCTCCAGATTCTAGAGCCGTGATTTCCAAATTAAATGCAAAATGTACTTTCATCTGAAAAGAGGACTTTGGACCACTGAGCAACAGTCCATTTCTTTCTCTCCTTAGCCCAGATAAGACACTTCTGACATTGTCTCTGGCTCAGGAGTAGCTTGATATTAGGAATGTGAAAGTTGTATCCCCTTTCTTGAAGATGTCTGTTTGTGATGGGTCTTGATACACTGACACCAGCCTCAGTCCACTCCTTGTGAAGCTCTCCCAAGTTCTTGAATCAACTTTTCTTGACAATCCTCTCAAGACTGCGGCCATCCCTGTTGCTTGTGCACCTTTTCCAGCCACCCTTTTCAGCAATGACCTTTTGTGGCTTACCCTCCTTGTGGAGGGCATCAGTGATCATCTTCTGGACAAAAGTCAAGTCAGCAGTCTTCCCCATGATTGTGGTTGTGTGTACTGAACTAGACCGAGAGATACACTGTGTTCATACTGTTTTACTCAAACTCGAAATGAAATATTCTAATATTTTGAGATGGGTTTTTTTTTTTATGTTTTTTGTACTGTATGCCATACTGATTAAAATTAAAATAGAAAAATGCTTGAAACATTTTAGTTTATGTGTAATGAGTCTATAATATACAACATTTTCACTTTCTTAAATAACTGATGGAAAATATTGAACTTTTTCACAATATTCAAATTTTTTGAGATGCATTAGTATATATAAAATATGGGGAGCCATAGACTAATGGTGTGTGTATGTGTGTATATAAAACACACACAGTGGTGCTTGAAAGTTTGTGAAACCTTTAGAATTTTCTATATTTCTGCATAAATGTGACCGAAAACATCATCAGATTTTCACTCAAGTCCTAAAAGTAGATAAAGAGAACCCAGTTAAACAAATGAGACAAAAATATTATACTTGGTCATTTATTTATTGAGGAAAATGATCCAATGTTACATATCTGTGAGTGGCAAAAGTATGTGAACCTCGAGGATTAGCAGTTAATTTGAAGGTGAAATTAGAGTCAGGTGTTTTCAATCAATGGGATGACAATCAAGTGTGAGTGGGTACCCTGTTTTATTTAAAGAACAGGGATCTATCAAATTCTGATCTTCACAACACATGTTTGTGGAAGTGTATCATGGCACGAACAAAGGAGATTTCTGAGGACCTCAGAAAAAGCGTTGTTGATGCTCATGAGGCTGGAAAAGGTTACAAAACCATCTCTAAAGAGTTTGGACTCCACCAATCCACAGTCAGACAGATTGTGTACAAATGGAGGAAATTCAAGACCATTGTTACCCTCCCCAGGAGTGGTCGACCAACAAAGATCATGCCAAGAGCAAGGCGTGTAATAGTCAGCGAGGTCACAAAGGAACCCAGGATAACTTCTAAGCAACTGAAGGCCTCTCTCACATTGGCTAATGTTAATGTTCATGAGTCCACCATCAGGAGAATACTGAACAACAATGGTGTGCATGGCAGGGTTGCAAGGAGAAAGCCACTGCTCTCCAAAAAGAACATTGCTGCTCATCTGCAGTTTGCTAAAGATCACGTGGACAAGCCAGAAGGCTATTGGAAAAAATGTTTTGTGGACAGATGAGACCAAAATAGAACTTTTTGGTTTAAATGAGAAGTGTTATGTTTGGAGAAAGGAAAACACTGCATTCCAGCATAAGAACCTTATCCCATCTGTGAAATATGGTGGTGGTAGTATCATGGTTTGGACCTGTTTTGCTGCATCTGGGCCAGGACAGCTAGCCATCATTGATGGAACAATGAATTCTGACTTACACCAGTGAATTCTAAAAGAAAATGTCAGGATATCTGTCAAAGAACTGAATCTCAAAAGAAGGTGGGTCATGCAGCAAGACAACAACTCTAAGCACACAAGTCGTTCTAGCAAAGAATGGTTAAAAAAGAATAAAGTTAATGTTTTGGAATGGCCAAGTCAAATTCCTGACCTTAATCCAATCAAAATGTTGTGGAAGGACCTGAAGCGAGCAGTTCATGTGAGGAAACCCACCAACATCCCAGAGTTGAAGCTGTTCTGTACGGAGGAATGGGCTAAAATTCCTCCAAGCCGGTGTGCAGGACTGATCAGCAGTTACCAGAAACGTTTAATTGCAGTTAATGCTGCACAAGGGGGTCACACCAGATACTGAAAGCAAAGGTTCGGATGCTTTTGCCACTCACAGATATGTAATATTGGATCATTTTCCTCAATAAATAAATGACCAAGTATAATATTTTTGTCTCATTTGTTTAACTGGGTTCTCTTTATCTACTTTTTGGACTTGTATGAAAATATGATGTTTTAGGTCATATTTATGCAGAACTATAGAAAATTCTGAAGGGTTCACAAACTTTCTAACACCACTGTACCATGGAGCACAGTGAAGACGGTCATCACGAAGTGGACAATATATGGGACAACAGTGACATTACCGAGAACTGGACACCCCTCCAAAATTGATGAAAAGGCAAGACAAAAACTGGTCAGGGAGGCTGCCAAGAGGCCCACAGCAACACTGAAGGAGCTGCAGGAATTTCTGGCAAGTACTGGTTGTGTACTACATGTGACAACCTTCTTCTTCTTCTTTTGGCTGCTCCCGATTAGGGGTCGCCACAGCGGATCTTTCGTCTCCATTGCTCCCTGACTTCTGCATCCTTCTCTACCACACCTGCCACTTTCATGTCCTCTCTCACCAAATCCATGTATCTCCTCTTTGGCCTTCCTTGTTTTCATGTGTCTGGCAGCTCCATCCTCAACATTCTCCTTCCAACATGCTCTGCATTTCTTCTCAGGATGTGCCCATACCATCTCAGTCTCATCTCTCTTCACTTAATTCCCAAGCTCTCCACATGTGCTGTCCCTCTGTTGTGCTCGTTCCTTATCCTGTCCAACCTTGTCACACCTATCGCAAACCTTAACATCCTTAACTCCACCATCTCCAACTTTGCCTCCTGTCTCTTCATTAAGGGTACGGTCTCCAATCCATACTGTAGCAATTCCTGATGTGGGTGGAGCACAGAAGCACAGCAGGCGAGAGTTGATGTTAGCCAAACCACTTTATTTAGCTTTTCAGCTTTCTTTCTTTCTTTCTTACTCACTCACACATACAGAGGACTGAAATTTCATCTGTGCTGTATGTCGAGCATGTATAGCATATTTGACAATAAAGTTGGCTTGACTTGACATGCATTGTGGTTGGGGAGAGAGCTCCTTTTCTCTGCTCTCTCTCTCCTTTTATGCTCCATCCCTGTAACAAACACACACATACACATTATTGACAGCAGGTGGAATGACTTAGCCACTTACCTTCCCCGACCCCGCCCTCCATTCACAGACTGCTGCTTGGCCACGCTCCCGCTGCCACATACCCCCACCGCCCGACTCAGGCCGGGGAGCCGTCTGGTCTGAAGCTGACTCCCCCCCCCCAACGGGACAGGAAGTCTGCCACCACCATCTGCACCCCTGGCCTGTGGATCACCTCGAACTTAAATGGCTGGAGGGCAAGATACCAACGGGTAATCCGTGCATTGGCATCCTTCATGTGGTGGAGCCATTGGAGGGGCACGTGGTCTGAACAGAGAGTGAAAGGGCACCCCAGCAGGTAGTATAGAAGGGCGAGGACCGCCTACTTGATGGCAAGACACTCATTCTCGATTGTGCTGTACCTACTTTCATGCAGAGAGTTTCCGGCTGATGTATAGCACGGGGCACTCCTCGCCCTCCACCTCCTGGGACAAAACTGCCCCCAGCCCTCTGTCTGATGCATCAGTCTGCAAAATAAAGGGGAGAGAGAAGTCAGGGGAGTGTAAAAGTGGCCCCACACACAGTGCAGCTTTTACCTCAGAGAAGGCCTGTTGGCACTGCTCCGTCCACTGGACCGGATCTGGAGCCCCCTTTTTAGTGAGATTGGTTAGCGGGCTGGTGACATCTGAATAAATAGGTATAAACCTATGATAATAGCCAGCCAGCCCGAAGAACCGTCTCACCTCCTTTTTGGTCTTGGGCCTCGGGCAGGCTGCAATCGCTGCAGTCTTGTTAATTTGGGGACGCACCTGCCCATGGACCAAGTGGAACCCCAGATACCGTACTTCCACCCGCCCAATCGCACACTTTTTTGGGTTAGCTGTGAGGCCCGCCTGCCTCAGCGACTTTAGAATGGCCCTCAGGTGTTCCAGGTGCCGCGGCCAATCATTACTGTAAATTATAATGTCGTCTAGATAGGTGGCCGCATAGGCAGTGTGAGGGCAGAGGACCCTGTCCATAAGTCGCTGGAATTTAGCGGGTGCCCCAAATAACCCAAAAGGGAGCGTGAAAAATTGGTGTCATCCAAACAGTGTGGAAAAGGCCGTTTTTTTCTCAGGATAGAGGAGTCAAGGGGATCTGCCAATATCCCTTTGTTAGATCCAGTGTTGAATAAAAGTGAGCAGTGCCTAACCGATCAAGCAACTCATCAATGTGAGGCATTGGATATGCGTCAAATTTAGACACCACATTGACCTTTCTATAGTCCACACAGAACCGGACTGACCCGTCGGTCTTGGGAACCAGGACCACTGGGCTGCTCCAGTCACTGTGGGACTCCTCGATTATGCCCATTTTGAGCATGGCCTTGAGTTCATCCCGAACCACCTTTTTTTTTTGTGTTCGGGCAAGGGCAAGCAGTAAGGGCGGCTACACACTACCACCCCTGGGATGTTTCGATGTGGTGTTCTATGAGGTGGGTATGACCAGGAAGGGGCGAGAACACATTGGAAAATTCCTTCTGCAACTTGGCTACCTCCGTGAGTTGGGCCGGTGAGAGGTAGTCTCCACAAGGGACCAGAGTGGTCCGAGATGTTATCTTTTTTACTTCTGGCCCCAGCTCCACCTTCTCTGGGACTACCAATGCCACGGGGACCCCCTCATTCCAGCGTTTTAAAAGGTTGAGGTGGTCGATTTGCAGTGCCCTGCCCCTATCCATTTGCTTCACCTCATAGTCGATGTCCCCGACTTGCCATGTGACCTCAAAGGGCCCTTACCACTTGGCGACTAGTTTAGAACTTGACGTGGACAATAATACGAGCACTTTGTCTCCTGGCATGAACTCTCCAAGGCGCGCGCCCCTGTCATACAGCCGGCTTTGACGTTCTTGTGCCTGCCACAAATTCTCCTGGGTTAGGTGCGTGAGCGTGTGGAGTTTTGCGCGCAGGTCAAGAACTTACTGAATTTCATTTTTACTTGGTGAGGGTCCCTCCTCCCAATTTTCCCGTAGCACTTCCAGAATGCCACGTGGCTTACGCCCATATAATAATTCAAAGGGAGAAAACCCTGTGGAGGTTTGTGGGACCTCTCATACTGCAAACAACAGGGGCTCGAGCCACTTATCCTAATTACGCACATCTTCACTTACGAATTTGCGGATTATGTTTTTGAGTGTTTGGTTAAATCACTCTACTAAGCCATCTGTTTGTGGGTGATAGACACTGGTGCGGATAGACTTAATCCCCAGTAACCCATACAGCTCACGCAGTGTGCATGACATAAACAAAGTGCCTTGGTCTGTCAGGATTTTTTTTGGAATCCCGACCCGGGAGATAAAGCGGAAGAGTGCTTCTGCAATACTGTGTGCTGAGATATTGCGGAGAGACACTGCTTCCGGATATCGCATTGCATAGTCCACTAGAACTAAAATAAAGTGGTATCCCCGTGCTGACCGATCTAATGGCCCAATGAGATCCATCCGAATTCGCTCAAACGGGGTCTCGATTAGAGGAAGAGGGCGCAACGGTGCTTTTGGAGTGGCTGCAGGATTTACTAATTGGCATTCACGGCATGCCGCACACCACCGATGGACATCCCCGCGAATCCCTGGCCAATAGAACCGGGCCATTATTTGGGCTAGCGTTTTGTCTTGCCCCAAGTGTCCAGCCATGGGATTAAAGTGAGCTGCATGGAATATGAGTTCCCTATGGCTCTTTGGGATTAACAACTGGGTTACTCGTTCCTTAGTTTGAGTGTCCTGCGTCACTCAGTATAATCTATCTTTAATAATGGCAAAATAGGGGAAGGTCAGTGCCGCAGTTGGCTGAAGAGTTTGACCATCGATTACTCTCACTTGGTCAAACGCATGCCGCAGAGTCTCGTCTTGTGACTGCTCTAACGGGAAATCCCCAAGGGAATCCCCGAGAGAGGGAGGAGGAGCGGGCTGCTCCTCACTCTGATGCGGTGTTGACATAGACGGCTCTGTGACAGCTTCTTCCGCCAATGCCACACCGGGATCTTCCCATGACCTACTAGGGCAGGACCCACTACATGTTAAATATTCCATTAGTTTTTTAAATCCTGGCCAATCAGTACCCAAAATCAATGAGTGGGTAAGATAGGGACTAACCGCCACCTATATTCTATGCATCTGGCCCCGGAATAGAATATAGACAGACACTAGAGGGTAATGGTGAACATCCCCGTGCACACACAACACTTTCACCACTTGTGCTCTCCCCAATGCCTCACCCTGCACCAGGCGTTGGTGAATTGAGGTCTGATTACAACCGGAATCCACCAAAGCGTGATATGTATCCCTTTGAATACTCACCGGTATACGATACGCTCCAGCTCAATTGGGGACAGTTTCTGGCGCATCGGGGATCCGGATTACAGCACCCACCTCCCTAGTGGAGCTCTGACTTTGGAGATGCTCCGACTCCCTGCTGCACCAGCACACCGGCCCAGGCTTTCCCTCTGCACTGGTGTTATGGGTGTCACTCACCTGAGGGAGAGACAACACAGACACAGAAGAGGGAGATGGGAGGACACCACGGGTGCGACGGGCCGGCTGGGGAGGAGCCAGCCGCCGCCTCCATGGCAAGGGAACGGGGTGGAGAGGGGGATAAGAGACAGGAGAGAGAGAGAAGAGTAGCGAGGGGAGACGCCTCGTCTGCCTGCCGTCGGAGCCGCCTCCAGATGGTCCTCCGCCAGCTCAATGGCTCGTTCCAGTGACGCCGGGCAGTGACACTGGACCCATTCTGCCGTTCCTTCCAGAAGTTGAGAGATAAACCAGATCAATGATCTCATAGGCGTCACGGTCTTCCACCCTCAGTCACTGCCGGCAGGTGTCCAAGAGTTGCTGGCCGAATGCAAATGGCCGGCCGACCTCCTCCAGTGCCAGCTTCCGGTAGCGCTGATGATGTTGCTCCGGGGAGCAGCCGAGCCGCTGCAGAATGGCTTTCCTTAGGTCAGCATAGACCAGTCGGCTGTCAGCAGGGAGCTGCTGTGCTGCGAGCTGTGCCTCGCCAGTCAGGACCGGGAGGAGGTGTGCTGTGCGCTGCTCCTGCAGCCACCCCCACGCCTCGGCTGCTTGCTCGAAGAGAGCAAGGAACGCTTCTGGATCGTTCTGCGGTCCCATCTTCGTGAGGGTGGCGGCAGTAGTGGCCGACGGCCCTGTTGACGTGAGCAGGTGCTGGAATGCCTGGCAAGCTTCCTGCTGGGCCAGCATCAAGGCTTCGAAGCATTGCTGCTGCTCCTTCCAGAGGGTGATCAGTGCTTGATGCTGGTTCTGCTGGGCGGTAGCGAGGGCAAGGATGAGCTCTTCGAATGGGGAGGACTCCATGGGGTGGTTCCCTTCTGTGCTCCTGGGTTTCAGCACCACTGTAATAATTCCTGATGTGGGTGGAGCGCAGAAGCACAGCAGGCGAGAGTTGATGTTAGCCAAACCACTTTATTTAGCTTTTCAGCTTTCTTTCTTTCTTTCTTTCTTACTCACTCACTCACGCATTGTGGTCAGGCAGAGAGCTCCTTTTCTCTGCTCTCTCTCTCCTTTTATGCTCCATCCCTGTAACAAACAAAAACACACACACACACACACACACACACACACACACACACACACACACACACACACATACATTATTGACAGCAGGTGGAATGACTTAGCCGCTTACCTTCCCCGACCCTGCCCTCCATTCACATACTGCTGCTTGGCCACACCCCCGCTGCCACACATACATCATAGCTGGTCTCACTACTGTCTTATACATCTTACCTTTCACTTTTGCTGGGACTTTCCTATCACAAATGACTCCCGAAATCCTTCTCCAACTGCTCCACCCTGCCTGCACTCTCTTTCTCACGTCACTATTGCAGCCCCCATTTTTCCTGCACAGTTGACCCCAGGTACTTGAATTCACCAACTTTCTTTATGTCTACTCCTTGCATCTTCACTACACTCTCATCCCCATTCTCATTGATGCACATGTATTCTGTTTTGCTACTGCTCACCTTTATTCCTCTTTGTTCCAATGCATACCTCCGTCTCTCCATACCCAACTCAACCTCCTTTCTACTTTCACCACATATCACAATATCATCCGCAAACATCATGTTCCATGGTGACTCTTGCCTCACTTCGTCCATCAAGCTCTCTATCACTATGGCAAACAAGAAAGGACTCAAAGCAGATCCTTGATGAAGTCCCACCTTCACCTTTAACCATTCAGTTGTTCCAACTGCACACCTCACTGCTGTTTCATTGTTCTCATGTCTTGCACCACTCTAATATACTTCTCATTCATTCCACACTTTCTCATACAATACCATAACTCATCTTTCGGCACTCTATCGTATGCCTTCTCCAGGTCTACAAACACACAATGTAGCTTTCTCTGGCCTTCCTTGTACTTCTCCATGAACATTCTTAAAGCAAAAATTGCATCCAACGTGCTCTTCTTTGGCATAAACCCGTACTGCTGTTCACAGATTGCTACCTCTCTTCTCAATCTTGCCTCCAGTACCCTTTCCCAAAGCTTCATGGTGTGGCTCATCAATTTTATTCCTTTGTAATTACTGCAGCTCTGTACATCTCCCTTATTCTTGTATATTGGGACTAGAACACTCTCCATTCATTTGGCATTTTCTCATTCTCTAGGATCTTATTAAACAATCTCGTTAGGAACTCCACAGCCGTCTCACCCAAACTTCTCCAAGCCTTAATTGGGATACCATCTGGTCTGACTGCTTTCCCAATCTTCATTTTTTTCATGGTTGCCCTCACGTCATCCTTACTAACCAACTCTGCTTACTGATTTGCTGTCTCCAACGAATCCGACCTTTTCTCTCTTGGATTCTCCTTATTTAATAAATCCTCAAAGTACTCTTTCCACCTTCTTAATACACTCTCTTTGTCAGCACATTTACATTTACAGCTTTCATCACTCTTACCTGCTGTACATCCCTCACTTTCCTGTTTCTCTCCCTAGCTAGTCTGTACAGGTCTTTCTCTCCTTCTTTGGTCTCCAGTCTTTCGTACAACTCCTGGTATGCATCTGCTTTCACCTTCACTACCACTCTTTTTGCCTTCTGTCTTGTCTCTCTGTATAACCGCCTACTTTCCTCATCTCTCTGATCGTCCCAATTCTTCTTTGCTAGCCTCTTCTCTTTTATAATTTCCTGCACTTCTTTGTTCCACCACCATGTCTCCTTGTCTTCCTTTCTCCTTCCCAATGATCACCCTAGCACCTTCCTTGCTGCTTCTCTTACTAGTATAGCAGTAGTATCCCAATCTTCTGGCAGACTTCCATGACCACTCATTGCTTATCTCATTTCTTCCCTAAACTCCTTCTGATGTTCAACCTCTTTTAGTTTCCACCACTTAATCTTCAGCTCCACTATTTCATGCTTCTGCTTTTTCACTTTCAAGCTCATCCTGCACACGACCACTCGATGTTGTCTAGCTATACTCTCCCCTGCCATCACTTTACAGTCTCCAATCTCCTTCAGGTTACCCCTTTTGCAGAGTATGTAGTCCACCTGTGTAGATCTTCCTCCACTCTTAAACGTCACCCTGTGCTGCGCTTTCTTCTCAAAGTATGTATTGACTATTGCCAAATTCATCCTCTTTGAAAAATCAACCACCATTTGCCCGTCCACATTTCTCTCTTTTACACCATATATGCCCATCACGTCCTCATCTCCTCTGTTTCCCTCGCCAACATATCCATTGAAATCTGTACCTATCAGCATATGCTCCTCCCTCAGTATACCTTCTCCCACTTCATCCATCTTTTCCCAGAAAGACTCTTTCTCTTCAATCTCACATCCAACCTGTGGGGCATACACATGCACAACATTGATTACCACTCCTTGAATCTCCAACTTCATGCCTATCACTCTATCTAACACCCTCTTCACATCAATCACACTGTTGACCAACTCTCCCCTCAAAACAATACCAACACCATTTCTCTTTCCATCGACTCCATAATAAAACAACTTGCATCCACCTCCAATGTTCTTGGCCTTGCTTCCTTTCCACCTCATCTCCTGGACACACAAAATGTCCAACTTCCTTCTTTCCATCATACCTGCTAACTCTCTCACTCTGCCAGTCTATGTTCCCACATTCAGTGTTCCTACCCTCAATTCTAAGCTCCTTCCCTTCCATCTTTCATGCTCTCTCCTAACACACCTCCCCCCTCTCTTTTTCCTTCTCCATTTTGGCACAAAAGTAACATACTTTCCACCGGCACCCTGTTGACCAACAGTACTCGAGGTGGCCATTGTTAACCCAGGCCCCGACCGATTTGGTATGGTATTCTTTTCAATCCGCATGTTAGATTTGCCACAGTTTTACGCCGGATGGCCTTCTTGATGCAACCCTCTCCAATTTATCCGGGCTTGGGACAGGCACCAAGAGTATGCTTATGCAGCCCCAGTGGCTGGATTGTGTACTACATGTGACAACAATCTCCCATATTCTCAGGGGCACAGATAGGATTTTTGAACTTGGGGGGACTGAGCTGTCAGCAAATGATTCCATTTTGTATATATATATATATATATATATATATATATATATATATATATATATATATGTGTGTGTGTGTGTGTGTGTGTGTGTGTATATATATATATATATATATATATATATACACACACACACTACCGTTCAAAAGTTTTGGGTCACTTTGAAATGTCCTTATTTTTGAAAGAAAAGCACTGTTCTTTTCAATGAAGATCACTTTAAACTAATCAGAAATACACTCTATACATTGCTAATGTGGTAAATGACTATTCTAGCTGCAAATGTCTGGTTTTTGGTGCAATATCTCCATAGGTGTATAGAGGCCCATTTCCAGCAACTATCACTCCAATGTTCTAATGGTACAATGTGTTTGCTCATTGCCTCAGAAGGCTAATGGATGATTAGAAAACCCTTGTACAATCATGTTAGCACAGCTGAAAACAGTTTAGCTCTTTAGAGAAGCTATAAAACTGACCTTCCTTTGAGCAGATTGAGTTTCTGGAGCATCACATTTGTGGGGTCGATTAAATGCTCAAAATGGCCAGAAAAATGTCTTGACTATATTTTCTATTCATTTTACAACTTATGGTGGTAAATAAAAGTGTGACTTTTCATGGAAAACACAAAATTGTCTGGGTGACCCCAAACTTTTGAACTGTAGTGTGTATACATGTTATTTCACCTCCCGCACTGCCATCACCAGGAACTACCTGCAGGCCAGGACAATGATAACATTTTAACATAGCATATGGAAATCCAAAGTTTACACATTATCATCACGCACAGAAATTGCAAAACTGCAAAACTAGTTTTAAAACCGCTAAGTTCCAACTGTTAAACATAGCGAGAGGCTGGGCTACGTGTGTGTGTGTAAAGTGTAAACCAGTGCATCCTGACTTTCTAACTATGCCTGTGTGTTGCATCAGCGGCAGTCAGTCAACAACTCTTCGCAAAGTTTCCTTATGAAACAATGTGCTCGCTGAAATTATGTCAGGGAACGCCAGATTAAACATTAAAACTGCCTTCTGAGCACTGTATCTACAGGCTACCACCGAAAGAAGGAGGCTACCAGAAAGGCATCTCTACTCCGTACGATTTTACTTTCACTACGACATTACTTTGAACAGACTATCAAAAAATTGCAAGGTGATATGATAAAGTAAGGCACAGTTTACTTAGTCATTTTTTTTTTTTAAACGATGCAATCGTTTTCTGCCTTTTGGCACCCTTCATCATGCCGTGTTGGGGTCCTGAACTAGGAGGAGCTGTCCCCGATATGCCTGTCAAACTTGTGGGTAACCATAGCAACCAAGCCCGAGCTCAACCTGTGCAGTCTGCGCAGTTGCAACTATGTCTGTACTGCTGTGCACCTCAATAAACCGAATGGTAATTAGTCTTTTGATTTTTCTGTGAGGTTTGCCTTATGCAAAGAAAGACAGCATAGACGGTTTTTTCCTCCCTATAAGTGGGGGGGACCGAACGAGGTGAATTTAAATCTGGGTGGGACGAATCCCCCCCGTCCCCCCCTCTATCTGCGCCCATGCATATTCTCCATATGTCTGGACTATGGGGTAGGGTCAAAGAAAAACATCCGGGCCCGGCAAAATTTTGCAAAAAAAAAAAATACATCAACTCTCCCAAAAGCATGTGGGAAAGTGTGTTATGGTCTGATGAAACCAAGGTTGAACTTTTTGGCCACAATTCCAAAAGGTATGTTTGGCGCAAAAACAACACTGTGCATCACCAAATGAACACCATACCCATGGTGGTGGCAGCATCATGTTTTGGGGTTGTTTTTCTTCAGCTGGAACAGGGGCTTTCATCAAGATGGAGGGAATTATGAACAGTTCTAAATACCAGTCAAATTTGGCCCAAAACCTTCAGGTGTCTGCTAGATAGCTGAAGCTGAAGAGGAATTTCATCTTTCAGCATGACAATGACCCCAAAAAAGTTTTGGAAAGGCCCAGCCAGAGCCCACACATAAATCCAATTGAAAATCTTTAGGGTGACCTGAAGAGGGCTGTACACAAGAGATGCCCTCACAATCTGACAGATTTGAAACACTTTTGCAAGGAAGAGTGGGCAAATATTATCAAGTCTAGATGTGGCAGGCTGATAGACTGAATGCTGTGATTAAATCAAAAGGTGCTTCAACAAAATATTAGTTTAAGGGTGTGCACACTTATGCAACTAGCTTATTGTATGTTTTTTTTATCTTTTCCCTCCAACAGATTTGTTTGTTTTTCAATTGAATTGTACAGGTTATAGGTCACATTAAAGATGGAAAAAGTTTTGAAATTATTTATCGTGGTCTCATATTTTTTTATATCAGGAAAACTGATAATTTTAATGGGGTGTGTACACTTTTTATATCCACTATATATAGTGGTGCTTGAAAGTTTGTGAACCCGTTATAATTTTCGATACTTCTGCATAAATATGACCTAAAACATCATCAGATTTTCACACAAGTCCTAAAAGTAGATAAAGAGCACCCAGTTAAACAAATGAGACAAAAATATTATACTTGGTCATTTATTTATTGAGGAAAATGATCCAATATTACATATCTGTGAGTGGAAAAAGTATGTGAACCTTGAAGATTAGCAGTTAATTTGAAGGTGAAATTAGAGTCAGGTGTTTCAATCAATGGGATGACAATCAGGTGTGAGTGGGCACCCTGTTTTATTTAAAGAACAGGGATCTATCAAAGTCTGATTTTCACAACACGTTTGTGGAAGTGCATCATGGCAAAAACAAAGGAGATTTCTGAGGACCTCAGAAAAAGCGTTGTTGATGCTCATGAGACTGGAAAAGGTTACAAAACCATCTCTAAAGAGTTTGGACTCCACCAATCCACAGTCAGATAGATTGTGTACAAATGGAGGAAATTCAAGACCATCGTTACCCTCCCCAGGAATGGTCGACCAACAAGGATCACTCCAAGAGCAAGGCGTGTAATAGTCAGTGATGTCACAAAGGACCCCAGGGTAACTTCTAAGCAACTGAAGGCCTCTCTCACATTGGCTAACATTAATGTTCATGAGCCCACCATCAGGAGACCACTGAGCAACAATGGTGGGCATGGCAGGGTTGCAAGGAGAAAACCACTGCTCTCCAAAAAGAACATTACCGCTCATCTGCAGTTTGCTAAAGATCATGTGGACAAGCCAGAAGGCTATTGGAAAAATGTTTTGTGGATGGATGAGAAGAGTTATGAGAAGAGTTATGTTTGGAGAAAGGAAAACACTGTATTCCAGCATAAGAACGTTATCCCATCTGTGAAACATGGTGGTAGTAGTATCATGGTTTGGGCCTGTTTTGCTGCATCTGGGCCAGGACGGCTTGCCATCATTGATGGAACAATGAATTCTGAATTATACCAGCGAATTCTAAAGGAAAATGTCAGGACATCTGTCTATGAACTGAATCTCAAGAGAAGGCGGGTCATGCAGCAAGACAACGACCCTAAGCACACAAGTCGTTCTACCAAAGAATAGTTAAAAAAGAATAAAGTTAATGTTTTGGAATGGCCAAGTCAAAGTCCTGACTTTAATCCAATCAAAATGTTGTGGAAGGACCCGAAGTGAGCAGTTCATGTGAGGAAACCCACCAACATCCCAGAGTTGAAGCTGTTCTGTACAGAGGAATGGGCTAAAATTCCTTCCAGCCGGTGTGCAAGACTGATCAGCAGTTACCAGAAACGTTTAGTTGCAGTTATTGCTGCACAAGGGGGTCACACCAGATACTGAAAGCAAAAGTTCACATATTTTTGCCACTCACAGATATGTAATATTGAATCATTTTTCCTCAATAAATAAATGACCAAGTATAATATTTTTGTCTCATTTGTTTAACTGGGTTCTCTTTATCTACTTTTAGGACTTGTGTGAAAATCTGATGTTTTCGGTCATATTTATGCAGAAATATAGAAAATTCTAAAGGGTCCACAAACTTTCAAGGCAAGGCAAGTTTATTTATATAGCGCATTTCATACACAGTGGCAGTTCAATGTGCTTTACAGAGGTAAAAGCAAAACAGTAAACAATAGAAAATAAAATTACATAAAATAAAGGGGGAAGAAGAGAGAAAGTTCAGTAAAAACAGCAGAATAAAATGGAATAAAAGTTAAGTAAAGTTTAAGACATGCAAAGACTGTAAAAGTTAAGTAAAGTTTAAAACATGTAAAGATGATATTTATCAATTAGCAGAAAGCATCTGAAAACAGCTTGGTCTTTAATCTAGATTTGAAGCTGTCAACAGCAGGAGCATTTTTAATGTCCTCTGGGAGTTGGTTCCATAGCTGTACTGCATAGTAGCTAAAAGCTGCTTCACCACACTTTGTTTTAACAATAGGCTTTACCAGTAAATTTTGCTGCTGCGATCTGGTAGATCTGATTGGGTTAAGTCGCTGCAACATATCAGAGAGGTAATTGGGCCCTGTACCATTTAGAGATTTGTACACCAGCAGCAATGCTTTAAAGTCAATTCTGTAGCTTACTGGAAGCCAGTGAAGGGACTTTAGAATTGGAGTAATGTGCTCTGTTCTTTTTGTTCGTGTGAGAACCCTAGCCGCTGCATTTTGAACCAGCTGAAGTCGTTTGATGGTCTTTTTTGGCAGGCCTGTGAAAAGGCCATTGCAGTAATCAACCCTACTAGAGATGAAGGCATGTATAGGTTTTTCCAGATCATTTTTTGACATAAATCCTCTTAGTTTGGAAATGTTTTTTAGGTGATAAAAAACACCACTGTGTGTTTATATATATATATATATATATATATATATATATATATATATATATATATATATATAAAATTAATTTTAATGTCAGTTTGTGATTTGTCTTTACATTTATTTAAATCCTTAGGGGTGCCAATACGTCTGTATTTAAATTTATGAGTGAAAATATCATTTTAAAATAATATTTTCACTCAAATTTAAATACAGATGTATTGGCACCCCTAAGGATTTAAATAAATGTAAAGACAAATCACAAACTGACATTAAAATAATTTTTTTTTTAATTAGCCAAATTTTAAAAACAGCATGAAGCACAGTTAGGCTGTACAAAATGTTTCACATGGAAATCAAACATGTGCGCTCATGTACTGTTTCTCTACACAGTGAAAAGGATGGTAAAGGAGGGAAAAAGACCTCCTGAGATCATAGCCTTAGAATTGCACAGCTTGATTTTGCTTCAAAATTTGAATTAGAAGTTTCAAACTCAACTGTTAGTCAAAGTCAAAATTTATTTTCATTCAGACCTTACAACAAGCAGTGCATGTTAAATATGACTTTCCTCACAACAAGCTATTGTAAAGCACTGCAATAAAGAAACCCTTCCTGAGACTATCACAAAATGCGATATCTGAACCTCATTAAGCAGCAATGGAAATACGACTGGTTTTGTGTGATATAGTCAAATGAGCTGGAAATCAGACCTTATGCACCTTTAGCATAAGCAATGAGAAAAAAAACAATAACAACAGGACTGCATACAAGGAAGAGCACTTGATCGGTTGTTCAGTGATGCTTTGGAGCTTTTATGTAGGTGTGCAGGACTGATGTAGTAGAGACCCTTCAGGGGCTCTTGTAAACATTAATGCCCCCAGGAATTTTTCTAAGCATCAGGATATTTCAGGTCAAAGCCTGCTGGCAGAGTTAGTCATATTTAGAGCTTTCAACAAAATGATGAACCAAACATACTTCCAAATCAACACATAAGGTTAAAGAAGGAAATAGAGTTAGTTATTTGTAGAAGACTGTACTATTAATTAATTTATTTTGGAGTTTGGGGAAAAAAAAGGTTTAAATAAAGCTACATTGTGTTCCTGTATGACTGAGTTCAGGATAATCATTAACGGCATGTGTTGTTCTTTTTCAATATTCATTTTTGCTCATTGTTATGAAAGGTACCAATAATTATGGAGGGCTCTATACATATACACAGCAGTACCTACATATATAAATAAATACATACATATTACATTACAGGCATTCAGCAGACACTCTTATCCAGAGCACTGTACAACATACCCAGAGCAGCCTGGGGAGCAATTGGGGGTTAGGTACCTTGCTCAAGGGCACTTCAGCCATTCCTGCTGGTCCAGGGAATCAAACTGGTGACCTTGTGGTCCCAAAGATGCTTCCCCCATGAAGTCCATGGCTTCGACCATGTGTGTGTGTATATATATATATATATATATATATATATATATATATATATATATATACACACACACACACACATACACACACAGTACTGTGCAAAAGCCTTAGGCACATATAAAGAAATGGTGTAGACCAAAAATGGCTCAAAAATAATGAAATTAAATGTTAAAACATTAAAAAAAATACTATCAGCAGTAAGCCATAATAAATGAAACAAAGGCAATATTTGGAGTAAGATGACCCTTTGCTTAAAAAAAAAGTAGTCTCAGGTGTAATGAGTGCAGTTTGATAAGGAAATGAGCTGTAGGTTTTATTGAGCATCTTACAGAACCAGCTACAGTTCTGGACACTTTGTCACACTCGCTTCTTAATTTTGCACCAAAACCCAAAAGCCTTCATTATGTTTTCTTTTTTAATATGAAACGTGGTCTCTTATGTAAAATGCTGCTCAGATACAAACTTTTTTTTTTCCTGTAGCATTTAATTTTGTGCTGGGAATCGAACATTTGGAACTCTAACATGTTTTTGTAGTGACTCGATAATGTAGATGTCATAAAATAGAAATCTATAACAAAGTTTGTATGAAAAAAAATAGGGTGCCTCAGACTTTTGCATAGTATATATATATATATATATATATATATATATATATATATACACACACACACACTGTAAATACATACAATACAATATCCCCATCAATTCAGTATTCACAAAGTTCAAAGTCTGTCTTATAATATTATTTTGTTGTGTGTTGTGTTCCAGTGATTGTATCACGATGATGGAAAATCTATTCAGATTGAACCAGAAGGTCACAGAAGGCTCATTGTTCACACGAGAGCATTTATACACCATTGATCCTTCTCTGATTAGGCTGTGGGTCCATCTACAAAGCAATTTAACATCCTTAATAACTGTACTAACTGTACAGAGTAAAAGCATTGCCAACATAACAATACAGCATGCTCTGAATGTGTTTAGACTCGCTGTCAAAGTACGAACACTTCTGGTTGAGTCAGGAGTCAAACCAAGAACATCGGTACCACCCAATATGATAAAAATGTACAGGGTTATATTAGGTAGCAGTGTGTGTACACAGGGAGGTGCAGGACCAACGTATGTGTCCAACTCAGTGAGTCATGAGGATCATTGGCGTTAACATCCTCTCTGACAGGTTCCTGCATATCACTGTTGGCAGAACATTTATTCATTCAGCAAAGATGTTGGCCTCTCTGATTTACATCCCATTCATGTTACTGCTAGTATGTAGTATTAACTCTTATTTCATGTTGTTGGTTGTGTGCCACACTTAAGTATAATAAAGGTTAAGCTGCATCAAAGAATTAGCATGCAAATGTGCTTTTTCATGTCATCTCCTTATTATACACACTGGATTTCCCTGAAGAAATCATTTAATTTCCAAATTCATCTGTTTGTTTCGGTGCAGGATGTACCAGCAATTCAGCATTTGGCTATGTGCAGATGAAGGTGCTTATTCTCTTTGCTGCCTGCTGCTCATTTCCTTTCTGTGTTGCTCTCATCTGTTGCAACAAATTTGATTTCTGCGTTTGCTGTACGGGAGGTTACGCTGCTGTCCCTCACTGCATGTCTGAAGAGGAAGGGGAATGTTTTCCTGAAGGACTTTCGGAAGCTGGCACCCATAAAGCCATACACGATGGGGTTGATCGACGAGTTGGCATACGACATGCAGTTGGCCCAGGTCTTGATCTTATACGTGGCATAATTGACCTTAAAATTGGGGTAGAAAGACTGAAAGAGGACAAAGATTTGAATGGGACCCCAGCAGATGGTGAAGAGCACCACGATGACCACCACCATTTTGGAAACCTTACTCCTGATGGAAATGGTTCTCTCTGAGAGCAGGTGGACCTGGAAATAAATCAGCTAGATCTTTGGAAAGGTTTCATCACACTTAAAGTAATCAGCTCAGTAATGGTCTCAAAGGGCCAGACAGTTAAAGGCATGACACTTCAAGCTATGAAGTTATGAGTTATGAATGATATACCAGGGTTTCCATATGCAATATATTTTTATTTGATTTTCAGAACATATAAGGAATAATAATAAGGAAGGCCAGGAGTTTTACCTGATGGTTATTATCAACAGGCTCCACAGTTGGCTGGCCCACTCTCTTCAACATGAAGGAATAGCAGAATGATATGGTTAGAACAGGGAGCAAATAGACAGCTATGAACTGGTACAGAATGAAGGCTCTTTCATGTGTCTTTGAGGGAAAGCGCTCCATGCAGTATTGTCTTGGTCCATACCAGTAGCCATCCTCAAGCCTCTGATACATTAAAATTGGGGTGGACAGAATGAAAGAGCCTGGATCAAAAAAATACACAAACCTATGTTATTTATTATTCAAGTAAATATTAGTAATACTTTACACTAATACTCCTTATACAGTGTCTTGCAAAAGTATTCATCCCCCTTGGTGTTTGTCCTGTTTTGTTGCATTACAAGCTGGAATTAAAATGGATTTTTGGAGGGTTAGCACCATTTGATTTACACAACATGCCTACCACTTTAAAGGTGCAATTTTTTTTTTTATTGTGACACAAACAATAATTAAGATGACAAAAACTGGAGTGTGCATAGGTATTCACCCCCTTTCATATGAAACCCCTAAATAAGAGCTGGTCCAACCAATTCACTTCATAAGTCACATAATTAGTTGATTAAGATCCACCTGTGTGCAATCAAAGTGTCACATGATCTGTCACATGATGTCTGGATAAATCAACCTGTTGTGGAAGGACCCTGACTCTGCTACACTACTAAGCAAGCAACATGAAAACCAAGGAGCCTCCAAACAGGTCAGAGAAAAAGTTGTGGAGAAGTATAGATCAGGGTTGGGTTAGAAAAAATATCCCAAACTTTGAATATCCCAGGGAGCACCATTAAATCCATTATAGCAAAATGGAAAGAATATGGCACCACTACAAACCTGACAAAAGAAGGCCGCCATCCAAACTCACAGACCGAGCAAGGAGGGCATTAATCAGAGATGCAACAAAGACACCAAAAATAGCACTGAAGGAGCTGCAAAGATCCACAGTGGAGATGGGAGTATCTGTCCATAGGACCACTTTAAGCCATATACTCCACAGAGTGGGGCTTTATGGAAGAGTGGCCAGAAAAAAGCCATTGCTTCAGAAAACATGTTTGGAGTTTGCCCAAAAGCATGTGGCAGACTCCCCAAACACATGGAAGAAGATTCTCTGGTCAGATGAGACTAAAATTGATCTTTTTGGTCATCATGGGAAATGCCATGTGTGGCGCAAACCCAACACCCTGAGAACACCATTCCTACAGCGAAAGCATGGTGGTGGCAGCATCATGTTGTGGGGATATTTTTCATCTGCTGGGACAGGAAAGCTGGTCAATATTGAAGGAAAGATGGATGCACTAACTACAGGGCAATTCTGGAGGAAAACCTGTTTATCTGCCAGAGGTTTGGGACTGGGATGAAGGTTCACATTCCAGCAGGACAACGACCCTAAACTTACTGCTAAAGCTACACTGGAGTGGTTTAAAGGGAAACATTTAAATGTCTTGGAATGGCCTAATCAAAGCCCAGACCTCAAATCCAATTAAGAATCTGTGGCATAACTTGAAGATTGCTGTACACCAATGCAACCCATCTAACTTGAAGGAGTTGGAGCATTTTTACCTTGAGGAATGGGCAAAAATCCCAGTGGCTAAATGTGCTAAACTAATAGAGACATACCCCAAGACACTTGTAGCTGTAATTGCAGCAAAAGATGGCTCTACAAAAGTATTGACTTTGGGGGTGAATACCTATGCACACTCAAGACACTGTAAATGCACGCTTAGAAAGGATGTGTTAAAACTGGCACAAACTATGTTAAATTCTTACACATCAATGGGTGAGCTTTGGAACGACGCGTGTTGTGTTTATTTTGACTCATTCACTGTGTAAATGATATTAACACCAGAAGGCTAATACAAAGATGTGTAAACATGTGTAATATTAACACATTACACAATGTCCTCGACGACACACATTGTGTTAAAAAACATGCATAAAACCTGACAAAAAAAAGTGTTATTTGACACAAAATTAGTTAATTACAATGATAAATTATTTGTGACTTCAACACATTTATTATGAAGTATTCTCAATAAGATTCACAGAAATCAAACTGCACAATATAACAATACAAATTCACTGAATAGAATTTCATAGAATTTCAGCAGTAATAAAGGAAATGTCTGACGTAGGACAAACCAGTTCTTTTATCAGTTTCATTAGGCAACATTTGTATCTTGGATTGATGTAGATCTGATCATCCAAAGACCCAGGAATCGATGGCCAAGGATTATCTTCAGATCGGTCCATTTGCTGCATAATAAATTAATAAAATATTAATATTTAAATCAATAATGCATTTAACAATATTTTTACACAAAACATTAACTGATATCACAGCTCATTTCCTTCCCCCAACTTAAATTCTATACACTTAATGTTAAACAACATGAGAGTGCAGCTACATATTCATCCACCAACATTCCTACAGATTAGTGCTGAGTTTTCCAAAACCATCGTAGCACAAAGATCATTGTTAAATGGTAAAGCGAGCAACACAATGAACACTCTCTCTCTTAGTGTTAAGAGGCTTTTGGGAAACCCACCACTGAACTATTTTTTACTAAATGTATTTGTATTAAAAGGATTGCCATCATGGGAAGTAACTAGATTAAGCTAGCCATGGCTATATGAGGTACATCTTAATTAGCTATACAGCAAAGTTAGATAGTGAGCAAGAAGAAAAAAATATATTCCTGCCTTTTGATACTGAATACTTCGTAGAACTTATTCTAGCCAGGCTCTTTAATAATACCAAGTACAAACTAAATGCTAATAAAAATGGGACACAACTACATAAAATATGTCACAGGTTAAATTTCCATCTTGCAGGCTGAGCAAATTAAATAAATGAATGAATGAATGAATGAATAAATATCTCCCCGCTGTGTTTGCGCCCTGTAAATTAGCTGCCTGTGACATTTTGACATTAAAGTTAGCAAATTTCTCTAAAGGTCTAAAGTTCATATTGAGTAAATTACATGGTCTGACTGTTCTGTTAGAAACCAAACTAAACCAGTGTTAAAAATAACAGCAGCAGATGTGGTCATTTTCTTCATGTAAATATACGTTAAGAAATTATTTCAAGTATTTACCTCAAGAATTTTGCTAGCTGTCACCAGTGCGAATCCTCTCCCCATCAAAATGACGGTTTCGATGTCATACAACTCCCATGATGTTTATCACACACTCCAGCTGAAGTCACTGGAGTCAGTTGTGACACCATGCACGAAACACATACACACTTGCCAGCCAAAACCAAGTACCTACTAATGTAACTACAACATAAACAAGCCTTTACCTGCTTCAAGTTCACATCAAATATACAGGGTGTCCCAAACAAATTTACTCACATTTTGACTCCTCATAAATCATTGGATTTTTCATTTCTTTTCAGATCAAATTAACCCTAATAATGGCGGAAGTATGACTAAGTTTTGAAGAAAGAAAATTTATCATAAAGTGCTACTGGAAGCACGAAAACATCATAGAAGTGCAACAACAATTTAGAAGACATTTTCACAAAGATCCACCAATGCGACGCACCACTACTCGCATCTGAGATAAGTTTGGATCAGATGGAACCGTGCATGATGTTCATAAGGAGTATTCAGGAAGCCCACGGTCATCAACCAGCCCCGCAAAGGAAAATCAATTGCTGGAAACCCTCAACTGATCCCCACAGAAATCTGTATGACAAATGGCTCGTGAGACAGGAATCCCAAAATCAAGCGCCCATCGCATTTTGAAGCGAGTTCATTGGAAATGTTACATTCCAACATTAATCCATGCTCTAAATGAAGACGATCCTGAGTGAGTACATTTTTTTGGGACACCCTGTAGTTGTTGGAAACAAGCAGCAAGCTGACGTTATTCAAGCGGAAGATAGAGGGAGCTAGCATTAATGTAACGCTACTTCATTAACCCCATTAGTTAACATTCCCCACTGAAATCCCCCATCTGAGTTGCTATCATTCCACTGATTTCCAGAGGGTTGTAATCAGGGGCCATCAATCTTATCCACAAAGGGCCAGTGTATTATACTACAAGTAGTATGTAAGTATTGATTAGTTTCTAAATGTCTGGTGTTAGCAGTGTTGTTTACGTCGTCTCTGAGAAACAGAGAGGATGTTCAGAGACGTTCAGTGACCACTGAGCTATGGACTTTAACGATTCACAAAGTGAAATTATTACAATATGATATTTTATGTACAATAGTATACAATAAAATGAAAAGGCAAGTCGATGTCATTGTCAGACTACAGGGTAGCTGCTGTTCAGCTAAATTAAATAGCTCATGCGTTAAAAAAACTGACACTGAGTTTGCGTAGAGCAGGGGTGGGTTTCATGATAATGTTGCACTTTAGGACTAAAGAGCGAGTTGAGAGACTTTCTTAAGTAACAAACGTTGTCTCTGTATGTGGTTTTCCCAAACTCACTCCTAAGAAGGAGCCTTAAGAGCAACACTATGAAGAGCTTCCTTGCAATGGGCATCCCTGATATAGGCATTAGTAGGCCTAGTTGCTAAAGGTATTCATACTGTAGTTGCTGAAGGCATTAGTAGCTGCTGAATCCAGTCGTTGAGGTCACATGGCGTTCGTGTTTTTTTTTTTTTTTACAAAAAATACAATGAAATAAAGTGTTTAAAATATGTTAATATACTGTATCATCATTAAGCATTACATATATAATGTGGTAATTAATAATTGAAACTAGAGCAGTGGGTACAATTATCGACACCTTTTCAGATTGATCAATAAAAAACAATTTTACAAAGGTGAGTTTCAGTTACAACAGTTATTATGACACCCCCCTCGCCCTTTGATCTTGTCGTCTGATGTCGCAGCTCGTTACCGGAGATGGAATTTTTTTCAGCACGATCAGCAATTTGAGAAAAACCCGGACGTTATCATCGCAGGTAAGCATGGTGGAAAGATCATGGACATGTTTTTTATTTATCAAATTCATCGAGATTTCATGATATCCTTGTCGAAACCTACTTTGTTTCTTAGTCTTTCATTTGACAGTCGCCATTTTGTATCTAAACACGCGTTTGAGAAGTCATGTGAGGTGTCGATAATAGTCAACACTTTCACCGGTGTCCACCATTATCGACACCCTGTGGAATTAAGTGACATTTACAACTGTTATGGATCGATCTTTGGGTAACATTGTTGAATTAGATGAAGTACTTTTAAAAAAATAATAAAAGTGCTGTGATTTATAATAATTTTTTTTCTCATTCATAACAGAATGGAATGTTTAAAGAGTATTTGGAATCCTATTGCAATAAACAGAATTAGACCAGAATTAAATTCCTAGCATATAAAAAATAACTTGATTGAAATATTCAGATTTTTCTATTCCATTCAGATTTTTTTTTTTTGCAGTTTGTTGTAAATATCTACCACATATTTCAGTATCAGTAAACATTTTATATTTTGGTTCAAGGAACGACATGCGACCTTTGACCTGGATTTTCATGTGGCTACGATGTTAATTGCCTGTTGACAATTATTGGTAAACTACAAAACTAGAAATTAATACAAACAACAAATGATTAATGAAATGTGATCTACGAAAATACTTAGAAAGTGGGTAGAAAGTGGAACAAAAAGATTTTCTGATGCAGGTTAAACATTATCAGTTCATTTGTTTACAAACAGAATTACTTCCTCATTTACTGTACGTAAACACCAACATCCATATATTTATATAAAATATATTTTGGACTAAATACAAGTCTATATAAAACAAATTTTAAATAAAAACTGTTTTGTTAACTTAATACCACATACCGATTTTTTTTTAATGAATAATCATCTGGATGTTGATAATTGTGGAAAAATGTCGATAACTGTGGACAAAGGCGTCGATAATTGTGGAACGGTGTCACATGATCTGATATGCTAAGTAATCGGGAATCAACTCTTTTTTTTTCCAGTGGAAGTTTGAGTAATTATTCATGCATAATTTACGTATTGAAAGTCTTTTCTACTTTTGCAATGACCAAAAGATGGTTAAAGGAACAGTCCACCGTACTTCCATAATGAAATATGCTCTTGTCTGAATTGAGACGAGCTGCTCCATACCTCTCTGAGCTTTGCGCGACCTCCCAGTCAGTCAGACGCAGTCAGACGCGCTGTCACTCCTGTTAGCAATGTAGCTAGGCTCAGTATGGCCAATGGTATTTTTTGGGGCTGTAGTTAGATGCGACCAAACTCTTCCGCGTTTTTCCTGTTTACATAGGTTTATATGACCAGTGATATGAAACAAGTTCAGTTACACAAATTGAAACGTAGCGATTTTCTATGCTATGGAAAGTCCGCACTATAATGACAGGCGTACTAACACCTTCTGCGTGCTTCGGCAGCGCATTGATATCTGAGCTCCGTATCAATGCGCTGCCGAAGCACACAGAAGGTGTTAGTACGCCTGTCATTATAGTGCGGACTTTCCATAGCATAGAAAATCGCTACGTTTCAATTTGTGTCACTGAACTTGTTTCATATCACTGGTCATATAAACCTATGTAAACAGGAAAAACGCGGAAGAGTTTGGTCGCATCTAACTACAGCCCCAAAAAATACCATTGGCCATGCTGAGCCTAGCTACATTGCTAACAGGAGTGACAGCGCGTCTGACTGCGTCTGACTGACTGGGAGGTCGCGCAAAGCTCGGACAGGTACGGAGCAGCTCGTCTCAATTCAAATAAGAGCATATTTCATTATGGAAGTACGGTGGACTGTTCCTTTAAGGTTATGGCGTATACACACACACACACACTACAGGTGCAGAAATGTCTCATTTATGACACTAAATGAGATAAATCACTCGCCTAATGGAGCTAAATTTGATTAAAATGTAGTGATATCAATGTGACTTTACAATATCCATACGCAATTCCATAACATATTGAAATATATTCATAATGTTTTTCGTACATTTATTTATTTATTAACTCAATGTACTTGCAATGCACAAGAAATATAATTTCATACTGGCAGCAGATTCAATACCAGTTTCCCCCCGTTGGCTGTGAGAGTCCCTCGGAGGCGCATGCGTAGTCTGTGTATTGAGCAGCAAGTGAGTCGCTTTTTGTTTTGAACAAGTGGTCTGGGTCTCTTATAAATTCAGAGCAAACTAAAGGACTACTTGGGCTACGATGTTGTTCAGGAAAACCACGCTAGTTTGACGATAGATCTTAGGAGGTAATTTAAGACTCTCTTGGCCTTAAGAGGCTTTCGGGAAATCCAGCCCAGATCAGTCAACACATTGTGTTCAATGTTGTGAACAAATTCACAGGTTGCGTTAATTTTAAAACCGCACCTAACTGTGTTAAAAAAGCCCCTCTGAATTCTGCCAACACAATTTTATTTAATACTGACAAAAAAAAGGTGTAGAGTGCTGTACATACACTACCGTTCAAAAGTTTGGGGTCACCCAGACAATTTTGTGTTTTCCATGAAAAGTCACACTTTTATTTACCACCATAAGTCGTAAAATGAATAGAAAATATAGTCAAGACATTTTTCTGGCCATTTTGAGCATTTAATCGACCCCACAAATGTGATGCTCCAGAAACTCAATCTGCTCAAAGGAAGGTCAGTTTTATAGCTTCTCTAAAGAGCTCAACTGTTTTCAGCTGTGCTAACATGATTGTACAAGGGTTTTCTAATCATCCATTAGCCTTCTGAGGCAATGAGCAAACACATTGTACCATTAGAACACTGGAGTGAGAGTTGCTGGAAATGGGCCTCTATACACCTATGGAGATATTGCACCAAAAACCAGACATTTGCAGCTAGAATAGTCATTTACCACATTAGCAATGTATAGAGTGTATTTCTGATTAGTTTAAAGTGATCTTCATTGAAAAGAACAGTGCTTTTCTTTCAAAAATAAGGAAATTTCAAAGTGACCCCAAACTTTTGAATGATAGTGTAATTTGTATATTTTTTCTACACATTCCTTCTAAGAGTGCAACATAATTTAGCACAGGGGTTCTCAACCTTTTCTACTTTAAGGCCCACATACGGTATTCATACTTGTATTGAGTCAGGGCCCATTAAAAAAGATCCCCAATTACTTTGGCTCATCTGTTCTATTAGAATCTAATAATCTATTGTAAAGTGTATTAATGGGATGCAACATCACTCCCTGTTACAGATGAGAGTCCAGGAGTTAAATAAATACATTAAAAACAACTTTTTAGATTGTAGGTATTGTATTTAAAACTGTACGGATGTGCCAGAAGCCAAACCGATGCATGCGGGTCATTCTCAGTCAAAAGGGATTAATGATCCAAAAGTGGAGTCTGGTCCATTAACACAAGAACTTATTACCATGTTTGTGTCCAGCAAACAAGCAAGTTATTAAAACCAAGAAGTACACTCAAAAGAAGTGGATATAGAAACCACTTAATGGGATTAGATCCTTACATGCAAACAAAGAAGGATTTTTCCTATGAAAGAAAAAATTACTCGCTAAATTTGACATTAGTAAAATAAATTGCAGCTGTAACTAATTAAAAACGACACTAGTTATGCATACTATTAACTTATTGTGAAGATAATTAACAGATAATCGACAGATTTAAGTTTTTTTTTAAAGATTGTGTATATTTTTAGTCTTTTGTATTTGTAATTATTTGCAGGGCCGTCGACAGGGGGGGACAACCGGGTATTTTGTCCCGGGCCCAGGCATGAGGGGGGGCCCAGAACTGGTCCCTCATGAAGATGCCATTAATCATTCTGTTTCATTTCAAAATGTGTTGATTTGGGGGAAAAAAATGTGCTATATTTGCATTCAATGAATGATTTCTGGTTCTTTTGCCTTTATTGTCTTCGAAAATAGATTCAAGAACCCACCTACCACTCCTAATGCAGAAATGGTTTGGTCTTTGATTAAGGCGCCAAATAACACGGCACTATTCCATCATAACGCTTCGACAATAAGCGTGCGCGAGCCCGTTTGCCAACATGCACAAGTCAGGAGCAAAGAAAAGAAAAGAGAAAAAGAGATGAAGCCAAGAGCCTCAGGGGCTCACTGCATAGATATTTTAGAAAAGATTCAGATGATGGGGATAGATTAGGGATAAAATTAGCTCATGTTTTAAGTCGTTCAAATTCTGTAAAGCTGCTTTGCGACAATGTTTATTGTTAAAAGCGCTATACAAATAAACTTGATTTGATATGATTTGATGATGCAGCAGGTGGTGAAGGCAGTGGGGCAGCTGAGCCAGGTAAGACACAGATAACTTTTTTCCAGCCCCGTAATGTAACCCCAGCACGCGCAACGCGCCATTCATAATTATAAAGTAGGGGATAGCAGGGTACACTGAGTGAACACTGTTATGACCACTAGGCTCAAGTGACCATAACATAAAAGGGAGTCCACACAGTTGTTCCAATTTTAGCAATATTTTAATTAAATAATAATAATAAAAAGAAGGAAAATAAGAAAGAACAAAGGAAAACATGCGCTGGGCAGGCCTTCTCCCAGTGAAGGCCTGAACAGCACACAGCCCAACAACCAAACCAAAATGCCAGCAAAGCACGCCCTCCAACCTGACAAACATAGGCTGTATTTGAACTGTCCCGCCTGTTTGGCCAAAGTGACAAGATACCAAACAGCTCCTCCTAAAGGTCGGGAGGGGGAGAGAGAACAAGTTCAAGATTAATATATCAAAAAGGTGGAGTAAGCACTCTCAGCATGACCAAGCTGGGCGTGACATCACTCCCCCCCCCAAAAGACAGAGAACCATCTCTGGGACTCTGTTCACATTAACAAATCTATTATTCATAACCGAAATCCCCAAAAAAACCAGTACCCCCAATACCCTTTTTTTTTTTTTATATAGATACCCCACAACAAATCACCTCCCTCCACCCAAATTCCCTGCCCCAAACTGCGTTCCATCCAGCAAATCCCGGCGCCTGGATAGCAAGAGAGGAAACACAAGTTACGACATAGAATCAAAGGCCAGAGAAGAGACAAAACATCCCACTAATAGTCATCAGGAGCCCGAGACAATGCATCGGCCATAACATTTTCAGACCCCTTAATGTGCCTAATAGATAAATTGTAGGGCTGCAGAAAAAGAGCCCAACGCATTAAACGCTGGTTAGTGTTCTGCAGAGACGAAAGAAAAGTCAAAGGGTTGTGGTCGGAAAAGACCACCACAGGGTGCACCCCACCACCAACGTAAACATCAAAATGTTGGAGTGCCCAAATAAGGGCCAGGGCCTCCTTCTCAATAATAGAATAGTTAAATTGGTGACAATTAAATTTCCGGGAGAAAAAACAAACTGGTCGGTCTATACCATCCTCATCCTTTTGGAGGAGAACAGCTCCTGCACCTACCTGACTAGCGTCTACCTGCAACTGGAACGGTTCCTCCAGCTTAGGAGCAGACAGGACAGGTGCAGTGGTCAAAAGAGCCTTAGCATTTTCAAATGCTTTCTCACACTCAGGAGTCCAAAGAAATTTAGCTGAACTCTTTAACAAATTCGTCAGAGGGGCGACAACAGATGAAAAATTGCGGCAAAAGTTTCTATAGTACCCAATCATACCCAAAAAACGCATTAATTCCTTTTTAGTCACAGGACGTGGAAAATTATCAATGGCCAGGACTTTAGCTCTTATAGGCCGCACTTCACCCTGACCAACTACTCTGCCAAGATAGACTACTGTAGCCTGAGCAAACTCACACTTTGCTAAGTTTACAGTAAGATTGGCAGCAGCAAACCTTTCAAACAATAAACGAACACGTGCAAGATGATCTTCCCACGTGTCCGAATAACAAACCACATCATCAAGATACACAGCGCACCCCTCCAATCCCGCAACGACTCGATTCATGAGCCGTTGGAAAGTGGAGGGGGCGTTGTGCAAACCAAATGGCATACGCGTGTAGGAAAATAATCCGTTGGGTGTAACAAAGGCAGAAATCTCCTGTGCCCTAGAAGTCAGGGGTACCTGATAGTAACCTTTAAGCAAATCAAATTTGCTAACAAACCGAGCTGCACCAACCTGATCAATACAATCCTCTATGCGAGGCAATGGATACGAGTCTGGTTTTGTAACCATGTTCACCTTGCGGTAATCTGTACAAAACCTGTATGTGTGGTCAGGTTTTTTGACTAACAAACACGGTGAAGACCAACTTGAACATGATGGTACAGCAAGACCATTATCAATAAGATACTGGACACTATCATCCAAGCTCCTACGCTTTTCAGAACTAACACGGTAAAACCTCTGACGGACAGGCTCTGCATCACCAACTTCTATGTCATGCTCAATCCATGACGTACAGGTTGGAATGTCTGAAAACAAACAAAAACTCCAAAATTAAACTTTTTAACTGTTCTCTCTGCTGCAAGTCCATCTGACTCAGAAGTCCATCTAACTTGGCCAACATCTCGGAATTATTCAAATGAGCATGTAACATGGCATCATCAGGGCCCCTCATCTCTTCCCTCATCACAGAAGAATTAGGCAATGTAGATGCCAACAAACCAAGAGACACCTCAGGTTTAGCATCAGAATGTACTGATGTATAGTATGGCTTCAGTAAATTCACGTGGCATAATTGTGTTGCACGCCTACGATCTGGCGTAGCAATCACGTAATTCGTGTCAGACACCTGACGAACAACCCTATAAGGCCCCGAAAACTTTGCAGCAAAAGGAGAACCAGGAACAGGCAACAATGCCAAAACCTGATTTCCCGTATTGAAAGTACGAGCTTCAGTCTTACGGTCATAATTTTTCTTCATTTTTAACTGAGCTTCAGTTAAATTCTCGTTTGCCATCTTACAAGCCAGAAGTAGCCTGCGTCGGAAACCATACACATAATCAGACAAAGTTTGTGGTGGTTCAGATGAATCTAATTCACTGGACAAGACTGACAAAGGAGTGCGAACTTTATGACCAAACACTAGTTCATTTGGACTAAACCCAGTGCTTTCCTGCACAACCGTTCTAGCTGCCAAAAGTAACCATGGCAGACCATCTTCCCACTCCCGTCCCATCTCTATACAATACGCACGCAACAGAGACTTAAAGGTGGCATGGAAACGTTCCAAGGCCCCTTGACTCTGTGCGTGATAAGCACTACTAAAGTTATGTTGTATCTGGAGCTCTTTTAAAGCAGCAGCAAATGTCTTTGATGTAAAATTTGAACCTTGATCACTCTGAATGATCTTAGGGAGGCCAAATGTTGAAATAAACTGAGACAGGCACTTTATAACTGACCTTGTAGTAATTGTCCTTAAAGCATATACAGTAGGGTAGCGAGTAGCCTGACACATAATAGTAAACAAATAAATACATCCAGTCTTAGACTTGGGCAAAGGTCCTACACAGTCAATAATCAAATATTCAAACGGATTACCAACGGATGGAATAGGTTTCAGAGGTGCAGGTTTAATGACGCTTGGTTTGCCAGCAACCTGACAAACATGACAAGCTCGAACAAACCGTGCAACATCTTTCTTTATCCGTGGCCAATAAAAATATTGTAATAATTGATTGTAGGTTTTTCTCACCCCAAAATGACCCGCTGTTTCACCGTGAGCTGTTTTTAACGCAACCTCACGAAACTTTTCAGGCATCACCACCTGCAAAACCTGCTCTCTCACAACAGCATCTGCAGTAGGTGACCACCTTCTTAGCAATAAACCATCATTGATAAAGTAACTGTGGTCCAAATCATTATTTTGTTCACACAAATCAAAATACTTTTGTAAGCTCTCATCATTCTTTTGAGCTTCCACAATGTCAGAACGAGACAAAGGTGCTGGTAATTTGGGAACAAATATTTGAGTAGACATGTTCTTAGATGCATCAAACAGCTTAGAATCTTGCGCACGGGCCATAGCGCGCGTCACAGCACAAGCAGTGAAAACATCTGGAAAATGTTTTTGACAAACATCAGACTCATCTAGTGGAGAAGCTTTATTCCCAACCACTGGTGATGGAGAGACCTGATCAGGAAAAACACAATCACGGGCCAAATTATTCCCAATAATCACATCAATTCCTTCAATGGGCAACGAGGGACGAACAGCTATGGCTACCTCACCATTCACAAAATCAGAGGACAATTGAATTTTGTGCAAAGGCACTGGGAATGACTGTAGACCAATTCCTCGAATCAATACAAAATTTCCCGTGTCAGATTGAGAAGAGAAGGACAAAACAGATTGGGAAATGAAACTTTCTGATGCGCCTGTATCACGCAAAATTTTCACTGGAACGCGACGGGAGTCTCCAAGCAAAGACACAAACCCATCCGTAACAAACGGCGCATAATCCGCTAAACTAGAGATCACCAATTCAGACGTATCACCTTTTAAAGTTACATTATCAGTTGACGCTGTACACTGGGTACGATCCAACAAATTCACTGCAGTCTTTTTAAAGTTGCTCTTTGAACACGCAGGCTTAATAGACGAGGTACAGAGGCCAACTTTGCCTCCCTCGCTTTTCACCTTATCACGCCCCAATAATACTGGACAATTTGATTTCCAGTGGTTTTGACCAAAGCAATAATTGCAATCCTTTTTAGGATTAAATCCGGGCGGCTTACCCTGCATCATTACATTAGTGTTGGAATTAACAGAAGTGTCCACTCTAACCCCGCTAGGGCCACGAGTGTACGAACGCAAACTAGACAGACGAGATGGAATCTTGTGCGTGAGAGAAAAATTATCAGCAAGAACCGCAGCCTCTGCTGGCGTTTTCACCTTATGTTCGTTAATATAAGTGGCTATACGATCAGGCAAACCGTTTTTAAACTGTTCCAATATCATAAGATTGCACAACGTATCAAAACTCTCCACATTTTCTGCTGTAAGCCAGCGCTGAAAAAAAGTAGTTAAATCCCTTGCCCATTCAGCATATGTTTGTTTGTCCAACTTTTTCCAAGAACGAAAACGCTGTCTATAGGCCTCTGGAATTAACTCATAACATTTCAACACCGCCGCTTTAACGCGCTGATAAACTTTTCGATCAGCGGTGGGTAGAGCCACAAATGCCTGTTGGCCACGACCAATTAACGAGGTCTGCAACAATAATGTTTTCTCCTCATCGCTCCAATGCTGTTCCGTAGCAATGTTCTCAAACAAGGAGAAAAACACATCAGGATCACGCTCATTAAATTTAGGCAGGAACTTGATCATGCTGGCCAAACCAGGTTGCGAAGTAGACGGGCTGCCGAGTCTGCCCTCAGCAGTTAACTGCAATCGAGTGTGCTCAAATTCACGGTCCTGTTCTAATTGTTTAAGCCGCTCAAGTTCCAATAAACGTTGTTTTTCTTTTTCCTGAACCTCCAATCTCCTACAAGCCATTTCTTTATCGAGCCTCCTTTGCACTAACTCGTCATCCAATTTCATCTGCTGCAGTTTTAGCTCATGTTGAAATTTCAAAAGCTCAATTTGCTGTTCATATGACAACGATGTTACCATCGGCATATATGAAGCTGGTTTACCCAACACATTCTTCTCAATCAATCTCATTCGAACAAGATTCAACAGTTCATCCTTCAATGCTGCCTTTGGCAATACTACATCAAGTTTATAATAATCAACCACACTAAACAACTGATCCTTAGTGAGGGTAACCAACAAGGCCTCAGAGGGAGCTTCAAAAAATGCTTCCAAGGTACTCATTTTTACCGTCAACAATAAACAAATCACCAATTAACAAATTGCCACTGGCACCTGGTAAATCCAAACAATTACAAATAGACACTAAAATGTGCCACTAATCTAACCATGCAACTGGCTAAACAAAATAATCCAAAAGTATCCACGTATCCAAAAGTAACAAACTACTCCACAAATCCAAAATAATTGGGCAAAGTGTAATGCAACTCACGAAAACAGGACAACACCGGAGTTTCCCCTTAAACATTTATCCCCCTACTAAACTAACCTGTCTTCACACTAAGTCTAAGAACAAGGATCATTTACTCACCATTACCATTGGATCCGTACTGTCCCGACCAAAGTCAATTCAGCCGGTTTTCCAAGGCGGTGCCCTCGCCCAGACTTCAGTGACACAGTAGCCTAAACCCCACGCAAACGCGTTCTAACTGGGGAAAATGCCAACTCCACTCTATGCCCTCCCATAACGCACGCCCAAACACACTTACCGACTCTACTCTTAATCAAACAAAACAAATGGTTGGTCAAACAACTTCCGCAAAAAACTTCAAAAGAGTTAACAATCACAATGTAATCAATCACAACGTAACCAATCACTTTACAACCAATGCGAACCCCCCAACAAACCACATGGAATAATAGCTTACCTCACTTCGTTTAAACAAACCAAGTGATTAATCCAAACTCCACTATTAACCATTTGGAACGAGCCCCCATATGTTATGACCACTAGGCTCAAGTGACCATAACATAAAAGGGAGTCCACACAGTTGTTCCAATTTTAGCAATATTTTAATTAAATAATAATAATAAAAAGAAGGAAAATAAGAAAGAACAAAGGAAAACATGCGCTGGGCAGGCCTTCTCCCAGTGAAGGCCTGAACAGCACACAGCCCAACAACCAAACCAAAATGCCAGCAAAGCACGCCCTCCAACCTGACAAACATAGGCTGTATTTGAACTGTCCCGCCTGTTTGGCCAAAGTGACAAGATACCAAACAGCTCCTCCTAAAGGTCGGGAGGGGGAGAGAGAACAAGTTCAAGATTAATATATCAAAAAGGTGGAGTAAGCACTCTCAGCATGACCAAGCTGGGCGTGACAACACTGAAATGCACAGGGCATTGAATTATTTCATAAACATATCGGTTTAATAACACTGTGTTGCATATATCTCAATGAAGCAAAGAATAGCACATTGGCCCGCAATCATATTCAAATGTTTTAGGCACGCTTGCTGAGCTGCGCTGAGCTGGACTCCGGTTAGCTGAAAGCCCGTGGAACGCTGCCTCTTGTTAATTAAACCTTATTTTGTTGGAAATCATCCCGTGTAGATACGACGGCATGTGAAATTGCCAGCTAGATAGAGTTTAATGTAATGAATGGGCTATAAATGGGGTGTTTTGAGGTTAGTCTGTTGCAAAACATTAAACTTTCGCTTAGACTGGATACTCTTCAAACAATTCCCTTGCTCAAGTGAAAAATGATAGGCCTGTATGAAAAGCGCAATTAATGAAAGTAGCCTAATAAGCCCTAAATGAATAAAACAACCTCTGTTTTATTCTTGTTGCTTACACGTTAAGATTTTGAAATCTTCTCGGTCCAGTTCTATATCCAGGGAACGTTGTAATCCTTTTGGTTTATCCGTAATAAACGTGTCAGCCCCCAGGTCAGATAGGCTAATGTTACGTGGTTGGGAGGGTGTCAATTTTTTTTGTAACATTCTAAATTGAGTACGGAAAGGACGTTTATGAATAACAAGACAAAAAAATACACTGAAAAACTCACTGTACACATCACTAGTGGCACACACGGACTGGCCATCGGGAGTAGCGGGAGTTTTCCCGGTGGGCCGGTGGTTCAGTGTGGGCTGGCGGAGAAAAAAAAAAAAAAACAGTTGCGTGCTGGCCTTTAATATGATAAGCAATGTTAACAGTTTCTTTAAGAAACTTAACATTGCTTATTACAGTTGCGCGCTGGTCTTTAATATGATAAGCAATGTTAACAGTTTCTTAAAGAAACTGTTAACATTGCTTATCATATTAAAGGCCAGCGCGCAACTGTTTTTTTTTTTTTTTCTCCGCCGGCCCACACTGAACCACCGGGAAAACTCCCGCTACTCCCAATGGCCAGTCCGTGTGTGACTAGTGGTGATGCTTCTATGTTCAGATTTTGGGAAAGCCATAACTCCGTTCTCATTGAGGCCCAGTTCCATCCCGTAAACAATCATTTTGGTTTATCAACTACCTGCGCTCAAACATGTCACAGGAGAGGCTCAATGGGCTGGCTATGCTCTCTATAGAGCGCGAACTTGCAAAGAAGCTGGACTTCAATGACCTTATTGACGACTTTGCCACAGCAAAAGTCGGGCGCATTGCATTTCGCACCTGAATAGTTGCAGACTAAGGAAATGTTCAAACTGTAAATATGTTGAAATGTTGAAATAAAATGGTTGACTGTTATAATGGGCTTGGAGTACCTGTTATTTAAGGGTTGGTAGTGAGACTGTGAAAAGAGGGGTTGGGTGTGGGTGGTTGCTGTGTGGCGATGTGCGTGCGCGCGTATGTGTGTGTGTGTGTGTGGGGGGGGGGGCACTCAGATTATTTTGTCCCGGGCCCAGCCAAAGCTGTCAATGGCCCTGATTATTTGTATCTGTACATGCACGACCCCACCAGCTCTGCTGATCAACTTATGTTTAAATAAAGTTATTCATCCATTAATTCATTATGAGTTGGACAATTATCCATCCGTTGAGTTCCCCGACATCTCAAACTATCTGGTGCTGCAGACATTGTTCTACATGGACACACAGATGGAAACCTGGAAGAGCATGGAGGAGAACAACTTTTTATATGTGGCTGGGTTAAAGATCTGAGGATCAGGACACTACAAGATAAATCCTGGATAATTTTTGCCCGTGTAAGGAGGAGTTTCTGGGCTTTTGTATGTGTCTTTGAGAAGGTTGCTAGGACACTACAAGTTTTAGTATTGAGTTTAAATAAACTACAGCTGCTTGATTCTCAATCCTCCCTGCTCTCCTCTTCCAGCAGGCATCACAGATCCATATAATTTGCCCACAAATGTATTTATTCTTCCCACTGTACTCTGTGTGCAAAATGTGACAAAATAAAGGCTTGTTCTTAATTTACACTAAATTAAGAAGAGCCGTGGCTCAGTGGTTGAGAAACACTGATTTAGCACATTGACACGAACAAACCAGAACCTCAGCAGTAACACACCAGAGTAATAAAGTAACAACCATTTGTATGAATTAATGTTTTTGGATAATAAATAAAATAAAGTCACATAACCAACACCCACTTTAACCAATACTCATATAATCAAGAATTAAAATTAAGCCCACATTGATCAATATGTAACAACACCTTAATTAATACGTTTGCAGTTGATAAGTAGCAAAATTCAGACCTGGTGCTGAAGAAAGTTTTAATATTTACACCCGGAGACCAGAGTTCAGTAAGTTAGCAACATTTAGGAACATGTCATTTAATTTTTGCTAATTTATGTGGATTTACTTTTAGTCATGGATTGAATAAATAGTCAATGCAGGTGTATTGAATTCACATTTAAACAAACATTAATTAATACACACATTAATGTAAAGTACTCTGTTAATTTGTTAAGATTAAATACAGCTTCTTAATTCTAAGCTTAACATTTGTTAATGCTAATTAATGTCGCAAACAACGTTAGCAATAATGTAAGGTGATATCTAAATATTGATAAAGTTTACATTATGATGCAAGTGACATGTTGCACTAAAAAGCAAAGAAGCATTTAAAATACTGTAGATAAACAACCTTTACACTACCGTTCAAAAGTTTGGGGTCACTTTGAAATGTCCTTATTTTTGAAAGAAAAGCACTGTTCTTTTCAATGAAGATCACTTTAAACTAATCAGAAATCCACTCTATACCAGGGGTGGGCAATTATTTTTTCCATGGGGCCACATGAAAAACAGAAAATTTTGTGGAGGGTCGGACCAAAAGGCTGAACTAAATTCTGCATAATATTAATTGTATTTCTTTATATAAAGCAGTAAATGACATTGTTTTTACAAGCTGCTAAGACTGGTAAGAGTATGGAAAAAATGAGGTTGCCTTACAATAAATGTCATTTATTCAATCAAATTTCCCAGAACAATGGTTAACAAAATGTGAATGTTTGCACCATTTTTTCAGTCACATTCACCCCAAAACACAATAAAGACATCACAATATTGTCTTTCTACTCCAAATATCAAGCAAGATACATCATATTATAATAATGATGCCCACATTTGTAATCTAATCACCTCATTTGGTGTTTTTCATTTGGTAATGCCGACTCAAATTGTAGTCTTTGAACACTGCGATCTGCTCTCCGCAAACTAAACACACGGCTTCATCTCTGACTTCAGTAAATAAATACTTAGCAGTCCATGTTTTGTTGAAAGCCCTGCATTTGGCATCTACCTTTCTTCTTTTTGCGGACATTTTGGGGACTAAAGTCTTCTTGTGATCTGCTCGCAACGACTTCGATTCGGTGTAGGTATCAGATCTACAGATCGGCTCGGGCTCCGGCGCCTGCTAGTGACGTCACACTATGTGATTGGCTGGACTGTTTGAAGGATGACGTACAAGTTTGTGGTTGGTCTGGACAAATTACGGAAGTAGTTATCGCGGGATTAGGTTTCGTGGGATTTCATGTCATGCTCATGTCATGCGCATTGCGTTTTTGTTGAACACAACATCAAAATAAAAGCAATGCACATTCAGTCCATGCATGAGGTAAAATTAGAAAATACGTTTATTTTGTAATTTCTAATTAACCTTACGCGGGCCGGTCAGAATGAACCAAAGGGCTGGATACGCGGAAGGCGGCGTCTTTAATGGTCCGGAATAAATTGAATGCTACACGTTGATGGATTAATTTGTTGTTTCTCACCTGTGAAAGGTAATCCCATGTGATCTCGTTTCGACGGTAAACCTGTTGGTACAGTTAAACGCAGCACATGAATCTTTATTCTCCGCTTTGACCTATCCAATATGGCGGCGAGGATGATGTATGATTCTACGCGGAAGGCGGCGTCTTTAATGGTCCAGAATAAATTGAATGTTACACGTTGATGGATTAATTTGCTCTTCTACGCCCTTTTTGAGGAATGTATTGTAGGACTTAAACCAACATCTGAAGAGGTGAGATCGCTCCTTTTTTTCCCTATTTTTGCTGGCGGGATTGACTCTGTCCTAAGGGCAGAGTCTCTCTCTCTCTCTCACTTTGCACCATTACACAATAAATATTCACAGTGAAAATATTTTGTAAGCGCGTTTCATGAACCAAGTTATAGGATTTGTTGACAACTCGCATCGAGTTTGTTACACTTCTACCCGGCGTGAAGCACTCACAGTCATGTGGTTGTGACGTCATCGTAAACAAATCCGTTCTACTCATCCAGATGACTTCACAACGGCAACGTTGCCAGATCTTTCCACTCTGGAACCCGTTCTCAAAAAGATTGCATTTTGGGCACCCAAAACGCCGGTGCCGTGTGGACGCCAGGCCTAAACGATAAGCAATTGTATCGGAGTCACCTGAATCCGTTGCCGTGTGGACAGGGCCTGAGTTTCTGGAGCATCACATTTGTGGGGTCGATTAAATGCTCAAAATGGCCAGAAAAATGTCTTGACTATATTTTCTATTCATTTTACGACTTATGGTGGTAAATAAAAGTGTGACTTTTCATGGAAAACACAAAATTGTCTGGGTGACCCCAAACTTTTGAACGGTAGTGTATATGAAGAATTTGTAGGCTATCATGCAGTATATGGAGCATTTAATTTAAAACATGACTGAGTAATTAAGTAGTAAACAGATCAAATAAATTAAATACTTTTGTTTTAAAATAAATATTGAACTGAGATCATGAGAATGATATTGCATGACATACCGATCCAGATGCAGATGCTTACAATCATGGCAACCCGTGAAGTGCGATGACGTAGAGACTTTAAAGGATACACAGTCACGTAGCAACGATCCCCACTCATTGCCGTCAGTGTAATACACGTGGCCTGGACTGTCACCTGCAAATAGCAACAGCCATGTGTCCTTTCATCATGGATTATTATGAAAGCTGTTACATGAAGAAAAATATCCAGAAGTTTCAGGGACGAGAGACAAACAGACAGACAGGCAGTCTATTCTTCAGACAGATAAAAAGAAGGCTGACACATCATGAAGCTTTCTTTTGCAGAGTAGACCAAATATATATTGTTATTCATCTTTTTGAGAGAACAAATTGAATGGAGGCTTCAAGATCAAGTCTTATTACAGCTCTGGTAAATAATTGATTGAAGCAAAGGAGCCACTGCTTCCATTGTCAGGGCTGTGAATTTGTCATATTAAAGTACCTCTCAGTCTGTAGACACTGACATGCTGAATAATAATCCCAAATAGTATTAAGAATAAACTGTGTGTATTACATCACTGATTTTAAAGGTGGCTTTCAAGCAGCCATTTTCTGTCTTAATGGCCTTAATGAGCCACAACACATGAACTATGCCTAATTATCAGTTGAGAAAGATCAATGCCCAGCAGCTCCAACTTGCTTTTAACTAGTTTGAGTTGAATGTATTAATTCAGTCCTCCCACAGCAGCTCCACTAGAAAAGGTTCCAGGGTATGGGGGAGTGTGTTGTTTCTCTGCCCAACAATTAATAATGTTTTTCTGTCATTAAACTCCCATGGACTTTCTCATAGGGATGAGCAAATGTACAATGTGATCACCTCTCTAGTGGCCAGCATTGTTTGTTGTCATTGTGATTTACAGTCCACTTATCTTCAAGTGCACAGCAAAAACAAAAGGACACAATAACACTGAATAACCTAACCTGTCCATTTTTTTTTCAACATAAAGTTACTCTGTTCAGTCTGTTTTTCCAAACCAAAAGCCATGAGATCTGCATCAGATATAGAGAAAGGAGATTAGTCTTCCTATCAGGGGGAAACATGCATAAAATATCGACATATAAATTAACGAAGGTTGTCACATTAACTGCCCAATAACTACTAACTCATGTCTTACAAGCGTTACATATTATATAATGAAATATGAAAATTGTCACTAAAATATTCCTTTATAAGATAAGATATTCCGTTAATGATTTCCATGAGGGCGGCACGGTGGTGTAGTGGTTAGCGCTGTCGCCTCACAGCAAGAAGGTCCTGGGTTCGAGCCCCGGGGCCGGCGAGGGCCTTTCTGTGCGGAGTTTGCATGTTCTCCCCGTGTCCGCGTGGGTTTCCTCCGGGTGCTCCGGTTTCCCCCACAGTCCAAAGACATGCAGGTTAGGTTAACTGGTGACTCTAAATTGACCGTAGGTGTGAATGTGAGTGTGAATGGTTGTCTGTGTCTATGTGTCAGCCCTGTGATGACCTGGCGACTTGTCCAGGGTGTACCCCGCCTTTCGCCCGTAGTCAGCTGGGATAGGCTCCAGCTTGCCTGCGACCCTGTAGAAGGATAAAGCGGCTAGAGATAATGTGATGTGTGATGTGTGATTTCCATGAGGGGAAATTCAGGTGTTGCAGCAGCTCAGGTAAAGAGTAAGATATCGATAATTATTATACATACGGGCCACTTTTTCCACGGGAAAAAAAAAAAAAGTATTCTAGTCCCTTCTAGTGGGTTTATTGATGGCATGCAATATTGTCAACATATCGCTTATCCTCCATGTATTATGCCACTCTACCCAATGGAGAATGAGCATACAATGTTGTTACAATATTGCATGTTGTCAAGGCAACAAAATGTCACATGTTGGAGATGTAAAACTTCCGTCCTAGCAAGTGACTGTGACAGTTTGTAAACAAACATGTCTGCCAGGCTTGCTTCATTAAAAGTGGAAGATTTTGAGAGAATTTTGGCTGCCAGGTCGCTCTATTGTGTGTAGCTGTCGATGTTGATTTTAAAAATAAAGTAAATTACCCAGCTGCTTCGCACTAGGCTGCAAACCGTCCCAGTGCATACTGTAAGTCACAGATTGATGAAGCTAACAGGATCACATCCACAAAAAGCAGAGACGTGATCCTGCTGCCACCAAACTGGACACCCTCTGCCCCTTGGCTGCGCCTAGAAATTCTGTCCATAAATGTTATGAACAGAATTGGTGACAAAGGGCAGCCCTGGTGGGGTCCAACATGCACCAGGAATGCGTCCGACTTACTGCCGGCAATGCGAACCAAACTCCTGTTCCAGTCATACAGGGTCCGAATGGCCAGCAGTAGTGGGCCCTGAACCCCATACTCCTGAAGCACCCCCCACAGGGCACCACGAGGGACATGGTCATAAGCCTTCTCCAGGTCCATAAAACACATGTAGACCGGTTGGGCAAGCTCCCATGCACCCTCCAGTATCCTTGCAAGGGTAAAGAGCTGGTCCAGTGTTCCCCAACCAGGACAAAAACTGCATTGCTCCTCCTGAATCCGAGGTTCAACTATCGACCAGACTCTCCTCTCCAGCACCCCAGCATAGGCTTTCCCATGGAGGCTGAGAAGTGTGGATCAGCACCTCCAAGTCCATGGCCATGGCGCTCAGCTGGAAATGGGTGGAGTGCCTACTCCAGGTCAGGGGGGGGGAGTTGCTACCTAAAGTGGAGGAGTTTAAGTATCTCAGGGTTTTGTTCACAACTGAGGGTAAGGGGGAGTGGGAGTTGGACAGATGGATTGGGGCAGCGTCAGCAGTGATATGGATGCTAAACCAGTCTGTTGTGGTAAAGAGAGAGCTGAGCCAAAAGGCCATCTATGTTCCCACTCTCACCTATGATCACGAGCTATGGGTAGTGACTGAAAGAATGAGATCGCGGATACAAGCGGTAGAAATGAGTTTTCTCTGCAGGGTGGCTGGGCTTTCCCTTAGAGACAAGGTAAGAAGCTTGGTCATTTGGGAGAGACTCAGAGTAGAACCACTGCTCCTCCACATCGAAAGGAGTCAGTTGAGATGGTTGAAACTTGCACACAATTAGGTGTTCCAACAGGACAATGACCCCAAACAAACACACCAAAGCTGGTTGTGGAATGGATAAAGCAGGCTAATATTAAGCTTTTGGAATGGCCTTCCCAAAGTCCTGACCTCAACCCGATTGAAAATATGTGGACTGTGCTTAAAAGTCGGGTCCGCGCCAGGAAACTGACAAATTTAGTTGAACTCTAATAATTCTGCCAAGAAGAGTAGTCAAATATCCAACTAGAATTCTGCCAGAAGCTTGTTGATGGCTACCAAAAGTATCTGGTCAAGGTGAAACTTGCTAAATATTAGGTGTGCTGTATGTAGTATATTTTTGACCCTGTATGTATATCAGTAGCAGTTCAGAGAAATCATTGAAAGCCCAATATTGTGATGACCTTCATGTCCTTAATGAGTGTATGTAAATTTCTGACTGCATGTGCAGATGTTGTTTACTGATTATAATTCAGCATTTAACCCAGTCCCTCAGCTCTAATCTCAGGGTGCTGAATTAGCCTAACTTCATGTGCAACTGGATTTTGGATGTTTTGACAGCAAGAACACAGGTGGTGAAAACCAGAGATAAAATCCACAAGTAGGGTATAAGTTAACCTCATGAAATCTTTGAAATGTTAAGGCAAGTAATCAGCTGATGAAGGAAAATAATGAACAACTAAGAGTACATTAGTGGGAATAGTTTGAATGGAACCAAAGTTTACATTGGTTGCATTCTGTAGTATTCCTTCAAGCGGAGCATTTTTTAATTCTGATTGGTTGCCACTGAAATGCATCATAGCTCATTACCATAAAATGTCCCAGATTTCAACATTATTCTAAGGTCCCCACCACCCAAGACACACCACCAATGTTCATGCCTCTGCTCACCACCAAGAGATGCTGGCTTATATAGAAAATGAAAGACTTCTTTTTTTGCACTCGGGTTTCCATTAGTGGGGGGTTTATAGCATCAATGAAGCTGACTTTATGTTAGGACTGTTAATGTTATAGTCATGTTGTCTGTTGTTGCCCAAATGAGGATGGGTTCCCTTTTGAGTCTGGTTCCTCTCGAGGTTTCTTCCTCATGCCATCTGAGGGAGTTTTTCCTTGTCACCATCACCACAGGCATGTTCATTGGGGATAGATTAGGGATAAAATTAGCTCATTTTTAAGTCGTTCAAATTCTGTAAAGCTGCTTTGCAACAATGTTTATTGTTAAAAGCACTATACAAATAAACTTGACTTCTGGTCGCTTTGACGCTCTCATGGCACAGTGGTGTAGTGGTTAGCACTGTCACCTCACAGCAAGAAGGTTCTGGGTTCAAGCCCAGTGGCCGACAGGGGCCTTTCTGTGTGGAGTTTGCATGTTCTCCCCGTGTCTGTGTGGGTTTCCCCCAGGTGCTTTGGTTTCTCCCACAGCTCAAAGACATGTGGTTAGGTTAACATGAGGCAGCCTTGGGCTGAAGTGCCCTTGAGCAAGGCACCTAACCCCCAACTGCTCCCCGGGTGCTGTAGCATAGCTTCTCACTGCTCTGAGTACCGGCATGCGTGTGTTCACTGCTTCAGATGGGTTAAATGCAGAGGATAAATTTCACTGTACTTGAATGTGCATGCGACAAATAAAGGCTTCTTCTTTTGGTCTGAATGTACCATTACAAGTATACTGAATACAGGAGCACCACGGTGCTGCTGTCCAAGTCACAGACTGTATTCATAGTTCACTTATGACTGTACAGCCAGGCATGATGGTAACAAAATTAGCTGACAATGAGGTTATTGATCTCGTCAATAATAATTTCGAGGATCCCTACTGACATATTTGTGTCCTGGCACTATGCTGTCAAAACCACAACAATAGTTAACTTTTGTTTAGATACCTCCAAAGCCAATGAAGTGTTCTTTGGGCAATCCATACTCTGATTTGTATTAATGGGACAGTAGTAGACAGAGTGGATTTTAAATTTCTGGAACAGCATATCTGTGAGAAACTTAACTTCACCCAGACAATTTTGTGTTTTCCATGAAAAGTCACACTTTTATTTACCACCATAAGTTGTAAAATGAATAGAAAATATAGTCAAGACATTTTTCTGGCCATTTTGAGCATTTAATCGACCCCACAAATGTGATGCTCCAGAAACTCAATCTGCTCAAAGGAAGGTCAGTTTTATAGCTTCTCTAAAGAGCTCAACTGTTTTCAGCTGTGCTAACATGATTGTACAAGGGTTTTCTAATCATCCATTAGCCTTCTGAGGCAATGAGCAAACATATTATACCATTAGAACACTGGAGTGATAGTTGCTGGAAATGGGCCTCTATACACCTATGGAGATATTGCACCAAAAACCAGACATTTAGTAGAATTTAGCTAGAATAGTCATTTACCACATTAGCAATGTATAGAGTGTATTTCTGATTAGTTTAAAGTGATCTTCATTGAAAAGAACAGTGCTTTTCTTTCAAAAATAAGGACATTTCAAAGTGACCCCAAACTTTTGAATGGTAGTGTATTACTGAAATCATCAGAAATGCCAGGGGGATTTGGAAGAAGATATAAAGAGCTTCTACTGCAGTACTGTTCAGAGTATCCTAACAGCACTGTCTTGCACAAGAGAGATGAGCTCTACAAAGAGGTCTGAAAAAGGTATAACACTTGACTGGCTCAGTTCTACAAACCATTGATTCAATTTAAATCAATTGTGGCAGGAATAGATCTCACTCCATCATGAGTGACCTGACTCACCTTGTCTACAGAACATTTGTTTAACTGAAATCTGGGAGGTATACAGTGTCTTTCAAAAGTATTCATCCCCCTTGGTGTTTGTCCTGTTTTGTTGCATTACAAGCTGGAATTAAAATGGATTTTTGGGGGGTTAGCAGCAATTAATTTACACAATATGCCTACCACTTTAAAGGTGCAAATTGTTGTTCTATTGTGACACAAACAATAATTAAGATGAAAAAAAAACAACCCAGAAATCTGGAGTATGCAAAGGTATTCACCCCCTTTCGTATGAAACCCCTAAATAAGAGCTGGTCCAACCAATTCACTTCATAAGTCACATAATTAGTTGATTAAAGCCTCGGTCACAACCGGCCATACGTGCTCCTACGGCCGGTCTACATGCAAAAAACACAAGAAAACGCACGGAGGGCGCGCGTGAAATGCACGGAAAGCGCACGTGTGACGTGCTGATTTTCGAGCCGTAGACTGGCCACAGAGGTTCTTTGTCATGTCAAACTCTACGGGCGCTTATGTTTTTTTCAGGTTGCAAGACAAACTTACAGCCAGCACGCGTCTTTCTCCATGAACAAAAAAAAAAAAAACGCAGCGATTTGGGAAACGCCAAAAATTCCATGGCCAAAAAATCGTACGTCCGGTTGTGACCTAGACTTAAGCTCCACCTGTGTGCAATCAAAGTGTCACATGATCTGTCACATGACGTCTGTATAAATCAACCTGTTCTGGAAGGACCCTGACTGTTTGGACCCAAGGAGCCTCCAAACAGGTCAGAGACAAAGTCGTGGAGAAGTACATTTCAGGGTTGGGTTATAAAAATATCCCAAACTTTGAATATCCCAGGGAGCACCATTAAATCCATTATAGCAAAATGGAAAGAATATGGCACTACAACAAACCTGACAAGAGAAGGTGGTCCACCAAAACTCACAGACCAGGCAAGGAGGGCATTAATCAGAGATGCAACAAAGACACCAAAGATAACACTCAGTATGTTTACATGCACATCCAAATCGAGCTGCTGTCGGTAATCGAGCTAAGGGTCCCAGCAGGGGTGCCAGAGAAATCCAATCCTACATGCACACAAGGAAATTGAGCTATTGTGTGAGGTACATTGTGCACCCGAGCCACAGGTGGCACTACACTCCCCATCGTGTTGGTACACTTCCGGTTGTCGTCATGAAGAGCTATTCAGTCGCATCTGTTGTCATGTATGGTGTGGTGTGTTGGTGCAGTAGCATCACAGTGGCAGAGGCAAAGAAATTAAACAAACTGGTCAAGAGAGCTGGCTCTGTCCTGGGCTGTGGCCTTGACCCTGTGGAAGTGGTGGGGGACAGGAGGATGATGACAAAACTGTCATCAATCCTGGGTAATGTCCACCACCCCTTGCATGGAGCAATGGCAGCCCTGGAGAGCCCACTGAGCAACAGCAGGCTTATCCACCCACATTGTAAGACTGAGAGGTACCACAGGTCTTTTCTTCCCTCTGCGGTTAGACTGTTTAACAACTCTCTGCGGTAGCCATGGTGATGATGCTGTGGGGGGGGGGGGGGTTGGGTGGTAGGGGTGAGGGGGTTTGTGATGAGGGTGATGAAGATGATGATCTTGTGCTGCTAGGATTTTTTTATCCCCTCTTATGCTGCTATATGACTGCACTGTCTGTGTACTTTTAATTTATCTATGTATTTATTATTTATTTAGTTGATTAGTAACACTTACTTTCATAACATCCCCCCTTTTGTATATATCCTTTTAGTTTTAACTTTGGTCCTGTGTTTGTCCGCATGTTTTCTATCCTTGGATACATGTTGATTATGTGATGTACTGCTGTGACATGAATTTCCCCATTGTGGGATAATAAAGGGCATACTTACTTACTCAAGAGTGTAAACAAAGTTATCAGTTCTGTGTTCTCCATTGCGCGTTTTTCTCCCGTCCATGAATTTTAATATATTCAACTCCTTAAGCTGAATGAGCATGAACTCTGTCTCCTCATTGCTCCAGAAGTGCACGTTTCTGCTCGCCATTTTCTCTTCTTCGTTTGTTCCTCCTGACCTCTTCTGCTGCTCGCTACTACTGTTGTCATGCCGACCGAGGCTGTCGTGTTTCCTGCTTGTGGTCTCGTCACTCATGACTTCCAGAAGGGGCAGTGCTGAAGTACATAAGTAGCTCGACTACGTCGTGCGATAGGGTTTACATGCACCAAGTAGCTTGGCAAAAATCGCATAATCTAGGTCGTGTAGCTCAATTACGAGAAATCAAGTTCGGTTCAATTTCAGCCTAGCTAAGGTGTATCCATGGCATTTAGAACTTCAATTTCAGTCAAGCAACGGCAGAAATTCGATTTTCTCTATGTGCATGTAAACGCACTCACTGAAGGAGCTGCAAAGATCCAAAGCAGAAGTTGGAGTATCTGTCCATAGGACCACTTTAAGCCATACACTCCACAGAGTGGGGCTTCATGGAAGAATGGCCAGAAAAAAGCCATTGCTTAAGAAAACACCTTTGGAGTTTGCCCAACAGCATGTGGCAGACTCCTGAAACACATGGAAGATTCTCTGGTCAAATGAGACTAAAATTGATCTTTTTGGTCAGCATGGGAAATGCTGTGTGTAACAGGGTCAAGACACCAGCAATGTTGTTTAACACCAAAGAAGACCAAGACATGTTTACAAATAATGTGGGGTTTATTAAAAGCTTACACAATAGAGACAGAAGAGGGGTTTGGGGGGGGGGGGGGGGGAGACAGCTGCTCACCTTCAGGATAGCACTACACACACACAGCAATCAAAAAACAGTCCATCAATCTAGTTGTAAAATCCCACTGCAAAACACACTCAATAGCTCTATGGTGAACAGATAAAAACCATTACAAACACAATAGACCTGTGGCGAGTAGCTGACCCCCTACTATAGCCAGTGGCCCACAAATAGCAAGTTTAAAATCCTACAATTAAATGTTTTTAAAATAGTACTAAACAGTTAAGTTAATTTTATTGAGTTCATGAACCAGTAACAATAAAAATCAACCACTACCACATATTGCACAAATCGGTATCTATGCTGGGCCGCTGGCTGAAGCAATTGGCGGTGTACAGTGTCCCAGTACAGGTTGGCCACCCTGCCCGGGACAGAAACAAACAAACAACCAATATGAAACTGACACCGCACACACAGCAACACTCATGCTCTGAAACTGAAACTGCCTACATACATACAACAGAACTACAGAATGGAGGCTAAGATACCAGTCTACACAACCAATCTGTAAAATCTGAACAGGTCAATCAAACAGTCACACCAAGTTTCTAGCACACATCACACCTGGACAAACAAAAGAAAAAACTGTACACCACCAACCTTACCCCCTGCACAAAAAGGAGACCAAAAAAAGAGACCCAGCACCTTCCACTTCCTGTTTATATATAGCAGCCATCTTTACAGCTCAGGCACTTCCTGTTGCTCGGCATCACAGCTCCCCTAGTGCCCCGGCCCAGGCATTGCACCCACCCACCACAAACATAGTCCATTCTCTTACACGTGTGGCGCAAACCCAACACCCTGAGAACATCATTCCTACAGTGACGCATGGTGGTGGCAGCATCATGCTGAGGGTATATTTTTCATCTGCTGGGACAGGAAAGCTGGTCAGGACTGAAGGAAAGATGGATGTGACTAAATACAGGACAATTCTGGAGGAAAACCTGTTTGAGTCAGCCAGAGGTTTGAGACTGGGATGAAGGTTCACATTCCAGCAGGGCAATGACCCTAAACATATGGCTAAAGCTATGCTGGAGTGGTTTAAAGGGAAACATTTAAATATCTTGGAATGGCCTAGTCAAAACCCAGACCTCAATCCAATTGAGAATCTGTGGCATAACTTGAAGATTGCTGTACACCAACACAACCCATCTAACTTGAAGGAGTTGGAGCAGTTTTGCCTTGAAGAATGGGCAAAAATCCCAGTAGCTAGATGTGCTAAGCTAATAGAGACATACCCCAAGAGACTTGCAGCTGTAATTGCAGCAGATGGCTCTACGATGTATTGAATTTGGGGGTGAATACTTATGCACACTCCAGATTTGTTTTTTTTTTTCATCTTAATTATTGTTTGTGTCACAATAAAACAAATTTTCACCTTTAAAGTGGTAGGCATGTTGTGTAAATTAAATGGTGCTAACCCTCCAAAAATCCATTTCATTTCCAGCTTGTAATGCAACAAAACAGGACAAACACCAAGGGGGATGAATACTTTTGCAAGACACTGTATATGGACCATTAATGCACACAATGTACCATATATGCAATCAATATCAGCTTATTCCATTTTTTTGTTGACAGTTTTGCAGTTTATTTTGATTGTTATGGTTGTGTGTTTCTGGACGATGCTATTAGTTCATTGATTAGATCAAGTAATATTTTCTATGTACTCACAATGTACAAGGCAAATGAAGAATCTAATCTTTTACTCAACTTATAATGTCCATTAACAAATCAAATAGAGTCTTATTAATAATGTGCTTATTGGAACATTTGTTTCAGTATAGATAAAGATAAGCAATTTCAGTAATTATGTCTTCTTTCATGGAGGAGACAAAGACATGTCCATTTATTCCTCTTTTTTCTCAGGACTTAATTGAATGGAAAATTCCAGATAAATTCTTATGCTCAGATGACTCAGAGAACCACCTGTTCATTTCAGCTGTAAATTAAGCATGCATAGGTTCCTATTGCCATTTAAACTCATGCTACTAAGATAGAGTCATCTCTGAGGCACAAGACATGTTTTTTTGTTACTTTATATCAACATGTTCCTTCTTCTGGGGCTTGAAGGACATCCAAATATATACTACTCAAAAATATGAATAAATGTTTGATTTTTACGAAGCATATTTCAAAATTGAGTGATATTCATAGAGACAGAAGCCAGTGCTGTCAGCAATGAAATGGCTGCCTACGCACCCAACTTTAAATTGGTCAAGCTATTCTGCTCCACACATCTCTGTGACATACTGTGATGTCATGACAGAGAATATCTGAGGGGGGCCTGGATAAATTGACTCACAAACAGAGTACAGTGCTAATGCCAAGGTTTGACATCCATGGAGGATGATCATAAAAATGCATGTCCTTTGAAAGGTAGTGAAATGTTGTCTTATATAAGTCACTTTGGAGAAAAAAAAGAACTATTGGGATTGCACACAAAATGTAATAAAGTTTATATGTGCTGAGTGAAGCCAGTGGGTTAGCAGGCCAGAGACAAAAAGCTTCGGAAAAAACGGCACCTAATCTTTTCATAGTCATCGATATAATGGATATATAGTCACTGGTCACTTTAATAGGAACACCTGTACCGCTGCACATTCATGAACTTATCCAACCAGCCAATTATGTGGCCGCACCACAACTCAAAAATCCCAGAAGATACTGAAACCTGCTCATCTGACACCATCAACCATCCCATGGTCAGAGTCTCTGTAATCAGATTTTTCCCCTTTCTGATATTTGTAGTGAAGATTAGCTAAATGTCTTGACCTATATCTGCATGATTTTATACATTGCACTGTTGCCACATGATTGGCTGAATAAATTATTGCATGAACAAGCAGGGGTACAGATGCTCCTGTTAAAATAGTGAGCATATGCATTCACACAGGAAGCTCCAGAGATTTAAAGGATATATTGGTCCTGTGTAGTGCCATTACTTTGTAACGCATCCTTGGGTTGGTGAAAGGCACTATGTAAATTAAACTTGTTGTTGTTGTTGTTGTTGTCCTCACACAGGAAGTGAAAATTTTTATATATTATACCTATTTATGCAAGACGTACCCAAATTGGAGAGCTATACTTCCCGAAGTCAAAATTATTCAATCTATTTTTAACTGAAAAAAATAAAAAGACTTTAACCTGAACTAAATCCTGAAGGTTTGGAGTTCTAAAATAGTTTGGCTTCAGGCAATATCTGAGTGATGACGAGGCACCAGGGTTCAGTAAAATTACATTTATTGAACAAAAACAATAAAACAGAAATGGAAAGTAACTAAGGAGAAATCCTAATCAACTACAAACACTAAACAAAGGGCAGTGTGTGTGTGTGCTCGCATTCTCACTTGAGAAAGATGAGAATGGAATTATTTCACCTCTTCTAACCACCTAGGGTAGTTTGAATCACTTAGGAACCTTAATGAACTCTATTCCTACTAGTTTGAATCGGGTTCCTTTGTTATCTTGCTGTTACATAGCATTCCTTTTTGTTCTGAAGTTAGCTATGAACTGTTCTGTTGCTCAGGACGGCCCTCATCTCTCAGGCCCTCACTACCAATTGAGCTGGGCTTCATTATGCAAAACTTCAACTCTGAATGAAACTCCATGCTGCAGAATTCACGCTTTGTATCCACTGCCTCAGCACTGGCCATTTTAGAGAAGTGTTAGGTGTCAGATGTCCCCTGCCCTGACTGTGCAGTGATGCTAATGCTGACATTATGCACCTGGCTGGCAGATTTAGATCCTGATTCAAAGTTGAATTAAACCCAAGGTACAAGACAGATAATGAGCTGGTTGGACTAAGCTGCATGCTAGATGTTTACCTTTGTATCATAGTACTGGGATTTTCATCTGACAAAATGCATATGGTACATACAGGCAATTTGTTAGACATGCTGCTGCTTGCATTGAAATTATCATTCTGCAGTCTACAGGTTTCTACCCCTTTCCACTGAAATAATCAAAACCTGTGAAAAATCTTCCCACTCAGCCTTTCTCTACCCCCATGGGTGTTCTTAAGGTGTAAACAGGTGGTCTGTTGCCAATGATGGCCAGAGGCATAAAGATACTGCTGTTTTAGGATGACTGGGTCCTATGTGCCTCCATCACATCCACCCTCTTTACATATGGGGCTTTTCCACTACCAACGCAGCTGAGTTGGGCTGAGCCGTGGCGTGCTGAGTTGGGCTGAGTCGAGCTGAGCGGGGCTGTTGGAGTTGCATTTCGACTACAACCGTGCTGAACCGTGCTGGCTGGAAGTGGGTGGACACATTGGGTGGAGTTAGCGAAAGTGGGTGGACATCACGTGATGTCGTTAGGCGGCGCAAACAGTGACATCAGTGACCTTTTAAGCGGTAGTCTCACGACCCGGATAGTAAACAATAAACATGGAGGACATGGAGTCATTAGTGTTGCTGGTCTTGGTGCTGTGGCTTTTTGTCACCGACAACGCCAACAGATACTGGCAAGAGCGTATAGATGAGGCAATGTGCATAAGGCTTCAGAAAGAGAGGGAACTTCTTCAATTCCTTCTCAGTGAAGACGACGAGGACACAGACGATACGGACGACACAGACACAGACGATGGAACAGTTTCTGACACGGAGTTCGAGCTTGCTAGCAAGAGACGACGTGTAATGGTAAGCTAACAGTTACATTTCTAGCTTTCCACCCTGTCTCGTATAGCGCAACAACATTGTAAATCGACACGGTGCGGGGATAACCGTGTTCCGACATCAGCCGGGATATCTCCTGGAACACCTTCTCATTACGCGTAGCACCGTCGAGATTTTTCTGAATGTGCTCCTCAGCCACAACACAGAGAAACGTCTGTGTCTCCATGATGGACCACTGGCTGGCCTTTCCTCGCTTGGGTTGGTCTTCCATCTTCTAGTTTTCTGATCTTCTTCTTCTTTGTCGTAATTCTTCTTCTTCCGGGTTTATTCTTCTTCTTCCGGGTTTTACAGATCCCAGCGTGCTCGCGGGGCGTGTGTGGGCATGTGAGGACACTCCTCCTCACCAATCAGTGCACAGGGGAGTGTCTCCTCACGCCCCTAGCCCCACTTGGCTCGGTTGGGCTCACTTCAGCCCCACTCCAAAACCGTGCAAGTTTTAGGTGCTGAGTAAGGCTGAAGTGAGCTCAGTCATGCTGCTCTGAGGTAGTCGAAATGCGAGCCGTGTTGGGCTGAAGTGAGCTGAAGTGAGCTGAGAAAGGGTAGTGGAAAAGGCCCAATAGATTACAGCACTCAGTCTCACCGTGAATTTGGAAGAAGAAGTTCAACATACACCTAGACCTATTGAGAATGCTAGTCAAAGTGTGGCAGACATTATTGCACTTGCCAGTCAAATTCAAGTAGGTCTCTATGTATGGTACCAACTCCCACTGAAAATGTTAGTACTGTTATCAAGTGGCTGAAACAAAAGTCCTCTTGGGATTGTTGGAATTAGCCTTGGCCTAAACCCCAAATACTACAAAGAGATGCATTCTCATCTCAACCAGAGGGGGTCAAGCTGTAATTTGCTGCAGGCTTTTCTCACAGAAGAGACATAGTTACCATGGACAGCTTGCTCACTTGCTGGGTAGTGTAGTACCATAAAAGCACAGGAGGCATTTAGAGCCACAGTGCGAGAGTAGAACTTTTGGAACTGAGGGAAGGTGTATCCAACCCTCACAATCTTCTTACCAGCTGTAAGTCAACACTACCACAACACCTTGGCATCCTCCCCCAATACACCTTTTGTCCAAAATGGAAAGAAATAGTTCTGACCAGGGTGGCACAGTGGTGTAGTGGTTAGCACTGTTGCCTCACAGCAAGAAGGTTCTGGGTTTGAGCCCAGTAGCTGACGGGGGCCTTTCTGTGTAGAGTTTGCATGTTCTCCCCATGTCTGCATGGGTTTCCTCCGGGTGCTCTGGTTTTCCCCACAGTCCAAAGACATGCAGATTAGGCTAATTGGTAGCTCTCAATTGACTGTGAATGGTCAGCTAAGATAGGCTCCAGCTTATCTGTGACCCTGCACATGATAAGCAGTTACAGATAATGGATGGATGGATGGATGGATGGATGGATGGATGGATAGTTCTGACCATAGGTCTGGTTACCTATGCCTGTAGGTTTGGCTCCTTGGACTGAATTGCTGATTGAAAACTGTGACCCTATATTTGGCATGCCTTCAGGTGGAAACTGTTCCACAAATGTTATGCACACCAGATCTAAGGTACTGTCTGGTTTCTAGAGTACTAAACTTCCTACAGGAGCTACTAGACAATAGCAAGTCCCTGTCTATGAAGGTGTACAACATTATACCACATCACAGCACCATGTATGGTGCCTCTCTGGGGGGTCATAAACTTGTCATAGCCTTTCAGAAGGGAACGGCACCTTTATCCACCATGCTATCCCCCCAAAAAAATATACAGAATAGGATCTCACCCTTGTACTGGAGACCCTTCAGACCTTTCCTTATGACCCCATCCTGGATGTCTAACTGCCTTAATTTTTAGCAATCACTTGAGCAAACTACATGCTTTGGGGATAAGCTGGCCTTACATATATGGTGGCTGGATGACTCCAGAGTGGCCTTGTGGTTGAACCTGGGATTTCTGTCCAAAGACATATCACCTACTATAGTTAACCAACTGGCTGACCTTGTAGTGTTCTTTGAACCTGCTGATCATTCCTTATTATGCTCAGTATACCCTTTATGATACTATTTGGATGTTGGCAACTCAACAGATTGGTTTTAAAGGCATCTTTCAAGAAGTGTACAGGACTATAATGAGCTACAATACATTATCTATGCCTTGATATACACTGTTTTAAATTATGGAGAGTTTTCCAGATGAACAAGAAAAACCATATGAGTGTGTGGAAAACTGATTACTGAGCATAGTAAATAGGACGAGAGTGCCACTCTGGGAAAAATCAGTGACCGCCATCTCTAAATGGCTTGTAATTAACTTCATTTGAAATGTGAATAGTAATTAGCTTTATTCAGTCTTCCCACAGTTTAGAAAGTTTGAGGGTATGGGTGAGTCAGTTATTCAGACATTATTCATTCAATAAAGGTTTTTCAGTGAAGCTAAGGACTGTCTCTAAGAGATGAGCAAAATCCCAATGGAAACATCTTGACACTATTTCTTATTATTGTGTTCTACAGTTCACTCATCTTCACATGCACAGCAAAATTAGAGCACAGCAGAATAAAATGTAACTGTAGGTGGGAGATATTGTACAGGTCAGCTTTGGGAAAAGCCCTCTGCGTATAGTTTTAAACATACATTTAAGTATGTGCAGTCCAGTACAGCATATAATACTGTTATATTTATTTATTTATTTATTATCATAATTTTAAATTAGCTACTTATGAAAATACAGGGAAAACCTGACATTTTCTTATTACAGACTCCCTTAATCTAATCAATATCTTTACTTTGGGTTTTCTTTTGTTCTGACAAATCCATTTTATGAATTTAAAGCTACTGCTCCCTGAAAACACCCTGCTGTTAGGCTGTGACTCACTTGTTCAGATAGCTACATGAAGGCGGGTGAATCACAATCCCCTAAATCCTCCGGAACACATAACACTCTTCACACACTAATTTATAGTTGCTAAGGATTGTGTGTTGATCTGCAAATCATACTATACCTTCTTTTATACAACAGTTAGTTCTGGTCCACTAATATGATTGGTTGAGTGGCGTTCCAAGAATGCTTATATTTAATATAACTGAACTGGGATATTTCACTCTGTGTATCACTCCACTTCTCTGTGTTCACCATGTTAAAAAATTCCACTTCCTAGTTTGAAACGGTTGCTGCAGTAGAGTTCATCAGCAGACATGAGAGCTGATAGTTTTTGCAAGTATATCTTTTTAACTTAAAATAAGAAAGCTCATTGGATGAAGATGAAAAGGAAGAATGGAAGCCAATTTAAAAATCACCAGACTATCACCAATGTCAGCTAACTAGCCAGCTGGGCAATGTGCTATAAAGTGATTGTAGCTTCCTTGGGCTCTATTTCCACTAACAGAACAAATATAAATGGGACATTTGACCATATAAATATCACTCAGTATTAATTTCTTGTTGATAAGACTGCTTTGTAAAAGCAATATCACACTTGCAATCGTGTGGTTATACTGAATATTGGGATGACTGTGATTACCTATGGCACTCACACTGCAGGCTTGTGCCTATGGTTAAATGACAAATGTACCTATATTAAGTACAGTTCTAAAAGCAATTACTGCTTTGCAATTTGCTGTCAGTTGCCTCAGAGTGGTGGCATGGTGTTAGCAGAGGGCTCAAATAGTCTGTTAGGTAGTGTGTTTGCCTCAATTACTCAACATAATGTTCCTGTGTTTCAGTACATTTCTGGGAAAATGATAATGAAAATATTGCTTCTGTTTAAAAACATGGATTTTCTTCAGCATTAATTTAAGAACACACTAACCTTTTTTTTTTTTTTCAAATTTCCTGACAGCTTAGTGTTTTTAATTTAGCTGGTGATACCTGGGTGTGTGCATACCTGCTGAAGAAAAGCAACAAATTTGCACATGAAGTCACCAAAGATCCACCCAGGGAGAGGGTAGAGGGTAGCCGTGAATGGCACACAACACACCAGGAAGATGATATCTGTGGTAGCCAGGTTAGCTGCAGAAGAAATCAAAGCTTAATGAGAGTGGCCAGGTGCATGGCAGCAATAAAAAGAAGAACCATATGTAAATACACGCAATCAACATGTAAGAGGAGAGTGATTGATTTTTTTTTTTTGTCTTTGTGTTGGCACTGTGATATAGAATGGCACCATTAGAAGTGGTCTCTTAATTTTTCCATACTTATATATACAGCTATGGGAAAAAAATAAGAGACCACTATACATACACACACACACACACACACATATATATATATATATATATATATATATATATATATATATATATATATATATATATATATATACACACACACACACGCACACAGTAGTGTGAAGATATGAAGTTTATCTTCGAGTGGTGAATGGATATACTTTTCAAAACAAGGACATAAACTTCATATCTTCACGCCACCATGTAATGTTCTTTCTATTACATGGACACATCCACAAAAAAATATGCAAGTCAATCAAAAGAATTTTCATTTTGAACCGGGTCACCAAATAAAAAAAAAACACTTTCGGACACTACTCTGCCATGCCATTATTTACATCATTACTGTCGTACAATTAAAACGTGCTAGATCAGTCGACTGGTGGGTTTTCAAAATAATAAATATATGTATGTATTTTTGTGATTAATCCATATTATACTGAGCGCATTTCCTACATTAATCAATACAAAGTACTTTGTGTCTGCTGCATCTTTCAGTTCTTTTAAGTTAAGGCTGAATACTTTCTTCTTTGCATTTTATTCAATCAAATTTGAGTCTTTTGATTAATTCCTCGCTCTGCACTGTAACTTCTATGCTTGTATTTTATCTGTCATATTCTATTTTAGATTATTTTCTATTCTATTACTATTTTTAATTGTACTTGAATGTCCGTTTATAATGTGTTTTTTCCTCCATCCATTCACCCCAACACACTACAAGATTATTGCCATTTTCATGCCACAACTTATAAATTTGTCTCATGCCCCTTGTCATAAGGAAAAACAAACTACTGCTATACTCAATCTAAAATACTTAATGGTCCTTATGAAACAGCTTTTACAGCTTTTCTTTCAATACGACTGCAATGCATGATGGGATACAGTATATTGCTTGGTTAGGGACCGCCGGTTATACACTACTTTTCACGATGCATTGTGGGGTACTATGAGTCCACTATATAGGGTGTAATAATTCTCACTATACATTCGGACAGCACTACAAAATGGCGAACTCACTATATAGTGAGTCGTGAGTGATTTCAGACACAGTGTGGAAGTGACGTCATCAGAGTGAAATATCGGGAAATATGTCACTCCAATCCATGATGTATTTCGTATGAAAAATGTGAATTTTTCCACACGAGAAGTTAAACTTCATATCTTCAAGCCAACATATGATTTTTTTTTTATTATAGAGACAAATTCAAACAAAAAGTACCCAAATTTATCAAAACAATTTATCAATTTCCTCGTGAGTGACATATAGAGATTTATATTACGGTTTTGGTTCTCAATGTCCCGGGTGTAGCTCGTATGAAAAATATGAATGGTGTATTTCCCAATAAAACACTCGTGTCCATATATATATATATATATATATATATATATATATATATATATATATATATATAATTTTTTCATCCAAGGTCTACCTGGGACATGGAGAACCACAACCTTGACATAAATCTCTATACGTCACTTGTGAGGAAATTGATGAATTGTTTTGATAAATTTGGGTACTTTTTGGTTGTGAATGAGTCTATATAATAAAAATAAAATCACATATTAGCCTGATACAGCTTGAATCCATCATACCAGGAAAATTGTTGCTGGAAAATCTTACATACAGTAACATGCACTTTTATAGCACTACATGCAAAGTTCCCCCTTGATAAATCTGATAAAACTAATTTTATAAATGTTATTAGTGCAGCATTTGAACTGATTAAAAGTAAATTAAATTTAGCAGCAGTAAAGGGCAGAGTTTAATTTAGTTTTAAATGAGGTTTGAGGTTTTACATTGTGTGGACACAGGAGCTGACTCTGAAAACTGCACGAGAAAAGAATATTTCCATTATCATATCCTCTGCATGAGAAGAAAAAAGGTCTTTAAGGGAAGAAAACCACAACTGATTCATCAATGATTTACAAACTGTCAGCTAATGTGTTGATTTGTTATGCAAATCACATACAGAATTATTTGAGGTTTTTTTTTTTCTTTCACACTGCAGAGATCTGAAACTCACCGATGTAGAAGTTGGTGGCGGTCCTCATCTGCCTATGCTTTGAGATTACATATATAACCAGTGAGTTCCCTACAAGTCCCACCAGCATGATGAGTGAGAAGAAGAGTGGCACCAGCCAGGCATCTGTCAAGAAAGGGTGCTCGCCTTCTTCCACCTCCTCCAAAGACAAGTTCCTTGCAGAATCATTCAGCAACATCTCTGAAGAGTTCCACACCTCGCTGGAGAACATGGTGGCTCCTAAAGTTTTTATTTTGCAAGGTTCTTCCCTTAGGATGTATGGTAATACAGTGGGTAAAATGCCTTGTCTAAAAATTTGTGAACTTATCTGAATGGGCTGCTCATCTCTGTGGAAAAAAGGGGCTTTCTGAGCTGCATCCACTCTGAGGCAAGTTTGCATCAGATTTATATTGAGCCTGAATACACGTGGACATCAGCGGGGTTGGAGAAAAGAGAGCTAGGGGTCTCCTAGCAACAGCTTGGGGATCGGCATTGTAAATGTAGTGCCCAATTCAGAGAGAGTGGTGGAGAGAGAGAGGGGGGAGGAGAAGGAGGAGAGAGAAGGGGGGGGGTGTACACTTTTATTATATACGTGCATAATATATAGATTAAATGCAGCATTCCTGAATTTGCAGATTATAATATGGTATACTTATGATGACTGGTTTACCATCATCCTAAAATTGAGTTCAGTTATACAATTATTACTGTTATAATCTGAATCTCCTGCTATGTCAACCTATTTTCAAAGACACAGTTTTTTCCCATCTCGATCTAAAGTGAACACTTTTATACATGCCACAGAGAATGGTATGTGTGATAGCAAGGGCATCGTTAATAGCACAATGATATGTGTGATAGCAAGAGCATTGGCTGTGAATGGCAAGGAGTCAGATTGAACCAGCAGGTAACATGGGATGAGTTACACCTGTGTCTAATTGCTGGCTGTCTATTACCATGTATCTATGTGTGCCTTCTTGATGGCCAGTTATGAGAAAGAGAGCTGTGTCACCCAACATGTGTTGTTTGTCTCTGTGTGTGCACATGGGAAAATAAAATCACTGAAAAGTGAAAGTGAATAAGGAAATAAGACGTACCTTGAGTTGTTAAGCCTGTCTCCCCATTCCTCATTGCCCAAACATTAAAGTTGCTACAGTATGATTAAAACTTACTTGTATCATTCAGTATACCTATTTGTAAGCATCTGCATTCATTATGTTTCACCACTCATTTATTATTTTTCCCTTTAATTTGTCACCTGTTTTTAGCTATTTTGTGCCTCAGAATGTTCCATACAATTTTTAGGATTCAGAATAGGTGGATCCAAATGCAAAATACAAATGACAGTTAGAGTCAAAGAGAGTGTTTATTTTTAGTCAGTGAAGAGCTAGGGGTGCTGAGAGAGAAGAAAAGCAGGTGGATGGCCAGAATCAAACCTGGGTCACCATGGCAAGGGGACAGTGCTCTAACCACTGGTCCAGCATGGAGTCAGAAGCAGCCACTAGCTCAGTGAAGCTCAACTCCGGAGCAGGGGTGAGCAGAGAGGAGAGTGACAGGCAGGTGGTTGGTAAAATGGAGAGTGATCTGGCTTAATGACAGTGAGAATTGTTTCTGGAAGCAAAGGAGAAAACATGCTGGAAAGAGGACAGACAGAGCACTAGCAACATTTAAAACACAACAAATAAATTACTGAAAATGTAATGGACATCTCCAGGAGCCCCATCAGACTTGTTGGGATGGGTTTGATGGAAGTCTCCTCTGAGGGACTTATGGGTCCAAGATGAAGGAACATGGTACCTAAGACTGCTCCTCAGGACCGTAGCCCTCTCAGTTGACTAGATATTGGAAGCTGTGGCCAAAGTGCCATACATCAGGAAGAGCAGAACAGTGTAGGCCAGATGGTTGTCCATGATCCGGGCAGGATGAGAGGATTCAGTTGAAGGGCCAAGAGTACTGGTGGAGACTGGCTTGAGTTGCAAAACATGGAAAGTGGTATGGATGCTTAGGGAGTTGGGCAGATTGGCTTCAGAGGGACCAAGGTACTGTACTTGGGAACAAGGTTCTTGGCCTCAACCTTGAGAAGGATGTCTCTGGCTGAGAGCCAAACCTTCTCTCCAGATTGGTTGTGTGCAGCCAGAGTCCTGCAGTGGTCTGCCATGTGGTATTTGTGGTCATCAGAGCAGAGGAGAGCTGTCACCTATGGAGATGGGCCTGGATCAATGGCATAGCAATGTTTCCCTTGTGTGCGGGAAAGAGAGGGGGCTGTTATCCCAGGGTGGCCTTTAAAGGAGACATGCTAATAGCAGAGTTGATAAGGTATTTATGGACATACTCAGCCCAGGCCAGGTGTGTGCTCCATGTGGAGGTGTTGCTGGTTGTGATGCAGTGTAGGGCAGCTTCCAGATCTTGGTTAGCTTGAGCTGTCTGACTGTTAGTCTGGAGATGAAAGCCTGAAGAAAGGCTGGTAGAGGTCCATAAAGCCCGACAAAAAGATTTCCACATTTGGGATGTGAATTGAGGTCCTTGTTCAGAAACTATATCCAAGGCCATGGAGGCCATTGAAGTCAGCAGTTTCTTTGGCTGATGGAAGCTTGAGAAGGGCAATGAAATGGACTGACTTAGAGATCTAGTCGACAATGGTAAGGATTGTTCTGTGACGGGGGAAACCCAGTGACAAATTTGAGAGTGACGTGCAGCCATGGGCCTGATGGGATGCTTTCCTGCAGAAGCATATGTAACATGATGTGACATAGGAATGGGTGCCTGTATCCATTGTGGGCCACCAGAAGTGCCACTTGAGGAGGGAGAGAGTGCAGCTGGTCCCAGGAAGGCAGGCCAAATGGGGCGTGTGCATCCACTGAAGGACTTGAGCATGGATAGAGTCCAGGATGAAGAATGGACCAGGAGGCCCACCACCAGGCTCTTGATAGGTATGCTGGGCTCCCAGTATGGCCTTCTGAATATGCAAGATAATAGCAACTACAATGCACAAGGCTGGAATGATTTATGGCCTTCTGAATATGCAAGATAAGAGTGACTACAATGCAGGAGGCTAGGATGATGGGGTCTGGACTGGAAGGGGCCTCCTCAGGGGGTGTTGGTAAGAGACTGCATCAGGTTTGTCATTCTTGGAACCTGGACAGTAGGTGATGGAGAATCTTAATCACCCAAAGAAAACATATACATTTAATGAAAGGGTGCTTGGCACCCTCCAGTCAGTGTCTCCATTCTTCCAGGGCTAACTTAATAGCCAACAGTTCACAGTTATCTAGATCATAGTTGTGTTCAGCTGCCATAAGGCATCTGGAGAAAAAGGCACAAGGGTGCAACTTCTGGTCAGCCTCAGAACCCTAGGAGAGGATTGCTCCAATGCCAGAGTTGGAGTGTCCACCTCAGCTATGAACTGTTTGGAAGGATCAGGTTTTACCATGATGGTTGCAGAGGTGAAGCATCTCTTAAGCTCCATGAAGGCATCCTCAGCTTCAGTAGTCCAGACGAATAGTAAGCCTGGTAAGGGGAGTTGTGTGAGAGGTGTGGCCATCCAACTGTAGTCCCTGATGAACCTGCAGCAGTTCATGAAGTAGAACTTCTGCCACAAGTCAGAAGTAGGCTTGGGCCATTCAGCCACTGCTCTGACCTTGTCAGGGTCTGTCCTCACTTGTCCATTCTCAATGATGTAACAGAGGAAGCTGACAGAGGGAACATGGAATTGATTTTTCTTGGCCTTTACAATGAGTTTGTTTTCAAGTAAATGTCAGAGGATCTGGGGGACATGATAAGAATGTTCCTGGGGATTGTGAGAGAAAACCAGGATGTTGTCCAGGTACATAAGACACAGTGGCTGATGACGTTCTAGAGGACATCATTCATCAATACCTGGAAGACTGCTGGAGTATTGGTGAGGCCAAATGGCATGACAAGGTACTCAAAGTGCCCGAGAAGGGTGTTAAAAGTGGTCTTCCACTCATCTCTCTTCCAAATTCTGACCAGGTGGTAGGCATTCCAACTTCAGGGAGTTGTTCAATCTGTGGAGGGGTTCAAAAGCAGAATTGAGAATTGGCAGGGGTACTTGTTCTTGATAGTGATACTGATGAGGCCATGGTAATCAATGCAAGTGTGACCGGGTGCAACCGCAACCACGGCACACAATGGAACCCGACTACACCACCCCGAAGGGACAAAAAGGTTTTGCCAAAAGACGGCACCTCTAACACATCAGCATGTACTGGCACACAAGTTTACAATCAATAAAGACAGCAGAGACCCAGTGCTCAAGTTCAAGCAATAATTTATTTTTAAATAAAGTGGATATAACTGAATGTGGATGAAGCTGAAAGCTAAAGCAGAATGATCAATGCAAAAATATATATTTATTTTACATAAAATTGAGCCTCATATTTAAATAGACTTATAAATATACACACATTTACATAGCCAGCTAAGCCTACCAGCAGGGGGAGTAGCCAGGTACAAGCCACTGAGAGCGCAGAGAACCAAAGGAGACACCCAAGACCTGTGATGGAAATAGTCACACGCGCACACGCACAGCAAGTCTACCCACACGCACTGCAACGAAGGTGCACTGCAAACATACAGAAAAAGGGTGAACACTACAAAAAGCCCACTAAACATGCAGTGAACTAAAAACATTAAGCTGACAGGAGAAACCAAGAAGATCCCGCACTCCAATGGACCTGGCAATACCTGTGGCAGAACTAAGCACAAGCAGCAAGGGCTATGCAATGCAACGTGATCAAAATAAAAAGAAAAAAATAATAGAACCCCACAGTTGGTTTGACAATTAAATAAAAAACACCGTTACACCTAAACCATAACGGGCGCAAAGCCCCAGCTAAACAATCTGTATTCAGTCTCCCCACGCTCACACTCACGGGGAAACAGAATAAGATAGAGGTGCGGCAGACAAACTCGCGAAACAAATGGGGAAAGTCATAAAGCAAATTAAAAAAAAACAAACAATATAAAACAAAACTAAACAAAGCAAAGCAAAGCAGCAGTAGTGCAAAGCAACTCGAGTCTTCCCTTGCCTCGGTACTAATGATGCCAAGTCCCTCACTCGGACATCACTGTGCTGAGCCTTCCTGCTGCACAAGGAATCAGCTGGCTTGACGTGAGAGAGGCCCACAGTGCATTCACGTGGGACTCACAAGCCACAGAAACCTGCTAGCAACGAAAGTCTAGGGCCAAGATAGTCCAAAAAGTCAGGCTGTCCACCGAACAGGAAAAAGGCTGCTCCTATAAAGCCCCTGCAATTAATTAACTGAATGCAGGTGCGCTACAATGCGGGCCTGCACTTCAGACTTCGGAAGCGGGGCACCCGGCTACAATCTACCCCGGCTTTCTATCGGCATCCCGACGATAAACAAAACAACTCAGTGCCATGGCCTAAACAGAGCAGTGATCATATTACTAGGCACAGATGATTGAGAGGCTACAAAAGAGCAAATTTGGTTAGTAGGGACAAGCCGAAGCAGGGTCCGATGGACCGCTCTAGAAGGGCCCAACTCCCCATCGTCCTGAACTGGGGCAATAGAGTACACGGCACCCCCCGAAGAGGGGGCTTTAACAACTTGATACTTGGCCGATCCCCAAGTGTCTTGAACCTTGGCCCTTCCCCGAAAGGCCTTATTTTGCAGGTAAACCAAGTCACCCTCTTTGAGGTCATCCCCAATCAGCCGTTGGTCATTCCTCTCCCTCCGAAGGCGAGCAGCAGCCTCCAGGCGATCCTTGGCACCATCAAATGCCATTTGAAGATGGTATTAGTGTTCTCGCACCCAGTCATGAATGGAGCCATGATGTGGTTCCCGGACCTGGCCCAGGAGGAAATCAATGGGCAGTTGTGGCTCCTGCCCAAACATAAGCAGGTGAGGGGACTCACCTGTGGTCTGATGGACAGTAGTATTGTAGAAGAAGGTGACCTGTGGCAGGTAAGCTGGCCAATCTGATTTCTTATCCGGGGGTAGGGCTTGAAGGAGACCATGCAGCGTCCTATTAAATCGTTCACACTGCCCATTACCCTGGGGATGATAGGGCGTGGTGTGCGTCTTTTGAACTCCATAAAGGTCACAGAGTTGCTGAATCAGAGCACTTTCAAAGTTGCGCCCCTGGTCAGAGTGAATTCGTGCAGGGACCCCATACCTGTAGAACCACTCCTTCACCAACACGTTGGCCACCGTAGATGCACGTTGGTCTTGAGTTGGTACCGCCTGGGTAAACTTTGAAAAAACGTCAGTCATTATTAACACAGTCTCTAAGCCATTCGTAGAAGGATCCAACAAAGTGAAATCAATGGCTAGAAGTTGATTAGGCCTGGAACTCATTAGATGGCCCATGACAGGCCTTACGAGAGGATGTACTGGTTTAGCTAGCACACAACAGGAACATTGCTGGCACCACTGCTTTACATCTGCATACAGACCAGGCCAAAAACAACGTTGCCTCACCAACTCTGTAGTCCTTTCGGCCCCTTGGTGCCCATGACCCTGGTGTAGCTGTTGGAGAACCTCCTCCTTCAACACGCTGGGGAGCAGTAGTTGGACCACCTCTTCCCCACCATTGGACCGGAAAACCCTTCTGTGCAGAACGCCATCCCTCTCCAGAATCCAGTCCCACTATCGAACCAGCTCCAGCACCGGTCGTGCAAGAGCAGCCCGTTCTGCACACGATGGCCTCCGGTCTTGGCGCCAGAAAGTCAAGAAGGGGCCAATCACTGCATCTTCCTGTTGTAGTCTTGCCAGCTGTTGGGGTGAATGAGAGGGCAAAGCAGAGATGGCAGACTGAGTTACCTCGAGGGTCGGGGCTGGTATTAGCTGCTGCAGGTACCCAGGGATTGATACCCCAGGGTGGGGGGGTTCCTCCCCCATAGATCCAATAGGAGGCTGTACCTGTCTAGAAAGAGCATCAGCATTAACATTGGAGCGACCCGAGCGGTATTTGATTATATAATCGAATGCTGCCAGCTGGCGGCACGGTGGTGTAGTGGTTAGCGCTGTCGCCTCACAGCAATAAGGTCCTGGGTTCGAGCCCCGGGGCTGGCGAGGGCCTTTCTGTGTGGAGTTTGCATGTTCTCCCCGTGTCCGCGTGGGTTTCCTCCGGGTACTCCGGTTTCCCCCACAGTCCAAAGACATGCAGGTTAGGTTAACTGGTTACTCTAAATTGACAGTAGGTGTGAATGTGAGTGTGAATGGTTGTCTGTGTCTATGTGTCAGCCCTGTGATGACCTGGCGACTTGTCCAGGGTGTACCCCGCCTTTCGCCCGTAGTCAGCTGGGATAGGCTCCAGCTTGCCTGCGACCCTGTAGAAGGATAAAGCGGCTAGAGATAATGAGACGAGATGAGCCCATTTCAGGCCCAGGAGCTCCAACTTCATTGAGCTATAGTTTGGCATGTTCTTTTCAGTGCGACTCAAAGCCCTACTAGCATATGCTATTGGCCTAACCTGCCCCCCCTGTTCTTGAGATAATACAGCCCCCAACCCATTCAGGCTGGCATCAATCTCTAAAACAAAAGGTTGGGAAAAGTCCGCATAAGCCAAAACCGGGGCTGTGGTAAGCCTAGACTTAAGTTCATTAAAGCTCTGCTCGCATGAGTCAGTCCAAGCACCCCCAATTAAGGTCCCTTTTGCCTTGCCCGCATAAACCCTTGTCAGCTCAGCCACCAGATTATGCAGAGGGGCGGCGGTCCGAGAGAACCCTTCCACAAACCGCCGGTAGTAACTAGCAAACCCCAAAAAGGATCGTAGCTCCGACACCGTTGTTGGACAGGCCCATCTGGCTACGGCGGACACTTTGTCAGGATCTGTTGCTACCCCCTCCTTTGATATAACATGGCCCAAATACCTCACCTCTTGTCTGAAGAAGCAGCACTTTTCAAGCTTCACTTTGAGGTTCTCCCGATGCAGCCGGGACAACACCATGTCCAGGCGCCGTATATGATCTTCCACTGTAGATGAAAAAATGATTACATCATCCAAATACAGCAACAGTGTCTGGAAATGTTGTGCACCAAAAATTCGCTCCATAAGTCTCTGAAATGTACTGGGTGCATTACACAGCCCAAAGGGCATGTGATTGTATTCAAAAAGACCAAAGGAGGTACAAAAGGCGGTCTTCATCCTGTCCTTTTCTGTAACAGGTACCTGATTGTAGCCACTTGCCAGATCAAGTGTTGAAAACCAGCGGGCCCCTGATAGCACATCCAACGATTCTTCTATCCGGGGCAAGGGGAAAGCATCACGTCGGGTCTTACTATTCAACTGCCGATAATCAACACACATTCGAAGGCTGCCATCCTTCTTCCGTGCCAGCACTATGGGGGATGCATACGGGCTACAGCTCTCCCGAATCACCTGTGCCTCTAGAAGCTGGTTAATGTGGGCCTTTACAGATTCGTACTCAGATGGTGGTATACGTCTAAAGTGCTGTCTAACAGGGGCATCGTCCATGAGTGGGATTTCGTGGGAGAGTAAATTTGTACACCCCAAATCCCCCTCATGGGTGGCAAAGACGCTCCGATGTTTTTGTAATAGGGCCTTAACCTTAACCTGCTCTGACTCTGGGAGGACACCCAAATCCATAGACTCAATAGCAGTAGTTACTTTATTAGGCTGTAATGACTGGGAATTAATGGTAGCATACTCCTGCCCACCCCATAACCCCGGAACCTCGATCACCCCAGCTGGAAGTGTTATCAAATGGGCCGTAGTTAAAACGCCTAATGCAGAACGAGGATAAAGCTTCACACCTACCCGCCCCACATTCACCATGGGAATATATGCGGTCCCCCTCTGCATGGTGACTATGGCAGGAGGTGTCAACAGGCCTGCAGGCAAAGAGTCCTGAGCAGAGAAGGGTTCAAACAAAATGGTACCCAAAGTCGCAGCAAAGTGACTGGAACAAGTAGTAGCAACAAGTTTAACAGTACCACCAGGAATATAAACAGAACATCTACCCCTCATCTTTGCAACTCCATAGGAACGCCGCTGATCCCACACCTGGGCTTGATGGTAGGACTGGAGAGCTTGCTGGAGAATCTGGGGGGGCCTGTTGTACAATGGCTTGATCAAAAAGAGTGGGACCATGCTGCTGAAATAAGTCATCATAACAAGCACGTATGACATTCATGCCCAACACCCCAGGAACCCCAGTTGCAAATGCGGACCCAGAGTCTTTTACAATGAGAATACCCCTCTTTGGTATAGAGGTCCCCAAGACTTCAACATCAAGCTCAACATAGCCCGAGTATGGGATGTCTAACCCATTAGCAGCACGAAGCTGTAACCATGAACATTCTCTTGGTACATCATTAAAATGAGTATAAAAGAAAGATTCAGAGACAGTGGAAACCATTGACCCCATATCCAATAAACAGTCCACGTTCACCCCTCCCATAGTTACAGTCACATGTGGACAAGGGCCCACCAGTTGAGAAAGTTCTGGGCGGGACACCTCAGACACCGTACCATAGCCACTATTAGCCCCCTCTGAGTCGTGGCTCATTACAACAGAGGGAACTAGTTTCCCGTCACAGGCTGTGGGGCACCCTCTCCACCAGACTGGGGAGCACTTTGTGAAATTACTCTTACATTGTCACAGTTACGAGCATAATGCCCAGGTCGTTGGCATCTCCTACAGATCACTGGGCCAGCCTGGGTGGATGGAGTAGATTGAGGTCGCCGGGGGTTTTGCAAAAGGGCTACACTCTCGGTGAGTCGGTCTAACTGTTCCTGTTGTTTCTTCAACATAGCTTTTACTTCAGCCAACTCTGAGGCCTGATTAGGCAGAACCCCACTCCCTGTAGGGATGCTTGTAATTTGAGTGGCACAAACTGATGGAACAGAAAAACTCCTCTGCCTGCCCTCTACTGGCATACCCTCTCGCTCCCACCGCATCGCTTCTGCCCTCACATGCAATAACGTGGCGTCTGGCTTGTCTCGAACTACCTGCTTCAGTGCTCTATGGAGGTCAGGATCATTTACATGCTCAACAAACTGATCTCTTAATAAAATGGCTGAATTAGGTACTACATCTGGGGTCGCCTTCAACACTCGTTCCATTAGGGCAAACAAAGCATGAGAAAACTCTTGAAGTGATTCACCTTCTGATTGTCCCCTAGAGAAGAAATCCTTCTGAAGGGCCACATAAGACTCATTACAGCCATAAAGCTCTTGTAAGATGGCCAGCACTTTTGTTGGGTTCTCTCTATCGGCCTTAGGTCAGTACTTTATTTCAGGCTTTGCCTCCCCTTCTAGGTGATCAAAAATAAAATACGCCTGATCAATAGGGCTCAGTTTCCGAACCCTTAAACTAGCTTGGACTTCCTCAATCCACTCCAAAATACCTACACCCCCCCTTACCCCGAAAAGTAGGACATTTTCTTTCTCTGGGCATATACAAAAATCTTTCAGGCACAATGTCACTCACAGACACCGGGCCACCAGAGGGGGAAGCAGTGGAGGTGGAGCCAGATGCAGACTGGGCCATTTCAGCTGCTGGAACTGCTGCGGTTGTCTGATCCCGTTTCAAACGTTCATTTTCTGACCGTAACTCAGTCACTAGGTCTCGCAGTTCCTGTAACTCAGCCTCCATACCTACAGAATGGGCTTAAGCAACTAATTCGCTGTAGCAGGGCGTTCCGGGGAATACTCCAACGCTGAGGATCCAATTAAGCACCACTGCTGCCTTGCCAAAGAAAAACAAAATGACTTTCCACACTTTACACAAACAAATGAATACAAAAAAAAATAAAAGCAAACCAACTGTGAGTATACTAACTTGAGAATTAAGTCTCTGCTTTACAAAATCCTGCTGACTACGCCAAAATGTGACCGGGCACAACCACAACCACGGCACACAATGGAACCCGACTATGCCACCCCGAAGGGACAAAAAGGTTTTGCCAAAAGACGGCACCTCTAACACATCAGCATGTACTGGCACACAAGTTTACAATCAATAAAGACAGCAGAGACCCAGTGCTCAAGTTCAAGCAATAATTTATTTTTAAATAAAGTGGATATAACTGAATGCGGATGAAGCTGGAAGCTAAAGCAGAATGATCAATGCAAAAATATATATTTATTTTACATAAAATTGAGCCTCATATTTAAATAGACTTATAAATATACACACATTTACATAGCCAGCTAAGCCTACCAGCAGGGGGAGTAGCCAGGTACGAGCCACTGAGAGCGCAGAGAACCAAAGGAGACACCCAAGACCTGTGATGGAAATAGTCACACGCGCACACGCACAGCAAGTCTACCCACACGCACTGCAACGAAGGTGCACTGCAAACATACAGAAAAAGGGTGAACACTACAAAAAGCCCACTAAACATGCAGTGAACTAAAAACGTTAAGCTGACGGGAGAAACCAAGAAGATCCCGCACTCCAATGGACCTGGCAATACCTGCGGCAGAACTAAGCACAAGCAGCAAGGGCTATGCAATGCAATGTGATCAAAATAAAAAGAAAAAAATAATAGAACCCCACAGTTGGTTTGACAATTAAATAAAAAACACCGTTACACCTAAACCATAACGGGCGCAAAGCCCCAGCTAAACAATCTGTATTCAGTCTCCCCACGCTCACACTCACGGGGAAACAGAATAAGATAGAGGTGCGGCAGACAAACTCGCGAAACAAATGGGGAAAGTCATAAAGCAAATAAAAAAAACAAACAATATAAAACAAAACTAAACAAAGCAAAGCAAAGCAAAGCAGCAGTAGTGCAAAGCAACTCGAGTCTTCCCTTGCCTCGGTACTAATGATGCCAAGTCCCTCACTCGGTCATCACTGTGCTGAGCCTTCCTGCTGCACAAGGAATCAGCTGGCTTGACATGAGAGAGGCCCGCAGTGCATTCACGCGGGACTCACAAGCCACAGAAACCTGCTCGCAACGAAAGTCTAGGGCCAAGATAGTCCAAAAAGTCAGGCTGTCCACCGAACAGGAAAAAGGCTGCTCCTATAAAGCCCCTGCAATTAATTAACTGAATGCAGGTGCGCTACAATGCGGGCCTGCACTTCAGACTTCGGAGGCGGGGTACCCGGCTACACAAGGGTAGAGCAAACCATCTTTCTTGCCAACAAAGAAGAATTCTGCCCCTACTGGAGATGAAGAGGAGTGAATGATGCCAGTCACAAGGGAATTACTGATGTACTCCTCCATAGCCTCCCTTTCTGTTTGGGCCAGGTTATAGACAATTGGAGGGAAGTGGCACTCCCAGGAGGAGGTTGATGGAGCAATCAGAAAGTGGTGAGAAGGTAGGGATAGAGCCTGAATGGGTGAGGAATGGCCGAGGAATGGGTGGATCTGAGGCAGTGTAGGTGACAGTGTGGACTCCAGCTGAGTACTTTACCAGGAGGCCATTCTACATGGGGGTTGTGGAGAACAAGCTAGGCATAACCAAGGACTAGAGGAGTTTAGGGAGAGGAAATGCAATTAAACCAGATGGACTCACTGGTTGTCATAGGGAGGAGGAGGTGCAGAGAGGAGGAAGTGCACTGGATCAGTGTGGTGATGTACTCGGGCCAGCAGGCAAACATCACAGGCACTAGCCTGCAAGGGAGTAGAGCGGGGCTCCAGGGAAATGCTGGCTTATTGGCCTAGCCACTCATTGAAAAAAATTCCCTCAGCTCCAGAGTCTATTAGGACAAGGAAAGGCTAGATTAGTGTTTGGTTAAGGTTGAGAGTGGCTGGAAGTAGCAGGTGAGATTTGGGGACAGCGGGATCAGGGCTGGGGCTCATTGGGGTCTCCACAGCTACTGGTGAGCATCCCCTGTTGGCCAGAGGGAACAGGCAGATCAGTGATGACCAGTCCTGCCCTAAGCCTCTTGCCATGCTCAGTGGATGAGAGGTGAGTCCGACCCAGTTGCATGGACTCTTCATTAGGAGTGCTTGGTGAGGTGGAGCCAGGAATGCCTCAAAGTGCAGAAAGAAATAGAGAAGATGAAGGGACAGTGGGGGCTGGGAGCAGTTGGTGGTGCAAAGTTTCCCTATGCCAATTCTGGAGGTGGTTGTCCAGTCAGTTGGCCAGGGAAATTAGGGAATCTCAATCTGGGTGACTAGTGCGGCCAGGTTGTGGAGGCTTTTGGTGATCTGCTGAAGGCACTGTTCATCACTGGTCATTGGTCCTTGGCTGGAGAGAGCCTGGTGAATGGAACTCATGTCTGATGGGTCCATGTCTGGCCAGTTCATTCTGTCAGGACTCAGAAGCAGCAGCAGCAACAACAACAACAATAATAATTAAAGCCGCAAGCGGCCTCGACGGGCCCTCGCGCCAGCGGCCAAGGGGGGCGGGGGCATGCGTCCCCGCGAAAAACCTTCCACAGCTTCTTTGGCAAGAGACATTACTCCCACAATGGCGACAAAGCACAGAATTGGACACATGGAAACAATAGGGTCTCGCACTGTACGGTGCTCGGGGGGCGCTATAGAGGCCCTGAGGCCCGCCTGGATCTGGGCTTCTGGTTCTCAGTAGCGGTGGCAGTCTAAGAAAAAGGAGCCAAATTTCGAGCATTGTCGACCATGGCAAGCGCCCCAATAAGGGTCTTGTAAAGAGTTTGCTTGCCAAGGTTCACAAATCAGAAGCTGCAATATCATTTCTGCCATAACCAGCACCCCCAGGGGCGAAAGTGCACAAAATTTGGCGTATATGTCAGGTGAGCTATGAAGAGTTTGCGTATGAAGTGTGATGAAAATTGAGTAAATAGAAGATGAGATATAGATTTTTGAAGAATAAATTTTTTGGTTTTTCCCATGTCAGTAGGTGGCACTATGCTGTACATGAGCGATTATGAGTTGGAAAAATAAGTGTCTACAACAGCAACGTACTATCACAAGGTAGTGGTGTGAAGGAAAAGCATTATGGAATTATTAACCAAAAACCCATTTTGGAGAAATTGAGTCGGCCAAAAACAGCGCCCCCCATGGACGAAAATTCCCAAAATGTGGTATACATGACATGGGAGGTAGTAAGAGGGTGGCCGTGAAGTTTGACCAAATTTGAGGAAAGATTGGATTTTTTGCCCAAAAATAGCGCCCCCAGTGGCGAAATATCACAGAAATTGGGTAACATGTCAGAAGCCCAATGAGTGATTAGCATGTGAAGTATGAGCAGTTTTGAGCAATTAGAAGATTTGTTATGAATTTTTTAGCATGTAAAATTTTGAAGTGAAAATTGATTGACGTATAACTTCTGAACGGTTTATCCTACGTGAAACGTATTTAGTAACTTTTGTCAGCCATGTCTGTAGATGATGTCTATCAATTTTGGTGACATTCCTATGAACGGTCTAGGAGGAGTTGCGCCGTCTTCGTGGCCATGCATTTCGCACAAAAGTGAAATTACCTCACTTCCTGTTGGGCGTGGCTAATGCATTGGCATTACATTTTTGTCCGGCTTACTGAGATACATATGCGTACCAAATGGCATGCCAGTACTACAAACTATATGGCAACCAGGCACCTTAATGCGGGAGGCCAAAATCACAACGACTTAGGGGGCGCTATAGAGGCCCTGAGCCCCGGCCAAGTTTGGGCTTTTGATTCTGAGTAGCGGTGGGAATTCTCGGAACTGCTGCCAAATTTCGTGCGTTTTCGCCCATGGCAAGCGCCCCGAAAATGGCCCAACAGCGGAGAAAAATAAAGAAGAAGAAGAAGAAGTCGGAAGAATAATTAAAGCCGCAAGCGGCCTCGACGGGCCCTCGCGCCAGCGGCCAAGGGGGGCGGGGGCATGCGTCCCCGCGAAATACCTTCCACAGCTTCTTTGGCAAGAGACATTACTCCCACAATGGTGACAAAGCACAGAATTGGACACAGAGTACACGGTGCACTGAGATGTTGTCATGGACAGAACATTTTATGCCATGGCTTCCCAACCAAATTAATGTATTTACCTCATCAGTCACCAAGCTATAGCTACATAGGATTGTCTTCTGTTAGACATCTATTAGTCTGTATGTAACGCTACAACACTTGCTCCCGACTGCCTACCCATTCCCCACAAGTCATGTGTGTTAAAGGCAACCAAAACAACATACTCCTGGTGCCTCATGATTGTAAACACCTCTCCTGCAACTGCTACAGTGCAATGAGCGCCCCCAGTGGTCCACAAGTCATGTGTGTTTAAGGCAACCAAAACAACATACTCCTGGTGCCTCATGATTGTAAACACCTCTCCTGCAACTGCTACAGCGCAATGAGCGCCCCCAGTGGTGAAAGTGCACCAAATTTGGTATACATGTCAAGGGACCTATGAAGAGTTGTTTTGTAAAGTTTGATCAAGTTTGACCAATCAGAAGCCGAGATATAAATTGTTGCCTGAAAACAGCGCCCCCAGTGGCAAAAGTTCACAAAATTTGGCACATATGTCAGGTGACCTGTTAAGAGTGTGCGTATCAAGTTTGATCAAGATTGAGAAAATAGAAGATGAGATATTGATTTTTGAAGAATAAATTTTTTGGTTTCTCCCATGTCAGTAGGTGGTGCTATGCTACAACACTTGCTCCCGACTGCCTACCCATTCCCCACAAGTCATGTGTGTTTAAGGCAACCAAAACAACATACTCCTGGTGCCTCATGATTGTAAACACCTCTCCTGCAACTGCTACAGTGCAATGAGCGCCCCCAGTGGTCCACAAGTCATGTGTGTTTAAGGCAACCAAAACAACATACTCCTGGTGCCTCATGATTGTAAACACCTCTCCTGCAACTGCTACAGCGCAATGAGCGCCCCCAGTGGTGAAAGTTCACCAAATTTGGTATACATGTCAAGGGACCTATGAAGAGTTGTTTTGTAAAGTTTGATCAAGTTTGACCAATCAGAAGCCGAGATATAAATTGTTGCCTGAAAACAGCGCCCCCAGTGGCAAAAGTTCACAAAATTTGGCACATATGTCAGGTGACCTGTTAGGAGTGTGCGTATCAAGTTTGATCAAGATTGAGAAAATAGAAGATGAGATATTGATTTTTGAAGAATAAATTTTTGGTTTCTCCCATGTCAGTAGGTGGCGCTATGCTGCACATGAGCGATTATGAGTTGGAAAAATAAGTGTCTACAACAGGAACGTACTATCAGAAGGTAGTGGTGTGAAGGAGAAGCATTATGGAATTATTTACCAAAAACCTGTTTTGGAGCAATTGCGTTGGCCAAAAACAGCACCCCCCATGGACGAAAATTCCCAAAATGAGGTGTACATGACATGGGAGGTAGTAAGAGGGTGGCCGTGAAGTTTGACCAAATTTGAGGAAAGATTGGATTTTTTGCCCAAAAATAGCGCCCCCAGTGGCGAAATATCACAGAAATTGGGTAACATGTCAGATGCCCAATGAGTGATTTGCGTGTGAAGTATGAGCAGTTTTGAGCAATTTGAAGATATGTTATGAATTTTTAAGCATGTAAAATTTTGCATTGAAAATTGATTGACGTATAACTTCTGAACGGTTTATTCTATGTGAAACGTATTTAGGAACTTTTGTCAGCCATGTCTGTAGATGATGTGTATCAATTTTGGTGACATTCCTATGAACGGTCTAGGAGGAGTTGCGCCGTTTTCGTGGCCATGCATTTCGCACAAAAGTGAAATTACCTTACTTCCTGTTGGGCGTGGCTAATGCATTGGCATTACATTTTTGTCCGGCTTAGTGAGATACATATGCGTACCAAATGGCATGCCACTACTACAAACTACATGACAACCAGGCACCTTAATGCGGGAGGCCAAAATCACAATGAGTTAGGGGGCGCTATAGAGGCCCTGAGGCCCGCCTGGATCTGGGCTTCTGGTTCTCAGTAGCGGTGGGAGTCTAAGAAAAAGGAGCCAAATTTCGTGCGATGTCGACCATGGCAAGCGCCCCAAAAAGGGTCTTGTAAAGAGTTTGCTTGCCAAGTTTGACAAATCAGAAGCTGCAATATCATTTCTGCCATAACCAGCACCCCCAGGGGCGAAAGTGCACAAAATTTGGCGTACATGTCAGGTGAGCTATGCAGAGTTTGCGTATGAAGTTTGATGACAATTGAGTAAACAGAAGATGAGATATAGATTTTTGAAGAATAAATTTTTTGGTTTTTCCCATGTCAGTAGGTGGCGCTATGCTGTACATGAGTGATTATGAGATGGAAAAATAAGTGTCCACAACAGCAACGCACTATCACAAGGTAGTGGTGTAAAGGAAAAGCATTATGGAATAATTTACCAAAAACACGTTTTGGAGAAATTGCGTCGGCCAAAAACAGCGCCCCCCATGGACGAAAATTCCCAAAATGTGGTATACATGACATGGGAGGTAGTAAGAGGGTGGCCGTGAAGTTTGACCAAATTTGAGGAAAGATTGGATTTTTTGCCCAAAAATAGCGCCCCCAGTGGCGAAATATCACAGAAATTGGGTAACATGTCAGAAGCCCAATGAGTGATTAGCGTGTGAAGTATGAGCAGTGTTGAGCAATTAGAAGATTTGTTATGAATTTTTTAGCATGTAAAATTTTGAAGTGAAAATTGATTGACGTATAACTTCTGAACGGTTAATGCAACGTGAAACGTATTTAGTAACTTTTGTCAGCCATGTCTGTAGATGATGTGTATCAATTTTGGTGACATTCCTATGAACGGTCTAGGAGGAGTTGCGCCGTCTTCGTGGCCATGCATTTCACACAAAAGTGAAATTACCTCACTTCCTGTGGGGCGTGGCTAATGCATTGGCATTACATTTTTGTCCGGCTTAGTGAGATACATATGCGTACCAAATGGCATGCCACTACTACAAACTATATGGCAACCAGGCACCTTAATGCGGGAGGCCAAAATCACAACGACTTAGGGGGCGCTATAGAGGCCCTGAGCCCCGGCCAAGTGTGGGCTTTTGGTTCTGAGTAGCGGTGGCAATTCTCGGAAGTGGCGCCAAATTTCGCGCGTTTTCGCCCATGGCAAGCGCCCCGAAAATGGCCCAATAGCGGAGAAAAATAAAGAAGAATAATAATAATAGTGAACTCTTACAAGAACAATAGGGCCTTCGCCCTATAGGGCTCGGGCCCTAATTAAAGCCGCAAGCGGCCTCGACGGGCCCTCGCGCCAGCGGCCAAGGGGGGCGGGGGCAAGCGTCCCGGCGAAATACCTTCCACAGCTTCTTCGGCAAGAGACATTACTCCCACAATGGCGACAAAGCACAGAACTGGACACATGGCAACAATAGGGTCTCGCACTGTACGGTGCTCGGGGGGCGCTATAGAGGCCCTGAGGCCCGCCTGGATCTGGGCTTCTGGTTCTCAGTAGCGGTGGCAGTCTAAGAAAAAGGAGCCAAATTTCGTGCGTTGTCGACCATGGCAAGCGCCCCAATAAGGGTCTTGTAAAGAGTTTGCTTGCCAAGTTTGACAAATCAGAAGCTGCAATATCATTTTTGCCATAACCAGCACCCCCAGGGGCGAAAGGGCACAAAATTTGGCGTATATGTCAGGTGAGCTATGAAGAGTTTGCGTATGAAGTTTGATGACAATTGAGTAAATAGAAGATGAGATATAGATTTTTGAAGAATAAATTTTATGGTTTTTCCCATGTCAGTAGGTGGCGCTATGCTGTACATGAGCGATTATGAGTTGGAAAAATACGTGTCTACAACAGCAACGTACTATCACAAGGTAGTGGTGTGAAGGAAAAGCATTATGGAATTATTTACCAAAAACCCGTTTTGGAGAAATTGCGTCGGCCAAAAACAGCGCCCCCCATGGACGAAAATTCCCAAAATGTGGTATACATGACAGGGGAGGTAGTAAGAGGGTGGCCGTGGAGTTTGACCAAATTTGAGGAAAGATTGGATTTTTTGCCCAAAAATAGCGCCCCCAGTGGCAAAAGTGCACAAAATTTGGCGTATATGTCAGGTGAGCTATGAAGAGTTAGCGTATGAAGTTTGATGACAATTGAGTAAATAGAAGATGAGATATAGATTTTTGAAGAATAAATTTTTTGGTTTTTCCCATGTCAGTAGGTGGCGCTATGCTGTACATGAGCGATTATGAGTTGGAAAAATAAGTGTCTACAACAGCAACGTACTTTCACAAGGTAGTGGTGTGAAGGAAAAGCATTATGGAATAATTTACCAAAAACCCGTTTTGGAGCAATTGCGTCGGCCAAAAACAGCGCCCCCCATGGACGAAAATTCCCAAAATGTGGTATACATGACATGGGAGGTAGGAAGAGGGTGGCCGTGAAGTTTGACCAAATTTGAGGAAAGATTGGATTTTTTGCCCAAAAATAGCGCCCCCAGTGGCGAAATATCACAGAAATTGGGTAACATGTCAGAAGCCCAATGACTGATTGGCGTGTGAAGTATGAGCAGTTTTGAGCAATCAGAAGATTTGTTATGAATTTTTAAGCATGTAAAATTTTGCATCGAAAATTGACTGACGTATAACTTCTGAACGGTTTATCCTACGTGAAACGTATTTAGTAACTTTTGTCAGCCATGTCTGTAGATGATGTGTATCAATTTTGGTGACATTCCTATGAACGGTCTAGGAGGAGTTGCGCCGTCTTCGTCGCAATGCATTTCGCACAAAAGTGAAATTACCTCACTTCTTGTTGGGCGTGGCTAATGCATTGGCATTACATTTTTGTCCGGCTTAGTGAGATACATATGCATACCAAATGGCATGCCACTACTACAAACTACACGGCACCCAGGCACCTTAATGCGGGAGGCCAAAATCACAACGACTTAGGGGGCTCTAGAGAGGCCCTGAGCCCCGGCCAAGTTTGGGCTTTTGGTTCTGAGTAGCGGTGGCAATTCTCGGAACTGGCGCCAAATTTGGTGCGTTTTCGCCCATGGCAAGCGCCCCGAAAATGGCCCAACAGCGGAGAAACATAAAGAAGAAGAAGAAGAAGAAGAAGAAGAAGACGGAAGAATAATTAAAGCCGCAAGCGGCCTCGACGGGCCCTCGCGCCAGCGGCCAAGGGGGGCGGGGGCATGCGTCCCTGCGATAAACCTTCCACAGCTTCTGCGGCAAGAGACATGACTCCCACAATGGCGACAAAGCACAGAATTGGACACATGGCAACAATAGGGTCTCGCACTTCGTGCGTTCTCGACCATGGCAAGCGCCTCAATAAGGGTCTTGAAAAGAGTTTGCTTGCCAAGTTTGACAAATCAGAAGCTGCAATATCATTTTTGCCATAATCAGCACCCCCAGGGGCGAAAGTGCACAAAATTTGGCGTATATGTCAGGTGAGCTATGAAGAGTTAGCGTATGAAGTTTGATGACAATTGAGTAAATAGAAGATGAGATATAGATTTTTGAAGAATAAATTTTTTGGTTTTTCCCATGTCAGTAGGTGGCGCTATGCTGTACATGAGCGATTATGAGTTGGAAAAATAAGTGTCTACAACAGCAACGTATAATCACAAGGCAGTGGTGTGAAGGAAAAGCATTATGGAATTATTTACCAAAAACCCGTTTTGGAGCAATTGCGTGGGCCAAAAACAGCGCCGCCCATGGACGAAAATTCCCAAAATGTGGTATACATGACATGGGAGGTAGTAAGAGGGAGGCCGTGAAGTTTGACCAAATTTGAGGAAAGATTGGATTTCTTGCCCAAAAATAGCGCCCCCAGTTTCGAAACATCACAGAAATTGGGTCACATGTCAGAAGCCCAATGAGTGATTTGCGTGTGAAGTATGAGCAGTGTTGAGCAATTAGAAGATTTGTTATGAATTTTTAAGCATGTAAAATTCTGCATTGAAAAATGATTGACGTATAACTTCTGAAAGGTTTACGCTACGTGAAACGTATTTAGCAACTTTGGTCAGCCATGTCTGTAGATGATGTGTATCAATTTTGGTGACGTTCCTATGAACGGTCTAGGAGGAGTTGCTCCGTCTTCGTGGCCATGCATTTCGCACAAAAGTGAAATTACCTCACTTCCTGTAGGGCGTGGCTAATGCATTGGCATTACAGTTTTGTCCGGCTTGGTGAGATACATATGCGTACCAAAGGGCATGCCACTACTACAAACTACATGGCAACCAGGCACCTTAATGCGAGAGGCAAAAATCACAACACGTTAGGGGGCGCTATAGAGGCCCTGAGGCCCGCCTGGATCTGGGCTTCTGGTTCTCAGTAGCGGTGGCAGTCTAAGAAAAATGAGCCAAATTTCGAGCGTTGTCGACCATGGCAAGCGCCCCAATAAGGGTCTTGTAAAGAGTTTGCTTGCCAAGGTTGACAAATCAGAAGCTGCAATATCATTTCTGCCATAACCAGCACCCCCAGGGGCGAAAGTGCACAAAATTTGGCGTATATGTCAGGTGAGCTATGAAGAGTTTGCGTATGAAGTTTGATGACAATTGAGTAAATAGAAGATGAGATATAGATTTTTGAAGAATAAATTTTTTGGTTTTTCCCATGTCAGTAGGTGGCGCTATGCTGTACATGAGCGATTATGAGTTGGAAAAATAAGTGTCTACAACAGCAACGTACTACCACAAGGTAGTGGTGTGAAGGAAAAGCATTATGGAATTATTAACCAAAAACCCATTTTGGAGAAATTGCGTCGGCCAAAAACAGCGCCCCCCATGGACGAAAATTCCCAAAATGTGGTATACATGACATGGGAGGTAGTAAGAGGGTGGCCGTGAAGTTTGACCAAATTTGAGGAAAGATTGGATTTTTTGCCCAAAAATAGCACCCCCAGTGGCGAGATATCACAGAAATTGGGTAACATGTCAGAAGCCCAATGATTGATTAGCGTGTGAAGTATGAGCAGTTTTGAGCAATTAGAAGATTTGTTATGAATTCTTTAGCATGTAAAATTTTGAAGTGAAAATTGATTGACGTATAACTTCTGAACGGTTTATCCTACGTGAAACGTATTTAGTAACTTTTGTCAGCCATGTCTGTAGATGATGTGTATCAATTTTGGTGACATTCCTATGAACGGTCTAGGAGGAGTTGCGCCGTCTTCGTGGCCATGCATTTCGCACAAAAGTGAAATTACCTCACTTCCTGTTGGGCGTGGCTAATGCATTGGCATTACATATTTGTCCGGCTTAGTGAGATACATAAGCGGACCAAATGGCATGCCAGTACTACAAACTATATGGCAACCAGGCACCTTAATGCGGGAGGCCAAAATCACAACGACTTAGGGGGCGCTATAGAGGCCCTGAGCCCCGGCCAAGTTTGGGCTTTTGGTTCTGAGTAGCGGTGGCAATTCTCGGAAGTGGCGCCAAATTTCGTGCGTTTTCGCCCATGGCAAGCGCCCCGAAAATGGCCCAACAGCGGAGAAAAATAAAGAAGAAGAAGAAGAAGACGGAAGAATAATAATAGTGAACTCTTACAAGAACAATAGGGCCTTCGCCCATAGGGCTCGGGCCCTAATAATAGTGAACTCTTACAAGAACAATAGGGCCTTTGCCCTATAGGGCTCGGGCCCTAATTAAAGCCGCAAGCAGCCTCGACGGGCCCTCGCGCCAGCGGCCAAGGGGGGCGGGGGCATGCGTCCCGGCGAAAGACCTTCCACAGCTTCTTCGGCAAGAGACATTACTCCCACAATGGCGACAAAGCACAGAATTGGACACATAGTACACGGTGCGCTGAGATGTTGTCATGGACAGAACATTTTAAGCCATGGCTTCCCAACCAAATAAATGTATATACCTCATCGGTCACCAAGCTATAGCTACATAGGATTGTCTTCTGTTAGACATCTATTAGTCTGTATGTAACGCTACAACACTTGCTCCCGACTGCCCACCCATTCCCCACAAGTCATGTGTGTTTAAGGCAACCAAAACAACATACTCCTGGTGCCTCATGATTGTAAACACCTCTCCTGCAACTGCTACAGCGCAATGAGCGCCCCCAGTGGTGAAAGTTCACCAAATCTGGTATACATGTCAAGGGACCTATGAAGAGTTGTTTTGTAAAGTTTGATCAAGTTTGACCAATCAGAAGCCGAGATATAAATTGTTGCCTGAAAACAGCGCCCCCAGTGGCAAAAGTTCACAAAATTTGGCACATATGTCAGGTGACCTGATCAGAGTGTCCGTCTCAAGTTTGATCAAGATTGAGAAAATAGAAGATGAGATATTGATTTTTGAAGAATAAATTTTTTGGTTTTTCCCATGTCAGTAGGTGGCGCTATGCTGTACATGAGCGATTATGAGTTGGAAAAATAAGTGTCTACAACAGCAACGTACTATCACAAGGTAGTGGTGTGAAGGAGAAGCATTATGGAATTATTTACCAAAAACCCGTTTTGGAGCAATTGCGGTGGCCAAAAACAGGGCCCCCCATGGACGAAAATTCCCAAAATGTGGTGTACATGACATGGGAGGTAGTAAGAGGGTGGCCGTGATGTCTGACCAAATTTGAGGAAAGATTGGATTTTTTGCCCAAAAATAGCGCCCCCAGTGGCGAACTATCACAGAAATTCTATACCATGTCAGATGCCCAATGAGTGATTTGCGTGTGAAGTATGAGCAGTTTTGAGCAATTTGAAGATTTGTTATGAATTTTTAAGCATGTAAAATTTTGCATTGAAAATTGATTGACGTATAACTTCTGAACGGTTTATGCTACGTGAAACGTGTTTAGGAAATTTTGTCAGCCATGTCTGTAGATGATGTGTAACAATTTCGGTGACATTCCTATGAACGGTCTAGGAGGAGTTGCGCCGTCTTCGTGGCCATGCATTTCGCACAAAAGTGAAATTACCTCACTTCCTGTTGGGCGTGGCTAATGCATTGGCATTACATTTTTGTCCGGCTTAGTGAGATACATATGCGTACCAAATGGCATGCCACTACTACAAACTACATGGCACCCAGGCACCTTAATGCGGGAGGCCAAAATCACAACGACTTAGGGGGCGCTATAGAGGCCCGGAGCCCCTGCCAAGTTTGGGCTTCTGGTTCTGAGTAGCGGTGGCAATTCTCGGAACTGGTGCCAAATTTCGTGCGTTTTCGCCCATGGCAAGCGCCCCGAAAATGGCCCAACAGCGGAGAAAAATAAAGAAGAAGAAGAAGACGGAAGAAGAAGAAGAAGAAGAAGAAGAAGAAGACGGAAGAAGAATAATAATAGTGAACTCTTACAAGAACAATAGGGCCTTCGCCCATAGGGCTCGGGCCCTAATAATAGTGAACTCTTACAAGAACAATGGCAAGTGCCCCGAAAATGGCCCAACAGCGGAGAAAAATAAAGAAGAAGAAGAAGACGGAAGAAGAAGAAGAATAATAGTGAACTCTTACAAGAACAATAGGGCCTTCGCCCATAGGGCTCGGGCCCTAATAATAGTCAACTCTTACAAGAACAATAGGGCCTTCGCCCATTCGGGCTCGGGCCCTAACTATATGCCAAGCAGGCACCTAGTAAGAGGGTGGCCGTGAAGTTTGACCAAATTTGAGGAAAGATTGGATTTTTTGCCCAAAAATAGCACCCCCAGTGGCGAGATATCACAGAAATTGGGTAACATGTCAGAAGCCCAATGAGTGATTTGCGTGTGAAGCATGAGCAGTTTTGAGCAATTAGAAGATTTGTTATGAGTTTTTAAGCAGGTAAAATTTTGCATTGAAAATTGATTGACGTATAACTTCTGAACGGTGTATGCTACGTGAAACGTATTTAGTAACTTTTGTCAGCCATGTCTGTAGATGATGTGTATCAATTGTGGTGACATTCCTATGAACGGTCTAGGAGGAGTTGCGCCGTCTTCGTGGCCATGCATTTCGCACAAAAGTGAAATTACCTCACTTCCTGTTGGGCGTGGCTAATGCATTGGCATTACATTTTTGTCTGGCTGAGTGAGATACATATGCGTACCAAATGGCATGCCACTACTACAAACTACATGGCAACCAGGCACCGTAATGCGGGAGGCCAAAATCACAACGAGTTAGGGGGCGCTATAGAGGCCCTGAGGCCCGCCTGGATCTGGGCTTCTGGTTCTCAGTAGCGGTGGCAGTCTAAGAAAAAGGAGCCAAATTTCGTGCGTTGTCGACCATGGCAAGCGCCCCAATAAGGGTCTTGTAAACAGTTTGCTTGCCAAGTTTGACAAATCAGAAGCTGCAATATCATTTCTGCCATAACCAGCACCCCCAGGGGCGAAAGTGCACAAAATTTGGCATACATGTCAGGTGAGCTATGAAGAGTTTGCGTATGAAGTTTGATGACAATTGAGGAAATAGAAGATGAGATATAGATTTTTGAAGAATAAATTTTTTGGTTTTTCCCATGTCAGTAGGTGGCGCTATGCTGTACATGAGCGATAATGAGTTGGAAAAATAAGCATCTACAACAGCAACGTACTATCACAAGGTAGTGGTGTGAAGGAAAAGCATTATGGAATTATTTACCAAAAACCCGTTTTGGAGCAATTGTGTCGGCCAAAAACAGCGCCCCCCATGGACGAAAATTCCCAAAATGTGGTATACATGACATGGGAGGTAGTAAGAGGGTGGCCGTGAAGTTTGACCAAAATTGAGGAAAGATTGGATTTTTTGCCCAAAAATAGCGCCCCCAGTGGCGAAATATCACAGAAATTGGGTAACATGTCAGAATCCCAATGAGTGATTTGCGTGTGAAGTATGAGCAGTTTTGAGCAATCAGAAGATTTGTTATGAATTTTTAAGCATGTAAAATTTTGCATCGAAAATTGATTGACGTATAACTTCTGAACGGTTTATCCTACGTGAAACGTATTTAGTAACTTTTGTCAGCCATGTCTGTAGATGATGTGAATCACTTTTGGTGACATTCCTATGAACGGTCTAGGAGGAGTTGCGCCGTCTTCGTGGCCATGCATTTCGCACAAAAGTGAAATTACCTCACTTCCTGTTGGGCGTGGCTAATGCATTGGCATTACATTTTTGTCCGGCTTAGTGAGATACATATGCGTACCAAATGGCATGCCACTACTACAAACTACATGGCACCCAGGCACCTTAATGCGGGAGGCCAAAATCACAACGACTTAGGGGGCGCTATAGAGGCCCGGAGCCCCGGCCAAGTTTGGGCTTCTGGTTCTGAGTAGCGGTGGCAATTCTCGGAACTGGTGCCAAATTTCGTGCGTTTTCGCCCATGGCAAGCGCCCCAAAAATGGCCCAACAGCGGAGAAAAATAAAGAAGAAGAAGAAGAAGACGGAAGAAGAAGAAGAAGAAGACGGAAGAATAATAATAGTGAACTCTTACAAGAACAATAGGGCCTTCGCCCTATAGGGCTCGGGCCCTAATAATAGTGAACTCTTACAAGAACAATAGGGCCTTCGCCCATAGGGCTCGGGCCCTAATAATAATGGATGACTTCGCATTTGTACAGCTGCTGCTTCTCGTCTCTTAAAAATAGCGATCTTTCGCAGTCTTGTTATTGTTGTTGGTCTTAACAACTCTGCCCCCTCCGCTGACGTAAGCGGTTCTTTCCTCTGACCCAGCAGAGAGTTGGTGCTAGCCTGGAACCGGTTTTTCTGGCCCCAGAGCCAGTTCTTTGTCAGTGTAAACAGAAAACCCGGTTCCAAACTAACCACTGGCCCCGAACCAGCCCTGGAACTGCTTTGGTGGAAAAGGGGCAATAGAGAATATGACTGTTCTATCAAGTTACTAGATGGTGCGGTCTCACCTAAATCTAGGGTATACCCACTTACTCAGGCAGAGGAGAAAGCTATGGAGGAGTATATTCAGGAGGCCTTACAACAGGGTTTCATCCATCCTTCTACTTCCCCCACTGCTGCAGGGTTCTTTTTTGTCAACAAGAAAGACGGGGGACTTAGGCCCTGCATTGACTATCATGGGTTAAACCAAGTCATGAAACCGTATTCCTACCCCTTGCCCTTAGTTCCCGCAGCGCTAGAACAACTTCATGGAGCCCAAATCTTTACAAAACTTGATTTAAGAAGCACCTACAACCTAGTCCAAATAAGGGAGGGCAACGAATGGAAAACAGTATTTCTCACCACTGGGGGCACTATGAGTATTTGGTAATGCCCTTTGGGTTATGCAATGCCCTGTCTGTCTTTCAGGCGTTCATAAATGACATACTCTGGGACATGCTTGGCAAATATGTCATTGCATACATTGACGATATTTTGATCTACTCCCCGAATCTTGAAAACCATATTCGTCATGTCTATTCCATCCTCATGCATCTGCTTGAGAATCAGTTGTTCGTCAAAGGAGAGAGGTGTGAGTTTCACCTCCCCTCTACCTCCTTCTTAGGTTATGTCATCAGTCCAGAAGGTGTCATTATGGATGATGAGAAAGTGAGAGCCGTAACTAACTGGCCCATCCCCACGTCCATAAAAGAGCTCCAACGCTTCCTTGGGTTTGCTAATTTCTACCATCGATTCAGTCGTAACTTCAGTAGTTTTGCAGCTCCCCTTACCATCTTATTGAAGGGCAGTACCAAGCAACTCTTGTGGAACCCCCAGGTGCAGGAGGAGTTCGAAGCCCTCAAAGTCGCCTTCACCACTGCCCCTATCCTGAAGCATCCTGATCCCACTTGGTCTTTCATGGTTGAGGTAGATGCCTCTGAGGTGGGCACTGGGGCGGTGCTGTCCTAGCATGTAGATGACCCCTGTAAACTACATCCTATCGCATTCTACTCTCATAAACTGACCCCTGCCGAACATGATTATGATATCAGGGATCAAGAACTGCTGGCTATGAAACTAGCCTTTGAAGAATGGCACCATTGGCTAGAGGGAGCTATGCATCCCTTCCTCATGTTAACCAATCACAAGAACCTAGAATATTTATGGTCAACTAAACGGCTCAACCCCCGTCAGGCCCGGTGGTCCCTCTTCTTTTCCTGTTCAATTTTTCCATTTCTTATTGCCCTGGTTCCTGTAACACAAAAACCAATACCCTGTCCTGCATAAATCCCAGTCCCGAAGCCTCCTTGGAAGCAGTCAATGTACTACCCCTATCCGTTGTGGTCGCCCCAATTTGATGGGAAGTAGATGAAGAGATCGACTGAGAACTATCTGTCAGTCCTGTCCTGGAGTCTTGTCCCATCGGAAGTAAATATGTACCCACTCAATGCAAGGGTAAGTTAATTACATGGGCCCATTCCTCTCTGTTGTCTGGCCATCCAGATGAGACCCATATGCACCAGTTATTAGCTGGCAGATATTGGTGGGAGAACATGTTATCCGATATCCATAAGTTTGTTTCCTTGTGCACCACCTGTTCCAAATGTAAAAACACCCCAAACTCTTCCTGCCGGTAAATGCATGCCCTTGCCTGTCCCTTTTCGCCCATGGTCCCATGTAGCAGTAGACTTTGTCACTGACCTTCCCCCCTCACAGAATTACATGGTCATTCTGACCATTGTGGATAGGTTCTCACGTGGGGTTAGATTTGTTCCTTTCATTAGCCTGCCCACTGCCTTTCAGACAGCTGAGACCCTTTTTAATCATGTGTTTCATCTACTTGGTATCCCAGAAGACATAGTGTCTGATCGAGGGCCCCAAGTCCATAGGCGGTTTTAAACGGGGGCCAGGGGGGGCCAGTGCCCCTGTATAATTGCTCCTGGCCCCTGTTGTGGCCCCTGTGCTGAACAGATAATAAGCTTTATTAATTTCGACGTGCGCTGGCTCAAAGATCGGAACTGACATGACGGAGTGTTCTACACGGACTCCTTAAAGCGCTACACGCACACTGTTACCTGCAGCAGAAAGACCAGCAGCAGCACGAATTGTAAACTTTGGACGTGAGAGATAACAGCTGCAGCCCTGCAAGAACTAGGCTACTGCAAAGAGGCGAAGGTAAGGAAAATTATTCAATTTTGTAATGTCAGTGTTTGCACATATCCGTGTTTTACTGTTGTTGTTCACTACAATAATAAATCCGTTTTATTGCGCTTTATTAAAAGTGCGTTGCAAAGCAATAAGTAGCCTAACTTAATATTTTTGGGAAATGGGTAAAATAACCGACAGTGTTTAACCTTCTTGTAAAACTTGAATGGCCTTGTGATATGTAGAGGCTATATTCCTCTCCGTTTACTTTTTAGTATAGGCCTACTGTAGGGCTATCATCATGAAAAGGAGCAAGAAGGACATTATGTCCTTTTTTGCCCCTGTTGGCAAAAAGCAACATAGAGAGAGTAAGGAAGATGAAGATTATGAAAGAGGAGAGCGAGCCAGAGGTGGGGAGAGAGCCAGAGGTGGTGGTTGGAGAGGTGGAAAGTGAGGCATCTGAAAGGCAATCTGAGAGTGAGGATGAAGACATTCAGGATCAGATTGAGGGACAGAATGAGGGACAACCCAACGAGTCATTGGGACAACCAGATTCACCATGCATATCAAGTACAGCACCATCAGGTTTGTGATGTTGAACAAATGTGTGTGTATGTGAGCGGTGTCGGCCTACAATTCATATAGCCTACCCTGAAAGTGTGAAGTCTGAATAATAATTAATAAATATAAAATAAAAATAATAGATATAATAATAGGGCGGCACGGTGGTGTAGTGGTTAGCGCTGTCGCCTCACAGCAAGAAGGTCTGGGTTCGAGCCCCGTGGCCGGCGAGGGCCTTTCTGTGCGGAGTTTGCATGTTCTCCCCGTGTCCGCGTGGGTTTCCTCCGGGTGCTCCGGTTTCCCCCACAGTCCAAAGACATGCAGGTTAGGTTAACTGGTGACTCTAAATTGACCGTGAATGTGAGTGTGAATGGTTGTCTGTGTCTATGTGTCAGCCCTGTGATGACCTGGCGACTTGTCCAGGGTGTACCCCGCCTTTCTTCCATAGTCAGCTGGGATAGGCTCCAGCTTGCCTACGACCCTGTAGAAGGATAAAGCGGCTAGAGATAATGAGATGAGATATAATAATAAATGAATAAATGAATAATGATAAATAAATGAATAATGATAAATAAATGTTGTTCTCAGTCGCACTCTCATATTTACTGGATTCATCTTTCTCCAGATATCAGCAAGTGCTTGGACGACACTCCAGTGCAGCCACATCTGAAGAAAAGGTTCATTGTATGCAAAAATAGAAATCTTATTTTACAAAAAAGAGACACATGGTTTTAAGATTTATTGAGCACAATTTATTTTATGTTTAGGCTATTGAGACAGAATGTTTATCTCATTGTATTTATGCTCAATGTATGTTGTTTTGGTTTTAAATAAACTAAACAAAACATTTTGAACACTTAAATATTGCCATGTTTTGTCCATATGTGCCCCCGTGAAAAAACACTGGCCCCACCTCAGCCCCCCTAGTAATTTTGGTCTAGAACCGCCACTGCCCAAGTCACCCCACATGTCTGGTCAGCATTCTTTGAGAGACTGGGGGTTAATGTCAGCCTCACTTTCGGTTACCACCCCCAGTCTAATGGTCAATGTGAGAGGGTTAACCATGAACTGGGAAAGTTTTTAAGGCTTTACTGTCATGAGAACCCAGCCAATTGGTCGAACTATTTGCCCTGGGCTGAAATAGCCCAAAACTCGTTAATCAGCGTTGCTACTGGTCTCACCACCTTTCAATGCATGCTGGGCTACCAACCTCCCTTAATGCCATGGTCAGCCACACCCTCTGACAACTCGGCCATGGACAGTTGGATGCAATGGAGCGAGCAGGTCTGGGAGCAGACCCACCAGCAGGTAGAGAACGCCCTCCACCTACACAAGAGGAAGGCAGATCGCCATAGAGGGGACACCCCTACCTACCTACCAGGGGACTGAGTGTGGCTGTCAACCTGGGACTTCAGGTTTTCTGAGGGAGGTAGAGAGTTATTATCCAAATACATAGGACCACTCAAAATTCTCCAGAGAATTAATGAAGTTACATATAAATTGGATCTGCCTGTACATTACTGTGTTTCTAACTCTTTTCATTCATCCCTCTTGAAACCTGTTGTTCCAGGTCCGTTGGATGAGGCCACACCTGATGTCACACCTCCACCGCTGGTGGATGTCAAAGGTACCCCGATGTATGCGGTCCACCGGTTGCTGGACTTCAGAAGGAGAGGTGGGATTCTGCAGTACCTTGTGGACTGGGAGGGCTATGGGCCTGAGGAGTGTAGCTGGGTTCCCACACGAGATATCCTGGATCTGGGGTTGGTGGAGGAGTTCCATCAGCGTCATCCAGAGAAGCCCGCGCCTCAGCCTCGGGGTCGTCCCAGGTGCCATGGGTCCAGCCCTCCCAGCAGTCTGCGCAGCAGGGGTCCCAAGGGTTGTCTGCAATGATGACCATCTGTCCAGCACCGTGGCAGTTCTGAAGGCTCACTCAGGAGTGTTCCCGGCAGCGTGGGTGGTGGTCATCATGGTCACCCTCGGCCTCCTTGGACTCCTTGGGGGGGGTACTGTCACACTCCCGGGCTCACCTAACACTCTGGACTCCACTTCCCACAATCCCACTCACACACCTGACACTACCACGTGCACTCAATCCACCAATCCGGAGCCACTTCCTAGGAGTGGCTCCCCTGAGTTCTAATTGTTATCACCTGTACCTTTTTGTTTATGTCTGTATTTATACCCCTCTGTTTGTTTAGTTCTTTGCACAGTATTGCCTCCACATTTTTCGTGAGCCTACTGAGTGTTTGTATCTGATTGCATTTCCGTGTATGACCCTTTTTGCCTTCTGGTTTCTTCCCGTTTCACCTAGCCCTTCTGTTTGTTTGCTCTTTTCTCTCGCTTCCTGGTTTCTCGATCTCCGCCTGTTTCTCGACTCCAATTTGCCTAGCCCTTTTGTTTATTCTGCCTGTGTTTTCCTGATTTCCGGTTCTTGGACTCTTGCCCGTTTCATGACCATGATTTGTCTAGTCCTCATTACTCAATTGGATTTCCTGGTATTGACCTGGCCTGGTTATTGTACATTGCCTTCTTTCACTGTATCTGTTAAAACCCTGAGTTTGTTCTTAATCTGCGAGTGTCTGGTCTGTCGTTGCTACGTTACAAACGCATCCAAATCTTTGCAGTTTGAATATTCTTGGGCCATGAATGCAACATAAATCCACCTTCTGTCATGTTGCTGCACCAGCCAAAAACACATCTATGTGGCATGGTGATAAATTAGCTCAAAATGGAGGATCAGAGTTGCAGTCAGCTCTGTGTTTTAGTATAGCGGAAATGGCGATGAGACCGATAGGCTTCCTGTTGTGATGTTACAGATATCAAGGTCATTCACTCAGACTGCTACCTATATAAATCACTTTAACCATAAAAATTATTATATTAGATTCATTGTTAGTGCTTAAAACTATTCCTGTGCCATTCTTGAGGTCTCAAGGCATTTATAAACGAAAGTGAGGCCATGGCTCTGTGTATATGCTTTAAAGATTTTATGAATGGAATCTGTTTTGAGCACAAACAGACTCGCAAGACATGTTGTCCAGCACCATACACACTTTATTCAATGCCCAGGGACAAGACAAAAACAAGGGAATGATGAGCAGCGCTGAAAATAAAACATCCTCTGAAGAGAGTTTACATTTGTTTTTTTTTCACTTCGTTGACCAAAAACCAGTGGAGTTACACACAAATCCAGAATTGTTCCTGGGTTACGAATGACCACTAGTCAAGAAGAGGTGAAAGCTAACCAGGCGCAAGGTTAATGTTAGTTGACAAAATTATTACTGTAGGACTCCCTATGTGTGGGTGGAGCACAGAGGACGGCAGGACAGAGATCAGGTTTATCACTTGGCTTTATTGCCACACTTTTCAGTCTAACAATAATCACTCGAGCACAGACACACACAACCGGCGTCTGGTTCAGGGATGAGCTCCTTCCGCTCTCGCTCTCCCTCCTCATATAGGGTGCGGTCACTGGGAAGACACACAAACACAGGTTAATTGCTCTCAGGTGTAGTGATTCTGCCACTTACCTTCCCTGACTCCGCCCTCCTGTCACAGACCGGCGCTTGACCACGCCCCCGCTGCCACATACCCCCACCGCCCGACTCAGGCCGGGCGGCTGTCTGGCCTGCAGCCGACTCCCCGCCCCCTTGACGGGAGAGGAAGTCCGCCACGACCATCTGCGCCCCCGGCCTGTGGACCACCTTGAAATTAAAGGGTTGGAGCGCCAGATACGAACGGGTGATCCGTGCATTGGCATCTTTCATGCGGTGGAGCCACTGGAGGGGCGCGTGGTCCGAACAGAGGGTGAAAGGGCGCCCCAGCAGGTAGTACCGGAGGGCGAGAACCACCCACTTGATGGCCAAACACTCTTTCTCTATTGTGCTGTAGTGCCCCTCACGCACTGACAGCTTCCTGCTGATGTACAGGACCGGGCGGTCCTCCCCCTCCACCTCCTGGGACAAAACTGCCCCCAGCCCTCTGTCCGACGCATCGGTCTGCAACATAAAAGGGAGAGAAAAGTCAGGGGAGTGTAGAAGTGGCCCCCCACACAGTGCAGCCTTTACCTCTGAGAAAGCCCGCTGGCATTGCTCCGTCCACTGGACCGGATCTGGTGCCCCCTTTTTAGTGAGATCAGTCAGCGGGCTGGTGACGTCCGAATAATTAGGTATAAACCTACGATAATAGCCAGCCAGCCCCAGGAACTGTCTCACCCCCTTTTTGGTCTTGGGCCTCGGGCAGGCCGCAATTGCTGCCGACTTATTAATTTGGGGACGCACCTGCCCGTTGCCCAAGTGGAAGCCCAGATACCGTACTTCCACCCGCCCAATCGCACACTTCTTTGGGTTGGCTGTGAGCCCCGCTCGCCTCAGCGACCTAAGGTCGGCCCTCAGATGTTCGAGGTGCCGCTGCCAGTCATTACTATAGATGATGATGTCATCTAAATACGCGGCCACATAAGTGGCGTGAGGGCGGAGGACTCTGTCCATCAGCCGCTGAAACGTAGCGGGTGCCCCAAACAGCCCAAACGGAAGGGTGACGAATTGGTGTAAACCAAACGGTGTGGAAAAGGCTGTTTTTTCTCGGGATAGTGGAGTCAAGGGGATCTGCCAATATCCCTTCGTCAAATCCAGTGTCGAATAAAAGCGAGCAGTGACGAGTCGGTCGAGCAACTCATCAATACGAGGCATTGGGTACGCGTCGAATTTAGACACCGCATTGACTTTTCTATAGTCCACACAGAACCGGACCGACCCGTCGGCCTTGGGTACCAAGACCACCGGGCTGCTCCAGTCACTGTGGGACTCCTCGACAATGCCCATTTCGAGCATGGTCTGAAGTTCTTCCCGAACCACCTTTTTTTTGTGTTCGGGTAGCCTGTAAGGGCGGCTACGCACTACCACCCCCGGGGGCGTCTCTATGTGGTGCTCTATGAGGTTAGTGTGACCGGGCAGGGGCGAGAACACATCCGAAAACTCGGTCTGCAACTGGGCGACCTCCGTGAGTTGGGTCGGGTAGAGGTGGTCTCCACAGGGGACCAGAGAGGTACGTGATGCCAATGTCCCTTTTTGAACCTCCGGCCCCAGCTCCGCCTTCTCCGGAACCACCGACACCAACGCCACGGGGACCTCCTCGTTCCAGAGTTTAAGCAGATTGAGGTGGTAAATCTGTAGCGCCCCACCACTGTCTGTTCGCCTCACCTCATAGTCGACGTCCCCGACTCGCCGTGTGACCTCAAAGGGTCCTTGCCACTTGGCGATCAATTTGGAGCTCGACGTGGGCAACAGTACGAGTACTTTATCTCCCGGTGTGAACTCTCTAAGGCGCGTACCCTTGTTGTACAGGCGGGCTTGCCGTTCCTGGGCCTGCCGCAAATTCTCCTGAGTTAGGTGGGTGAGCGTGTGGAGTTTTGCGCGCAGGTCCATAACGTACTGAATTTCGTTCTTACTTTGTGAAGGTCCCTCCTCCCAATTTTCCCGCAGCACGTCCAGGATGCCACGCGGCTTACGCCCATATAATAATTAGAACGGGGAGAACCCCATGGAGGCTTGGGTGACCTCTCGCACTGAGAACAGCAAGGGTTCGAGCCACTTATCCCAATTACGTGCGTCCTCACTTATGAATTTCTTAATAATATTTTTGAGGGTGCGGTTGAACCGTTCCACTAAACCGTCCGTTTGTGGGTGATATACGCTGGTGCGGATCGGCTTAATCCCCAATAACCCATACAGTTCGCGCAGTGTTCGTGACATAAATGTAGTGCCTTGATCAGTCAGAATCTCTTTCGGGATTCCAACTCGGGAGATCACGCGGAAAAGTGCCTCTGCAATACTGCGTGCTGAGATATTGCGCAGAGGCACTGCTTCCGGGTATCGCGTTGCATAGTCCACCAGAACTAGTACATAAAGCGGTACCCTCGTGCTGACCGATCTAATGGCCCGACGAGATCCATCCCAATTCTCTCAAACGGGGTCTCGATTAACGGTAGAGGGCGCAAAGGCGCTTTTGGAATGGCCGCTGGATTTACTAACTGGCATTCGCGGCATGCCGTACACCACCTACGGATATCGCCGCGAATCCCCGGCCAATAGAATCGGGCCATTATTCGGGCTAGTGTTTTATCCTGCCCTAAGTGTCCAGCCATGGGATTAAAGTGAGCCACCTGGAATACCAATTCCTGGCGGCTCTTTGGAATCAAAAGCTGCGTGACTCGCTCTTTAGTTTGAGTGTCCTGCGTCACTCGGTATAATCTATCCTTCATAATCGCGAAGTAGGGGAAGGATGGGGTGGTGTTCGGCGGGAGCGTTTGACCATCGATTACTCTCACTTGGTCAAACGCATGCCGCAGAGTCTCGTCTCACGACTGCTCTAATGGGAAATCCACAAGGGATTCCCCAATAGAGAGAGGAGGAGCCAGCGGCTCCTCACTCTGACGCGGAGATGACGTAGATGGCTCTGTGACAGCTGCTCCCGCCAAAGCGACACCGGGACCTCCCCCTGTCAACTGGCAGGACCCACTCTCTACTAGGCGCGTCATTAAACCCCGAAATCCCGGCCAATCAGTCCCCAAAATTAAAGAGTGGGTAAGGCGAGGATTAACCACCGCCTTCACTATAAATTTTTCCCCTCTGAAAATAATGTGGACCGACACCAAAGGGTAGCGGTGAACATCCCCGTGCACACACAACACCTTCACCCCTTGTGCTCCCCCCGATGCCTCGTTTTGCACCAAGCTTTGGCGAATTGAGGTCTGATTACAACCAGAATCCACCAACACCTGATATGTAGCCCCTTGGATACTCACCGGTATGCGATATGCTCCGGCCCAATCGAGGGCGGCCTCTGGCGCGTCAGGGATCCGAACCACCGCGCCCACTTCCATTGCTGTGCACTGCTGTTGAAGGTGGCCCGGTTCCCCGCAGCGCCAGCAAACCGGCCCGGGCTTTCCCTCTGCACCGGTGATCTGGGGCTCACTCACCTGAGGTGGGGGAGAGACAGACACAGAAGGGAGAAACGGGAGGGCACCGCGGGTGCGGTGGGCCGGCTGGGGTGGTGCCGGCCCCCACCTCCGCGGTGGGGGAATGGGGCGAGGACGGGACACAGGAGGAGGGGGGGAGAGAGAGAGAGAGAGAAGAGGAGAGAAGAGAAGATGTCATCTGCTGTCCTGCCACTGGGACAGCTGCCAGATGATCCTCCGCCAGCTTGACTGCCTGATCCAGCGACGCCGGGCGGTGGCACTGGACCCACTCCGCGGTTCCTGCTGGTAAGCGGGCGATGAACTGTTCCAGTACCACCTGGTTGACGATTCCCTCGGCGTCACGATCGTCGGCCCTCAGCCACCGCCAGCAGGCGTCCCGGAGCTGCTGGCCGAACGCGAACGGCCGGCCGACTTCCTCCAATTGCAGTGTGCGGAAGCGCTGGCGCTGTTGTTCCGGTGTGCGCCCCACGTGCTGGAGGACGGCCCGGCGGAGGTCCGCGTAGGCCAGCCGGCGGTCGGCGGGGAGCTGTAGCGCGGCCAGCTGTGCCTCTCCCGTGAGCAGGGGGAGGAGGCGCGCCGCTCCATCGGCCACCCCGAGGCTTCAGCGACCTGTTCAAACAACGTGAGGAACGCCTCAGGGTCGTCCTGCGGGCCCATCTTGGTGACAGTGAGGGGAGACGGGCCCGCGGCCGGAGCGCTGGTGGGCCCCGCCGACGTGAGGAGATGCCGGAACGCCTTGCGATCTTCCTGCTGGGCCAGCACCAGGGCTTCGAAGCGCCGCTCTTGTTCCTTTTGGAGTGTGACGAGCGCCTGGTGCTGGCTTTGCTGAGCTGTGGCGAGGGCGCGGACCAGGTCGGCGAACGGGGAGGATTCCATGGGGCTGCTGGGTTGGTGCTCCACTTTCCCGGGTTTCGGCACCACTGTAGGACTCCCTATGTGTGGGTGGAGCACAGAGGACGGCAGGACAGAGATCAGGTTTATCACTTGGCTTTATTGCCACACTTTTCAGTCTAACAATAATCACTCGAGCACAGACACACACAACCGGCGTCTGGTTCAGGGATGAGCTCCTTTCGCTCTCGCTCTCCCTCTTCATATAGGGCGCGGTCACTGGGAAGACACACAAACACAGGTTAATTGCTCTCAGGTGTAGTGATTCTGCCACTTACCTTCCCTGACTCCGCCCTCCTGTCACAGACCGGCGCTTGACCACGCCCCCGCTGCCACATATACATATATGTGCTTCTCCTGTGAATTTGTGGGGTGATCCCATACGTGATGAACATTAGGCAATTACATGACATAGGCCTACTTAATACATGTTTTAAAACTAAGTAGGCTTGGGGGATGCAGTGAACTGTAGTGGAAAATGGTACTCATGATGTAAATGTGATGTGAATAGATGTAAATAAACGATAGCATTTTTGTCAGATGTAGGTCGCGTTAACCGACAATTGTCCGTCATTGACGGATTTTTTTAGCTATGACGGAAAAATCTGAAGGCTGTCGGTCATTTTGACGGATGTTTACCGTTACCATTACCAATAACAATAATAGCCTAATAATAAAGCATAATGAAACACACACTTGAAATGATTGGCAAGTTGTGGCAGAGTTTTCTTACATACAGTATTCATAGTCTTCACTGCCATCACTTTCAATCTGAGCCAACGTTGCGGCAGTCTTGATGTTCAGTGCATAGGCTACTCATGTATACATTGTAGCCACTGCGCAAGGCTGTTCCCCCCATCGCGCTCCTGACCGCGCTCTGACTTTTCTAACCACTAGCACAGTGAGATGTATTAATGTTTCCCTTCTCTGCAGAAGACACGTCATTTTTGCTATTAAAAAAAGAGATGCATTGGGTTGTGTCGTTTCCCTGCCTGTATGTCTTAATGCAATAGCGCTCATTTAGGCTAGTTGTTTTCTTGTTTTTAAAATGAAACAAATGTCGATTTATTGTATTCTTCCCCAGCAAGCTTAGGAAGCTTAGGAACATCACTGCTCGAATATCTGCTAAACTATCATTTTAATGAGATCATGGGTAGACAAACTAACATTTAAACATAACTTCATTTTATTTAAGACCTTCCGTGTCAGGTTCCAGGCTCCGCCAAGCCGAGGCTCTTGCCGGCTTCTGATCACTTCCCTGGGAGAAATATTTCCCGACTTCAGAACTATGGCTGAAGTGGCGCTGGTTATTCCAGTCTCCAGTGTCGCAGCAGAGCACGGGTTCAGCCTTCAGAATAAAATTAAAACGTCAATGAGAAGTCGTCTGTCCGAGGCAAAGATGCAAAATTTAATGACAATAGAGATCTTGCAGTCACGTGACCGGAAAGTACACAACCCCCATCTTGTCGGTCAAAAACACCGCTGAATACTGCTGCACTCGTGTACAGAATGGATCAATTTCAACCGACGGACTACACAGCTCATTTTTCTAATGAACAGATAACTAGATATATGTCTAAAATAGGGGCGGCATGGTGGTGTAGTGGTTAGCGCTGTCGCCTCACAGCAAGAAGGTCCTGGGTTCGAGCCCCGGGGCCGGCGAGGGCCTTTCTGTGTGGAGTTTGCATGTTCTCCCTGTGTCCGCGTGGGTTTCCTCCGGGTGCTCCGGTTTCCCCCACAGTCCAAAGACATGCAGGTTAGGTTAACTGGTGACTCTAAATTGACCGTAGGTGTGAATGTGAGTGTGAATGGTTGTCTGTGTCTATGTGTCAGCCCTGTGATGACCTGGCGACTTGTCCAGGGTGTACCCTGCCTTTCGCCCGTAGTCAGCTGGGATAGGCTCCAGCTTGCCTGCGACCCTGTAGAAGGATAAAGCGGCTAGAGATAATGAGATGAGATGAGATGTCTAAAATAAACGATCTACAGATTTGTGACCCTTATGGCTTTCCGGACTGAGTTTTCACGACCGGATTTTGAACTGCCAGCGGAATACCCAGACGTGTATGATTACCTCATTAACTTTCCCTCGCTGTTCAGTGGTGAAGCACTGCATGCTTATAAATCTCTGGACAGTTTTCTTTACAGAAATTCAGGATTTGTCAGTGACTCAGATGTGGCATCTTGTAAACAAGAAAATAATCCTCATTGGATGGGTAAGTCACTTAAGTATTGAGTATAGCACTGACCAGCCGATTATAGAATAGAATAAGGTAATTCCAAATCGTCCGTCTTGTTTACATGGATCTGGCGTTGGAGAGGTAGAGGCTTGGCAGTGGAGATTTGAGTAGCTGTTTTCTGAGCTTAGTCAACAGGCCGGCTCTGCCTGTAGCCTCGCTTTTGCTTCTGCTCCCGGCGCCGCCTCCTTCGCTTTGCTTCCAATAACAATCCACGGAGACCTCGCTGTCTCGTCCGGAATGTTTTTTTTTTTCTCATCCGGAATGTTGTGCATGCGATGGAAATCGCTACAAACTGTCATTTTCTGCTGGAAACCAATGTCCAGTAAGTCCATACGGTTGTAGTGGATATTGAAGTCCAGTACAGACGAACAACACGCAAAAATACACACAAAAAACATAAAAAACGTGCACAGGTAGGGAGAGCTTGTAGCCACAGCCATTGTAGTAGAATTGTATATAGTAGGGTTTTCCAGAAGAAAAGGTAGAAGTAAAAGCAGAAGTAGAACCAGAAGTAGAAGTAGAAGGCGGAATATGGCGTTTGACCAACACGATGGCGTCTGTCACAATCTGGATCGGCTGTGACGTCACATGCAAGTGCTCCATTGCCTCGGCAGCAGTCTCCATTGACGACTTTGATTATGCACAAGCGAGCTCCCAATTTAAATCCATGCGGGCCAGAAGGAAGGTTTGAGCTCACGCAAACAGGTCAAATTAGATTGTCACTTAAATCGTTGTAGTGGACTGTTCATATTTTAACTGCAATTGTCTTGCTATGTTGTAAAATAACATTGTTCATATGCCCGTTAAGGCACAACAGCCGCAATGTTTTTAGCGGAGGGAAAATGGGTTCACAAGTGACCGAACGTCAGAATCTCTGTTCATCTTTTTGCATCATAAATACATAAATAAATGATTAAATAATACAAGCTTGTTCTGTGAATTAATTTTTAAATGAAAATGAGTCCATGAAAACACAAGTTATTAAATATATAGCTGTGGCGCGAATAGCGTGTGGGTGGAGCACAGAGGACGGCAGGACAGAGATCAAGGGTCACAGAAGGCTTTATTGCCAAACTTTTCAGTCTCACAATATAAACCAACAGTCAGAGACACGCACGCACACACACTGTCGTCTCTGCTGGGGAAGAAGCCCCCTTCCGCTCTCCCTTTCCCTCCTTAAGTAGGGCGCGGTTTACTGGGGAAAACACACACAAAACACAGATTAATTACCCTCAGGTGTCGCGATTCTGCCACTTACCTTCCCCGACTCCGCCCTCCTGTCACAGACCGGCGCTTGACCACGCCCCTGCTGCCACAATAGCATTTATAGCCTATATACATTGTCATTTAAAAGCTAAAATAAAATGACAGATAATAATGGACAATGACGGAATTTTTACGACCCTGTCCGTCAAAATGACGGACAATGAAAAAGTCTAACGCAACCACTGTTGTCAGACATTGTCAATGGACATTTGATTTATTTCTGTATGTCTACAGGAATACAATTGCATGTACATGTGAACTTCAATGGAAACTAAGCACATTTTAATAAACATAAATGAACATTTTATTGTTGATGATTGAATGTTGTATTAATGTACTAACTCCTACCACTATATCTGCATTGTAATTTCATGTATTTGTAACACCATTACCACTATTTCCATAGAATATTAATTTCTTTGTCATCAATGCTCATTATAATTTCTTTAACATCTGTAATGTTTATTCTTTGGTTCTAGGTTGATAATCAATAGCAATTAGTAGTACATTTGTTCTCCCTACCCCTGGTCTAAGCTTTTGTAGTGCCTCAGCTCCTCGCCATCAACACCCTCACTAAGAATAAAATAATTGACAATGTCAATGTAGCTGATGTCAGGCCACAATTTCATGCTGTCTGTCCATTCCATGAGGGCAGACAGATGGGGCACTTTGATCGTATTATCCCCAGAGCACATCAGAAATCAGATTCATGTAACCATCTTTGATCTTACCTACCTAGCCGTTAGTGTCAGCTACAAACGTCGACACAGTGGAGCGGAAGAAAGGTACTGGCTTCTGCTATGCTGCAGCAATGAATCATGGCAAAGGTCAAAGTTCGGGAAAGTTGTGGATCGCCCATGTAGCCAACTAGCAATAAAGTAAACAAATGTCCTGTGACCGATGCCAAGTGGTGCACATATTTTTCTGACCGATGCACGTGTAGCGATTGCATCGGTCGGGATCCGTCTCTGATACAGAGCACTAGCAACACTTAAAACATAACATCAATAGCAGCAAATTTTGTATCAATAACAGCAGACTTTTTTGTGCCGTATAGAAATATTTTTTCCAGGTTGTGGAACCATAAAATGTGAAATTCAATTGGAACTGGTAGTATACAGGCCCTTTATGATTGGGTTGTGACAATTGCTAAATTCAAAAGATTTATTAAATTCAAAGCATAACAAAATGGAAAACCATGGGAGGAAAAAATGAAAATTATAGTATATAAAAATAAATAAATAAATAAATAAATAAATAACACTCTCCATAGCTGTCATAGCCAATAAAAATTTTGGTCATTTCATGCTGTCCATCCTATCAGATTCTATCGGTCTTGGCACTAATTTATCTGGAAACAATTGTGCTAACATGGATAGCCAGAGTGAAATTCCCTCCTCTGCAAAAAGAATGGAAACATGATGCATGGTAAGCAAAAACAAGAACCAGATTGCATAATGTACGGCTTTACTTGAACAGAAGACAAGCATGGTTTGCACAGACCACAGTGTGTTCTTTGTAGTGGCTCCGGAAAGCATGAAACTATCATTACATTACAGGCATTTAGCAGACGCTTTTATCCAAAGAGACGTACAACATACCCAGAGCAGCCTGGGGAGCAGTTGGGGTTATGTGCTTTGCTGAAGGGTACTTCAGCCATTCCTGCTGGCCCAACTGCCAACATTTTGGTCCCAAAATTGCTTCTCTAACCATTAGGCCATGGATTTGATACCTATCAAAATTCATAAGGTATTTAGAGACAAAACTTTTAAACACACCAAGGACATAAAGCAGCAGACAGTAACACGCATTAAGGCAAGTGACCATTATGCACTTAAACTAGAACTAGCTGTTTCCAATTGTATCCTACTAATTTTTAGACACTTATCAAAATAAAATTGCAACCTCAGTTTTCCCCATTGACTTGCACAGGCTATGATTTCAGCTCTCTTTTTTTAAAACCTCATTATTATGTTTATGCATTTAATAGTTGTGCATTTATCATATTGAGTGTACAATTTATAATTGGTATTATATTTGGGTCAGTTTTATTTGTTGGGTCAGTATTTGGGTCAGTTTTATTTGTTAAGCTAGATAAATTGTATTTACTAAGGATTATGTTTATGCATTTATATAGTAGCCCATTTTCATATTAATATGATGTGAATATTTTTCACTTTATTAAAGATATGTATTGCATTTAATAAATTGATATTTTCCATTGTAAATACAGTGCAAGAGGTACAACCTTAAAAACCCAAAATGTAAGTTGATTTGTTTCCTGTTATCTCAGGTAGTAAATGATTATTAACCAACTTTATTAGGCTGATGCAATGGATAATTATTAGTATTATTAATAGGATTACCATGCAAAATTAATATGCATTTCTTTGTTGACTTCCATATGATAAACACCTTTATTGTATTACTGAGTTGTGATTTGATCTCCTGCTACTGACATCTTCTCCCACTTCTATGTGGGGTCGATGGATTTGATGAGTCTCTTCCAAACTGTACGATTGCTCACTTCTTGTCCTTTCTCTCTTAAGTCCATTCTAATACTTTCTAACCATCTTTGTTTTAGCCTTCCTCTTTTTCTTTTTCTTTCCACCTCCATGTCCATCACTCTTCTACCAACATACTCCTCCTCTCTCCTCATCACATGACCATACCACTGCAACCTCCTTTCCTGTACTTTCTCGGATATCTCCCCCACTTTCATTGTCCCTCTAATTCTTTCATTTCTAATCCTGTCCCTTCTCATCACTCTGCACATCCACCTCAGCATCCGCATTTCTATGGTATCCAGCTTCTTCTCATGAACCTTCTTCACAGGCCATGTTTCTGCTGAATACGGCATCACTTGTCTAACCACTGACTTGTACGCCTGTCCTTTCACTCTCGCACTTATTCTCTGGTCACACAACACTCCTGATGCTATTTTCCAATTTCTCCATCCGCACCGTATTCGATGCATTACTTCCTCATCCAGTTCACCATCTCTTGACACTGTTGAACCCAGATACTTGAATTTTTCCACTCTCTTCAGTCTTTCTCCTTGCAGCTTGATTTCGAGATCTTGATCATTGTTGAAACTAAGGTATTCTGTCATCTTTTGGCTTATCTTCAATCCTTTGTCCTCTACTGCCTTCCTCCATTTTTCCAAATTTTCTTCTACTTCATCACCAATCAAAACAATGTCATCTGCAAACAGCATGCACCATGGACCATGGACACCAATCTTTTACTTCACTGATCAGCACATCCATAATGAAATAAAAAAAGATATGGACTTAAGGAAGAGCCTTGATGCAATCCAGCTTTGACTGGGATCCAATCTGTCAAACCAACACTATTTCTAACTTGGGTTCTCACTCCTTTATACATACATTTTATACTTCCTTTATACATTGAGTTGCGATTTGATATCCAGTATAAAATGTGGGTCCTGACCATAAGAAAGCATGGCTCCTTAATGTTTTCTTATTCAAATTGCAAGAATAATAATCATCATCATCGTCGTCGACTGTCTATCACTAGCGATGATGACTGCTTTATCAGGATGCACAGAAACGCAGATGGGCTGTGAGGCCCGCACCAGAGTGACAGAGTCGTCCGCAGCAGTGGCATGAATGACCTATCTCCTCTCCTAATGAAGCGCCTTGCACAGTAAGGTAAGACAAACAATGTCGTGCCCCCTTTCTGTTGTCTCTTTGGACCTCCAGACCTGATGCCAAGTGGTGCACAAAAGTGCCACAGACCTGATGGGTATGGAAGTTGCCCACAGTGACAACTGACTTGCTGAATGATGCCATCCATTGGCCATTTGAGTGGCTCTTCCGCATGGTATCTGGTGGTGTGCCACTGACCCTGTTGGGTTCATCTGCCATATTGAACCGAAAAGTGCCCTGCTGCCAGCGCCTTATTGATGATGTAATATTTAACCCATAGCTGGAATCCAAGCAGGTGCTACCACTCTGGGACAGAGCGGACCTGGGAGCAATGGTGATTAAGGGGTAACTCCACTTTCCACAATACTCAAGTCCTCCCGGACCTGAGACTCACCACCGGTTGCAGTTTAAAGTCATATTCAGGACTAAATAATAATAATAATAAGAAGAAGAAGAAGAAGCAGAAGAAGAAGAAGAAGAAGAAGTGGTAGTGACACCATAAACAGCACTGCATTGACAGGTAATTGATTAAAAATTTCAAAGCATCATTGCAGCAAACTTAAATCTGGTTCAGTAAAAATCAGTAGCAGGTTTGACTATAAAAAAATAGCAGTTCAGTCAACTTACAAAATATAAGTTATATTAGGTAGACAGTGCACAATAAGCAAAACTATGTTCACAAATTTAAGCCCTCACATTCCCTGTGAAAATATCAGGAGCTGACTGCCTTGAAATTAAGTTGAATGAAAAACTAGACATTATTAAAACAAAGAGAAAGAAGTGTAAATATTTGAAGTTGCTTATTCAGCTATTTATGATTTGAAAATGTTAACAGTATTCCTGATGATGTTTTGCACACTTTGGGCATCTTCTCAACCAGATTCATGATGGAGCTTCACCCTGGAGGCTTTTCACAGATCCTTACTGTTTCTCTTCGGTTCAAAATGAAAACTACTTGTTTGGTGAAACAATGTCATTTTAAGAAAGAAACTTGTGGGCTTAAACAAAAACTACTTATTAACCAGAGGGGAACCATCAGGGCCTTCTAGGGCTTCAGAGAAGGCCCAAACACATCAGCATTTCAAATTTTATTTTTAATTTATATTATTCTTTAATTTCTAATTTAATTTCATGATAATGATAATTATAATTAATTTCATTATAATTATTCTCTTCTAATTCAGCTTCATTTTCTGTCAAATTTGCTTCAAGTCAAGTCAAGTTTATTTGTATAGCGCTTTTAACAATAAACATTGTCGCAAAGCAGCTTTACAGAATTTGAACGACTTAAAACATGAGCTAATTTTATCCCTAATCTATCCCCAATGAGCAAGCCTGTGGCAACGGTGGCAAGGAAAAACTCCCTCAGACGACATGAGGAAGAAACCTCGAGATGAACCAGACCCAAAAGGGAACCGATCCTCATTTGGGCAACAACAGACAGCATGACTATAATATTAACAGTTTTAACATGAAGACAGTTTCGTTGATGTTGTAAACTCTTCATTGATGGAAACTTGAGTGCAAAACTCATCTCATCTCATTATCTCTAGCCGCTTTATCCTTCTACAGGGTCGCAGGCAAGCTGGAGCCTATCCCAGCTGACTATGGGCGAAAGGCGGGGTACACCCTGGACAAGTCGCCAGGTCATCACAGGGCTGACACATAGACACAGACAATCATTCACACTCACACCTATGGTCAATTTAGAGTCACCAGTTAACCTAACCTGCATATCTTTGGACTGTGGGGGAAACCGGAGCACCCGGAGGAAACCCACGCGGACACGGGGAGAACATGCAAACTCCACACAGAAAGGCCCTCGCCGGCCCCGGGGCTCGAACCCAGGACCTTATTGCTGTGAGGCGACAGCGCTAACCACTACACCACCGTGCCGCCTGAGTGCAAAACTGTCCATGACAACTTCAGAAATAAAAGGGTTACTGTCCTCAAAACATTAAAATAGAGTTATCCAATGAGATTTTTTTTTGTTTGTTGTCTTGAGGCTGAGAAGAGTTTAGAGCTGGCTCACTCATTGGTTAGGACTTCATTGCCATGACAGAAGGCCATGGCAGTGTATGTTTATGTAGGAAGTAACAGATGAATTAACCAATCAGATTTTGATTTATAGTGGGAGGGACCAAAAAATTATCACCCTCAGCATTCCCGAAGGCCAACATGAGCTTAACCTCGAGTCAGTGCCATCAGCATAGCAGTGAAGTCACCTTCCAGCCACTGTAGCATTCATCAGTAGTGTTAGTGAATGCTAATAAAGCAGTCAAGCCATTGCTATCAGAGCAGGTAGCACAAGCTAACAACCAAGAAACTAAGATTTCTGTCTCCAGACTCTTCTTCCACGCACATGTAGCAATGTCATCATTTCATATGAATAAAGTTTTGGTTTTTCTGGTTTTTCTCAAGTTGTTATCAGCGTTCAGTTCAGAAGCCTGCATCTCTGATGGTATGGGGTTGCATTAGTGCGTGTGGCATGGTCAGCTTACACATCTGGAAAGACACCATCAATGCTGAAAGGTATATCCAGGTTCTAGAGCAACATATGCTCCCATCCAGACGACATCTCTTTCAGGGAAGACCTTGCATTTTCCAACATGACAATGCCAAACCACATACTGCATCAATTACAGCATCATGGCTGCGTAGAAGAAGGGTCCGGGTACTGAACTGGCCAGCCTGCAGTCCAGATCTTTCACCCATAGAAAACATTTGGCGCATCATAAAACGGAAGATACGACAAAAAAGACCTAAGACAGTTGAGCAACTAGAATCCTACATTATACAAGAATGGGTTAACATTCCTATCCCTAAACTTGAGCAACTTGTCTCCTCAGTCCCCAGACGTTTACAGACTGTTGTAAAGAGAAAAGGGGATGTCTCACAGTGGTAAACATGGCCTCGTCCCAACTTTTTTGAGATGTGTTGTTGTCATGAAATTTAAAATCACCTAATTTTTCTCTTTAAATGATACATTTTCTCAGTTTAAACATTTGATATGTCATCTATGTTCTATTCTGAATAAAATATGGAATTTTGAAACTTCCACATTCCGTTTTTATTTACAATTTGTACTTTGTCCCAACTTTTTTGGAATCGGGCTTGTATTATGTTGTATAGATGCTAGAATCCTTTCCCCTGTCTCCGTGCGTTGATAGCCCTGTCATTCGTTTTCCAGCTATGTTTGCCTGACTATGTTAAGAAAATTCTTAAGATCTGTCAAATATTTTACTCATGACTATGGTTTATTTCATTTATTGTACATTGTAAAGTACATTAAATGATCAATATTAAGTGCATGACTATTATAGTCTGTTTTATCTCACACAGTGTAATGTAGCCAGCCTACTGAACAGTATGTACAGTGCCTTGCAAGAGTATTCATCCCCCTTGGTGTTTGTCCTGTTTTGTTGCATTACAAGCTGGAATTAAAATGGATTTTTGGAGGGTTAGCACCATTTGATTTACACAACATGCCTACAACTTTAAAGGTGCACATTGGGTTTTTTTAATGTGAAACAAACAATAATTAAGATGAAGAAACAGAAATCTGGAGTGTGCATAAGTATTTCGTATGAAACCCCTAAATAAGAGCTGGTCCAACCAATTCACTTCATAAGTCACATAATTAGTTGATTAAGCTCCACCTGTGTGCAATCAAAGTGTCACATGATCTGTCACATGATGTCTGTATAAATCAACCTGTTCTGGAAGGACCCTGACTCTGCAACACTACTAAGCAAGCAACATGAAAACCAAGGAGCACTCCAAACAGGTCAGAGACAAAGTTGTGGAGAAGTATAGATCAGGGTTGAGTCAGAAAAAAATATCCCAAACTTTGAATATCCCAGGGAGCACCATTAAATCCATTATAGCAAAATGGAAAGAATATGGCACCACTACAAACCTGACAAGAGAAGGCCGCCTGCCAAAACTCACAGACTGGGCAAGGAGGGCATTAATCAGAGATGCAACAAAGACACCAACAATAATGCTGAGGGAGCTGCAAAGATCCACAGTGAAGATGGGAGTATCTGTCCATAGGACCACTTTAAGCCATACACTCCACAGAGGGGGGCTTTATGGAAGAGTGGCCAGAAAAAAGCCACTGCTTGAAAAAAATCACATTTGGAGTTTGCCCAACAGTATGTGGCAGACTCACCAAACACATGGAAGAAAATTATCTGGTCAAATGAGACTAAAATTGATCTTTTTGGCCATCATGGGAAATGCCATATGTGGCGCAAACCCAACACCCTGAGAACACCATCCCTACAGTGAAGCATGGTCGTGGCAGCATCATGCTGTGGGGATGGTTTTTTATCTGCAGGGACAGGAAAGCTGGTCAGGACTAAAGAAAAGATGGATGGCACTAAATACAGGGCAATTCTGGAAGAAAACCTGTTTGAGTCAGCCAGAGGTTTGAGACTGGGACGAAGGTTCACAGTCTAGCAGGACAACAACCTTAAACATACTGCTAAAGCTACACTGGAGTGGTTTAAAGGGAAACATTTAAATGTCTTGGAATGGCCTAGTCAAAGCCCAGACCTCAATCTACTGTTGCCACCTGTCCCGGTTTTTCCTGATTGTCCCGGAAAAAAAAAAAAATCCGGGACACTGAATGTCCCGGTTTTTTGTACATAATGGGCAAAATGTGTATTTCAACTTGCGAGCCAGCTGAGAACCAGTTTGCTTTTCCGAGCTCGCCGTGCTAAGCGGGGCCACGTCATTACGTCGCTGAATATGTCATTACGTCGCTGTATACATCACTTACGTCGCTGTATACGTCAGTTACGGCGCTACGTTTGCATAAACCTTGGCGTGAATATCAAAGCAAAAACAACACGGAAGAAGCAGCAGCAGCAACAACAACAATAATAATAATGATGGCTGACTTCGCGTTTGTACAGCTGCTACTTCTCACCGCTTAAAAATGGCTATCTTTCGCGGTCTTGTTATTGTTGTTGGTCTTAACAACTCCGCCCCCTGCTGACGTAAGCGGTTCTTTCCTCTGGCCCAGCAGAGAGTTGGTGCTAGCCTGGAACCGGTTTTTCTGGCCCCAGAGCCAGTTCTTTGTCAGTGGAAACAGAAAACCCAGTTCCAAACTAAGCACTGGCCCCGAACCAGCCCTGGAACTACTTTGGTGGAAAAGGGGCAATGGAGGATGCTTGGACTGATAAAAGAAACAGACTCTCTGTTGCAATGGTGAAGGCTGAGCTTCAAATCAGGCTAAACTTTCAGTTGTCCTGTACTGAGTTCAAGACATTCATTGAAAATCAGCCAGGACTCATAGCAGCAGCAAAGAAAAACACCAAATATAAATGGAAGATTAGGTAAGGTTTTGGTGAATTAAATGAAATAGTGTAGTGTAGTACATACTCCTGTATGTGCCCAGTTATATCAGTTACATGTCCTCCTATGTATTTGTTTAGCCAAGAGCAGCAAGCAGCAGAGGCACAGGCAAGCACAAGCAAAGCACACACCACATTCTAAGCAATCAGGTAAGCTGTTGGACACTACACCTTACATTGTTACATTCAGGTATTCTTAGATACAATGAAAAATTAATTATTTTTATTCCACATAAGCAAACAAACAGAACTTAATTATGTATTCCCCTTTTACCTGTGCCCACTACTGCCCCCAGGTGTCCACAACCAAAAACTGTTGGAAATAAACCAAAATAATGAAGACCTGCTTTATTATGTAAAGCAATTAACTAAACAAATAACTAGCAAAAGCGTCATTTTTACTAATTAGAGCAATACAATTTCAGCGTAGAAGGGCGATTTTTGTCTTGGGTTAGATGTGCGAAGGGCGCCGTTGCTTACAAGCAAAAAGGTCGATTGGATGGTCGAAATGTCCAGGATTTTTGTCAGACACAGGTGGCAACCCTACCTCAATCCAACTGAGAATCTGTGGCATAACTTGAAGATTGCTGTACACCAATGCAACCCATCTAACTTGAACGAGTTGGAGCAGTTTTGCCTTGAGGAATGTGCAAAAATCCCAGTGGTTAGATGTGCTAAGCTAATAGAGACATACCCCAAGAGACTTGCAGCTGTAATTGTAGCAAAAGGTGTCTCTATAAAGTATTGACTTTGGGGGGTGAATACCTATGCACACTCCAGATTTCTGTTTTTTCATCTTAATTATTGTCTCATCTCATCTCATTATCTCTAGCCGCTTTATCCTTCTACAGGGTCGCAGGCAAGCTGGAGCCTATCCCAGCTGACTACGGGCGAAAGGCGGGGTACACCCTGGACAAGTCGCCAGGTCATCACAGGGCCTTAATTATTGTTTGTGGCACAATTAAAAAAAAAAAAACAATTTGCACCTTTAAAGTGGTAGGCATGTTGTGTAAATCAAATGGTGCTAACCCTCCAAAAATCCATTTTAATTCCAGCTTGTCATGCAACAAAACAGGACAAACACCAAGGGGGATGAATACTTTTGCAAGGCACTGTAGCATACAGTACGTAAATGTTCTTTTTAAAAATTTATTTATTTTAATTTTTATCGTGCTTGGGATGTCTGGAAAAGGGGATGCCAGAATTCTTTCCCCTGTTCCTGTGTGTTGATAGCCCTGTCATTCATTGTTTTCCAGAATAAATGCTGATAGATCAACTCTTTGCCTTCTCTGCATCATCTATTAGCCACACAGAGATTTATGCCGCTTTTCCACTACAAACGCGGCTGAGTCGGGCTGAGCCGTGCCGTGCTGAGTCGAGCTGAGTGGGGCTATTGGAGTTGCATTTCGACTACCACCGCGCTGAACCGTGCTGGCTGGAAGTGGGTGGACACTTTGGGTGGAGTTAGTGAAAGTGGGTGGACGTCACGTGATGTCGTTAAGCAGCGCAAACAGTGACATCAGTGATCTTTTAAGTGGTAGTCTCACAACCCGGATAGTAAACAATAAACATGGAGGACATGGAGTCGTTAGTGTTGCTGGTCTTGGTTCTGTGGCTTGTTGTCACCGACAACGCCAACAGATACTGGCAAGAGCGTATAGATGAGGTGAGGTGCATAAGGCTTCAGAAATTCTCGTAATTCGTAATTATTCTTCTTCCGGGTTTATGGTGTTTACAGATCCCAGCGTGCTCGCGGGGCGTGTGTGGGCGTGTGAGGACACTCCTCCTCACCAATCAGTGCACAGGGGAGTGTCTGCTCACGCCCCCAGCCTCACTCGGCTCGCTTTGGCTCGCTTCAGCCCCACTCCAAAACCGTGCGAGTTTTAGGGGCTAAGCAGGGCTGAAGCGAGCTGAGTCGTGCTGTTTTTTGGTAGTCGAAATGCGAGCCGTGTCGGGCTGAAGTGAGCTGAAGCGAGCTGAAGTGAGCTGAAAAAGGGTAGTGGAAAAGGGCCATTAGTTATTAGTCAAATAACTGACTGGTTATAGTTGGTTACACATGCTCACCTCAGTATTTTTCACTCAGACTTAAGTATTCATTTACCAATGTAATTTACTTAGTTACTTTTAAAATCAACATCGACAGCTACACACAATGGTTGTGACCTGGCAGCCTGCCGCTAATCCCTTGCAAAATCCTTTGCCCTGTTGCTTTTTTGGTGTGTCTGGCTAAGGTTTGACTGAGCTGAAGTCTCAGCTCTAATAGTAATGGTTCGCCACTGTTACTAATATTATTTTGATCCATAAATCAATGTATATAGTGGATATAACCTCACTATGTACATTCATTTTAGAAACTAATTTCAACCATATGTCGATATCAAAATGTCTTCAAGACAAGGAGAAATACTGCGTCCAAAATTTGACTGGTGTTAGACACCAGCTAATCTGGCAGTTACCTATTTATTATTATAAACACAGACTGAACTGGGACACTGGAATGTAAAACATAGAATAATATCAAAATGTGTTTAGTTGTTGTAGAAGTTAACTTACTACAACAGAGAAAATTCCTTATGAGTTCTGTCATATGATTTAATTCACCGAAACACATGCAAAGGGCCTCATTTCTTGTGAGTTTTTGCTTCACTTTTCACGCCATGTTGTCATTTACACAAAAGATCAAAACCTACAAATAAAGCAACAGCTGTTTTTTATTAAAATACCATTTAAATAGCATTAATGAATGTCATTGGAAAGTATTATAACACACACACTGCTGTCAGTGATCTGAAAATTATTGAGTCTAGAATGTTCTGTGGCAAGTATGAGAATAGCTGTTTAGCTTGTAGACTCGAGAGGTAACCAAACATTTCAAGAGAAATCTTATTAAACAGCTACATTAAAACGCAAAGTACAATTTTGTGGCGGTGGGGTCGTGGTTAAGCGCTGGCTTGTGAATGGAGGGCGTGGGTTGGGAGAGTGAGTGGTAGATAAGATTGAGGCTCCTAATGAGTTTTCTGTTTCAGTGAGCAAGGAGATAAAGGAGTGAGAAGAGCCAAGAGAGGGAGACAAGACATTCAGAACTGTGTGTCTTTGTGTGCGTGCATGTAATTTTGATGAATAATGCTGAAAAGAAAGCGTCTGTTACATTAAATCCCCTTTTTGAGTTGTGCTACCTCTGTGTCCCATGTCTGCATTCCCCTTGTAACATAGGGAGTGTCACAAATTTATCTTAAAGAACCCTTCTACTCTGACATGAAAATGTCACAAAATGTGACTAGAAAGCTTTACTGATTTTTAAGCACGGGCGATTGCTCTAAGACAACGAGGGAGGCTCAGCCTCCTCTAAAAATGACGAACATCGTGTAGGATGAATTGCGCTAGGCTTATGTTATAGCCAACCTTATAACATTGCTATTTCAGATCCAGAATCATAGAAATATATGTGCTCAACCCAACTACAGTGCAAAATCATTCCATTATAACTTTCCCCAGTTCGCCTAATGTGTGCGTGAGTTTTTCCCCCTCGTGACAACGCGATGCAGCCCAGCCTCAGTGGACTTCAATGGCATTTGGGAGCTATGCGCTTTTTAATCTCAAAATGCAAGACGATTATTGGACAAATACTGCGAAAACACCCGCCCCACGGACTCCCAGCCTCACAGTGGGAGGGACATGGCAGTTTCTGTGAGGAGACTGGTGATTGGTGAAAGCGGCCGGATATTTTCTTTGATTGACAGCTCGTTTCAAATATAGACAGGCAGCGGTGAATTTCAGTTCAGTCCCATGCGGATTCACAAGTGCTGTGGTTTATTGTAAGAGATCAGCTTACATTTCGATTTCATTCATTACATACGGTTTCTACCAGCTTTTTTAGTTTGTATATATTTTCATTGTAAATAAAGTGTAAATATAGTGTTGTCAAGTTTGCTATCTTAGTTCCAGAAATTTCGTTTATTTGAGTGACTGAACTTGAACTTGAGGGGGCTAGTCAGCTAGCAAGAAAGCTGCGCACGGATGCCAAACATTGCTGATTTAATTTTGGCAAAGCCATTTGCCAGTCTTCCTTTCGAGGAAAAAATTAAAATTAAAGAGCAGGGTAGACCAACGCCTCAAATTGACTTGGTGAAAAAGGTAGGGAATAATACTCGTTCCTTTCAGTTCTCCTGGTACGAGAAAGCGAATTGGCTAACAGCAAGTGACCCACATCAACAACAGTAAATAGGCTACTTTAGTAATATGTCATGGATGGACCAAAAATCTCATCTCATTATCTCTAGCCGCTTTATCCGTCTACAGGGTCGCAGGCAAGCTGGAGCCTATCCCAGCTGACTATGGGCGAAAGGCGGGGTACACCCTGGACAAGTCGCCAGGTCATCACAAGGCTAACACATAGACACCCATTCACGGTCAATTTAGAGTCACCAGTTAACCTAACCTGTATGTCTTTGGACTGTGGGGGAAACCGGAGCACCCGGAGGAAACCCACGCGGACACGGGGAGAACATGCAAACTCCGCACAGAAAGGCCCTCGCCAGCCCCGGGGCTCGAACCCAGGACCTTCTTGCTGTGAGGCGACAGCGTTAACCACTACACCACCGTGCCGCCCATTGGACCAAAAATATAGAATCTATTTAAAATGTTTATGCTGAGTATATTATATTGGAATATATATTTTTCTGGATATTGATTAAACACAGCTACAATTTGGAAAACATTTTTAAACAAAAACACAGCCGAGAACATTTCACACTACAGACCTGGATTAAAAGTGAAGGGTTATCAAAATTGTCAATAAAACATTTCTCAGTCAAAATAAGTAAAATATAGGGAAAGTGTCACTGAATGAAATGTGTGGCGCCCAGCTCTATGTTTGGCTCCCCAAGGTCAGTGCTTGTGCCTATTCCAGAACACTCTGCTGTTACTGCTGAGGTTCCTGACAAAGAGCTGCTTTCAATAATGATCAATTTTTAAACAACATGCCACAATTTTAAAATATAAAATGTTAAAATATACCCCTACCCCCCAACACCACCATCATGTATATTGGACAGTAGGCTAATGGGCCAAAAGAACCTGTTATTTCACAGTTTGTGACCCTGCCAACAATCAGCCAGATCAGAGGCAAGAGTATGGGCAAAATTGATGTGTTTTTTCTTTTTTCTTTTAAAATCTGGAAATATCGTAACCGACCAGCCTCCCCTGTTTGAAAGACAGCTGCCACTGTTTTTTAGCTAGTGATCTTTGTGTCAACTAAACCAACAATTTAGTTTAAAGTGGGGTAACCTATGTATCCATATTCCTCATGATATACAGTGGTGCTTGAAAGTTTGTGAACCCTTTTGAATTTTCTATATTTCTGCATAAATATGACCTAAAACATCATCAGATTTTCACACAAGTGCATGACCCACCTTCTTTTGAGATTCAGTTCATGGACAGATGTCCTGACATTGAATTCACTAGTATAATTCAGAATTCATTGTTCCATCAATGATGGCAAGCTATCCTGGCCCAGATGCAGCAAAACAGGCCCAAACCATGATACTACCACCACCATGTTTCACAGATGGGATAACATTCTTATGCTGGAATGCAGTGTTTTCCTTTCTCCAAACATAACGCTTCTCATTTAACCCTTTGGTGACTGACCCCTTGAACATGGTTCCTCCAGGAACGATGACGTTTCAGTCGTCAAGACAACGGAAAAACTAAAATACAAGAGCATTTTGTTTTGTGCACAAGAGCATTGTGACGTATCTTTCTGTTTTTGTATTTTAGTTCTTCTGTTGTCTTGACAACTGAAAAGTCATAGTTCCTGGAGGAACCATTTTCAAGGGGTCAGTCACCAAAGGGTTAAACCAAAAAGTTCTATTTTGGTCTCATCTGTCCACAAAACATTTTTTCCAATAGCCTTCTGGCTTGTCCACATGATCTTTAGCAAACTGCAGATGAGCAGCAATGTTCTTTTTGGAGAGCAGTGGCTTTCTCCTTGCAACCCTGCCATGCACGCCATTGTTGTTCAGTGTTTTCCTGATGGTGGACTCATGAACATTAACATTCATCAATGTGAGAGAGGCCTTCAGTTGCTTAGAAGTTACCCTTGGGTCCTTTGTGACCTCGCCGACTATTACACATCTTGCTCTTGGAGTGATCTTTGTTGGTTGACCACTCCTGGGGAGGGTAACAATGGTCTTGAATTTCCTCCATTTGTATACAATCTGTCTGACTGTGGATTGGTGGAGTCCAAACTCTTTAGAGATGGTTTTGTAACCTTTTCCAGCCTAATGACCATCAACAACAATTTTTCTGAGGTCCTCAGAAATCTCCTTTGTTCTTGCCATGATACACTTCCACAAACATGTGTTGTGAAGATCAGACTTTGATAGAGCCCTGTTCTTTAAATAAAACAGGGTGCCCACTCACACCTGATTGTCATTCTATTGATTGAAAACACCTGACTCTAATTTCACCTTCAAATTAACTGCTAATCCTAGAGGTTCACATACTTTTACCACTCACAGATATGTAATATTGGGTCATTTTCCTCAATAAATAAATTACCAAGTGTAATATTTTTTGTCTCATTTGTTAGCTGGGTTCTCTTCATCTACTTTTTGGACTTGTGTGAAAATCTGATGATGTTTTAGATCATATTTATGCAGAAATATAGAAGATTCTAAAGGGTTCACAAACTTTCAAGCACCACTGTAATAACATTTTGATTTTGTTTTACATGTTCAAATAAGACTAACGCAATAAATGAGCAGATTAATTAAATTATTTTTAACCAGATACCTGAGGTAATTTTGCTGTAGTTTTCTGCTCCTCTCCCTTATTCAGTCATAGTGTTTCTGTTGCTTTGCTCATTTTCTTAAGCAAAGGTTACAAATTTAATTACTCTTCTCATTAAATATTTGACAGAACCATATTTAACAGGGGTGGTGTGGTGGTTAGCACTGTTGCCTCACAGCAAGAAGGTTCTGGGTTCGAGCCCAGTGGCCAACGTAGGCCTTTCTGTGTGGAGTTTGCATGTTTTCCCCATGTTTGGGTGCTCCAGTTTCCCCCACAGTCCAAAGACATGCAGGTTAGGCTAATTTGCTCTAAATTGGCCATGAGTGTGAATCTTTGACTTGCAATTGACTTCAAAGCAAAATAGAAACCTGGATATCAGCCATGTTGGTGGATATACAAATCTGGGGGCAAGCGACATTCCAGACAAAACAAAGTCATGCGTGTGCAACTCTCTTTGTTTTTCCGCTATGTTTTGTCCAAGGTCAGACTTGATTCTTCGGCAGCCAAACCAGATAGAATGCGATATCTGGGTACTCAATGGTCGGTAGAAGTGTCTTATCTTCAGAAAAGTCTGACTTTTTTAAATGATATGGGTCAAAACCATACATATCTATCTTCTCTTTGTATCAAATCTTTGCTCAACCATTCAGATCATGGTAATGCTGAGAAAATTCAGCATTGTTCACAAACACGCTTTCAGCAGTTGCCATCTTAGTTGCTTTGTATATCCACCATCATGGCAGATGCTCATGACATAGCACATTTTGATCACGTGGTTGCAAGCCATCTATGGTTGTTTGTCTCTATGTGTCAGCCCTGCAATGGTCTGGTGACTTGTCCAGGGTGTACACTGCCTCTTGCCCACAGTCAGCTCAGATAAGCTCCAGCTTACCTGCAACCCTGCACAGGCTAAGCAATTACAGATAATGGATGGACAGATGCATGGATGTTTAACAGTGTTACACTGTGTGTGTGTGTCTGTGGGGGGGGGCGGGGGTAATATGTATTTACCTGTTCTCATGGTAACGTACTTTATCATGAGTACCTATAAAACTGCACATTCATGCTTTTATCTAACAAACCAATCATTTGACAGCAGTGTAATGCAAAATAAATAAATAATCTTTTTTTAGGACCCTGTTTTTTTAGGTCCCCATTTTTTGCATCCCTGTATTCCATTAGAATACCATCCAATAAAAAGCATAGAGGTTATATTGGAGAGAATTCTGAATTCCTGTATATGGGAGTCAGCAAAAGTATAGCTCCCATTTCTCTTAAGGTATCTTATAACCTGCCACGACTCTTGAATAGAATTATATAGACTTCTTGCTAATAATTGAATTGGATTAGTAATAACACTCCACAATGAAAATGGAGAGCAAGCCCAGGAGTCCACAGAGTTCTGTGAGTCAGAATAGTTGTGAAACCATTCCCAGACAAACCTAGCATGGCAGGCCCAATTATAAAATGTAATATTTGACACAGCAAGAACACCCCATCAGACGATGTCTGTAAATTCTTAGAACTTCTGTCTCGGGTGTTTGGGGGTTTTTTTTGTGTCATTTTGTTTTGTTGGCCACACCAAACCTTGAACCATTTAATGAATTGCAAAGAATCATTTAAGCACTCATTGAATTGCCATGCATCAGGTAATGGGGTGAAGTCTTCTGTCATGGGAAAAGGTGATGTATGGATGCAATTGCAGAGAGAGTTTATGAAAAAGCATGCTGGCAAACAGATCCAAAACATTAGACAAAAGCAGAGTGTAGATACAACAGCCCGTCTCTCTTTAAAAACTACAGATCCCACCAACCAACTTCCGCGTTGACCTACGTCACGCCTGGACGGGATTACCTATGTCACTTCCTCCATGAGCCCATAAGTGACTCAACCACAGTCCATCTAAGAACTACAAATCCCATCAACCAGCTTCCGCGTTGACCTGTGTCATGCCTGGGCGGGATCATCTACGTCACTTCCTCCACGACTCCATAAGGGACCTGGAAATCCGCCATACTCTCTCTTTGGCTTCTGTAACCATGCAGGAACAGACATAAAAAGAGCCACTCTCTCATCGGACCGTCCGAAACCACGATTTCTTTCTTGCAAGAAGAAAGATTCAGCGCGTTTTTTCTTTTTGTTTACCTTTGGCCACGGTAGACTCTAGAATCACGCGATTTTAAACTCAGATTGAGTTACAACCGGTTTTTTATTCGTATTACAGTAACGTTACGAACTGCCACCCAAGCAGTTTAATTTAAAAGTTAGAAGCGACCGGATCCTTCTAATTAAAGCATTGTGCACATTATTTGATCAGAGACTTCTTTTCATCACGAGCGACCACGCGTCAGACCAAGAAATCCTCTGTTTTCCACAGAAACGACTCACGTGTTCCACAACGGTGAAACTCCAAAAGTCTCGGAACATCTTCTCATAATCTCGAGTAGAGGCAAGATACTGAAGTAAGAGACTGGCATTTGGGCAGAAAAACTAGTCTTAGGAATTAGCTTTATGAAGAAGTGTGAATTTAAACTCAGGAACGGTTTAAATGTGTACACTGTAGACCCTCAGGGTATTGAATTAATTATTGTTCTATTTTTGTCCTCTCAATTGCTTAATAGATAGGTTGCATGCTCTCTCTCTATTCCTTTCTAACCCTTAACTTCATTATTACACATATTTTGACCTCATCAAGATTTCAGTGGAATTAGCTGCTACGGCTAATTCTTTTGTTTCATTAGCATCCAGGGCTAATTGTATTGTCTCAAGAGACCACAAGATCGTCATCCTCCCCCTACAAACACACCTTAGTTAGCAACAGAGCTAATCTCTTGTTTTACTTAGAAACACGTGGTCACAGGCCTCTCTCACACACACACACACACACACACACACACACACACACACACACACACACACACACACGTGGAGTTAGCTACCAGAGCTAATTCTTTTGTTTCCACCACATGGACACAAACACATCTTAGCTAGCAACCAAAGCTAACTATTTTGTTCTACTAATGGCCCTTTTCCACTACCCTTTTTCAGCTCACTTCAGCTCACTTCAGCCCGACACGGCTCGCGTTTCGACTACCAAAAACCAGCACGACTCAGCTCGCTTCAGCCCTGCTTAGCCCCTAAAACTCGCACCGTTTTGGAGTGGGGCTGAAGCGAGCCAAAGCGAGTCGACTGAGGCTGGGGGTGTGAGCAGACACTCCCCTGTGCACTGATTGGTGAGGAGGAGTGTCCTCACATGCCCACACACGCCCCGCAAGCGCGCTGGGATCTGTAAACACCGTAAACCCGGAAGGAGAAGAATTACGAATTACGAGAATTTCTGAAGCCTTATGCGCCTCGCCTCATCTATACGCTCTTGCCAGTATCTGTTGGCGTTGTTGGTGACAACAAGCCACAGCACCAAGACCAGCAACACTAACGACTCCATGTCCTCCATGTTTATTGTTTACTATTCGGGTTGTGAGACTACCGCTTAAAAGCTCACTGATGTCACTGTTTGCGCTGCTTAACGACATCACCTGACGTCCACCCACTTTCGCTAACTCCACCCAGTGTGTCCACCCACTTCCAGCCAGCACGGTTCAGCACGGTTATAGTCGAAATGCAACTCCAACAGCCCCGCTCAGCCCGACTCAGCACGGCACGGCTCAGCCCGACTCAGCCGCGTTTGTAGTGGAAAAGCGGCATTAGAAACACGTGGTCACGACCCCCCACACCTCAGATAACACACACACACAAACACACACACACATACCATATCATATTTGTATATAATGATTCCAACTGCTATTATTCATTTTTATCTTTGTTATAATAAATTCAATTATTATTGAAACTGTGTGTTTATTTGTTGTGCCTAATATACTTGAAGTCGCTCAATCTCAAAAGAATTCTAAGGTGCATATGAGTTATGTAATACGGTAAGTGATCATAATAATTTGGAATGTACCATAATTTAGCTGTTTGGTAATTTATTGTTAAGCACCAAAATTAATGGTATTAATTAATGAGATTATCAATGAGACTGATTTAATGAGATTATCAATGAGACTGATTTAATTAGATTGATCACTGTGGCGGCGGCATGGTGGTGTAGTGGTTAGCGCTGTCGCCTCACAGCAAGAAGATCCTGGGTTCGAGCCCCAGGGCCGGCGAGGGCCTTTCTGTGTGGAGTTTGCATGTTCTCCCCGTGTCCACGTGGGTTTCCTCCGGGTGCTCCGGTTTCCCCCAAAGTCCAACGACATGCAGGTTAGGTCAACCGGTGACTCTAAATTGACCGTAGGTGTGAATGTGAGTGGTTGTCTGTGTCTATGTGTCAGCCCTGCGATGACCTGGTGACTTGTCCAGGGTGTACCCTGCCTTTCGCCCGTAGTCAGCTGGGATAGGCTCCAGCTTGCCTGCGACCCTGTAGAAGGATAAAGCGGCTAGAGATAATGAGATGAGATGATCACTGTGACAGCGGGGGCGTGGTCAAGCACCGGTCTGTGACAGGAGGACGGAGCCAGGGAAGGTGAGGGGCAGAATCACTACACCTGATGGTAATTAACCTGTGTTTGTGTGTCTTCCCAGTAACCGCGCCCTATTTAAGGAGGCAGAGGGAGAGCAGAGGAGAGAGCTCATCCCGGGACTAGAACACAGCGTGTGTGTTTTTCTCTAAAGCATAAAAGTAGGCTGTTACACTGAAAAGTCAGACAATAAAAAGCCTATTAGTACCAGAAGCTTTGTCCTGCCGTCCTCTGTGCTCCACCCACACTTCAGAGAGCTCTACAGTGGTGCTGAAACCCGGGAAAAGGTGGAGCACCAACCTCGCAGCCCCATGGAATCCTCCCCGTTCACGGACCTGGTCCACGCCCTCACCACGGCTCAGCAAAGCCAGCACCAGGCACTCGTCACGCTCCGAAAGGAGCAAGAGCGGCGCTTCGAAGCCCTGGTGCTGGCCCAGTGGGAAGATCGCGAGGCGTTCCGGCATCTCCTCGCGTCGGCGGGGTCCACCAGCGCCCCGGCCGCGGGCCCGTCTCCCCTCACTGTGACCAAGATGGGCCCGCAGGATGACCCCGAGGCGTTCCTCACTTTGTTCGAACAGGTCGCCGAAGCCTTGGGGTGGCCGATGGAGCAGCGCGCGGCGCGCCTCCTCCCCCTCCTGACGGGAGAGGCACAGCTGGCCGCACTACAGATCCCCGCCGACTGCCGGCTGGCCTACGCGGACCTTCGCCGGGCCGTCCTCCAGCGCGTGGGGCGCACACCAGAAGAACAGCGCCAGCACTTCCGCGCGCTGCGGTTGGAGGAAGTCGGCCGGCCGTTCGCGTTCGGCCAGCAGCTCCGGGACGCCTGCTGGCGGTGGCTGAGGGCCGACGATCGCGACGCCGAGGGAATCATCGATCAGGTGGTGCTGGAGCAGTTCATCACGCGCTTACCAGCCGGAACCGTGGAGTGGGTCCAGCGCCACCGCCCGGCGTCGCTGGATCAGGCAGTAGGACTGGCGGAGGATCATTTGGCGGCTGTTCCGGCAGCAGGACAACCGATGGCGTCTTCTCTTCTCTCCTTTTCTCTCTCTCTTTCTCCCCTCCCTTCTGTGTCCCGTCCTCGCCCCATTCCCCCACCACGGAGGCGGGGGCCGGCTCCACCCCAGCCGGCCCGCCGCACCCGTGGTGCCCTCCCGTTTCTCCCTTCTGTGTCTGTCTCTCCCCCCCCCTCAGGTGAGTGAGCCCCAGAGCACAGGTGCAGAGGGAAAGCCCGGGCTGGTTTGCTGGCGCTGCAGGGAGCCGTGCCACCTGCAACAACAGTGCGCAGCAATGGAGGTGGGCGCGGTGGTATGGATCCCTGACGCGCCAGAAGCTGCCCTTGATCGGGCCGGAGCATATCGCATACCGGTGAGTGTCCAAGGGGCTACATATCAGGCGTTGGTGGATTCTGGTTGCAATCAGACCTCGATCCGCCAAAGCCTGGTGCAAGACGAGGCATTGGGGGGAGCACAGGGGGTGAAGGTGTTGTGTGTGCACGGGGATGTTCACAGCTACCCTTTGGTGTCGGTCCACATATATTTCAGAGGGGAAAAATCTATAGTGAAGGCGGCGGTTAATCCTCACCTTACCCACTCTTTAATTTTGGGGACTGATTGGCCGGGATTTCGGGGTTTAATGACGCACCTAGTAAAGAGTGGGTCCTGCCAGTTGACAGGGGGAGGTCCAGGTGTCGCTTTGGCTGGAGCTGCTGTCGCAGAGCCGTCTACGTCATCTCCGCGACAGAGTGAGGAGCCGCCGGCTCCTCCTCTTTCTGTTGGGGAATCCCTCGCGGATTTCCCATTAGAACAATCACAAGACGAGACTCTGCGACATGCGTTTGACCAAGTGAGAGTAATCGATGGTCAAACGCTCCAGCCGAACGCCACCCCGTCCTTCCCCTATTTTTCTATTATGAAGGATAGATTATACCGAGTGATGCAGGACACTCAGACGAAAGAGCGCGTCACACAGCTGTTAATTCCAAAGAGCCGCCGGGAATTGGTATTTCAGGCGGCTCACTTTAATCCCATGGCTGGACGCCTAGGGCAGGATAAGACACTAGCCCGGATAATGGCCCGATTCTATTGGCCGGGGATTCGCGGCGATGTCCGTAAGTGGTATACGGCGTGCCGCGAATGCCAGTTAGTAAATCCAGCAGCCATTCCAAAAGCGCCTTTGCACCCCCTACCATTAATCGAGACCCCGTTCGAAAGAATTGGGATGGATCTCGTCGGGCCATTAGATCGGTCAACACAAGGGTACCGCTTTATATTGGTTCTGGTGGACTATGCAATGCGATACCCGGAAGCGGTGCCTCTTCGCAATATCTCAGCACGCACTATTGCGGAGGCCCTCTTCCACGTCATCTCCCGGGTTAGAATCCCGAAAGAGATTCTGACTGACCAAGGCACCTCGTTTATGTCACGAACACTGAGCGAACTGTATGGGCTATTAGGTATTAAGCCGATCCGCACCAGCATTTATCACCCACAAATGGACGGTTTAGTCGAACGGTTCAATCGCACCCTCAAGAATATAATTAAAAAATTCGTAAGTTAGGACGCACGTAACTAGGATAAATGGCTCGAACCCTTGTTATTTGCAGTGCGAGAGGTCCCCCAAACCTCCACGGGGTTCTCCCCATTTGAATTGTTATACGGGCGTAAGCCGCGCGGCATTTTAGATGTGCTGCGTGAAAATTGGGAGGAGGGACCTTCACAAAGTAAAAACGAAATTCAGTACGTTATGGACCTGCGCGCAAAACTCCACACGCTCACACACCTAACTCAGGAGAATTTGCAGCAGGCCCAGGAACGGCAAGCCCGCCTGTACAACAAGGGCACGCGCCTTAGAGAGTTCACTCTGGGAGAGAAGGTACTCGTACTGTTGCCCACGTTGAGCTCCAAATTAATCGACAAGTGGCAAGGACCCTTTGAGGTCACACGGCGAGTCGGGGACGTCGACTATGAGGTAAGGCGAACGGACAGGGAGGGGGCGCTACAGATCTACCACCTCAATCTGCTTAAACTCTGGAACGAGGAGGTCCCCGTGGCGTTGGTGTCGGTAGTTCCGGAGAAGGCGGAGCTGGGGCCGGAGGTTCAAAAAGGAACATTGGCATCACGTACCTCTCCGGTCCCCTGTGGAGACCACCTCTCCCCGACCCAACTCACGGAGGTCGCCCAGTTGCAGGCCGAGTTTTTGGATGTGTTCTCGCCCCTGCCCGGTCGCACTAACCTCATAGAACACCACATAGAGACGCCCCTGGGGGTGGTAGTGCGTAGCCGCCCTTACAGGCTACTCGAACACAAAAAAAAATGTGGTTCGGGAAGAACTTCAGGCCATGCTCGAAATGGGCATCGTCGAGGAGTCCCACAGTGACTGGAGCAGCCCGGTGGTCTTGGTACCCAAGGCCGACGGGACGGTCCGGTTCTGTGTGGACTATAGAAAAGTCAACGCGGTGTCTAAATTCGACGCGTACCCAATGCCTCGTATTGACGAGCTGCTCAATCGACTAGGCACGGCTCGCTTTTACTCGACATTGGATTTGACGAAGGGATATTGGCAGATCCCCTTGACTCCATTATCCCGGGAAAAAATGGCCTTTTCCACACCGTTCGGCTTACACCAATTTGTCACACTTCCTTTTGGGCTGTTTGGGGCGCCCGCTACGTTTCAGTGGCTGATGGACAGGGTCTTCCGGCCCCACGCCACCTATGCGGCCGCATATCTCGATGATATTATCATTTATAGTAACGACTGGCAGCGACACTTGCAACACCTGAGGGCCGTCCTTAGGTTGCTGAGGTGGGCGGGTCTCACTGCCAACCCGAAGAAGTGTGCGATTGGGCGGGTGGAAGTACGGTATCTGGGCTTCCACTTGGGCAACGGGCAGGTGCGTCCCCAAATTAATAAGACAGCAGCGATTGCGGCCTGCCTGAGGCCCAAGACCAAAAAGGGGGTGAGACAGTTCCTGGGGCTGGCTGGCTACTATCATAGGTTTACACCTAATTATTCGGACGTCACCAACCCACTGACTGACCTCACTAAAAAGGGGGCACCAGATCTGGTCCAGTGGACGGAGCAGTGCCAGCGGGCTTTCTCTGAGGTAAAGGCTGCACTGTGTGGGGGGCCACTATTACACTCCCCTGACTTCTCTCTCCCTTTTGTGTTGCAGACCGATGCGTCGGACAGAGGGCTGGGGGCGGTGTTGTCCCAGGAGGTGGAGGGGGAGGACCGCCCCATCCTGTACATTAGTCGGAAGCTGTCGGTGCGTGAGGGGCGCTACAGAACTATTGAGAAGGAATGCCTGGCGATCAAGTGGGCGGTCCTCGCCCTCCGTTACTACCTGCTGGGGCGCCCTTTCACCCTCTGTTCAGACCACGCGCCCCTCCAGTGGCTCCACTGCATGAAAGATGCCAACACGCGGATCACCCGTTGGTATCTGGCACTCCAACCCTTCAATTTCAAGGTGGTCCACAGGCCGGGGGCGCAGATGGTCGTGGCGGACTTCCTCTCCCTTCATGGAGGGGGGGAGTCGGCTGCGGGCCGGACGGGCGCCTGGCCTGAGTCGGGCGGTGGGGGTATGTGGCAGTGGGGGCGTGGTCAAGCACCAGTCTGTGACAGGAGGGCGGAGCCAGGGAAGGTGAGTGGCAGAATCACTACACCTGACGGTAATTAACCTGTGTTTGTGTGTCTTCCCAGTAACCGCGCCCTATTTAAGGAGGCAGAGGGAGAGCAGAGGAGAGAGCTCATCCCGGGACTAGAACACAGCGTGTGTGTTTTTCTCTAAAGCATAAAAGTAGGCTGTTACACTGAAAAGTCGGACAATAAAAAGCCTGTTAGTACCAGAAGCTTTGTCCTGCCGTCCTCTGTGCTCCACCCACACTTCAGAGAGCTCTACAATCACTAATTACCAATTGCACCTACAATTAAAATTGGTGCCCCATGTGAGGAGATTGGTTTGTTGACTTCTTGAATATTGTTGCAACAACAGATAAACTACCAGTTTGATTCAGCAGTTGCTAAGGTATATCCCCAGGTGTGTTAAACGGTTAAAGGCCAATTTATGCTGACAGCCCAGTCCTCGCAGATGGCGTCGCAGATGGCGTCTGCGTAGCCCCCCCTTCACAGATGCTCTGCGCGCACCTCCCAAAAATTGTGACCACCGCAGAAGCCTCGCAGACAGCGTCGCAGACAAGAGGGCTCTGATTGGTCCACTCTACATCTGCTGTACACGCACTTCTGCTTCCCTACTTTCCTGGTTTGGTTTGTTTTCACTACCGCCATTTTTAAAAACACGAGCGAAGATGGAGCAGCACGAAGAGCGGTTGATCGAGGAAGTGAGGAAGTACGTACATCTATACGACTCCAGTTCTAGTCATTATAAGTAACCGGAGGATAAACACTCCACTAATCACACCCACCAACTATTCCTAGCGATTTCGCGACTTCGCGCCCCCTTGCGTTGTGGCGGTGAATAACATCGCGCACGCCTATTACTCCCCGCTCAACAATAAATTACAACTGTCTGCGAAAAGCTATCTGCGAAAGCCTTGTCGCAAGAGCATGCAGCGGCCCTAACAGTAGCGTGATAACCATATCACAAAATACTAATAACCTATTCTTAACTTAGGATAAGAGATAGCATTTCCAAACAAAAACAAACTTTATTGATTAATTAATTACTTAGTTAATATTAATTAATAAAAATTTATTAATAAATTAACTCATTGATTAATTAATTATCCAACATCCAACCTAAGCAAAATGGCATCCACTCGTGTCTCAGAAATTGAAGACAACGCTCAAGACGTGTCTCTCCTTGAGGTCATCGCAGACCTCATTCGCTGCTCTGCCTCCGAAAAGGCAAACATTAGGAACACAAGTAAGGGTGAATGCCAAAATAACATAGATAACTCAAATAAACATATGAGAGATCCAAAAAGAACAACCATTGGTGTCCAAGAGGCACTAGGTAAGCTATTCCTGTCATACTTCCGAGATACTGATTCAGAAATCAGACCCCTCCTCAGAGAGGTTGAAAGGCTGCCTACCAGCAACGCCGAGCTGGCAGCCGATAATAATGATTTACATAGGGAGCGTGAGCTCTTGAAAACCTCCCTCGATGATTGCACCGAAAGGCTAGAGAAAGCCAAAAAGGCTGCCCAGAGGGCTGCCGAGGAGCAGACCCTCCAAGAAGGGCACGAGGGGCGTGAAAGACCCCCAACAATGCACTGAAGCTCAGAGCGAGAAGAGGCGTCCGAACCGGACACCGTAGATTGCCTGGTCGGGGACCAGACACCCCGCCAAACTCCATCAACTCGCTACACAACTTCGTCGTTTAGCCAGGATGGAGCCGTACTGTGCTCATCCTGAGCCCAGAACCCTAGTGTAGGTATCATGCCGCCATTTTGTCTCTAAGAACTACAACTCCCAGGCCTCTTGCGCGTGACCTATGTCACGCGTGGGCGGGATCATCTACGTCAGTCCGCCATGCGCGCATAAGTCCTGGCGGAAGCTCTGCTCTTTGTCTCTCGTGTCTGGATTTCAAGGAGTCTAGACGCATGAAGAGATGCTCTCAAACCCGAAAACACCTCTTTCTTGCAAGATCCATCATTCAGCGCGATTTCTTACCCTTGGCCAATGTAAACTCTAGAGTCGCGCGATCTTTTAACTCAACCTGAGTTACAACCGGTTTATTCGTATTAGAAGTGACATCATGACTGCAGCCCAGGCAGTTAAAAGTTAAGAAGCGATTGAATCCTTTTTAACTCAAAAGCGCTGTGCATCTTATTCTGATCAGAGACTTTTCCTCACGAACACTGAATCCAAGAATCCTCTGCTTTCCACGGGAACCACCCAAGTGCTCCACTGGACCCGAAAGTTCTCTACGCCTCCATCACGAGCGGCTCACGTGCTCCCACGGCGAGGCCCGAGACTACACCGGCGAATATTTCTTCATATCTTGCTAAAGGCAGGATTAAGTAAGATTTTGGCATTTGGGCATAATTAAGATAGTCTTAGGAATTTGCTTTTATTGGAATAGTGTGAATTTAAACCCAGGTTTATCTGTTACACTGTTAGACACGCAGCGTGTTGATTTATTTTGGTTCTATGTTCTCTCAATTGTTTAATAGATAGGCTGTGCATGCTCCTCTCTGACTAACACTTTAATTTCCTTATCATACATTTTGACCTTATCAAGGTTTCAGTGAGTTTGGTAATGTTATGAGTGTGGAATCTTTTTGTTACTGAGAAAACACGTGCTCAACAGGCCTGACCAGGCCTGATACACTTTGTCTTTAGCAACACGTGCTCAGTAGGCCTCACCAGGCCTAACAAACACACTTTAGCTAGGCCATAGGGCCTTTCACAAACACACTAGCAACACAAGGCTAATCTAGGCCTCCACCACGTGTAGTTAGCTACACAAGGCTAAACACATGGTCAAGTCCTTCCCACACACACACACACAAGCACACATTAGCAACAGAGCTAATCCTTTGTTCTGTTTAGATAACATTCCTTTGTTTTAGCTAGCAACAAGCTAGGCCATACACACACACACACACACACACCATATCATATTTGTATATATTGATTATCCATTTTTATCTTTGTCATAATAAATCCATTTATTATCAAAGCTGTGTGTATTCATCTTGTTGGTGAACAATATCTGAAGTCCCCAATCTCTCAAAGAATTCAAAAAGGTGCATATAAGTTATGTAATATGGTAAGTGATCGTAATAATTTGGAAATATACCATAATTTAGCTGTTTGGTAATTTATTATTAAGCACCAGGATTAATGGTATGATTCACTAAATGATTCATTAAATGATTCATTGAATGATTCACTAAATGATTCACTAAATGATTCACTGAACGATTCACTAAATGATTCACTAAATGATTCATTGAATGATTCACTAAATGATTCACTGAATGATTCACTTCAAATGAGACTGATTCTATGGTATGATTCAATTCAAATGAGTCAAAGTAAACGATTCAATGGGATTGATTCATTTTAATTATTAACCTTCAAATTTAATGAGACTGGTTTAATGAGATTGATCACTTAATATCAATAATTAACTGATTGCACCCACACTAGCACACCCAGGTCAGTGTGCTACAGTACCCCTGATCCATCTTCGGATGAATCAGGCTATGAATCTAGTGCGAAACGGGAGCAACACCAGAGTAGCTTAGATAGTGAGTACTCAGGAGAGCCAAGGAGGTCGCACAAGGACGTGCATCAAACCCTTTGCTTACGGCAAACTGACCTACTTGCCAAAGATGTCGAGCGATTCGATCCTGACTATAAAAGAGCAAACGTAAATGATTATTTGTGAGAAATTGACCGATGCCTGATGGACCTACCGAAAGCCACAATGTGAGAGAAACTTAAACTGATCTGGAAGGCCTCCAGTAGCAGCGTTTGTGCCTTTTTAGAGACTCTACCCCCAAACGTTCGCGATAGTTATTCGAAACTTCGCAATTACATGAGGGAAGAATATGCGCCATGCGTACATGGATGAAACCTCTGCGACATTGTGTGCTATACAAATCAAACAAAAACAGTCTGAGGTGCCTCGTGAATATTATAGACGGCTACGTACTGCCTATTTCCACGGTAGTAGCACACCAGGCTTGGAAGAAGATAGAGGCTTCAAATCCCTCTTCTTACATAACCTCCACCCAAGCGTGCAGACTCAAGTCACACTGACGTGTCAATGAGGTTACTACTCGATGAGGGAAATTAGGCAACTAGCCCAAATGACCTGGGAGACCATCGTCAAAACCGCAAACAGAAACGATGATGAACCCAGAGTCCTTAGGCTCCAGGATGCAGACGGGCCCCCGCTAGCCTTAGAAGGAGGCGAAGCTCCAAAAGGGGGACCCCCCTGGAGAAATCCCGGTCCGAACCGCCCCTTGCCGAGCCATCACAAGGGTGAATGGAAGAATCGGCAAGGTAAGGCCAGGAGGGACCGAGGGCAAGGTCACAGTGACCATGGCAACCGCCCATCACATGAAAAGGGTCGTAGCGAACAAGGCAGTTGGCAGTAAGACTCTCATCCCCGCTCTGGCCAGAGATGGCAGGAGCGTTCCAACCGTAACCCTAAACGTAGGGGTAGAGATGACCGACACAGTGACTCAGACCAACCTGGTAAGTTCCGCTCAGAGCTGGATTCTTTAAAAGCCCAGTTGGCTGAGATTAAAGAACTGTTACAAAAGAGGTCAGACCCCTCAACAAAATAAATAGAAACAAGCGTAAAAGGACAAAAGACCTACTACGACCGAAAAGCCTCCCATCACGAATATCAAATAGGCGACAAAGTCCTATATTTTAACTTTACCAAACTGGTAGGAGTTTTTTTCTTAAAGTTCCTATCACACTGGTTGGGACCTTTCGATCGTGGAAAAATGACCCCCATCGCGTATTGCATTAGGACATCCAGGCCTAATCAAACGCCCTCATATCAATGGATCCATAGCCATCAAATCAAGCCCTTTGAACGATTTTCACTCCAAAAAGGGGGGGACGATAGTTAGGCCCATCCTGTCCACCTAACTTGTATGCCTCACTCACCCATAAGCATACACTGACATTCCCAGTCACATTCACCAACCCAACACCTTTCCAGAAGATTAAGTTTACCAACCCAAACACTAATACTTCTTTTCTTCCTTCATTTCTTCTCTTTTCTTGTTTTTTTATGCGTAGGAAATGAAGTATATATGTAATGTTTAGTGTTTAATGTTTCTGTATAGATGTGATTTTGACCTAGTTAGATAGTGTGATTATATGCCCAAAATGCCTATAGCCTGATTATATGCCCAAAATGCCTCTGCCTCCAACTGTCTTACTGGAACTCATGAGTTTACACAGTTTTCACAGGACACCATGGACTGTGCAGAGCAAAGCCACCTCAAGGACTACGGACATGTGGACTGTACGGTACTGTGCTCTCAGTGCTACGACTCCGTCATACCCCTGAGACCAAAAGGGGGATTGTAGATACAACAGCCCGTCTCTCTTTAAAAACTACAGATCCCACCAACCAACTTCCGCGTTGACCTACGTCACGCCTGGGCGGGATCACCTACATCACTTCCTCCATGAGCCCATAAGTGACTCAACCACAGTCCGTCTAAGAACTACAAATCCCATCAACCAGCTTCCGCGTTGACCTGCGTCACGCCTGGGCGGGATCATCTATGTCACTTCCTCCACGACTCCATAAGGGACCCGGAAATCCACCATACTCTCTCTTTGGCTTCTGTAACCACGCGGGAACAGACATAAAAAGAGCCACTCTCTCATTGGACCATCCGAAACCATGATTTCTTTCTTGCAAGAAGAAAGATTCAGCGCGTTTTTTTCTTTTTGTTTACCTTTGGCCACGGTAGACTCTAGAATCGCGCGATTTTAAACTCAGATTGAGTTACAACCGGTTTTTTATTCGTATTACAGTAACGTTATGAACTGCCGCCCAAGCAGTTTAATTTAAAATTTAGAAGCGACCGGATCCTTCTAATTAAAGCATTGTGCACATTATTTGATCAGAGACTTCTTTTCATCACGAGCGACCACGCGTCGGACCAAGAAATCCTCTGCTTTCCACAGAAGCGACTCACGTGCTCCACAACGGTGAAACTCCAAAAGTCTCGGAACATCTCATAATCTCACGTAGAGGCAAGATACTGAAGTAAGAGACTGGCATTTGGGCAGAAAAACTAGTCTTAGGAATTAGGTTTATGAAGAAGTGTGAATTTAAACTCAGGAACTGTTTAAATGTGTACACTGTAGACCCTCAGGGTATTGAGTTAATTATTGTTCTATTTTTGTCCTCTCAATTGCTTAATAGATAGGTTGCATGCTCTCTCTCTATTCCTTTCTAACTCTTAACTTCATTATTACACATATTTTGACCTCATCAAGATTTCAGTGGAATTAGCTGCTACGGCTAATTCTTTTGTTTCATTAGCATCCAGGGCTAATTGTATTGTCTCAAGGGACCACGAGGTCATCATCCTCCCCCCACAAACACACCTTAGTTAGCAACAGAGCTAATCTCTTGTTTTACTTAGAAACACGTGGTCACAGGCCTCACACACACACACACACACACACGTGGAGTTAGCTACCAGAGCTAATTTTTTTGTTTCCACCATGTGGACACAAACACATCTTAGCTAGCAACCAAAGCTAACTCTTTTGTTCTACTTAGAAACATGTGGTCACGACCCCCCACACCTCAGATAACACACACACACACAAACATACACACACATACCATATCATATTTGTATATAATGATTCCAACTGCTAGGGCGGCACAGTGGTGTAGAGGTTAGCGCTGTCGCCTCACAGCAAGAAGGTCCGGGTTCGAGCCCCGTGGCCGGCGAGGGCCTTTCTGTGCGGAGTTTGCATGTTCTCCCCGTGTCCGCGTGGGTTTCCTCCGGGTGCTCCGGTTTCCCCCACAGTCCAAAGACATGCAGGTTAGGTTAACTGGTGACTCTAAATTGACCGTAGGTGTGAATGTGAATGGTTGTCTGTGTCTATGTGTCAGCCCTGTGATGACCTGGCGACTTGTCCAGGGTGTACCCCGCCTTTCACCCGTAGTCAGCTGGGATAGGCTCCAGCTTGCCTGTGACCCTGTAGAAGGATAAAGCGGCTAGAAATAATGAGATGAGATGAGATTCCAACTGCTATTATTCATTTTTATCTTTGTTATAATAAATTCAATTATTATTGAAACTGTGTGTTTATTTGTTGTGCCTAATATACTTGAAGTCGCTCAATCTCAAAAGAATTCCAAGGTGCATATGAGTTATGTAATACGGTAAGTGATCATAATAATTTGGAATATACCATAATTTAGCTGTTTGGTAATTTATTGTTAAGCACCAAAATTAATGGTATTAATTAATGAGATTATCAGTGAGACTGATTTAATGAGATTATCAATGAGACTGATTTAATGAGATTATCAATGAGACTGATTTAATGAGATTATTAATGAGACTGATTTAATTAGATTGATCACTAATTACCAATTGCACCTACAAGAGTGAGGAAACAGGCAAGGGGCAAACGAGGAACAGATAGTATAGTGGAGGCAAAGATGAAGGGCAAAATCCAAATAAACAAACAAGGTCAGACCAGAGTAGGAATACTATAACACAAAGGCTTGGTAATGTGAGACACAAGGTAAAGCACACTTTGCAAAGTCTGTAGGACTTTAATTAGAGAGTCATTATAAGTGCAGGCTGTGATTGCACTCTAATCAGACACAGGTGCATGGTAATTAGTTCTAATGATATAGAGCACAGTGCTGCATGCAAGTAGCAGTCCATGGCACATGCTGTGCACCAGTGTTGTAGTCGAGTCACTAAACCTTGAGTTTAAGTCCAGTCTTGAGTCCCTAGTGTTCAAATCTGAGTCAAGTCTGAGTCATTAAAGAAAATTTTGAGTCAAGTCCACTTTTGAGCCGAATCGAGTCAAAGAACAAGACTCCAACTGCACCATTTGACAGTGGCTGTTGCTACCTTTATGTTAAACCATCTCTGCTACTGTGTAGGACTAATGCTACTGCTTGATTGCACCATTTTAGTTAACAGGCTACAGATAAAAAGCTTGTTCATCACTCAGCAAGCCCTGCCCACTATCAACAGGGCAAATAACATGAGAGAGGGTTAACACTAGCTAGTTCATCGGTCAGCAAGCAAGCCCCATTATCAACAGAGCAATGAACATAGTGTATCACTTCCTTCTCTGGGTGGAGTCTTGCCAAATGACGATTGAGGTTCGAGGTTGTCCCTGTTGTCTCCTCAACAGTTCTTCTACATATGGAACACATAGTAGTGCATTTTTTCCCACTGCATGAGAAGTCTATATAAGCAAAACGGACAATCCTAGGGGCATTCTCTCCAGGCATTTTAGCACCATTAACATTAGTTTGTTCCTGAACATGACGTATGAGCAGGGGAATGTGCATTCTCTTGCATGAAATTAGTATAAAAATTAATGTACATATAAATATCGTATGCCAAATTATTAAGGCATGTTACAAAAAAAAAAAATGAGAGTCCGCATCTCCAATTTACGAATCCGAATGCAGTTAATACACGAGTCTGAGTCATCAGTGCTCAAGTCCAAGTCAAGTCACGAATCCTTAAAATTAGGGCAAGAGTTGGACTCGAGTATTACAAGCCTGCTGTGCACTCTATGCGCCAACACACGCAGACTTTACATCATCATGACTATATACCTAATGTCAGTAATGGTGTTGAGAGCACCAGCTCGAAACAAACTTCAAACATGGCTTCTCAGAACTACAACACCCAAGAACCCAGTGCCCTCTATCACCTGTCTATTAATTACACCTGTCACTTGCTTCCTGGTTCATCAGCCCTTGGTACTTAAGTACCTCTCTCACTCTCACTCAACGTGAAGTATCATTCAGTGTTCATTCCTGTTGTACCAGGCCTTTACCGGCTGCCTACTTTATTGTGTTTTTGACCCTTGTTCTTCTATCTTTCTCATCACTCTCTAGTCCCGCCTGCATTGCCCAGTTTACTGATTGACCGACCCTTGCTTGTCCCTTGACCTCGATTATCGTCGAGCATTTTGGCTTTGTTTCCAGTTTGCTTCCCTTGCTCTCCCCTGCATATATAAGTGCCTGCACCCTGACAGGATACTTCACCTGAATGGATGCAGCAGAGGAGGCAAAGCAGACCGCTCTGAGCTCTCAGGGGCGCCTCTTGGGGGAACATCAGCAGATGCTTGCTGATCTAAACACCAAGATGGCTCAGCTATGCCTTGCATTTCAGAACTCTCACAGCAGCCAGCAGATGGAATGAACCGGCTTAAAAGGGCTCCACCTTGAGGTATTGAGTGAACTGGCATGCCGAGATGAACATCTCACCTTAGATGCCCTGATTGAGCTCACAATCCAGCTGGATCATTTGTTCTCCAGTTGCCCATCCCTCAGGGAGGAGGCCAAGCCAGCTTTGACCACCGACTCTCCCACACCCATGGAGGTCTCACAGATCCATCTGAAATGCTCCGAACGAGAAAGGAGGAGAAGAGAGGGTTTGTCTTTTTACTGAGGGAGCTCCAGTCACCAGATTATTCAGTGTCCAGTCCACCCATCTTGCACAAGCTCTGCTAAGACCACGTCTGACCCGGTGAGTCCAGTGAGATCATTAAAAGCCCAATTTTTCAAAGCTCCTGTATTGCTGAAACTGCCTTCCTCAACCCACATGCTTTCTGCATTTGTTGTCTCGGGGTGGAGGGGAATTTCATCAACAGCTAAGTCATCCAGAAGTTCAGTTTGCCCACAAACCCTCTGCAGAGTCCACTCAGCATCAGGACACTTGATGGAGGCCCAATAGGGGATGGCCTCATCACCACTCGGACCACTCCTGTGCACATTCAGGTAGGAGCCCTCCATTCAGAGCTAATCTCACTCTTAGTCACTACTACTGTTCATCATGACATCATTTTGGGTTATCCATGGCTGCAGCTTCGCGACCCACTTATCTCCTGGCAGAATATGGAGATTCTCCAGTGGTCTCTGACTTGCTTCCAGAATTGTCTCCAGTGTCCTCAGCTAAGTCTGTCCTCCACCTCTGTTGACAGTCTCCAGCCTGACTCTCTGGAAAGGGTTCCTGAGTGTTACCTGGACTTAGGGGAGGTCTTCAGTCTCCACCCATATGACTGTGCCATTGACCTCCTACCAAGCACGTCTCCCCCACGCAGTTGCATCTACCCTCTTTCCCAGACAGAACAGGCTGTGATGGAGGAGTACATACAAGAGGCCCTCAAGCAAGGGTACATATGCCCGTCCACATCACCAGTGTCGGCAGGATTCTTCTTCATGGAGAAGAGAGGCAGCGGCCTCCGACGATGTATAGACTTTTCGGGACTCAATCAAATCTCAGTTAAGTACCTGTATCCACTTCCATTGGTACCCTTGGCTTTGGAACAATTCCGTACTGCCAAGGTGTTCCCTAAGTTAAACCTACGCAGTGCCTACAACCTGGTCCAAATCCAAAAAGGAGATGAGTGGAAGACGGTCTTCAGCACCAACGCTGGCCATTTTAAGTACTGGGTAATGCCATACGGTCTCTCTTCAGCACCAAGCGTTTTCCAGTGCCTCATTAATGATGTGCTTCGGGACATGTTAGGGAAATATGTTGTGACATACATTGATAATATCCTGATCTACTCCCCAGATGAAGAGAGCCATCTCAGACATGTCAGATCAGTACTCAAATGCCTGTTATAGAATCACCTTTATGTCAAAGCTGAGAAAAGTGAATTCCACATGCATCAGATCTCCTTTTTGGGGTACATCATCTGTGCAGAGGGGGTCAGTGTGGATCCCTCCAAAGTCTCTGTGGTGACAAATATGACAGCTTTAATTGTCAGAGATTTTAATATTCACTTCGATAACCCAGAAGACCCTTTGAAAACAGCGTTTGTGTCCCTCGATCTAATACTAACATTCGGGTTAAATGTAGAAAATAGTCATACTTCCACAGTCTGAAGTTATCTCAGATCATTATCTCATCTCATTCAAAATATGTCTGAATAATAATATATGCACCTCACCCCACTACTGTATTAAATGTACATTCACGTCAACTACTGCACAGAGCTTTATAAATGATCTCCCAGAGTTATCAACTTTGATTGGGTCACTGTCAGTCCCTGCAGAACTTGATCAGGCAACTGAATGCTTAGAGTCAACATTCCACCATACCTTAGATAATGTAGCTCCTCTTAAAAGAAAAATGGTCGGAGAAAAAAATTAGCACCCTGGTATAATGATGACACTCACACTTTAAAACAGACCACTCAAAAATTGGAACGTAAATGGTGTCAAACAAATTTGGTAGCGTTCAAATTAGCTTGGAAGGAGAGCTTCCTGAAGTATAGAAAAGCTCTTAGTGCTGTGAGATCAACATATCTCTCCTCCCTAATAGAAGATAACAAAAATAATCCTAGATTCCTATTTAATACTGTAGCAAAATTAACCAGGAATAAGTCCACTATAGACACATGCACACCTGCAGTATGTAGTAGCAACAACTTCATGAATTTTTTTAATGACAAAATTGAGAATATCCGACAAAAAATTCAAACTACTAATTTAAGGTCAGACAATATAAATGACCCTGTAGGTAACAATATAACTGTATCAGATCAGCAATTAGAATGTTTTACTCCCCTTAAAGAAATTGAATTACTTTCATGAATCTCTGCATCAAAAGCCTCAACTTGTGTACTAGATGCCTTACCTACATGTCTATTCAAACAGATAATACCTGAAGTATTTGAACCTCTTCTAAAAATAATACATTCTTCTCTTAGGATTGGCTATGTAATCAAATCCTTTAAACTAGCAGTTATCAAACCCCTGTTTAAAAAACCTGACCTTGATCCCTGTCAGCTGTCCAATTATCGGCCAATATCAAACCTCCCCTTAATCTCCAAGATCCTTGAAAAAGCTGTGGCACAGCAGTTATGCTCATATTTACATAGGAATAACATCCATGAAATGTATCAGTCAGGACTTAGACCTCATCATAGCACAGAGACAGCTCTGGTTAAAGTAGTAAATGACCTACTGTTGGCGTCTGATCAGGGCTGTGTCTCGCTGCTTGTGTTGCTTGACCTTAGTGCAGCATTTGATACCATTGATCATTCCATTCTCCTGGATAGACTAGAAAATGTTGTGGGAGTTAAGGGAATGGCCCTCTCCTGGCTCAGGTCTTATTTAACTGATCACTATCAGTATGTTAATGTAAATGGTGATTTTTCTAGACATACTGAGGTAAAGTTTGGTGTTCCACAAGGTTCTGTCTGGGTCCACTGCTTTTTTCTTAATATATGTTACCTCTGGGTGATATTATTCGTAAACACTGTATTAGTTTCCACTGTTATGCTGATGACTCACAGTTGAATGTTTCTGCAAAACCTGATGAGAGACACCAGCTTAATAGAATTGAGGAATGTGTGAAGGACATTAGACACTGGATGCTTATTAACTTCCTTCTGCTTAACTCTGACAAGACTGAAGTACTTGTACTAGGACCACATGCAGCTAGAAGTAAGTTTTCTGATTACACAGTAACTCTGGATGGCCTTTCTGTTTCTTCACGTGCAGCAGTAAAAGACCTCGGAGTAATTATTGACCCCAGTCTTTCATTTGAAACTCACATTGATAACATTACCCAGATAGCTTTCTTTCATCTCAGAAATATTGCTAAGATAAGAAATTTAATGTCTCTACATGACGCGGAAAAACTAGTTCATGATTTTGTTACCTCCAGGTTGGATTATTGTTATGCCTTACTGTCTGGATGTTCCAATAAGTGCATAAATAAGCTCCAGTTAGTTCAAAATGCAGCAGCAAGAGTCCTTACTAGAACTAGAAAATATAACCACATCACCCCTGTCTTATCCACACTGCATTGGCTCCCAATCAAATTTTGTATTGATTATAAAATACTACTATTGACCTTTAAAGCACTGAATGGTCTCGCACCACAGTACCTGAGCGAACTTCTGGTCCTCTATGACCCACCATGCCTACTTAGATCAAAAGGTGTAGGCTATCTGCTGGTACCTCGTATAGTGAAGGCTACATCAGGGGGCAGAGCCTTTTCTTACAAAGCCCCACAGTTATGGGACAGCCTTCCAAGTAATGTTTGGGACTCAGACACAGTCTCAGCATTTAAGTCTAGGCTGAAAACATAACTGTTTAGTCAAGCCTTTTGTTAATGGTGTTTATGATATAAAAGAGTAGATCTGGAGGGTCCTCAGACATAGTGTTTTGGTAAACTGGGATGTATGGATTCGGTCAGTCCCCCACTCGCTTGCTCACTCGAGTTTGTTGACGGTGTAGTGGCTGGCTGCTTTATGTCCCGGGGCTCCCTCATGCCTGTGTTACCTTCTGGCTCTCCCCTTTTAGTTATGCTGTCATAGTTTTGCTGGAGTCCCTGCTTGTACTCAGTGCAATATGTATACTGTTCCTACTTATTCAGGTGACATTGGCCATACCTAACAACCTGTGTTTTTTTTCTCTCTCTCTCTCTCTATCTGTCCCTCTGAGTTACATGTCAGTCCTGGGATCAAGATGCTGACCTTTTCTGTTCCTCGGACCTGCCTGATCCATCCTGGTGCCCTGTGTCTGGTTGGAGTCTCATTGCATCACTCCTGTGGAGGACGGCCCTATGTGGACAGTTGAAAGTCACACTTTGAGGACACTCTGGACACTTACAATGATGCTTTTATGACTGAGGACTACAGTTGACTTGCTAACTTTAGGACTGCAGTTGTCATGAACAGTTTTGCACTCAAATTTCCATCAATTAACAGTTTATATCATCAACAAAATTGACTCTATGTTAAAACTGTTAATGTTATAGTCATGTTGTCTGTTGTTGATCAAATGAGGATGGGTTCCCTTTTGAGTCTGGTTCCTCTCGAGGTTTCTTCCTCATGTCATCTGAGGGAGTTTTTCCTTGCCACCGTCGCCACAGGCTTGCTCATTGGGGATAGATTAGGGATAAAATTAGCTCATGTTTTAAATCATTCAAATTCTGTAAAGCTGCTTTGCGACAATGTTTATTGTTTAAACCGCTATACAAATAAACTTGACTTGACTGAGGAACAAGTACTGGTGGGAGAATACGCTGACTGAGATAATCCGTTTCATCTCATCATGCACTGAGTGCGCACAAGCCAAGGTACCTCAAACCCCTCCCACTGGTAAGCTATGCCCTCTCCCGGTACCTCAGAGATCCTGGTCCCATCTGGCCATCAACTTTATCACTGATCTACCACCATCCCAAGGCAACACCACCATCATGGTCACCATTGACAGGTTTTCCAAGGCACTGAGACTCATCCCATTACCTGGCATCCCCACAGCCTTCCAGACTGCCAAATTGTTATTCCAGTATATATTCAGATACTTTGACATCCCAGAGGACATAGTCACCAACTGTGGTCCTCAATTCATCTCTCAACTATGGGCCTGTTTCATGGAGCGGTTAGGAGTTTCATTGAGCCTCATGTCCGGATATCATCCCCAGTCTAATGGCCAAGTAGAGAGGGCTAACCAGGAAATAGAATGTTTCCTCAGAATTTTTTGCATGCGGAACCAGGGGGACTGGGCCCAATTCATTCCATGGGCCGAATATGCACAGAACTCTCTCAAGCACTCAGCAACGCAACTAACACCCTTTCAGTGCATGCTCGGCTACCAACCCCCCTTGTTCCCATGGGATGACTCACCAGCACTGGTACAGGCAGTGGAGGAATGGTTCTCTCGCAGCCAGGTGATTTGGGAGGAGGTTCACCAGTGCATTGAATCAGTCAATACCAACTATAAGGAATACGCCAACAAGCACAGAAGCAGCAGCCCTGAATTTTCTCCAGGTGACCAGGTATGGGTTTCAACTAGAGACCTCAAGGAACCCAATATATGCAAGAAACTACAGGCATGCTACATCAGACCTTACAAGGTGCTCCAGCGCATCAGTGAGATTTCCTACAGGCTTGAGCTCCCACCTCACAGCCACTTAGCACCCATGTTTCATGTCTCTTGCCTTAAACCTACCATCCAAGGTCCTCTGTCTGGGAACATGCCCACCCCAGATTGCCCATCACTATGTCTAGAAGGGGAACCCATCTTACAGGTAAACAAGATCCTAGACTCTAGATGCAGAAGAGGTCAGCTAAAGTACCTGGTAGATTGGGAGGGCTATGGACCAGAGGAATGAAGTTGGGTGGGAGCCAAGGACATTCTGGACACTCTCCTGACTCAGGAGTTCCATAGTCAATACCCCAACAAGCCTGCACCCAGAGTGAGAGGGCGTCCTAGGAAGAATGTAGCTCCTGGAGGGAGCTCCTCAGGGGGTGTTTCTGTCAGTAATGGTGTTGAGAGCACCAGCTCTAAACAAATTTCAAACATGGCTTCTCAGAACTACAACACCCAAGAACCACAGCACTCTCTATCACCTGTCTATTAATTGCACCTGTCATTCATTTCCTGGTTCATCAGCCCTTGCTAATTAAGCACCTCTCCCACTCTCACTCACTGTGAAGTATTATTCAGTGTTCATCCTGTCATACCAAGCCTTTACAGTCTGCCTGCTTTACTGTGTTTTCGACCCTCATTCTCATATCTTTCTTGTCACTCTCTAGTCCCGCTTGCATTGCCCAGTTTACCGATCAACCGACCCTTGCCTGTCCCTTGATCTTGAGCATCATCAAGTGTTTTGACTTTGTTTCCAGTTTGCTTCCCCTGCACATACATCTGTAAGTGCCTGAACCCTGACACCTAACTGTTGCCTTTACTAAAGAACACTTTTTTCTAAGAGTGTAAAAACTTAAATTATTCTCTTAACAATTAAATTAATCTTAATATCTTTTAAAAAATCTTCAATGGTTTCTTAACTAAATAAATTATTTTTTGCATCAATGCTTGCAACGTTGAATGTCATGATATTGGGCAAGAGGGTTATTACTTGGTGAATTTTTCATATAGGTATTAAGGTACATGTAAGGTGCATGTTCAATGAACTTTCAATGTTTGTTAGCAAATCTGTGAAAACATTGTATAAAGTGACACAAAGATACCCCTTCATGAATAGACTTCTGATCCCCACACAGTAACTGCAAACTAAATATGCACTTGTTCTGAACATTTGGATTAGACTCAAGGTCGTAGAGAGAGCTTGTAATCACAGCCGAGTGCCTGCAGATAAGAAAACTAAGGTCATACTGAACACTAATAAAGGAGGAATGGAGGACACACACTCAAAAGGACTCATCTCTCTAATAACTTTTTTTTTAATTCTCAGTGCCTTTTTACATAATCATCCACTAAAATTTGTATTCTGACCTTGCTAATATCTTTATCACTCTAAAATTGTACTTCTTCTTAAAGCCTAGTGTGACATTTCTGTGATGTTTTTTTACCCAGTTCCAGAAGGGGAAAAAAAAATCTTCGATACCAGAATGGCTTACCATCACATTCTCCCACCACCAAAACACACCAGATACCAAATCAAGAAACAAAGAAAAAAAATTGGTCCCTGAGCAAGGAAATTGATTCAACATATAAGACAGGCAAGACAAATGAGAGACATCAGTGGTTAGAGAAGAGTGCGATCTCCAACAAGCATTTAAAATAAAGATGGGTGTGTGGAGAGGCTGTCCTCACATGCACTTATTCCATCCACCCATTATCCATAACTGCTTATCCTGTGCAGGGTCACAGGCAAGCTGGAGCCTATCCCAGCTGACTATGGGCAAGAGGCAGGGTACACCCTGGACAAGTCACCAGATCATCATAGGGCTGATGCATAGCCCATGTTTACATTAGACCGTATCAGCGGATCATCAGATTAACGTTTTTAAAACGATTAGTGTGCACACAGCAACACCAATACACGATTTGCATGCACACAGCAATACCAATACACGGATACGCTCGGCTCCGCAGGCATCCTGCGCTCCAAATCACTCCGCCCTGAACAGCGAGTGCCCTCTGGAGGGTGCGCACTCCGGCCCTGCGCAGCTCACAGAGCACACGAGTGAAGTGCACAACCAGTGATTCGGGACTGAGCCGCTGTGTGTGTGATCCCAGTGCATATCAGTTACCACTTGCAAGTGGAAGGATGGCAAGCCTAAAGACAATCATAACTACACAATGGGCAGTATTTGCATCAGTATTTGCAGTATTTTCATACTTTTATACTCTTTAATGAAAGGTGATACAAGGCGGAAGTCCGCGCCGTTTTTCAGCAGTCGCGTCACATGACCAACGCCAGCGAATCAGGAAGGTGGATGTCACATTGACGTTGTCCAATGAGACGCCAGCTAGAGCTCAGCACAGCGTATCCACGTATTCTGAATGTTTACACAGCACCGGAGCTGACACGATCTGGATTGAATACGTGGACGCTGGCGGATTCCTGTTTCCCGGCGTTTCCAGGCGGTTTAATGTAAACAGACAGTGCATCTGTAAAGAAAACGAGACAGATACGGTCTAATGTAAACGTAGCCATAGAGACAAACAACAATTCACACGCACATTCACACCTACGGTCAATTTAGAGCCACCATTTAGCCTAATCTGTATGTCTTTGGACTGTGGGAGAAACCGGAGCACCCGGAGGAAACCCGCAAACTCCACACAGAAAGGCCCCTGTCAGCCACTAGGCTCGAACCCAGAATCCTTCTTGCTGTGAGGTGACAGTGCTAACCACTACACCACCATGCCACCCAGTTTCATTTGTCCTCATGCTAATTTTGTGCTATTTATAATTCTGAAACTCTGAAAGTTTTCCAGTATTCAGTTTTATAGTTTTTAAGGCAGTATTCAAAGTTTGTATTTGAAATGTTGGAATCACAGAATGTTACATAACACAGCATGTTATTTAAACATTTTTCATCTTCAGCTTCAAGAACTGCATCATTACCTCCGACCACCAAGATCTCAGATGCACAATTAATCAGTCGGAAGCTTGGGAAAATTTACATAATGCAGTCATAAATAACCTCAAATTACATGGTTTAGACTTCTGCAAAAATTCAACCTCATGAAGCTGATTCTAAGAGTTACTGAACCCAGTCAACTTTCCTTGAACAAAGCAGCTTTGAAAACAAACCAGTTGGTATTTTATTTTACCTGGAACTGATGCCTTGTTGCAGGGAGACTAGGGCATTTTGTACTGGCTTTTAGTTTGCTGGCTGAAAAGCCTTACAATTCATATTTGTATTCAGGTGTCACCATCAGCTATGTTTCTGGAGATTCAGCCCTGCAGTTGCTGTGCATTTAAATGCAGGAAAGGGTTGAATTTGTAAAGCATTAGGTGGCTGCAACAGAGAGACAGCTCAGAACCCTCAGAGTGTACAAACAAGTTTCTGCATAAATAAATTGGTATTTGCTTCAGTACAGAACCTCCATGATTACTCATGAAGGTAAATTATTCATGAAGTTTCTCACAATCACACAAACATTTATACAACCATTAATTAATCAATAGCTTTCCTTTTAAAGAAGAAGAAATCTAAAATTTAAATACAGTAATAAGGACACTGAGAGCAATTAATAAATAAATGCAAGGATTTAAAGAAAATAGCATACAAATAGAAATTGATCACAAAACTCTGACTTCTCCAGCTTTTTTTTTTTTACTTTAATACAACCCCGATTCCAAAAAAGTTGGGACAAAGTACAAATTGTAAATAAAAACGGAATGCAATCATTTACAAATCTCAAAAACTGATATTGTATTCACAATAGAACATAGACAACATATCAAATGTCGAAAGTGAGACATTTTGAAATTTCATGCCAAATATTGGCTCATTTGAAATTTCATGACAGCAACACATCTCAAAAAAGTTGGGACAGGGTCAATAAGAGGCTGGAAAAGTTAAAGGTACAAAAAAGGAACAGCTGGAGGACCAAATTGCAACTCATTAGGTCAATTGGCAATAGGTCATTAACATGACTGGGTATAAAAAGAGCATCTTGGGGTGGCAGCGGCTCTCAGAAGTAAAGATGGGAAGAGGATCACCAATCCCCCTAATTCTGCACCGACAAATAGTGGAGCAATATCAGAAAGGAGTTCGACAGTGTAAAATTGCAAAGAGTTTGAACATATCATCATCTACAGTGCATAATATCATCAAAAGGTTCAGAGAATCTGGAAGAATCTCTGTGCGTAAGGGTCAAGGGCGGAAAACCATACTGGGTGCCCGTGATCTTCGGGCCCTTAGATGGCACTGCATCACATACAGGCATGCTTCTGTATTGGAAATCACAAAATGGGCTCAGGAATATTTCCAGAGAACATTATCTGTGAACACAATTCACCGTGTCATCCGCCGCTGGCAGCTAAAACACTATAGTTCAAAGAAGAAGCCATATCTAAACATGATCCAGAAGTGCAGACATCTTCTCTGGGCCAAGGCTCATTTAAAATGGACTGTGGCAAAGTGGAAAACTGTTCTGTGGTCAGACGAATCAAAATTTGAAGTTCTTTATGGAAATCAGGGATGCCGTGTCATTTGGACTAAAGAGGAGAAGGACGACCCAAGTTGTTATCAGCGCTCAGTTCAGAAGCCTGCATCTCTGATGGTATGGGGTTGCATTAGTGCATGTGGAATGGGCAGCTTACACATCTGGAAAGACACCATCAATGCTGAAAGGTATATCCAGGTTCTAGAGCAACATGCTCCCATCCAGACGACGTCTCTTTCAGGGAAGACCTTGCATTTTCCAACATGACAATGCCAAATCACATACTGCATCAATTGCAGCATCATGGCTGTGTAGAAGAAGGGTATGGGTACTGAACTGGCCAGCCTGCAGTCCAGATCTTTCACCCATAGAAAACATTTGGCGCATCATAAAACGGAAGATATGACAAAAAAGACCTAAGACAGTTGAGCAACTAAAATCCTACATTAGACAAGAATGGGTTAACATTCCTATCCCTAAACTTGAGCAACTTGTCTCCTCAGTCCCCAGACGTTTACAGACTGTTGTAAAGAGAAAAGGGGATGTCTCACAGTGGTAAACATGGCCTTGTCCCAACTTTTTTGAGATGTGTTGTTGTCATGAATTAAAATCACCTAATTTTTCTCTTTAAATGATACATTTTCTCAGTTTAAACATTTGATATGTCATCTATGTTCTATTCTGAATAAAATATGGAATTTTGAAACTTCCACATCGTTGCATTCCATTTTTATTTACAATTTGTACTTTGTCCCAACTTTTTTGGAATCGGGGTTGTAGTTCAGTGCTATGGAATAAAATAAATGAGCTATGTCATTTACCATAGGCAATATAGTTTTCCAGCTATTAACAAGTATCATACCCTACATTGTCAGAAATAGGGCTACAGTAGGAGTCCATTTCTGTGCCCCAAGGTGCAATCTACACTAATGTACCCCCTTGGGCTCATTATTGGACCACAAGGTAACTATGTGTACCTTTTTGGGGCCAAAAAGGTACATGTATGTTCCAAAGCAGTACATAAAGGGTACAGATAAGTCAGTGGTTCCCAAACTTTCTCTGCTGGGCCCCCCTTTGGCAGATAAGAAAATTTTTGCGCCCCCCCCCCCCCCCCCCAGACAAAAAGAGAAATAAAAGATAAACAGGACACACATACACATATTTTGTTTTCAGACTCCACTGCAGTTTATTAATACAAACCTCAACCTTTTTTGAACAAATAAAAGTAAACTGCCATAAACTACAGGTTGCAATATAATTATTTTAAGTATAACTGTTTTCAAGCACCTTAACTTTGTAACAGGTTTCTTTTTTTAATATTCAACATTATCAATGCAGTTTTCAAACATTGCCTCTCTGAAAAAATGGGTTTTAAAACATGATCAACTCCCTGAGAAGAAAAAAACAAAAACCTAAAGATTTGTTGTGCAAAAATGACACCTTTAATCCTCGCATCTTTTCAGTGACTGGTGTGGGCCTGCTTCATGCTGCAGATCTTCTCAAATCTGGGTTGCAGTTTTGAGATTGCCACTCTGAGTTCAATTTCAATGTCCAGCTTTGATCTGTATTTTGTCTTGATTGAGGCCACAGCAGAAAAACCTATCTCACATAGGTAGGATGTGGCAAAAGGAAGAAGTATGGCCAGGGCTCTCTTACCTAGCAGTGGGTAATCTTTCTCCACTCCAATCCAAAATGCAGCCAGTGTCTTTGACTGAAACTGCAGCCTCATTGTTGAATCAGAGGTGACATCAATGAACTGTTCCTCCTCTGATGTGCTGGAGTCGGCAGGTGGTGTTGCACTGAAGGGGTCACGGATCCAGTCATATTCTTTGGGATCCTGCAACAGGAAATATTTCTGGAAATGGTTCTGAAGGGGGCAGCATGGTGGTGTAGTGGTTAGCGCTGTCGCCTCACAGCAAGAAGGTCCTGGGTTCGAGCCCCGGGGCCGGCGAGGGCCTTTCTGTGCGGAGTTTGCATGTTCTCCCCGTGTCCGCGTGGGTTTCCTCCGGGTGCTCCGGTTTCCCCCACAGTCCAAAGACATGCAGGTTAGGTTAACTGGTGACTCTAAATTGACCGTAGGTGTGAATGTGAGTGTGAATGGTTGTCTGTGTCTATGTGTCAGCCCTGTGATGACCTGGTGACTTGTCCAGGGTGTACCCCGCCTTTCGCCCGTAGTCAGCTGGGATAGGCTCCAGCTTGCCTGCGACCCTGTAGAAGGATAAAGCGGCTAGAGATAATGAGATGAGATGAGGTTCTGAAGGGCAGAGATGTGTGCTTTTATGCATGGGATCACTGTGTTCTGCAGTTTGTTGTCTTCAATGAATGATTTCAGGTTCTCAAATGAGTCCACATTTCCAACCTTCACTCGCTGCAGCCACATCTCAAGTTTTCTGGTGAATGATGTGATTTTATCTGCCAGATGTGGGAGGTGTGTATTTGTGCCCTGCAACTGTAAATTCACTTCATTGAGTTTCAGAAACATGTCACTGAGGTATGCAAGTTTCATGAGGAACTTGTTACAGTAAAATTTGTGGGCAAGATCATTGCCCTCTTCCTTCAAAAAGATGCTGATTTCATCTCGCAGTTCAAAGACCCTGGACAGCACCTTCCCACGTGACAGCCATCGGGACTCGCTGTGAAACAGAACAGCTGTGTGGTCGGAGCCCATTTCCTCGGACAGTGCCGAAAAAATCCGGGCTTTGACAGGTCGTGTTTTGATGTAATTGACGGTGGCAATAACATCGGTCATTACATCATTCAGCTCGGGACTCAGGTGTTTAGATGCCAGTGCTTCGCGGTGTATCATGCAGTGCGTCTACTGCACATGTTAGGGTGAGCTGGGAATTGAACCTGGGTCGCTGGTGTAGTAACCCAGCAAACACCCTCTAGGCTAAGCAGAGGGATGACTCAAGTGCAGAGGAGTGAGAACAAAGCTAAGGTTAAATAAAGTTTATTTGCCAAAGCTCAGAAGTCCAGAAAAAAATCCACAGCTTGGGAAGAAACAAAAATCCACAAAGGGAAAAAATATCGGCCAGACAGGTAAATCCAAACACACAGAAGATAAAAGGAAAAAACCCAAAAAGTTCCAAGAGTATAAAAAATCCAAAACCAAGGAAGAGAAGGCAAAAATCCAAATGCACAGAAGATACAAAAGGCAAAGTATCAAGTAACAAAAAATAGTCAAAATGTCCCAAAGAGAAAACTACCAAAAACAAAGACAAAGGGCTAGGGCACGTAGAACACAAGAGACTAATCATTAAACAACACAAAGACTCAGTGACTAGCAGGGCCCTGTACTACGAACGGAGGTTAACCTACCCAGAAGTAACCCAGGGTTCCCCCGCTAAACCGGGGTTGACAAAACCTGGTTATCTTGTTTGGGGTTAAACGGTACTATGACGCCAGTTATGAAGTTGATTTGTTGAACCTGGTTTAACCTAATCAGGGTTAATGCGCGTTCACGTTAAAGGGGAGGTTATCAGCGCAAATCACCACTGTTCACAATGGCACGGTCGCCGTACTTCACGGAGGAAGAATGCGCTGTCATAATGCAAAGCTACGAGGAGTTCAAAACAACATTAAGAGCAAAATCTAACACAGCGGCTGCCAATAAGGAGCGGCAAGCATGTTGGCAACGAATTGCTGATCGGGTAAATGCGCAAGTACATTCTCCCTTCTACATGTTCCAGAACAGAAGTATAGGATGAGAGAAAGCTTCATGATCAATCACAAGTCACAGAAAATGGTCCTTCGACGTGGCCCCGGTCATATATAGCTTGTTTAATGTCCGAAAAATCCTGAATAAAATTTGGTATGGTAAATTCATGGAGTAGCCTACTTAAGCTGATATGTGCACAGAGTCACATGAATTAGGATGACTGACTGTTCAGTCCCTTTGACTAAGTTGGTGTATGTCCTGTGAACATTTCAGAGGCAACAGCAGTGCCAAACGCACCTGGCAACAGGTGAAAATGAAATATAAAAACATCATTCATAATGGTAAGTGTGTGTGTGTCGTTCTTTTTCTGTACTGTGTTTCAGATGAAAAAGCTTTTGCCCAAGGACAAGAAGTAGGCTAAACAGCATTTGCCTTTTATTTATTCAAGTTTTATCTGTTTGCCTAATAGTTCAAATTGTTTTGTATATAGTTTATAATGTAGTTGTGTGATATTAATGATAATATTGTGGGAAAACTACTTTGCACGGACGTTCATTTAATTTATTCTATCGTCGTTTTGTTTGTTCTATTTTTGTGTATTTTATTTATTTATGTTTGTCTAGTTGTATCTATTTTTCTAATAATATATTTTTTGCATTAATTGTTTTTTCCTATTAAACTAATCTTGTGTTCTTGTTATAACTTCATCTATTTATCTGACTGTTTAGTTGTATCTATTTTTGTTACAATTTCAATATTTTTAATATAAGTTTTTTCTATTAAAATGTTCTTGTGTTATATTTATTGTAGTTGTATCTATTTCATATCTCAGACTTAAATATTTTTGTAAAACAAGTGTTTTTCTATAAAATATTCTTGCGTTCTTGATAACTATGTTCTTGAGTGGGTTCTTTTTTTTTTTTTTACAGAAAAGCCGTTCTGCATGGACATTCATTGAAGCCCTCATTGTTTTTTAATGGTTATTTATGAGCGTTTAGGGGTTACAATAATGTAAGTCTAGGTTGCTTTATATAAAAGGTATGTCCAGAAATATTGTCACTGTCTAAGCAGAGGGATCTGGCTTCTTTAGACGCTGTCTTCTTAAAACTGAATAAATATTTAAAAAGAGCCAAATGAGCCAGTCTTTTGAACGGCTCTTTTCAAAGAACGGATCACAAAGATGCGGATCCCATCAAAGAGCCATAAATCCCATCTCTAATCTGCGCTCCGATATCGCACGGGTCATCCAGGTACGCTGGCATTGTCTCTAGAGGAAATGTCGGTGGAGAGGTGGTGTTTAAAAAGGGTGTGGTTAATCGGAAACCTCGGGTTAACCAAGAACATAACCTGATACGAGCAGGTTTGAGATGCAGCGTAAGTTGCCATGGCAGCATACCTCGGTTTGAACATAGCCAACTTTCGTAGTATGGGTTAATCGGGAAGTTAAGCTGCACGTGATCAAGTTACTCTCGAAGTTACCCTGGTAAGCCAGAAAACCCGCTTCGTAGTACACGGCCCAGGGACAAAATGGGGTAGTATAAATACCCAAAGTAATTGAACACATGACCAGGACAAAATTGGCAATTAAGACAAGGTGGGGCAAAAGGCACATGAAAAACAAAGAAGCACATGGCTGACAAAACAAAAACACAAACCCCCTAGCTGTCAAAACAAACATGACATGGTAAAGACATAATAGCGGCCTCTAGAGGCCAAAATAGTCCCAAGGCCTAACAGCACATTGGGGGAGACGCGCTTGATGAGCGCTTGCAGCCCTGCCCGTTTCCCAGCCATAGCCTGCACCCCGTCAGTGCAGATCCCCACACATTTCAGGTCGGCCTCTTTCAAGTAAGAGTCAATGATTTTAAACAATTCTTCTGCTGTGGCTCTGCCAGTAACTTTTTTTGCAGAAAAGCAATTCCTCCCTCATGTCATCTCCATCCATGAATCTGACGTAAGTAATTAATAAACAGTCTTTGTTACTGTCAGTGGCTTCATTCATCTGAAGAGAAAAGCGGCTGTCACACACTTTGTCATTAAGCTGCTCCTCTATGTCCTTTGACATGTCATAAATGCGCCTGCCGATGGTGTTGTTGGACAGAGGAATAGCCCTTAGTTTGCTGGCTGCAGTGTCATCAAGCATAGTTGATACCATGTCCATAGCACAGGGAAGTACTAATTCCTCCGCTATTGTGTGCGGCTTTTTACACTGTGCCACTCGGTAGGCAACTTTATATGAGGCGAATTGAGCATTTGCCGGCACAGATGCAGCTTTAGTAAATAGGGACTGTTGAGCACAGTAGTTTACAAGTTTTTGTCTGAAAAACTCAACTGGCTTGTCTTTGTGCTCTGGATGTTTTGTCTCCAAGTGGCGTCTTAGCTTGTTCGGCTTCAAGCTGTCACAAGCTAGCACTTTAAGACAGACAACACACTGTGGTCTCTCCTCATTACCCACCATTATACAGGTGAAGCCAAAGACATGATATGTGTCATCATATTTTCTTGTCTTTTTCTTGGAATGAACTTGCTTTGGAAGCACATTTGGCGATGCTTCATCCTCTGATTTGCGTTTACGTGGGAGCCCCGCGCCCCCCGCCAAAAACTTCTCCATGTTATGCTAGCAGTGTAATTTATTGATTGATTGATTGATTGATTCATTCATTCATTCATTCATTCCATCCGCGCCACGCGCCCCCCTGCAATGGCTCTGCGCCCCCCACTTCGGGAACCACTGAGATAAGTACCTTGGAGGGTACTGCCCCAGCGACAAGCCATTGTACCCCTAAAGGCACAGTGATGTACTTTGTCTTCTGAGAGTGTACAGTGTCTTGCAAAAGTATTCTTCCCCTTTTGTGTTTGTCCTGTTTTATCGCATTACAAGTTGGAATTAAAATGGATTTTTGGGGGATTAGCACCATTTGATTTACACAACATGCCTAACACTTTAAATGTGAAAGTTGTTGTTTTCTTGTGACACAAACAATAATTAAGATGAAAAAAAAAAGAAATCTGGAGTGTGAATAGGTATTCACCCCCCACAAAGGTCAGTACTTTGTAGAGTCACCTTTTGCTGCAATTACAGCTGCAAGTCTGTTGGGGGATGTCTCTATTAGCTTAGCACATCTAGCCACCGGGATTTTTGCACATTCCTCAAGGCAAAACTGCTCCAAATCCTTCAAGTTAGATGGGTTGCATTGGTGTACAGCAATCTTCAAGTTATGCCACAGATTCTAAATTGGATTGAGGTCTAGGCTTTGACAAGGCCATTCCAAGACATTTAAATGTTTCCCTTTAAACCACTCCAGTGTAGCTTTAGCAGCATGTTTAGGGTCATTGTCCTGCTGGACCAGTCTCAAACCTCTGGCTGACTCAAACAGGTTTTCCTCCAGAATTGCCCTGTCTTAAGTACCATCCATCTTGCCTTCAACCCTGACCAGCTTTCCTGTCCCTGCAGATGAAACACATCCCCACAGCATGATGCTGCCACCACCATGCTTCACTGTAGGAATGCTGTTCTCAGGGTGTTGGGTTTGCAGCACACATGGCATTTCCCATGATGGCCAAAAAGATCAATTTTAGTCTCATTTGACCAAAGAATCTTCTTCCATGTGTTTGGGAAGTCTGCCACATGCTGTTGGGCAAACTCCAAATGTGTTTTCTTAAGCAATGACTTTTTTCTGGCCACTCATCCATAAAGCCCCAATTTCTGGTGTGTACGGCTTAAAGTGGTCTGATGGACAGATACTACCATCTCTGCTGTGGATCTTTGCAGCTCCTTCAATGTTATCTTTGGTGTCTTTATTGCATCTCTGATTAATGGCCTCCTTGCCCACTCTGTGAGTTTTGGTGAGTGGCCTTCTCTTCTCAGATTTGTAGTGGTGCCATATTCTTTCAATTTTGCTATAATGGATTTAATGGTACTCTGTGGGATATTCAAAGTTCAGAATATTTTTTATAACCTACCCCTGATCTATACTTCTCCACAACTTTGTCTCTGACCTGTTTGGAGCGCTCCTTGGTTTTCATGTTGCTTATTAGTAGTGTTGCATAGTCAGGGTCCTTCCAGAACAGGTTGATTTATGCAGACATCATGTTGACAGATCATATGACACTTTGATTGCACAGAGGTAGATCTTAATCAACTAATTATGTGACTTATGAAGTGAATTGGTTGGACCAGCTCTTTTTTAGGGTTTTCATACGAAAGGGGGTGAATACTTAGGCACACTTCAGATTTCTGTTTTTTCATCTTAATTATTATTTGTGTATTAAAAAAAAACAATTTGCACCTTTAAAGTGGGAGGCATGTTGTGTAAATTAAATGGTGCTAACCTCCACAAAATCCATTTTAATTCCAGCTTGTAATACAACAAAACAGGACAAACACCAAGGGGGATGAATACTTTTGCAAGACAATGTATATTCTAAGCCCTAGGTTTTCAAAGTGGGGGGCCGCCAGGGGGTGCTAGGGGGGCCTCAGAAAGTTGGAGGGATGATAAAATTGAGAATTTTTTTAAAAATAATTATTATTAAATATATTGTAATTAGTTTTTTAATCATTATTATAAAATATACTTATTAATAATAATACATCATATCGAAACGTTGTTTGCCATGCTCATCTATCCGATTGCCTGTGATGTTGCGGTTTGCGCCATTTATCAAGCTGCTTTGCCCCTCAAGCTAGCGTATTGCGAGTGCAAAATGGACAGGTTTTTGAAGAAGAGACCGAAGGAACAAACCAACAGCCCTGCTGTGGAGGACACTGCTGCGAAAAAAACTAAGAAGTCCTGGCCAACTAAAATCGGAAAATATGAAGCAGCATACATTAAGAATGGCTTTACAGCCATACAGAAAAATGGCCATGATTGCCTGAAATGCGTCCTCTGTCTGGAGACCCTGTCAAACGAGTGCTTAAAACCTTCGAAACTTCAGCGTCACTTGGTACAAAAACATCCGACAGATGCCAAAAAAACAGTAGATTTCTTCAGACGCAAAAAAGAGCATTTGGTCAGGCAATCTGCTGCATTCACCCAGCAAGCTACTGTCCCCGAGCGGGCCCTGAAGGCATCATTTTTAGCCTCGCACCACATTGCTCGTGCTAAAAAACCTCACTCAATTGGAGAAGATTTGATTTTACCAGCCACCAAAGACATTGTTCGAGAATTGCTTGGTGAGGATGCTGCCAAAAAAAATCGATGCTGTCCCACTCTTTGATAACACCATGAGCCGACGGATTGGTGACATGGCTCAAGACGTATCTGCTCAGCTGTTGGAGCAGGTGAGAGCCAGCGAATACTTCACACTTCAGCTGGATGAGAGCACAGATTTATCCAATGAGGCCCAACTGCTTGTGTACATCAGATTTATTTCACAGGAAAGATTTGTGGAGGAAATACTATTTTGTAAAGCACTTGAAAGAAGAACTACTGGGAAAGACATTTTTCAAGTTTTGGACGATTACATCGAGTCTAACGGATTGGACTGGACCCGTTGTGTGGGGGTGTGTTCTGACGGAGCCGAGGCAATGACTGGGAAGATCAGTGGAGTGACCGCTCTCATTAAGCAGAAGGCCCCGCATGTAGTGGCCACACACTGCATGCTCCATCGCGAGGCACTGGTCGCAAAAAGGATGGATAACGAGTTGAATCAGGTACTACAGGAGGTTATACAAGTAGTGAATTTGATTAAAGCCCGTCCCATGAAACACAGACTGTTTACCCTGCTTTGTAATGAGATGGGTGCTCGTTTTGAGGGGCTGCTGCGTCACTCGAACGTGTGCTGGCTGTCACGGGGTGCAGTTTTGAACCGTGTCTATGAGCTGTGGAGGGAGGTTGCAGAGTTTCTCTCATCTGAAAAGCATCAGCTGGCAGATCGGTTCACCGATGCAACCTGGATCCGCAAACTTGCATACATGTCAGACATTTTCCAGCATCTAAATGTACTGAATCAAAGCATGCAAGGATGTGACACGTACATACTCCAGGTGCAAGACAAAGTGCGTGCTTTTTCCAAAAAGATCATGCTGTGGTCAAACAAGCTCCAGGAGGGAGTTACAGAAATGTTCCCACTACTTCACCAGGAGCTGCTGTCATGTGATGATTTGGGCTCCGTCTCTCCATTGATTCAGTCCCACCTGGAGCACCTCCAAGGATATTTCAAAGACTATTTCCCTGACCTCGAAAACACACATTTAAACTGGGTTAGGAACCCCTTTGCCCCTGGTGCCGGTTCTAGTCTGGACTTAAAGTCACAGGAGGAGTTGATTGAGATGACAAACTCAGGGGATTTAAAAATGAACTTTGAGGCTCTTCCCCTGTCTAACTACTGGCTACATGGAAGAAAGGACTATCCCAGTTTGGCTGACAGGGCATTGAAATGCCTTCTCACTTTTGCAACAACCTACTTGTGTGAGCCTGGCTTTTCAACTTTAAAGGCACTCAAAACCAAACATAGAGCATGTCTACATGTGGACAATGACATGCGTATGGCACTGACGGAGATTAAGCCCAGGGTTGACAAACTATGTAGGAGTCACCAAGCCCATCCTTCCCACTAGTGTAAACCGTCTGTCACTCCCAGACACACACACACACACAATTGAGAGTGGTTTGATTTATTTTGTGCTGTTCTTATCAACAGTTTGTTGAAAAGTTTATTGTTCAGTGCGAAAATATTTGTGTTGAAAACATTAGTTAATAATATTCTTATGCTAAACAAATGTAACAATTATTGAATACTGAATAAAAGTAAGAGAAAACATTCTAAAAGCTGATGTTTCTTTACATATTTTGTAGCATTGTCTGTGGGTTTGCAAAGGGGGTCCCCGGCCAGAAGTTAATGCTGTTTGGGGGGCCTTGGCATGGAAAAGTTTGGGAACCCCTGTTCTAAGCAATATATAATGGCACCCTGTCTTCAAAATAATCTGGAGTTAGATATAACACACCTAGCACCCCCCCCCCCCCCCCCCACACACACACACACACACACACACACACACAGAGTGGCCGTTGTTCAGTGATTATATGCTATGTGATTTTTATACAAAGGTTTGGAGCTAAACTTTGCAAAATGTTTGGGTGTTTTTGAGAAATGTGGTGTTTATTAACATCAATTAATTTATCTCCTGCCATGAATTGTTGAAGCAACTGTGAAGAAAACTATATTATCATTATCACTCAGGTTCTTCCAAGATTATATATTATATTAAATATCTTATATCTTATTAATTGCTTTCTTGTATTATTTATCACTACTGTATATTACTATTTTATTCATAGTTTTATTGTTGAGCTTTTATTTCTTTCATTTCTTTTTAATTGTTTTTTTTTTACTGTTTCTTGAGTTTGATCAAGAACCACTCGTTCTCAGAAATGACATCCCTAGAAAGTGTGGTTTATAAGAATACAAAACATTGGTGAAATGATGAGGATGTGGGAAATTAGACAGATCCCACACCACACATTATGTTGTTCCCATGCTGGTCAGGAACATCCGCATGGTGGCTTGGTGACCTAAAATGCTTCAGCCATATCTCCTGACTCGTCAGGCTAAAATCCAGTTCATCCGCATATACCAAATGTTTCATTTGCTTCCAGCTACATGACTCTCTGGATGAGATATTACATTTCATCCCTGTTGCTTTTAGCACAATCACTCACTGCATTCAGATATCTACAGAGAAAATCTGGACTTGTTCAGTGAACGGTTGTTTAAACTTTAATGGGTTGAAGCCTATACACTCTACACTCAGTGTTCCTCAAGCATTCTTTGGATAGTTAATGGTTTATAGCTTCCTGAGGTTGTTCCACTTGAATGATGCATGTTTTGGGTTCTAGATAATCCTTTTCTACTTATAAGAGTGTTTTTTTTTCATGTTAGCATTTCATTTAGCTCTAATATCCTGATTTAAGGAAGGGAAATTTGATTTTGGTGAAATAGAACATTTTCCAAGGCAAAGGGATCCCTTTTGTTATGCTTGGAACATTTTCTGAAAATGAAATTCTGTGTTGTAGCATTCTGCAGAGAACCTTTAAGGTTCACTCATATTTCCTTTCCACCTACTCAAACTAGGTGCTGGTTCTGGGTTGGTGCTAGTGCCAGTTTGGAGTTGGTTCAACTTGCGAACTTTCTAAGAACCAGTTTGCTTTTCACCACCATGGCACCATGTCATTATATTACTGTATATATGTCTACTTTCCCAACAAAGATAGCCCCAAGCACAAGTGTTTCCCACAGATACAGCAGTGCTTGAAAGTTTGTGAACCCTTTAGAATTTTCTATGTCTGCATAAATATGATCTAAAACATCATATTTTCACACAAGTCCTAAAAATAGATAAAGAGAACCCAGTTAAACAAATGAGACATAAAATATTATACTTGGTCATTTATTTATTGAGAAAAATAATGCAATATTACATATCTGCGAGTGGCAAAAGTATGTGAACATCTAGGATTAGCAGTTAATTTGAAGGTGAAATTAGAGTCAGGTGTTTTCAATCAGGTGTGTGTGGGCACCCTGTTTTATTAAAAGAACAGGGATCTATCAAAGTCTGATCTTCACAACACATGTTTGTGGAAGTGTATCATGGCACAAACAAATGAGATTTCTGAGGACCTCAGAAAAAGTGTTGTTGATGCTCATCAGGTTGGAAAAGGTTACAAATCCATCTCTAAAACATTTGGACTCCACCAATCCACAGTCAGACAGATTGTGAACAAATGGAGGAAATTCAAGACCATTGTTACCCTCCCCAGAAGTGGTCAACCAACAAAGATCACTCCAAGAGCAAGGTGTGTAATAGTTGGCGAGGTCACAAAGGACCCCAGGGTAACTTCTAAGCAACTGAAGACCTCTCTCACATTGGCTAATGTTCATGAGTCCACCATCAGGAGAACACTAAACAACAATGGTGTGCGTGGTAGGGTTGCAAGGAGAAAGCCACTGCTCTCCAAAAAGAACATTGCTGCTCGCCTGCAGTTTGCTAAAGATCATGTGGATAAGCCAGAAGGCTATTGGAAAAATGTTTTGTGGATGGATGAGACCAAAATAGAACTTTTTGGATTAAATGAGAAGTGTTATTTTTGGAGAAAGGAACACGCTGCATTCCAGCATAAGAACCTCATCCCATCTGTGAAACATGGTGGTGGTAGTATCATGGTTTGGGCCTGTTTTGCTGCATCTGGGCCAGGACAGCTTGCCATTATTGATGGAACAATGAATTCTGAATTATACCAGCAAATTCTAAAGGAAAATGTCAGGACATCTGTCCATGAACTGAATCTCAAGAGAAGGTGGGTCATGCAGCAAGACAACGACCCTAAGCACACAAGTCGTTCTACCAAAGAATGGTTAAAGAAGAATAAAGTTAATGTTTTGGAATGGCCAAGTCAAAGTCCTGACCTTAATCCAATTGAAATGTTGTGGAAGGACCTGAATCCAGCAGGAAACCCACCAACATCCCAGAGTTGAAGCTGTTCTGTATAGAGGAATGGACTTAATTTCCTCCAACCCGGTGTGCAGGACTGATCAACAGTTACCAGAAATATTTAGTTGCATTTATTGCTGCACAAGGGGGTCATACCAGATACTGAAAGCAAAGGTTCACATACTTTTGCCACTCATAGATATGTAATATTGGATCATTTTCCTCAATAAATAAATGACCAAGCATAATATGTTTGTCTCATTTGTTTAACTGGGTTCTCTTTATCTACTTTTAGGACTTGTGTGAAAATCTGATGATGTTTTTGGTCATATTTATGCAAAAATATAGAACATTCTAAAGGGTTCACAAACTTTCAAGCACCACTGTACACTTGCGTGCGTACATACACACACATGACCTGTGAGATGGACAGTATTGTATTGGGTGAGTGCATGTGTATGAAGGTACCATTGACATTGAGGCATATATTGGGATTTTAGAGAGACATATGTTTCCATCAAGGCGACATATCTTCCCAGGAAGTCCATGCTTATTTCAGTAGGACAATGCCAGGCCTCATTCTGCACTGGCAACAACAGCATGGCTTCATAGACACAGAGTGCGTGTGCTTGACTGGCCTGCTGCCAGTCCAAATCTTTCAACTGAAGTCTTGTATCAAGCAAGAATGGGCAAAAATTCCAATTGCAAAACTACAACAATTAGTATATTCAGCTGGGGGAACTTTAACACCATATGATTAAAAAGTGTTATTAAAAGAAAAGGTGATGTAATATAAAGGTAATAATGCCTCTGTCCCAACCTTTTTTTTGCAGGCATCAAATTCTATCTTTGTTTATGTTTACAAAATAGAATTAAGTTGGTCAGTAAAACTACTGAAAATCTTTTCTTTGTACTTTTGTCAGTTAAATAAAGGTTCAAGTGAATTAACAAATTACAGATTTCTGTTTTTAATGCATTCTGGAAAATATCCCAACTTTTCTGGAAATGGGGTTTGTAGAAATTAAACTATAAATATTACCACTGTCCAACAGTTGACCAAAAACATTCAAGATCATAATAAAGATGGCCATGCTTCACACTGCAAAAGATTGAGAGAGGCACACCAAAGGTCTGAATAAGAGTATATATTCAGGAGTGTTAGAGGAATCAATCCACATATGAATAAAACAAAGTAAATTCTAACTTGCGATGGAGTATCAAGACCTCAAGCAACATTTTACACCTATTTTCTTCTGAATGTCTAAATTATGGATAACACTGGGGACTGACGCCAATCTGACCAACTTCTGTTACAGGGCAAGGCTGATTACATGGTCTCCACTTGTAGCCTGTATTTCATTTGAAATTATTGCAATGCTTTTGCCTCCATCACTTCCAGTGCCTTGATTCTAACACTACTTCTTCGTATATGGGCAGGCTGTGGACCCTGTGTGAGCCATAATTTTTTCATTTACAAAAATCCTAGAAATGTAACCCCAGCAGTAAATATTTGTTTACAAACTGATAGATCACTATACGTATAAACTAAAGCTGATTGTATTGAGATTGTTTGCTTGTTAAATTTTTTTTACCATACCAAAGTAACAAGATTATAGTACTCTATGTACATTAATTGCTGTGAACACGTTTATTTTAGGCTTTTGTGGAATCAAGTGCAAAAGCACCATCAACTATTGTAATAAAAATACACAGAATAGTATGAAAGGGTAATGCTGTGGCTTATTTCTTTCAAGGCCAGAGACTAGATTAAAGTGCATAATCATATTAGATGATTACATAAGCCCTTTTCAAACAGATATTGTGCAATATTGCCATAAACAGATCCCTCAATATTCCAGCTTTGGTTGTTTATACTGAACCAAATAAAGCCAACATAAAGTTGTGCCAGTGTGTAATAGTAAACAGCGTACCATGTCCGACAACCAGAAACATGATATGTGACACAACAGACCGTCAGGGTCTGGGGTGACATATAACATACTACATGTCAGAAATACATAAAGTACACAATCTAAGAGTACGAGAAGGTGTGCAGATGTGAAGTAAGTTAGAGAAATACAGATGTGCTAGGTTATGAAGTGCCTTAAAAGTGAGAATCAGAATCTTGTAGTTGATACGGTATTTAACAGGAAGCCAGTGAAGCTGCTGGAGGACAGGAGTAATATGTTCTAATGAAGGAGTTCTAGTAATGATACGGGCAGCTGGATTCTGAACCAGCTGAAGTTTATGAAGAAATTTGTGAGGAAGACCAGAGAGGATAGAGTTAGAATAATCAAATGTGAGATGTAACAACGGCATGTCTAAGAATAGCAGTGCTATGAGGTGTAAGAGATGGATATAAAGGTTTGATATAGTGTAGATGAAAATATGTATGTGTTAAATACAGTGTCTTGCAAAAGTATTAATCCCCCTTGGTGTTTGTCCTGTTTTGTTGCATCACAAGCTGAATTAAAATTGACTTTTGGGGGTTTAGCACAATTTGATTTACACGACATGCCTACAGCTTTAAAGGTGCAAATTGTTTTATTGTGACACAAATAATAATTAAGATAAAAAAACAGAAATCTGGAGTGTGTATAGGTATTCACCCCCTTTCGTATGAAACCCCTAAATAAGACCTGGTCCAACCAATTCACTTCATAAGTCACATAATTAGTTGATTCAGATCCACCTATGTGTAATCAAAGTGTCACATGATCTGTCACATGATGTCTGTATAAATCAACCTGTTCTGGAAGGACCCTGACTCTGCAACATGACTAAGCAAGCAACATGAAAACCAAGGAGCACTCCAAACAGGTCAGAGACAAAGTTGTGGAAAAGGGGATCAGGGGTTGTAATGATCCGCCCCGGACTTCCACTCCGGAGATTTACCATCTCCCAGTTCAGCGCAATCCGGATCTGGGACGGGACTTCCATCTTGCCGGCATTCACTTCCTGGTCTGCTCTGCTGTGTATAAATAGGCCATTCTCAGAAGGGGACTTTGCCAGAATGTCTTGTCTGTTTCTCATGTCATCTCTGTGCCATTTTTTGCTTACTGATTTTTGCTCTCTGTTTTGCCTAATCTTAGCCACAGTTATTTGTACTCACGTTTTGTCTTTTTTTGCACTATGGTTGTTGTCTGAGCTATTTTTCATGTTTTTTTCATATTAGCACTTTGTCTTTGTCTACCTCATTGTTGTCTGCATTATTTTTGCTATTTTTGTTTGTTGACTCTTTTGGACTTTAATTAAATAATTTTTATTCATTGGATTTTCTGGTTTGTGTTCTGCTATTGGATCCTAACTCCCCACATCTTGCCACCCTTAACAGTACGTTCTGGCCAACATGGATCCAGCGGAACTTAACCATCTGAGAACGGCTATGCAGCAACAAGGAGCCCTCCTCGGGACCCACCAACAGGAACTCAGGCAGATCACCCAGAACCTGGCCATCCTGTCTGACTCACTCAACCTCCTAGCCACACAACTCCAGCACTCCCAAGCCATGCCTACCCCTGCCCAGCCATCTTTCTTCACCTCCCACCACCGCCACTCTCCACGAACCAAGACTCCCTTCGCCTCAGCCCTACAGTGGAGAACCAGGTACCTGCAGATCTTTTTTGCCACAGTGTTCGCTGCTCTTGGAGCTTCAACCTCTGGCTTTCCACACAGAATGTTTCCGAGTAGCCTATACCATCACGCTCTTCACCGGCAAGGCCAGGGAATGGGGGATGGCAGTCTGGGATGCAGACGCACCCTGTTCCAGCTTCGAGGAATTCTCTGAAGAAATGAGGTGAACATTCAACCGTTCTGTCTGGCTGGGAGGCGGCAAGAGAGCTCATGCTGCGGCAGGGGTCCCGATCTACCTCAGATTATGCCATCGAGTTCCGGACATTGGCAGCATCATGTGGTTGGAACGAGAGTGCCCTGGTCAACGCGTTCCTACATGGCTTATCCGACGCCATCAGGGATGAACTCCTCTCGCGGGAACTGCCATCAGACCTCTCCAGCCTGATGTTCCTGGCCAATCGTATTGACACATGGGTTCAACAACGGAGGAGAGAGAGGAGCCACCGCAACTTCCACCCCTCTCCACCACACGCCTTGTCCATCGAACCCATGCAGGTAGATCAGGTACGGGTGCCAGCAGAGGAACGACTGCACCGACGGAGCATGGGGGCTTGTTTCTACTGCGGTCAGCAGGGACACATCTGCTGAGCCTGCCCACTAAAAGGACGAGCCCACCAGTGAATCAAGGGGCCCCGGTGGGCAATGCTTGGAACCAGTCCCCTGTCAACTGACCATTGCTCCCCATTATCATTACTCTCAACAACCGGCATCACCATCTTCAGGCACTCATTGACTCCGGGGCAGACAGGAACCTGATCTGCTATGCCACTGCCAAGGATCTCGGAATCCCATTACTCACCCTCAAGGTCCCTCTCACCGTCCTGACACTCAATGGCACTGGTTTGACCATCATCACTCACTTTACCACTCCGCTCGCCCTAAGGATTTCAGGCAATCGCTCTGAAACTATACAACTTCACGTCATGAACAACCCTCACGTTCCCATTATTCTTGGATTACCCTGGTTGATGCAGCACAACCCCCACTTAAACTGGACTGATGACACCATCTTAGGCTGGAGTCCTTCCTGCCTGGCCCTCCTGCCTGAACTCTGCTCTGCCTCCCGCCAAACCACCTCAGCCCTCAGCCAGCAAGTTTCCTGACCTTTCTCATGCGCCTCCGGAATATCTGGACCTCAAGCCTGTCTTCAGTAAGACCCGAGCAGTGTCCCTTCCCCCTCATAGGCCCTATGACTGCGGTATCGACCTCCTGCCAGGGACGGCGCCACCCAAGGGATGTCTCTACTCTCTTTCCCCCGCCGAGAGACAAGCCATGGAGAAATACATCACTGAGTCTCTGGCAACTGGGATCAACTGCCCTTCCTCCTCCCCAGCAGGGGTGGGATTCTTCTTCGTGGAGAAGAAAGACAAATCACTCCGCCCCTGCATTGACTATCGAGGTCTCAATGCCATCACAGTCAAGAACCGCTACCCACTACCGCTCATGACTACAGCCTTTGAACTACTCCAGGGAGCTGAGGTGTTCACTAAACTGGACTTACACAATGCCTATCACCTAGTCAGGATCAGGGAAGGGGATGAGTGGAAGACGGCCTTCAACACCACCACAGGCCACTATGGTCTGCGGTATTCCAGGTGCTGGTTAATAATGTCTTGAGGGACTTTTTTTAACACCTTTGTCTTTGTTTACCTGGACGATATCTCGATTTTCTCTCACTCCATGGAGGAACATCGGGGTCATGTCCGGCAGGTTCTTCAACGCCTGCTGGAGAATAAGCTGTTCATTAAGGCAGAGAACAGCGAGTTCCACCAAAGCTCTGTCTCATTCCTGAGGTTCATCATTTCACCAGCCAAGATCCGGATGGACCCCTTCAAGCTGGAGGCAGTCACTGACTGGCCCACCCCATCTTCGAGATGAGAGCTCCAGTGCTTCCTGAGGTTTGCCAACTTTTACAGGCGTCTCATCCACAACTTCAGCATGGTGGCCAGACCTCTCTCAGCCCTGACCTCGACCAAGACCAAGTTCAAGTCAGAGGAGGAAGCAGAGAAAGCCTTTTCCAGTCTCAAGCACAGGTTTACTACAGCTCCCATTCTCACCATACCTGATTCTACCAAGCACTTTATCATCGAGGTCGACGCCTCCGAGTCAGGGGTCGGAGCCATCCTATCCCAGAGGGCCAATGACAGCAAGGTCCACCCATGCTCCCTCTTCTCCTGCCAGCTATCCCCAGCTGAACGAAACTACGACATTGGCGACCGAGAACTACTGGCCATGAAACTAGCCTTGGAGGAGTGGAGGCACTGGCTTGAGGGGTCTGACCTCCCGTTCCTAGTCTGGACTGACCATAAAAACCTGGAGTACCTCAAGTCTGCCAAACGTCTCAACTCCCATCAAGCCCATTGGTCTCTTTTCTTCTGATTCAATTTCACGCTCTCCTACCACCCAGGCTCCAAGAATGGCAAACCCAATGCCTTGTCCAGGATGTTCTTTTCCCACCAAGAGGATTCCAAGCCACCCAAGACTATCCTTCCTCCTTGCTGCCTGGTGGGAGCCGCTATTCTAGAAGTTGAGACACTCGTGCAGAAGGCCCTGGAGCAGGACCCCGGTGAAGGTAACTCCAAGAATATTCCTCATAACTATCTGTTTGTTCCCTGTCATGTGCGAACTCAGGTGCTGCAGTGGGGTCATGGTTCCAAGTTGGCCGGTCATCCAGGAGCCGCCTGAACCCTGGTTCTCATCCAGCAGCACTTTTGGTGGCCATCCATCAAGGAGGACATCCAGGAGTTCGTGGCAGCCTGCGACACATGCCTCCCGGAACAAGCCAGCCAATCGACCCCCTGCTGGCTTACTAAGACCCCTTCTTACTCCACATCGACCTTGGTCTCACATCGCCCTGGGCTTCATCACAGGACTCCCCAACTCAGGTGGCAATACATGCATCCTCACTGTCATTGACCATTTTTCTAAGACCGTCCATTTCATTCCTCTGCCCAAGCTCCCCTCAGCCAAAGAGACCATGTTTTCCACCTATATGGTCTGCCTACCAACATAGTTTCTGACTGGGGTCCTCAGTTCACTGCACAGTTCTGGAGAGCCTTCTGCAAACTCATCGGGGCCACCTATAGACTCTCCTCAGTCTTCCACCTACAGACAAATGGCCAGGAAGAATGGGCTAACCAGGCCTTGGAGGTTGCACTCAGGTGCATGGTGCCCAGGGATGCCAGTTCTTGGATCAGTTACCTACCTTGGATCGAATACGCACATAACACTCTCCCTTCCTCTGCCACAGGTCTCTCTCCGTTCCAGTGCTCACTAGGGTACCAACCACCACTGTTCCCCAGCCAGGAAGAGGAGATCGCCATGCCATCAGCCCAGGCCTTTATACACCGCTGCAGGAGAACGTGGGCATTGGCCCGGAGAAGACTCATTCGCTCCGCACTCGCATCCAAGAAGCAGGCTGGCAAACATCACTCCAAGGCACCCACCTACCAAGTGGGTCAATGAGTTATGCTCTCCACATGCCACCTGCCACTTAGAGCCATCTCTCACAAGCTGGCACACGGGTTCCTTCGACCCTTCCTCATCAAGAAGGTAATCAATCCTTGTTCTGTTAGACTGACATTACCACTCACCATGCGACATGTTCACCCTACCTTTCATGTATCACAGCCTAAACCTCTGGTCTCTAGTTCTTTGGGGTACACCCTGGACAAGTCACCAGATCATTGCAGGGCTGACACATGGAGACAAACAACCATTCACACCTACGGTCAATTTAGAGCCACCAATTAGCCCAACCTGCATGTCTTTGGACTGTGGGGGAAACCGGCGCACCCGGAGGAAACCCACACAGACACGGGGAGAACATGCAAACTCCACACAGAAAGGGCCCCATCGGCCACTGGATTCAAGTCCAGAACCTTCTTGCGGTGAGGTGACAATACTAACCACTACACCACTGTGCTGCCCCCACCATTAAATCCATTATAGCAAAATGGAAAGAATATGGCACCACTACAAACCTGGCAGGAGAAGGCCACCCACCAAAACTCACAGACCAGGCAAGGAGGGCATTAATCAGAGATGCAACAAAGACACCAAAGATAACACTGAAGGAGCTGCAAAGATCCACAGCGGAGAAGGAAGTATCTGTCCATAGGACCACTTTAAGCCATACACTCCACAGAGTGGGGCTTTATGGAAGAGTGGCCAGAAAAAGTCATTGCTTCAGAAAACACGTTTGGAGTTTGCTCAACAGCATGTGGCAGACTCCCCAAACACATGGAAGAAGATTCTTTGGTCAAATGAGACTAAAATTGATCTTTTTGGCCATCGTGGAAAATGCCATGTGTGGTGCAAACCCAACACCCCGAGAACACCATTCCTACAGTGAAGCATGGTGGTGGCAGCAGCATCATGCTGTGGGGACATTTTTCATCTGCAGGGACATGAACACTGGTCAGGATTGAAGGAAAGATGGATGGCACTAAATACAGGGCAATTCTGGAGGAAAACCTGTTTGAGTCGACCAGAGGTTTGAGACTGGGACAAAGGTTCACAGTCTAGCAGGACAATGACCCTAAACATACTGCTAAAGCTACACTGGAGTGGTTTAAAGGGAAACATTTAAATGTCTTGGAATGGCCTCATCAAAGCCCAGACCTCAATCCAATTGAGAATCTGTGGCATAACTTGAAGATTGTTGTACACCAACACAACCCATCTAACTTGAAGGAGTTGGAGCAGTTTTGCCTTGAGGAATGGGCAAAAATCCCAGTGGTTAGATGCGCTAAGCTAATAGTCATACCCCAAGAGACTTGCAGCTGTAATTGCAGCAAAAGGTGGCTCTACAAAGTATTGATTTGGGGGGATACCTATGCACACTCCAGATTTCTGTTTTTTCATCTTAATTATTGTTTGTGTCACAATAAAACAACAATTTGGACCTTTAAAGTGGTAGGCATGTTGTATAAATGAAATGGTGCTAACCCCCCAAAAATCCATTTTAATTCTAACTTGTAATGCAATAAAACAGGCCAAACACCAAGGGGGATGAATACTTTTGCAAGACACTGTATAGTCACAGAGGTAATGAACATGGATAAGGTGGATGTTTCCATCATTAGATATGAAAATTAGATAGACTAAGCACACATTGGACAATCAAAGTACAAATGACACATGACTGTTAGTTTCCTTTTTTTAATGAAAGAGTAACAAGTTATAGACTTGAAACACTTGAACACTTAAAGAAAAATTAGAAATCAGAGAGAGAATTTGCCCTCCATCATTCTTATTTTGCCATAGAAAAGATTTTCTTGCCTTGGGAATTTATTGTCCTCTATAATAACATTCTATTCATGTTTTATACAGAAGCCTCAGAAACAAATAATTATGTGCTATTCATTTTTCAACAAGAACATAACTGAATGCTGCCTGAGGCTGTTTGACCTTTAAAGCATGCCGCAATTCCCACAAGCACTTAAAAAATAAATAAGCAATACATGTGCTACATTTTTGCATATTAAAAGTTCTCCCTCTGTGTGGCAGTGGGGATGTGGTCGAGTGCCAACTGTGGGTGAGGAGGAGTCAGGTAGAACCGACAGGTAACGTGATGAGTTTCACCTGTGTGTAATTTTACTTATGTGTGTCTTTTGTGTTTTTTCATCGAAGCCAGTAACCAGAGAGAAAGAGAGAGTTGAACATTCCAGTGCTCTGTGTGTGTGTGTGTGTGTGTGTGTGTGTGCGTGCATAGAGCAGACTGAAATCACTGTAAAGTGAAATGAAAAACACACCCTGAGTTGTCAAGCCTGTCTCCCATTTCTTCATTTCCCACAAGCCTCAAAAAGTGTTCAACTCTTTTATATTAGATTTTTTTTTTCCATTTAAGTTAAACGGGCGGCATGGTGGTGTAGTGGTTAGCGCTGTTGCCTCACAGCAAGAAGGTCCGGGTTTGAGCCCCGTGGCCGGCGAGGGCCTTTCTGTGTGAAGTTTGCATGTTCTCTGCGTGGGTTTCCTCCGGGTACACCGGTTTCCCCCACAGTCCAAAGACATGCAGCTTAGGTTAACTGGTGACTCTAAATTGACCGTAGGTGTGAATGGTTGTCTGTGTCTGTGTCAGCCCTGTGATGACCTGGCGACTTGTTTAGGGTGTATCCTGCCTTTCACCCGTAGTCAGCTGGGATAGGCTCCAGCTTGCCTGCGACCCTGTAGAACAGGATAAAGCAGCTATGAGATGCTCTTGTTTGTGCTTGAAGTAGTGCATGTTATTGTGTGTGAGTTTTCTCATTAGGTGGTGATGTGAGTGCTGTCACTGTCATAATTGTCATATAGAAGTGAACCTTCAGTAACACTGATCCGACTCCATGTTCCTTGTTAACATTAATCACAGTCTTTTGAAGCATTTTTTTTTAGTTCCAGGTTTCTTGTTTGTCTTGTTTCATGCCTAACTTTTGTTTTGGTTCAGTTGCTTCCAAGTTTCAGGATTCGAGTTTTCTGTTATATCTATCAGTTAAAGGTAGATTGCCTTTCAGATTTTTCAAATGTAGGTCATAAAAAGAATTTTCCCTGACACCTAATTATTTTTGTTTAGTGGACTGAAAGCTACTGAATTCGAATCAGACTTCCAATCTTATTAGGTTTTTTAAATAGAACAATTAATGAATTTAGGGCCATGTGGCACTAAATTCTCCGCTGTTTTTTCCTGCTTCACCATGATCCAATACAAGATAGTACATCATGCATCATGTGGTGGGCTTTCCCCGTTCGTGCAAGGCATTGTGGAATACAAATTTGAAACAGGAGAGGAAAATGGAGGACGCAAATGAAACGTGGAAGACTGACTACAGTAACGGGAAGCAAGAAGAAAAGATGTTATGTTGCGAAGGAAAGAAAATACAGGACCAAACTAATAAATATCGGCGGTCAGTGAGCACCTCGGTGTGATCAGCTGTTCGTTTAGTGACAGAATGATGTAACTGTCAGTGCACGGTCAAAGGCAAACCTGTAGATGGCAGTAATGCAACACTAGATGCCAGCCGCCGTAAAACCCAAAAGAAGAAGGAAAAGAAGGTAAACCTGTGCATGCATACACGGATTTTCTCTGTTTGCTTGACTGTGCAAAGCGAGCGATTTCATGCACGTTATTTGCTCAGGAATCGCCTCAAATTAACTAACTTCCTGGCCACAGAATGGCCTGATATTTTGTGAGGTATTACAGAAATAAACATACATCACAATGACCAAATTTCAGAGAGAACTAAGAACTCAAAAGGCCGTCTAGCTTTAATATTGATCAAGTTCTTGCTCTTTCTCTCTGTTGCTTCTCCTTCTCCTGTTCCTGCTGCCTGGAGTTCTGTGCATTTTCCTGTTTATGATAAAATTGTGAGTCATTTTCTTGCTACTAATATCAAGCCAGGCATTTAGAATCTCATGGGCAAATATGCTGGAGGCTATACTGAGATGTGAGTTTATTTGACTACACCACAGGGCAAAAACAAATTCTGAGAAGTGAAAATAGAAGAGAAATTCATGTGTGCTATCACTTACAGCCGAGTGTAATAGAATAGCATAGGGGTTTCTTTCCACAGAATAGAAGTGTTTGTTTTTTCAGAGAATAGAATAGAATTTTCATTTCTTAGTTCCAGGTTTCATTATTGTCTTGTTTAGTTTCAATCTTTATTTTGGTTCAGTCACTTCAAAGTTTCAATATTCTAGTTTTCTGTTACATCCATCACTTAATCATGTTCTTGCTTTCTCTCTCTCTCTCTCTCTCTCTCTCTCTCTCTCTCTCTCTTTCCTGTTCCTGCTGCCTGCAGTGCTGCACTTTTTTTTTTAATTTATTTTTTTAATAGTGAATTATTTTCTTGCTACAAATATCAAGCCAGGCATTTAGAATCTCATGGGTAAACATGGAGGATGCCAATGTGCAATTCCAGTGCAATAGAACTGGGGGAAAAAAAGAATAGGTGTGTTGTTCATAGAATAGAATAGTGCTTTTGATTTGAATAGGATAGAAGAGAATGTAGGTGGCATGGTGGTGCAGTGGTTAGCACTGTCGCCTCACAGCAAGAAGGTTGTGGGTTCGAGCCCAGTGGCCAGTGGGGGCCTTTCTGTGTGGAGTTTGCATGTTCTCCCCGTGTCCACGTGGGTTTCCTCCGGGTGCTCCGGTTTCCCCCACAGTCCAAAGACATGCAGGTTAGGTTAACTGGTGACTCTAAATTGACCGTAGGTGTGAATGTCAGTGTGAATGGTTGTTTGTCTCTGTGTGTCAGCCCTGCGATGATCTGGCGATTTGTCCAGGGTGTACTCTACCTCTCACCCATAGTCAGCTGGGATAGGCTCCAGCTTGCCTGTGACCCTGCGATAAACGGTTACAGATAATGGATGAAGAAGAGCATAGAATATTGCTTTTTTTCACAAGAATATAATTTTTTCATATAATAGAATTATGCTTTCTCCACAGAATCGAATGGAACAAAATAATGTGTTTTAATTTAATAATATTTAATTAATAATAATTTGATTATCTCATTACAATGGCACCTGTCAAGGGGTGGGATATATTAGGCAGCAAGAGAACAGTCAGTTCTTGAAGTTGATGTGTTGGAAGCAAGAAAAATGGGCAAGCGTAAGAATCTGAGTGACTTTATCAAGGGCCAAATTGTGATGGCTAGATGACTGGGTCTGAGCATCTCCAAAATGGCACATCTTGTGGGGTGTTCCTAGTATGCAGCAGTTAGTACCTACCAGAAGTGGTCCAAGGAAGGATAACCGGTGAACCAGCAACAGGGTCATAGGTGTTGAAGGCTCATTGATTCGCATAGGGAACGAAGGCTAGCCCATATCCCACAAGAGAGCTACTGTAGCACAAACTGTTGAAACAGTTAATGCTGGCTAAAATAGAAAGGTGTCAACATTAACTTTTTCAGCAGTTTGTGCTCCAGTACCTCTTCTGTGGGATTGGACCATATGGGCTAGCCTTCATGCCCCATGTGAATGAGCCTTTGACACCCATGACCCTGTTACCGGTTCACCAGTTGTCCTTTCGTGGGCTACTTTTGGTAGGTACTAACCTGTTATTCAGTTACAATGAAACTCCCAGATGTGGACTGCTACACCTAGTTTAAATAAATCCTTATTGATGCACCAGTTTCAGTGTTTTCACAGCTACATACAAAGATTTGCATTTTGCCTTACCTGGATGAAAGCATCTGGCAAATGAATAAAAATGTAATGGTTCTCTGTGTGCATTTCATCTTTGTGCATCTTTTGGTATAACTACTCTATGAACAACCACAAATATAAATATGTGTGTAAATATGTAAATATTCACTCACACTCTTTCCACTTTATTAAAGTACAGAACTGGCAATGTGACATTTTGAAGTGGATTTTCTGTTTCGTGACTGTGAGTGAAACTCGACAGTGAACATGCATTACTCACAGTTCAATTACACCAAATATTCACCCAGCCACAAGTGCTTGAACAACCTCTTGCCGATGCACTTACCTTACTTTTAGAGTCTTTTATACCTTTTAAACCCTGAAATGCATCAGGATTTCTGACAAATATTCATGATTATGCTAAATAAGTTGTGTAATATGCTGAGCAAATGGTGTGAAAGTAATTTGTGTTTGCATAAAGCTAAATTTGAAATGGCATAATTCAGAGTGTCTCTTGGGTTCTTAATTGCAGACAAGGTTTGCTGTGAGCTGGTGATGTGCAAAACCAAATTTGTTAAGTTGTTGAAACAGGGCACATCACAACTGCCATGCGCATTTGATGAAATTATAGCAGGCATGCTTTGAAGATAGATAGGTTTATTAAATAACAAATTGGCTGGAGCTGGAAAGGCAAGATATTGTTTATATCCTGTTGTTCAAAGAGGGAATCAAGCAGCTGTGTTAGATTTAAAATAAGGATCTGAACCATGATCACACACACATACTCTGTCCAATTTATTAGGAACACTTGTACACCTGTTCATTCATGTGGCAGTAGAACAACCCTTATCAAAAAGAAGTATGCTTCAAGTTAATTTTATTAAGTATACTTAAGTTAAAGTATATTTCCTTAAGTATACTTTTGTGTACCAAGTATACTGATATCAATGTACTTACAGTATACTTGTAAGTAAACTAATCTAATACTTCTTGGGACTAAATTGGCCCACTTTTAGTTTATAAAAAGTATACTTTAAGTCTAAGAGAAGTAAACTTTGAGTATACAACTAGTATTTTTTATTTTATACTGCAAGTATACTAATAGTTTACTAGTTCTATACTTGTAGTCCACTCCTTAGTTTACAAAAGCATACTTCATAGTATACTGGAAATATACTATGAGTTTACTTGTTTTATGCTTCTAATACACTTTTTAGTTTACTAAATTATACTTTATAGTATACTGGAAATATACTATTGATTTACTCGTTACACACTTCTAATACACTTTTTAGTTTATAAAAGTATACTTTATAGCATATTGGAAATATACTATTAGTTACTGGTTATATACATCTAGTCCACTTTTTAGTTTTGAAGTATACTGCAATTACACTTCTAGATATACTATTAGTTTTCTAGCCCTAACCCTTACCTCATGCACACTACCAGTAGACAACTTAAGTGTTTTGTACCTTAAGTTACAATAAAGTTATAAAGGTAAGAAATTCACAAAATAACAACAGATACTCCGGATTAAGAACATATTCATTTTCTTTAAAAATCAAAATTTAAAGCAACATTGTATTAAATGCCAAAGTATAAAAACATGGCAATGACAACTGAAATTGACGTACAAGCTCTAAAGAAAAATAAATACCTTAATTTTAATTATCCCACTCAGGAGAAATAAAACAAACAAACAAACAAACAAAAAAACTTCTATGGAACCACAGACATACCTAAGAGTCAACAATGCTGAAGCCCAACTACAGGGCAAGTACACAACCATAAGGCACAAATATTTTAATACTTTATTGCACTTTTGTTAAGTATATTTTGAGCAACCTTTTAAGTATAAGCTTAATATACTTAGACTTTTCTATATACTTTTCAGTATAAGCCAAGTATACTTATGTATAACTTTATTAAGTATATCTCGGATAAGTAAATAAAAAGTAAACTGAAAGCATACTCTCTTATTTTTAGTTTAAAAGAAGTATACTAGAAGCACGCGTGAATAAACTTCTTTTTTGTAAGGGAATGCATAAGCTCATGTAGATAAGATCCTGAGATCACGAGCTTCAGTTAATGTTCACATCAAACATCAGAATGGGGAAAAAGGTCTATAGTAACACATCAAACCTACAACAACAGAAGACTATATCAGGTTCCACTCCTGTCAGCCAAGAACAGGAATCTGAGGCTATCATGGGCACAGAATCATCGAAACTAGACAGCTGAAGGGGGGGGTAAGGGTTTCAACTTTTTCCAGTGTTTCTAGTGTTCCACAGAAAAGCCCCAGTCGGCTGCAAGGTTCGAACCCAGAACTTTCTGGCTGTGAGGCAACAGTGCTAACCACTGCATGCTATTATTATTATTATTATTATTATTATTATTATTATAGTACAAAGATAAATGAATCAGAAAGTTAAATGTTCGATCATCACAACTTTGAAAGACTGACACCTTCAAGTATATGGCTGTCATCTGCAATGTACATACTGATCCAACAATCTTCCCTGAGAATTTCCATATTTCATTAAGTCTACAGAGGTTTTCTTTCACAGGGAAACCCTTTCAAAGACATTGTCGTGTTATAGCAGCAAACCAGGGAATTGCAAGAAAGACTTCAAATTCATCATTTCACATAGCAGTGTAGCAAATCTCATAGTTCTAGAGGTGTCTCAAAAGGAGAACATTACACACAAGAACACTTGGAACTCAAGACATTTCCGTACCATTCAGTCTCGAAGGACCCAGTTATACCTGTATACATTTAATTCTGAAAAAATGGGAAGAACAGTATGGTAAATGTACTGTATAATAATAACAGTATAGTTTTTAAGACCAGGCTAAGGATGAAAAAGTCAGGCCTGATTTACATATAACCTGCCATTTAAGCAGAGAATCTTTTGTGAAATTTGAAAGAAATAATTTTAACTGCGGTAGCCTTCATGTTATAAACACCCAGTGTTTGTGGGAGATGTATTCCACCATCTGCTTCCAATTCCATATTTTAATAGGAATAATATACAACCCCATTTCCAAAAAAGTCAGGATGCTGTGTAAACTGGAAATAAAAACAGAATGTGATAATTTGCAAATTATGGAAACCCTATATTTCATTGAAAATAGTACAAAGAAAACATATCAAATGTTGAAACTGAGAAATTTTATTGTTTTTTGAAAAATATATGCTCACTTTCAACATTTGATATTTTGTCTTTCTACTATTTTCATTGAAATATAGGGTTTCCATAATTTGCAAATTATCACATTCTGGTTTTATTTACAGTTTACACAGTGTCCCAATTTTTTTTGGAATTGGTGTTGTATGTGTTTGTGTCTGGCGTCCCATTCTGGGTCTATTCCTCCCTCATGCCATGTCTTCTCTGTATAGTCTCCAGATCCATAAATATAGTTCCATTATACCATCACATGGTCACCCCAACATTAGATATTTTAATGTCAGGAAGTGGAATTAAGACAATATCCAGAATGTAAAATAAATGGGAAAAAACCCCAAAACATACATACATCACCACACACACACACATACATTATATATATAAAATACAACCCCGATTCCAAAAAAGTTGGGACAAAGTACAAATTGTAAATAAAAACGGAATGCAATAATTTACAACTCTCAAAAACTGATATTGTATTCAGAATAGAATATAGACAACATATCAAATGTTGAAAGTGAGACATTTTTAAATTTCATGCCAAATATTGGCTCATTTGAAATTTCATGACAGCAACACATCTCAAAAAAGTTGGGACAGGGGCAATAAGAGGCTGGAAAAGTTAAAGGTACAAAAAAGGAACAGCTGGAGGACCAAATTGCAACTCATTAGGTCAATTGGCAATAGGTCATTAACATGACTGGGTATAAAAAGAGCATCTTGGAGTGGCAGCAGCTCTCAGAAGTAAAGATGGGAAGAGGATCACCAATCCCCCTAATTCTGCGCCGAGAAATAGTGGAGCAATATCAGAAAGGAGTCTGACAGTGTAAAATTACAAAGAGTTTGAACATATCATCATCTACAGTGCATAATATCATCAAAAGGTTCAGAGAATCTGGAAGAATCTCTGTGTGTAAGGGTCAAGGCCGGAAAACCATAGTGGGTGCCCGTGATCTTCGGGCCCTTAGACGGCACTGCATCACACACAGGCATGCTTCTGTATTGGAAATCACAAAATGGGCTCAGGAATATTTCCAGAGAACATTATCTGTGAACACAATTCACCGTGCCATCCGCCGTTGCCAGCTAAAACTCTATAGTTCAAAGAAGAAGCCATATTTAAACATGATCCAGAAGCGCAGACGTCTTCTCTGGGCCAAGGCTCATTTAAAATGGGCTGTGGCAAAGTGGAAAACTGTTCTGTGGTCAGACGAATCAAAATTTGAAGTTCTTTATGGAAATCAGGGACGCCGTGTCATTCGGACTAAAGAGGAGAAGGACGACCCAAGTTGTTATCAGCGCTCAGTTCAGAAGCCTGCATCTCTGATGGTATGGGGTTGCATTAGTGCGTGTGGCATGGGCAGCTTACACATCTGGAAAGACACCATCAATGCTGAAAGGTATATCCAGGTTCTAGAGCAACATATGCTCCCATCCAGACAACGTCTCTTTCAGGGAAGACCTTGCATTTTCCAACATGACAATGCCAAACCACATACTGCATCAATTACAGCATCATGGCTGCGTAGAAGAAGGGTCCGGGTACTGAACTGGCCAGCCTGCAGTCCAGATCTTTCACCCATAGAAAACATTTGGCGCATCATAACACGGAAGATATGACAAAAAAGACCTAAGACAGTTGAGCAACTAGAATCCTACATTAGACAAGAATGGGTTAACATTCCTATCCCTAAACTTGAGCAACTTGTCTCCTCTTTCCACCAAATCAGTTCCAGGGCTGGTTCGGGGCCAGTGCTGGTGCTGGTTCACAACTCATTCAACTTGCGAGCCAGCTGAGAACCAGTTTGCTTTTCCATAGCTCGTGGTGCTAAGGGGAGCCACATCATTACATCACTGTATACATCAGTTACGTCGCTATATACATCAGTTACGTCGCTGCATTTGCATAAACCTTGGCGTGAATATTGAAGCAACAACAACACAGAGAAGAAGCAGCAGCAACAACAACAACAACAATAATGGATGACTTCGCATTTGTACAGCTGCTGCTTCTCATTGCTTAAAAATGGCGACCTTTCGCGGTCTTGCGATTGTTGTTGGTCTTAACAACTCCGCCCCCCCACTGATGTAAGCGGTTCTTTCCTCTGGCCCAGCAAAGAGCTGGTGCTAGCCTGGAACCGTTTTTTCTGGCCCCAGAGCCAGTTCTTTGTCAGTGGAAACAGAAAACCCGGTTCCAAACTAAGCACTGGCCCCGAACCAGCCCTGGAACTGCTTTGGTGGAAAAGGGGCAGTCCCCAGACGTTTACAGACTGTTGTAAAGAGAAAAGGGGATGTCTCACAGTGGGAAACATGGCCTTGTCCCAACTTTTTTGAGATGTGTTGTTGTCATGAAATTTAAAATCATCTAATTTTTCTCTTTAAATGATACATTTTCTCAGTTTAAACATTGGATATGTCATCTATGTTCTATTCTGAATAAAATATGGAATTTTGAAACTTCCACATCATTGCATTCCATTTTTATTTACAATTTGTACTTTGTCCCAACTTTTTTGGAATTGGGGTTGTATTTAACAACTGATGTTAACTGGAAATATTTATTTTAAATCAACATTGAATGTATATTTTATTTGTTTTCTCTTGAAAACATTCAAAATATATCTCCCTTCATTTGATATCCTGACATTTAACCATTATATAACGTAGACAAAACCTGACACAGATTTTTTTCATGTTATTATTTAATTCAATTCTTTCAGGAGTTCAATTTTATTTTTGCATGCAAGACCCAAAAATAATCAAAGTATTCAGTACTACACTGACTGATTTTGAGAAAAACAAATTACACAGCTATGGCAGAAATGAAATGATCATGATTTAAATTTAGGTAGAAAAGAGAAAGAATAAGGGCTACATGTTCATGTTGTAAAAGGAGTAGTGCAACACTTTCAGCTATCAATATAGCTTTGGATGAATCACTAAAGTTCAAGCCCTGTGATGACCTGGCAACTTGTCCAGGGTGTACCCCGCCTTTCGCCCGTAGTCAGCTGGGATAGGCTCCAGCTCGCCTGCGACCCTGTAGAAGGATAAAGCGGCTAGAGATAATGAGATGAGATGAGACTAAAGTTCAGCATTTGCATAGCTGTTTCTGCATGCTGTTTAGTCATGACTGGTTTAGTACAGATTAATGTTGATATGGTGATAACAAAGGAAGCACAGTGAGTTAAAGACACTTTCTCATCATCTAAGCAAAGTCCTTGCAGTCATACTGTGTGTCCTTGGCTGTTCCACAGAGGCATATTAGTAACTGAAGCTGCTAGTAATTTAATTATTAAATCCCTTGCATCATGTCCTTGTAGAAAACAAGTCCTGGTTCGAAGTATTTCTGCATTAGTGAAAATCTGAATAATTTTCCATGCATTGTCCATTCCATTGTGCCTGATTAATATAAAGCTTTTTATTCTATGCACATTCACTGGATATGAGCAATCATGCTCTCTGATTGGCTACTCTACCACTAGGCTATCAGCTCATATACTGTGAGTAGAGAAAAACAAAATGGTGGAGAGTGTTGCTGAGTCAAATGAGGACGAAATAAAAATATTTGAAAACAAAACCCAAAAAATACAAAAAAAACCAAAATATGGAATAAAAGTGTTTGATGGTAATAGCATTTTCTTTTATTTTTTATTTTTTTTCAAGAATCATTATTATTATAACATTTTCCACAAATTGCTACTGTCATTTCACTGGTTTGTTGACATTCTAAACAGAAATTATTTGGTTGGATGTTTTGTATGAAGCCCTGTGATGACCTGGCGACTTGTCCAGGGTGTACCCTGCCTTTCGCCCGTAGTCAGCTGGGATAGGCTCCAGCTTGCCTGCGACCCTGTAGAAGGATAAAGTGGCTAGAGATAATGAGATGAGATGAGATGAGATGAGATGAGATGAGATGAGATGAGATGAGATGAGATGTTTTGTATGAAGTTTTTATTGATCCAGTTTGCAAAAAATAAAAATGCTCTGTTTCTCAAAATCCAGTGAATGTGGATATAATAAAACAATTATTCTGCTCAATTTTATTCTTCAATCTTAAACTTATTCCATAAAATCAAGTCGTACATGACTTATAGCCAACTCAGCGCTCCACGCCTCATCGGCTATCAGCTCATGTCTGACTCGATTTCGTGGAATAACTGTTAAATAGTCTATAGAATAAACAAGTGTATGACTCTGTTCTTATGACAGGGGACAGCGGGGAGACTTGGGACAAGTTTTCGGCTTTTGTAGATTGTGTTGAAATTCTTTGCAGGTAGCATCACGTTCATTTTGCATTTGAGAGTATTTACTATATCCTCTTGCCACAACATTAGTTTCTCAGCCTGGCATTATACTGGCCTTCAGCCTTCACTTTTTCTGTCATTATTTTTTGCAGGGAGACATGAGACACTGAGAGGAGATATGGGACATTATGTTGGGAGACTTGGGACACAGTGGAGAGACATGGAACAGAAATAAAATCCCTAGGCCTACATGTTTAATTTTTATTTATTATCAAAACTTGTAACATATGAACTGTATGAACATGCAACGCTGGTACAGTGATAGAAAAATGTCAGTTTACCCAAAACCTGACGAGACAAAACAGTTCCATTCTCAAGAAGAAATGAAAAAAGTTTAATCCTCATGCAGGTACATGCCCACATTTTTAACAAGCATTTTTAAATAATTTTATATTTGTAAACCACAAGAAAAACCCTGTAATATGATAAACTGTCCCAACTCTCCCCATCTGGTCATTTTGGAAAAAAAATCTTTATATGCCCCTCCTGAATTTAAAGGTAGACTGCCTTTCAGATTTTTCAAGTTTAGGTCATAAAAAGAATTTTTTCTGACACCCAATCATTTTTGTTTAGTAGACCAAAAGTGACTGAATTCAAATCACAGGCTTCCAATTTTATTAGGTTTTCTTTAAATAGAACAATTAATGAATTTAGGGCCACATGGCCCAAAATTCTGCACTATTTTTTCCTGCTTCACCATGACCCAATTCAAGATACTACGTCATGCATCACATGGTGGGCTTTCCCCATTCGTGCAAGGCATTGTGGGATACAAATTTGAAACAGGAGAGAACAATGGAGGACGTGAGTGTGCAAATGAAATGTGAAAGACTGACTACAGTAACAGAAAATGAGAAGAAAAGATGTTATGTTGCGAAGGAAAGGAAATGCAGAACCAAACTAATAAATATTGGCGGTCAGCGAGCACCTCGGTGTGATCAGCTGTTCATTTAGCGACAGAATGATGTAACTGTCAGGGCACGGTCAAAGTAAACCAGTAGATGGCAGTAATGCAACACTGTGGATGCCAGCTGCTGTAAAACCCAAAAGAAGAAAGAGGTAAACCTGCACATGTGCACATGGACTTCTTCTATCTGTTTGACTGTGCAAAGCGAGCGATTTCATGCACATTATTTGCTCAGGAATCCCCTCAAATTAAATTACTTCCCAGCCACAGAATGGCCTGATATTTTGTGAGATATTACAGAAATAAATATCACAATGACCAAATTTCAGATTGAACTAAATTTCACTGGTTTTATGAAATCGAAAGGCTGTCTAATTTTAATAAAGAATATTGTATATGGTAACTCTAGATTACATACTTTATCGCGAGCTGGCCTAGTGGTTAGCATGTCTGCCTCTCGACTGGGAGATCATGAGTTCTTCTCACAATCAGGTCATACCAAAGATCATCATAAAAATGATACCTACTGCCATCTGGTGAGGCACGCTGCAATACTGCTGCTAGTGGGGAGTCAAACTCTCATGGTTACCAGAGGACCAGCCCCCCACTGTAACCCTAGCTGTATGAGAGGCTGAGGGCTTTAGAAGCAGAGATTGATGCTGCCCAATGCATCTTCAGGGCCTGGTTAGTATTGGGACGGGAGACTGCCTGGGAAGACCAGGCCCTGGCACAGGGGGACTTTGAGGCTCCATACTACAAATCCTGAATTCACCAGTGTACATTACACCATAGAATGAAGGTGGAGGCGAAGTAGAGAATACAAGTTTTGGTTGACAAAAATATTGAACAGCACAAACCTTACTGCAGTGTCCAGCTTCATTGCTCCAAAGAAAGTAGGTTACTCTCAGGGGCAACATCTAACTTCTGATGTAATCTAAAACCTGATTGGTTGAAATTAATTTACAGGAATACAAACTGTCCCAAGTTTCCCCTGTCCCAAGTGTCCCCACTCTCCCCTATCTGAAAGTATAATATTGAAGACATACAGTTGTGGTCAGAAGTTTACATACAGTGACATGAATGTCATCTTGAATATGAATGTCATGGCAATATTTGGGCTTTCAGTAATTTCTTTGAGCTGTTCTTTTTCTGTGGCAGAATGATTGTACAGCATACAGCTTTAATTAAAAAAAACACTAGAATTTGGTGCACAAGTTTTAATTTTCTTTGGGTTTTCTGAAATCAACACAGGGTTAGAATTATATATAAAGTGTCAAAAATTTACACATGCTCACTTAGATTATTAATTCAGAGGTGCTGAAATTTCCAAAATGTCTCTTATGCCAAGGCCAAAGTCTCTTAACTTCCTGTTAGTGATCATGATTTACTACAGCTGGTAGCTTGTCTGTGCCTTCACAAAAAGGGTTTGTTTACAGCACTCATTGGATTGACCAACACACAGTAAAATGGGGGCTGCACGGTGGTGTAGTGGTTAGCACTGTCGCCTCACAGCAAGAAGGTCCTGGGTTTGAGTCCAGCGGCCGACAAGGGCCTTTCTGTGGAGTTTGCATGTTCTCCCCGTGTCCACGTGGGTTTCCTCCGCAGGCTCTGGTTTCCCCCACAGTCCAAAGACATGCAGGTTAGGCTAATTGGTGGCTCTAAATTGACCACAGGTGTGAGTGTGAGTGTGAATGGTTGTCTGTGTCTATATGTCAGCCCTGCGATGACTTGGTGATTTGTCCAGGGTGTACCCCGCCTTTCGCCCATAGTTAGCTGGGATAGGCTCCAGCTTGCCTGTGACCCTGTAGAACAGGATAAGCAGCTACCCCTGTAGGACAGGATAAGCGGCTACAGATAATGGATGGATGTGTGTGTGTGTGTGTGTGTATATATATATATATATATATATATAGCCATATATGGTTGGATGAAATGGATTGGGTCTCTTGAACCAGTTTTAGGCTTTACTGTAAACATAAAGTGCAAGTAGTAAATGTACCCTTATTTCTAACCACTGTTACTGCAACATATGAATGATGACCTTGATAGTAACTTTGATATGATTACCTGTTCTGAGAAGAAAAAAACCCAGAAAACCTATTTACAGCAATCACACCTATAATGGAATTCTAGGGGCAGCTGTTGAAAGTGTATTTGCACAGTGCTTTCATGATTTTTTCATATATATATATATATATATATATATATATATATATATATATATATTTTTTTTTTTTTTTAATTCTTTGTAATTTAAGACTTGTCTGGTTCATTTTTTGAGAGACGGGACTGCATTTTCAGGGGGAAGATTTTGTCATTATGCATTACCAAAGTAGAAACATAAACATAGAAGTGCCTCAGATTTTGACTAATCATGCAGAGACAGCACACAACCTTACAGAAAGTAATCTGAATTGCTTTTTACTGTTTCGCTCAAGCATATGAATAGATTTGCTAATACATTCTCTGACACCCGTAGCATCTTAAATGGTTCAAGAGTGTAAGAGCTGTAGTTTTAAATGTCTTACATATACTCACACTCACTGGCCACTTTATAAGGTACACCCACCCACCTGCTGTTTTATACAGTTCTGTAATGGGCCGATCCCTTGCCAGCAGCACAATGCATAAAATCACACAGCTACAAATCAAGAGCTTCAGTTAATTTTCATGCCAAACATCAGAATGGGAACAATTGTGATCTCAAAGTGTGACTTTCACTGTGGCATGGGTGTTGGTTTGAGCTAGATGGACTTGTTTGAGTATCTCAGAAACTGCTGATCTCCTGGGGTTTTCACACACAACAGTCTCTAGAGTTTATACAGAATGGTGCGAAAAACAAAAAACACTGAGTGAGCGATAGTTCTGTGGGTGGAAAGGTCTTGTTGATAAGAGCAGTCAGAGGAAAATGGCCAGATTGGTTCAAGCTGCCAGGAAGGATGCAGCAGCTTCCTCATAGCAACTCTTTACAACCGTGGTGAGCAGAAAAGCAACTCAGCATGCAACAGCAGAAGCCCACATTGGGTTCCACTCCTGCAGCCAAGAACAGGAATCTTAGAATCAAGAACAAGTTCCTATTAAAGTGGCCGGTGAATGTATAGTGTAGCTAATCATGTATTATTTTAACTGCTTCAGCAACTGCCCTTAGGCTTACATGAAAGTGAATTATAAGTGAAATGAAACCCTTTATCCATGCTAATCAAACATATGTGGCAGACAAGATAGAGTTTAGGTTTTAAAAAAGTTCAAATCAAGGGATTTCATTATGAACATGATTACCTGCTTTATCTGTACGGATATGAGTGTCTGTTGGTTTTATTTGTGGAACAGGGAAATTTCTCCAGCAATTTCCTTGTTGTTATTCAAATGCAACAAGATAGAAAGTCATTCTCAGGAATACTTAGGTAAGGTAAGAACTGAAATTTGCAAATGTGATCAGACGCTGTCTTGTCATTTGTCATCAGTCATCTTGTCATCTGTCTCGCCAAGATTTCGATTTCCCTCTCCCTTGCATCAAAGATAGGAGACTAAGTCTAATTGGTCTTTTTCTTGCAGTGACCTACATTTGAAGGGTTTATTATATCTGATCTGAAGTGGCAATGTTCTGCCTGCACTCTTAGAAGGCATGTGTAGAAAAATTACACAAATTATATGTAGCACTCTATTTTGCACATTTTGTGTTAATATTAAATAAAATTGTGTTGGAAGAATTCTTTTTTTTTTTTTACATATAGTTGTGTAGCTTTAATTGTTTACAACATTCAACACAAGATGTGCAGACCGATCTGCTTGACACAAACTCAGTGTCAGTTTTTTAATGCATGAGCTATCTGATTTTGCTGAACAGCAGTCAGCCGTAGTTTGACAATGACATTGACTTGCCATTTCATTTTCATTTTCTTGTATACTGTTATACATAACATACCATATTATATTATAATAATTTCACTTTGTGAATCGTTTAAAAAAATCCATAGCTCAGTGGTCACTGAATGCCTCTGAACATCCTGTCCATTTCTCAGAGACGATGTAAACAACACTACTAATGCCAGACATTTAGAAACTAATCAATACTTACAAACTACTCACAGTATAATACACCGGCCCTTTGTAGATAAGATTGAAGGCCCCTGATTATAATCCCCTGGAAATCAGTGGAATGATAGCAACTCGGATGAGGGATTTCGGTGGGGAATTTTAACTAATGGGGTTAATCAAGTAGCGTTACATTAATGCTAGCTTTCTCTATATTCATCTTGAATAATGTTAGCGTCTGGTGACTCTAAATTGACCGTAGGTGTGAATGTGAGTGTGAATGGTTGTCTGTGTCTATGTGTCAGCCCTGTGATGACCTGGCGACTTGTCCAGGGTGTACCCCGCCTTTCGCCCGTAGTCAGCTGGGATAGACTCTAGCTTGCCTGCGACCCTGTAGAAGGATAAAGCGGCTAGAGATAATGAGATGAGATGAGATGAGATTATTTCGATGTGCTATTGAAGCAGGTAAAGGTTGATTTATGTTGTAGTTACAGTAGTAGGTACTTGGTTTTGGTTGGCAAGTGTGTGTTTCGTGCATGGTGTCACCATGTAATGCTAACTTCCAGTGACTTTGGTAAGAGTGTGTGATAATCATCATGGGAGTTGTATGACATTGAAACCGTAATTTTGATGGCGAGAGGATTCGTACTGGTGACAGCTAGCAACATTTTTGAGGTAAGTTGTACTTGAAATCATTTCTTAACGTATATTTACATTATCTGCTGCTGTTATTTTAATACTAGTTTAGTTTGGCTTCTAACAGAACTGTTAGACTATTATTACTGTTAGAGTAATGTAATTTACTTTATATGAACTTCTGACAAATTTGCTAACTTTAATGATATAATGTTACAGGTTTACATGGCACAGAGATTTTTTTTTTAAGTATTGTTGCTCCACTTGCAAGCTTTTAACAGGTTGCATGGTCTGGCACTCAGTACAGTCTACTGGTACACATACAAGTGTTTCATACTTACGGCTCTACCACACTGCAAAAATAAAAATAAATAAATAAACAAATAAATAAATGGCAAATGTATGAACATTAAATGTATATCTGGATGTGGGCTTTGGACGCAATATATTTTATTAGACCTAATGCTTGGCTCAACAAGCAGCATGTTTGTTATGCACTGATAATGTAGATTTGGCTAAACACCATAAAATATGCTAGCTTTAGGCCCTGGCTTGTTTATTACTATTAGAAGTCCACATTTGAGCTTAGCTTTGCCATAATAAGGTATTTTTCTTTATCACGAATTTCCCATAACATTCCGGCATGAAACCTGCCTCGAAATGTTGGCAGGCATCTATACTTTTGTAAGCCTTTAGCATCTCCGGTGTATTTAGAAGTCCCAAATACTAAACAGTTCAGGATGTTGTAGTGTCCCAAATCCATTAGTTGGTTTGCTGTACACTTTTTAAGTGGAATAAATACATTTGTGGGTAAATTTATATGAATCTGTGATGCCTGCATGTTTCAGCTTTTCGATATAACACAATCTGCTACTATTTAAATTTTTAATGGTTTCAGAGAGATTTATATTGACTGCAGTCATCTTGATTTTCATTATTAACTGTTGTAGTTATATTTGTTTGTTTACCCAGCAATATGATGGATGCTGCATGATCAACAAAAATCTATGACGTCAGTGAAAGGCCCCTCTAGTGAGAAGGATTGTTTACAAATGGACTGCCTTTAAGACAATTGCAAGACATCCCAGCAAATTCAGTCCAAGCTCAGTCCATTTGATGCTCAGAGACATAAAGAAAAGGTCCTTTATAAAAGCTAGCAAGGACCACACAATTGTTATTTAGGCCCTGGTAAATAAAAACATAGAATTGATGGAGGGTGTACTTTCTTTTTCCTATGACTATATATATTACACAATTACAAAATTATAAAGGTGCAGAGAAATATGCAGAGAAATATGGTACATCTAGAAAAAAATCAGATGTAAAGAACTTTAAAACATGTTTACAGTAAAATACTGTAATATCTTAACATAGGGGCAGCACAGTGTTGCAGTGGTTATCACTTTCACTTCATAGCAAGAAGGTTCTGGTTCTAACCTTGTGGTTGACTGGGGTCTTTCTGTATGGAGTTTGCATAGTCTTCCTGTGTCTGTGTGGGTTTCCTGCAGGTGCTCCGGTTTCCTCTCGCAGTCCAAAGATATGCTAATTAGGTCAAGATGTGCGGATTAATCTGTGATAGATTGGTGACCTCCTCGGCATGACCCTGACAAATAAGCAGTATAGGAAATGGGTGGATGTATAAAAATAACACATAGTCCACTATACAACTAAGCAGATGGTTAATGGCCTTGCCTAACTATGACATCACTGGGATTTAAACACACAGTCTTCTAATCTGTGACTCAAAGCCTGAATCCACACCACTGCTGCAAATAGCTTGCACTGATTCAACCACTTATACAACCCTGTTTTCAAAAACATTGGGATGCTGTGTAAAATATAAATAAATAAAAACATAATGTGACAATTTGAAAATTATGGAAACCCTGTATTTCATTGAAAATAGTACAAAGACAATCAGATATTGAAACTGAGAAGTTGTTGTTGTTGTTGTTGTTGTTGTTGTTTGAAAAATATATGCTCATTTTGAATTTGATGCCAGTACCCTGGGCTGCCAACTCTCACGCAATGAGCGTGAGACACACGCATTTGATTGTCTTCACACGCTCATACGCCATACCTCCGATTTCTCACGCTAGAAAAAAATCTAGTTTATCTATCTGATCTAGGCTACCCATTGCGTTGCGCCAACCACTTGCGATTGATCAATTACGCCTTACGCACAGCTAAACAGACAGGGAGGTGCTCCCTTCTGTACACACTCCCCTATGGTAGGTGGCGCATCTAATGATGCTGCACTCGCCGGAAGTTGGATAATTGCCTACCGTCAATTTAGAGGAAGAGGAGGGAGAAGAAGGTATCCAAGTTGAAGACGAGTGTCTCAGACAGGTTTGTACATATGCACGCCAATGTGTGGTGTTACTGGCGTAATTATGAACTTATATAAAGTTTCTTAATCGTTTTAGCCTATAAGTGTTGTGAGAATATTTAATGCCATATCGAGAGCTGTGTACTAGGCATGCTAAATCATTATAGGCCTCCTGCCGTGCCACAGCCTCTATCTTCCCCAACAAGCAGCACGGAAGAGCACCTCCTTAGCACACGTTTATTAAGGCACATTTTTAGTTTGTTTACTGTATGTTATCATACTTTATGACTTTATTTGAAGCCATACTGGAAATGTTGTAAAATAAAGCAAGTAAGAGATAATATTACAAATGCAAGAAGAGCCATTAGCCACCATACCTATTGTTTATTTACAGGGTACTTATTTTTAATTATTTATGATGTATGTAATTGCTCAGTTAAAGTAAATAAAGCATGGTCACCTGTAATATCAAAGAACTTGAACTTGTGAATAATTAAAAAAAAGACAGAGAACAATATACCGAGGAGACAGGGTTTCAAAGAGGGCAAGACAGGTAGAGAATATTTGTCAGATAACAGGCCCTGACGAATGCTCTATTACTAATAAGAAACATAGATAAGAAATAAATTAATAAGAAATATATTAATATAGCTTATTTAAGTATGACCAAAATTTTTAAGCCCAACTTTGTGTGCACATTCTCACCTATGGCCAAGGTTCAGCTTTTTGTGTTTCAATACTGTTCAAACTTAATCATTTTAATGTTTCTTGTAGCACATGCACATTTTGCTTACTGTTTAAGCATTTTATTTGTTCTTTTGCTGTTGATATTTTTCCCCCATGCCAATCTTCTGCTGAACCCAGTGGTGGGGAAAGCCCTTAAATGCATAATGAATAGTCAGTGAGGGACAATCTTATTTTTGCAACAGTTATTAAAAACTTAACATTTAGTTTCAATTCAGAAGGTGTTTAGGCTTAGCTGATGAAATATTTTCAAACATGAACTTGCCTTTAAATCTGAAACACAGGTCTATAGGGCTACAGGAACATTGGCAGTCATCTGTAGTTTTCTAGTGTGGGGGCTTTTAAGCCAAAACTTGGTGCTTTTGTTGGCCACAAGCTGAAGGCCTGGCAAGTCAGGGTGTGTAAGAATGTAGGTATGGCACAGCAGGCCACTCCAAAAATCCACCAGAATGCAGGAACATCTACTAAATCCAAAATCTCAACACCCCCCCTTCATTGTCCATCTCCAGCTGGACGACCCACAAACAAAACACCAGAATGCAGGGGGACAAGTGAATATCAAACTGAATACAAAATTCCCACTTACTGCATGGTGTGCGGAAAAATTTTGCCGTCGACCCCCCCCCAAAAAAAAAAATCTCACTCCAAGGAATTTCGAAAAGTTGGCAGCCCTGCAGTACCACATTAAAAAAAATGGAACAGGGGAATGTTTACCACTGTGTTGCATCATTTGTACTTTTAACAACACACTGTAAACGTTTGGGAACTGAGGAGACCAATTGCTGTAGTTTTGAAAGAAAAATGTTGTGCCATTCTTGCCTGATGTACAGTTTCAATTGCTCAACAGTTTGGGGTCTCCTTTGACATATTTTATGCTTCAGAATGTGCCAAATGTTTTCAATGGGAGACTGCACGCAAGCCAGTTTAGCACCTGGACTCTTTAACAATGGAACTGTGGAGTTGTAATACATGCAGAATGTGGTTTGGCATTGTCTTGCTGAAATAATTGAGGGCTTCCCTGGAAAAAGACATAGTCTGGATGGCAACATGTTGCTCTAAAACCTGTATATATCATTCAGCATTAATGATGCCTTCCCAGATATGCATGCTAGTGCACCCCTATACTAATCATGGATGCTGGCTTTTGAACTGTTCGCTGATAACAAGCCAGATGGTCCCTCTCTTGTTGTGTTTTGTTCCTGCCCAGAGGACACAGAGTCCATGATTTCCAAAAAGCATTTCAAATTTAAATTCATCAGACCAGAGGACAGTTTTCCATTTCACCTGAGTCCATTGTAAATGAGATCAGGCTGAGAGAAGGCGGTGGTGTTTCTGAATATTGTTTATATATGGTTTCTTCTTTGCATAGTAGAATTTTAACTTGCCTTTGTGGATGCAGTAATGAACTGTGTTCATAGTCAGTGGTTTTCAGAAGTGTTCCTGAGCACATGCAATGATTTCCACTCCATAATTGCATCTGCTTTTAATGCAGCGTTGCCTGAGGGTCCAAAGATCATGGGCATACAATGTTGGTTTTCCACCTTGTCCCTTGCATACAGAGATTCTTCCAGATTATCTGAATCTTTTAATGATATTATGTAGGGGAGAGCGGGGAAACGTGGGACAGAAGAGACTTGGGACAGTTTGTATTCCCATGAATTAATTTCAACCAATCAGGTTTTATATTACATCAGAAGTTAGTAGTTACCCCTTGGAGTAACCTACTTCCTTTGGAGCCCCGAAGCTGGACAGTGCAGTAAGGTTTGTGCAGTTCAATAGTTTTGTCAAGGTGGCACGGTGGTGCAGTGGTTAGCACTGTCGCCTCATAGTAAGAAGGTTCTGGGTTCGAGCCCAGTGGCCAATGGGGGCCTTTCTGTGTAGAGTTTGCATACTCTCCCTGTGTCTGTGTTGGTTTCCTCTGGGTGCTCCAGTTTCCCCTACAGTCCAAAGACATGCAGGTTAGGTTAATTGGTGGCTCTAAGTTGACCGTAGGTGCAAATAGTTATTTGTCTCTGTGTCAGACCTGCAATGATCTGGCGACTTGTCTAGGGTGTACCCTGCCTCTCATTCATAGTCAGCTGGGATATGTTCCAGCTTGCCTGTGACCCTGCACAGGATAAGCCGTTACAGATGATGGATGGAATATTTTTGTCAACCAAAACTTGTATTTTCTACTTCGCAGTTCAACTCCATTCTATTGTGTAATGTACGCTGATGAATTTGGGATTTGTTAGGAATTAAAGTATGGACCCTAGAGTTGGGGCAGCACGGTGGTACAGTGGTTAGCAGTGTTGCCTCACAGCAAGAAGGTTCCTGGTTTGAACCTCATGGCTCATGGGGCCATATAGAAAACTGTCAGTTTACCCAAACCTGACTAAACAAAGCTTGACTTTGTGTGTGGAGTTTGCACTGGGTGCTCTGGTTTCCCCCCACTGTCCAAAGACAGGTTGACTGGCTACTCAAAATTGCCTGTAGGTGTGAATGGTTGAGAGGAGAAAACCTCTATAATTATCCAGTAGAAGGAAACTACTACTGTAATTCTTCCCTCAAAATATTGATGGCTGATAAAAGTTGTCAGAGTGGCCATGTCACTGCAGCCATATGCCAAATAGAGAGAGAGCCTAGAGTTACCATGTATAGTATTATTTATTAAACTTAAATTCTGAGGAAAAAACATTTGGGTTTTTTTTTTTTGCTTTTTTCCCCAAAGTGGCCAGATGGGGAGGGTTGGAACAGTTCATGTTACAGGGTTTTTCTTGTGGTTTACAAATATAAAATTATTTAAAAATGTTTGTTAAAAATGTGGACATGTCCCTGCATGAGGATTAAGCTTATTTCATCTCTTCTTGAGAACGGTTATTTCATCTCTTCTTGAGAACGGAACTGTTTTGTCTTATCAGGTTTTGGGCAAACTGGCATTTTTCTATCTCAGTACCTGCATTGTGTGTTCATACAGTTCATATGTTACAAGTTATGATAATAAATAAAAATTAAACATGTAGACCTATGTATTTTATTTTTGTTCCATGTCTCCCCATTCAGAGAGTATCCCTCAGATGGACTCCTGATGGCCGGAGAAACACAGGCAGGTCTAAGGAAACTTGGAGGAGGATAGCTGAAAAGGAAATGAGGGAGAAAGGATGGACCTGAGGCCATCTAGAAAGAGGCCAGTATATGTGACAAGCTGAGAAACTAATGTTGTGATAAGAGGGTACAGTAAATACTCTCTAATGCAATATGAATGTGACGCTACCTCCAAAAAATTTCACACGCTCTACAAAAGCTGAAAACTTGTCCCAAGTTTCATCCTACCATAGATAATGTGATCCCTAAATTCTTTGCAATTTTACACTGAAAACATTATTCTTAATTTGTACTATTTGCCCACTCAGTCTTTCACACAGTGGTGAACCCCTCCCCTTTTTACGTCTGAGAGACTCAGCCTCTCTGGGATGCTCTGTTTATACCCAAGCATGTAATTGACCTGTTGCCAATTAACCTAACTAATTGTGAGATGTTTCACCAGGTGTATTTTTTTAAATAGCATTACAGAACTTTTCCAGTCTTTTGTTGCCCTGTCTCAACTTATTTTATTTATTTATTTATTTATTTATTTATTTTTGTGTGTGTGTGTGTGTGTGTGTGTGTGTGTGTGTGTGTGTGTGTTTCTGGCATTAAATTCAAAATTAGAATATACACTCACTGGCCACTTTATTAGGTACACCCATTCACCTGCTGTTTTACGCAGTTCTCTAATCAGGCAATCCCTTGACAGCAGCACAATGCATAAAATCATGCAGATACAAATCAAGAGCTTCAGTTAATGGTCACTTTAAACATCAGAATGGGGAAAAAATGTGATCTCAAAGTGTGACTTTTGTTGTGGAATGGGTGTTGGTGCCAGATGCACTGGCTTGAGTGAGTATTTCAGAAACTGCTGATCTCCTGGGGTTTTCATACACAACAGTCTCTACAGTAGAGTTTACACAGAATGGTGTGAAAAACAAAAAAACACTGAGTGAGTGACAATTCTGGGGGTGGAAACAAACGCCTTGTTGATAAGAAAGGTCAGAGGAAAATGGCCAGATTGGTTCAAGCTCCCAGGAAGCATATAGAAAGTTCCTCATAGCAACTCTTTACAACCATGGTGAGCAGAAAAGCCTCTCAGCATGCAACAGCAGAAGAGCACATTGGGTTCCACTCCTGCCAGCCAAGAACAGGAATCTTATACCCTGTCCACACTAGGGATTTTGTACCGATACGAAACTACTTTCGTACCGCAACACCTGTCCACACTAGCAACTATACCAGTACTGTAACAGTATAACTGTATCGGTACGAAACCCACAAATGTATGGGTTTCGTACCGGTACAGTATCGGTACTGTAGTGCTTCGCTGTAGTGTGGACAGATGAAGCGGCTCTGTATCGATACAAATATAACGCGCATGTGCAAAGTCACACACCTCAATCGATGTCTTCACTGAATAAAATAGTGAAGAACGGAGATTCGTTTTCTTTGTTTCTTTCTCAACTGCCTCGTGCATTTTATACGATTCGACTGAATAAATGACCACCAGAAATACAGACTGTACATTGACGACAAAAAGCACACACACGTTGTTTCATCCGTACGGAAGCCGAGAGAGGCCCTTCATATAATCCTTTTTTTTATTCACCTTGTTATCCCGAGATAACGACATAATTAATTCAGGATCTCAAGAAAACAACACAACTAATTCGAGATCTCGAGAAAACAAAACCGTTATTTCAAGATCTCGGGAAAACAAAACAATTATTCCGTGATCTCGAGAAAACAAAACAATTATTTCATGATCTCGAGTAAACAGCTGAGAAATGGTTCATTCAGGTGCGCCAAGAGACTTGTGATATGCTGACTTTGGGGCTATTTCTCATTCTGTATAGATGCAACTTTGGTCATTAGAATGTCTGGAATAATCGATCACCTAATAAGGAAATATTTTGATCAGGGGTTGACACAGGGAGAGATTGCATTAAGTCTTTTAATAAGGGATAATTTCAAAATTAGTCCGCGGCACCTCCGCAGAAGACTGGCCCGGCTTCGTCTCTACCGACGGAGATACAGTGATCCAGCTGAGATCATGAAATAATTGTTTTGTTTTCTCGAGATCACGGAATAATTGTTTTGTTTTCTCGAGATCTCGAAATAACGGATGCCATATATTCTCAGAAGGAAGTTACTCGGTAACCACGGAAACATTTCGCGCACACGCATTTCAACTACTGTGAAAGAAAACCGCAAACATTCCTCGCTAGTGTGGACAGATGCACTAAACTGTACCGGTATACTTTGTATCGATACAGTTATACCACTTTCGTACCGGTATAAGTGTGAACACAGCATTAGAATCAAGAACAAGTTCCTATTAAAGTGGCCAATGAGTCTATTTTTCAAAGAACAATAATTTAATTAACTCAACTAGAAGATTAATTGAATCAAGGTCCTTTAGCTCAACTGTATCCTGTGTCAACCAAATTGGGTTATGTGTGATTTATACTATGTACAATATTATAGTACTTTACTGTAAATATGATTCACAGTTGTTTATAGTCAATTTTACATGACTTTATTGCCAACCCAAGTAAAAAAAAATTACAGTGCACTATAAAAAGTTTCTCACCATTGCTTTTGCAATGGTTAATACATGTCTAAGTACATGTATCTTCACATTTACATAGCAGGGTGGCAGAGTGGTGTAGTGGTTAGAACTATCACCTCACAGCAAGCAGGTTCTGGGTTCAAGCCCAGCAGCTGACGGGGGCCTTTCTGTGTAGAGTTTGCATGTTGTCTGCATGGGTTTCTTCCAGGTGCTCCAGTTTCCCCCACAGTTCAAAGACATGCAGTTATGTTAATTTGGGACAGCCATGGCCTGAAGGTTGGGCTGAAGTGCCATTGAGCAAGGCACCAAACCCATAACTGTTCCCCGGGAGCTGTAGCATAGCTACCCACTGCTCTGGGTATGTGTGTGCTCACTGCTCAGTTGTGTGTTTTCACTGCTTCAGATGGGTTAAATGCAGAGGTTAAATTTCACTGTGTGCTTGAGTGTATGTGTGACAAATAAAGGCTTCTTATTATTATTTATTTAAATATAAAATTTAAATTTAATATGCAAAATTATTATTTAAAAAATCCTTGCCTTATGCTTTCTTTTTTTTTTATTGTACTAACCTCCCCTACCCGGTTTATACTGTAGATGTACTCTTAGTCATTGACCAGAGGATGTGTTTTTCATAGAGACTACAGAACACTTCTGTAAGTTGCTGTGGATAAGGGCATCTTCTAAATACCATAACTGTGAATGTCTAAATATAAATGTTCAAATTAATTTTCTTGAAGGAAAACATGGACATTTGCTGCTTTGACAAGACTTCAGTGTGCACCATAAACAATGTGTGACCGTTTAGTTGAAGTCAATCCAGTCTTGATTCCATTTAGACAAGTGGATTTGCTGGCATAGGGTAAGAAAGTTAAAACATACTGCATAACCCATTAGCTTTTTCACTATGGACTATCTAAAAATATAAGCAAAAACAAATAAGTCAAAACAATTCCAGACGTCATTCTGTTCCTACTGGTGGATTATGGCAGAACATAATAGGGTTAAGCTTATTGGCTTCACACTGACAAGAGAAAAGAGAACAAGCTGGCTATTTAATCATGGATCCCTACTGGCATCTGAAGTAAAGAGTTTCCTGAATTTGCTTGCTGAGTATTGGCACCAATTTAGAGAGCCCATGATGGACTTCCTGATTGGCAAAGTTTTCAGCTATGGAAAGAGCACATAACCATGCCAACAAATTTATGAATCACAACTAATTCCACACGCTTCTCTGTGTTCCATATAAGTTATACAGCTGCACTGGTCATTTGGGTAAATTGCACTCAGTTGAATGCTTGGCAAAACAAAGCAGTGCACTCCTCAGTGCACATCCTCATGTGTATCTACCATTCATTAATAGCATGCACTATATGCACATGCTGCTTTTTTTATGATGTAGCACTTACCCTGAAAAAGGTCAGAACATGTTAATGGACTACCTTCTTTGTTCACAACAAAAAACAAACTGTCATCCTACTGTGTTGTCCTATATTTAAGGTGAAAGGATATGTTAGAATGTGGTGCAATGGGTAGCACTGTTTTTGAGTTCCACATGTGTTTCCTTCAGGTTCTATGGTTTCTTCACACCTCTCAAAACATGCTGTAGGTGTAAAGGAAAGTGTTAAGGTGTTTTTATGATGCCCTGGTATCCCATCAAAGGTGTGTTCCCACCTGGCACCCAGTGTTTCTGGGATAGGCTCTGGATCCACCAGAACTCTGAGGAGCATCAGTCATTTATGTTTACATGCACAAAACATTCCAGTATTTGCCCTTATTATGATTGAAAAAGGCAGTATTCCTACTAAGGTGTTTATATGGCTAATGAAAATGAATATTCCATTATTCCTATTTTGAAAAGATGCCTTTATTGTCACTGCACAATGAAATTTAGTTCATCATAGGAGAGTAAAGCCACTGCACACCACCACTCTTGGGCAGTTCAGCCCAAGGCCATCCCATGCTAACATAACTGCATGTCTTTGAACTGTGGGAGAAACCAGAGCACCCACAGGAAACCCATGCAGACACAGGGAGAATATGCAAACTCTACACAGAAGGGCCCCCGTCAGCCACTGGGCTTGACCCCAGAACCTTCTTGCTGTGAGGCAACAGTGCTAACCACTTACACCACCGTGCCACCCTTTTTTGCATGCATTTACCTGAATTTACATGCCTTTACTTTGCACAAAGATGGCTGTAATCAGGTAAGAGGCTGTGTGTCATAAAACTCTCATAAAAACTACAACTGAGATGCATAATCTGAATGTGCTGTATGCCAAAGGCAAACTGTTACTATTAGACCTGGGACTTCAGCTCAGCCAAAATTTAGCCAGACAAATTAAAGGATTTTGCAAGGAATGAGTGGCAGGCTGCCAGGTAGCTCCATTGTGTGTAGTTGTCGATGCTGATTTAAAAAAGTAACTCAATAAATTACATAGGGAAATGAATACTTAAGTCTGAGTGAAAAATACCGTGGTGTGCATACATGGAAGAAGAGTCTAGAGACAGAAATCTTAGCTTCTCTGTCGTTAGCCTGTGCTACTTGCTCTCGATAGCACTGGCTTGACTGCTTTATTAGCATTCACTAACACTACTGATGAACCCTACACCGACTGGAAGATGACTTCTCTGCTGCGCTAACGGCACTGACTTGTGGTTAAGCTCACATTCGCCTTCGAGAATGCCGAGGGCGATAAATTTTGGTCCCTCACACTATAAATAAAAGTCTAATTAGTGAATTCATCTGTCACTTCCTACATAAACATACACTGCCATGGCCTTCTGCCCTGGCAATTAAGTCCGAACCAATAAGTGAGCCAGCTCTAAACTCTTCTCAGCCTAGAGACAACAAACAAAAAATCTCATTGGATAACTCGATTTTAATGTTTTCAGGACAGTAACCCTTTCATTTCTGAAGCAAATTTGATAGAAAAATGAGGCCAAATTAGAATGAGAAGAGAATACTTATAATGAAATTATGAAAGAATGAAAGAAATTAAAGAATGAAAGAAATTAAATATAACATTTGAAATACTGATATGTTTAGGCCTTCTCTGAAGGCCTAGAAGGTCCTGATAGTTCTCCTGTGTTGTATACTGTTGTGTATGGGTATTTCAACTTCACCTCCCATGATGCTTAGAGTCATGGGGGGGCTATAAAAGAAAACAGAGCTCCCCACTTTCATTCTCTTCTGTACCGCAAGGGGATTGTAGAAAGCCTATATGTTATGTAGTAGCCTAGTGATAAATAAAGTTAAATGTTTTATAGCACTTCTGCCTCTGCCTCCATTAATGTTTTGTAAGATGCGTGCTCCACTTGGACACTACAAAACTGGCGATGAGGTGTGGATTTGTTAACCACAAAAATTTTTTGGAAGCGGAACGAAGATGCTAGAACTATATTGAAGCTAGCAAGACACTAGCATAAAGATGGCGGTTTTCAGCAGTGAGACGGGCTTGTGCTTCGATGAAGGCAATGAAAGTTTCAAGACCTATAAGCAACGTTTTGCACAGTTTGTGGAAGCCAACAGAATTCAGCAAGTGAAACAAAGGGCTGTTTTCTTATCCGTGGTAGGTGCAAAGAGTTTCTCATTGCTCACAGACTTGCTAGCACCGAAAAGGCTGTCTGAATGTACATTAGAGGACATTCTAAAAGCGCTGAGAGAATTTTATGTGCCAAAGAAAAACGTCTTAAGTGAACGTTACTCATTCCGTGCACGAAAGCAGCAAAGTGGAGAGTCACTGGCTGAATATGTTGCTGCGCTAAAAGGACTGTCAACTACATGCGAGTTTGGTGAAAAGCTAGAAGAGCAGCTAAGGGACCAGTTAGTTTATGGAATTAGCAGTAAAGAGCTACTAACTAAGCTGTTAAGTGCTACTTATGGAGAACAGTTGAAATGGGCTAAAGTAATGGACATTGTGAATAATTTTGAGTCCACCACTAGCAGTCTGAAAGTGTTTCAACAAACCCCACTAAGAACGCTACTAACTAAGCTGTTAAGTGCTACTTATGGAGAACAGTTGAAATGGGCTAAAGTAATGGACATTGTGAATAATTTTGAGTCCACCACTAGCAGTCTGAAAGTGTTTCAACAAACCCCACTAAGAACAGATAGTGTGAGCAGCTACAAAGGAAAGGCTCATGCGTGCCAAAAGGAGCCAGATAGGAAACAAAAGCCTAACACCAACGGTGAAAGCGTGTGCTACCGATGCCAGAGAGAAGGACATCCACCTGCTAAGTGCAAATACAAAGATTTTCAGTGCCAAGTGTGCAACAAGAAAGGACATCTTGAGTGAGCATGTAGAAATGCATCGACCAAAGAATTCGTCAACCAGGGTGGCGGCCCTCGAGCAGCCATGAGAAGTGCCCAAACAGAGCGAGACACCCACTACGTCATGAGGGAACCAACGGACCAGGGACCAAGTACTGCGATGCTGAGTCAACAGTCAGCATCGCCCTTGGATGGAACGGCGAACACGCTAGGACAGCCTCCAGGGCCTGAGAACTGTGTGGACATGGAATTGCCAGGGGTCACAAAGGACTTTGAACTGTTTACAGTGAAAGGTGACAGTGGGTATATAAAGCCCTATGTGGTCATGGTGAGATGCAATGGTATTAAGATAAAAATGGAAGTAGACACAGGTGCAGCTATGAGCATAATTTCAGAGAAACTGTACAAACGGAGTTTTAAGAAGTGTAAACTGCAGCCATGTGATGTGCATCTTAAAACGTACTCTGCAGAGCCAATTGTACTGATGGGTAAAATCCAAGTGAAGGTGCAGTGTGGAGATCAGACAGAACAGCTGACTTTATTAGTGTCAAAGGGAAGTGGTCCAACACTAATGGGTAGGAATTGGATTCAGTACCTGCGCTTAGACTGGTCTAGAGTGAATCATGTACCAGTAGCAGATCCTCTTTCAGAGATGTACAAGAAATACTCTCATGTGTTCAATGCAGATTGTGGAGTCATTTCTGGGGTAAAAGCAAAGCTAAGGGTAATGGAGAATGCAATCCCAAAATTCTGCAAGGCTAGATCAGTGCCTTATGCCTTGAGCTCAGCCGTTGACAAGCAGTTAGCAAAGTTGCAGGAAATGGGAATTTGCACTCCAGTGGAATATAGTGAATGGGCAACTCCAGTTGTCTGCATACCAGAAACCAATGGTGAGGTCAGAATTTGTGGTGACTATAAAGTAACCATAAATCCCTGGTTAGAGGTGGACAAATACCCTCTTCCTAAAACACAGGATCTTTTTGGCCAAGTTAGCTGGGGCAAATACTTCACAAAGCTAGATCTCACACAGGCTTAACAACAGGTGGAGCTAGATGATGAATCTAAGTAGTACTTGACCATCAATACACAAAAGGGACTCTACCAAATGAATAGGTTACCCTATGGAATAGCTAGTTCACCGGCAATATTCCAACATATTATGGACCAGATACTTCAAGGCTTACCAAGTGTTGTGTGCTACCTTGATGACATTTTAATAATGGGCAAAACAGAAATCAAACACTGGGAAAATGTTGAACAGGTGTTAAAACGACTACAAGATAGAGGCATTAGGGTAAATTGAGACAAATGTAGCTTCTGTCAACCAAGTGTAACCTACTTGGGACACAAAATTGACAGTGAAGGATTACATCCAGTACCTGAGAAAGTGGAAGCGATAGCCAACGCTCCAGTTCCTAAGAATGTCACAGAGCTTAGGGCATTTTTAGCGTTATTGACATACTATGGGAAGTTCCTTGAGAACCTTTCAACAGTCATTAAGCCAATGACAGTGTTGCTACAGGAAGACAGTCCGTGGAACTGGTCCACCAGTTGTCAAGCAGCTTTTGAGAAGGCTAAAGCACAGTTGTTGTCTTCAACCGTTCTAACTCATTTTGATCCTGACTTGCCGCCAATTTTGTTGGCTTGCGATGCTAGTGCATATGGTCTAGGAGCTGTGATATCCCACCAAATGGCTGATGGTAGTGAAAGACTTATAGCATACGCTTCACACACTTTGAGCAAGACTGAGGTAAATTACTCACAAATTGAGAAGGAAGTGTTAGGCATAATTTTTGGTGTACAGAAATTTAGGGATTATCTCTATGGCAGGAAATTTGTATTGGTAACAGACCATAAGCCACTGGTGAAGATTTTGGGACCAAAGATGGGGGTGCCAGCATTAGCTGCTGCCTGCCTACAGAGATGGGCTTTATTACTGTCAGCTTATCAGTATGACATAGTCTACAAAGCCTCCTTAGAACATGCCAATGCAGATGGGTTATCAAGATTACCCTTACAGAAAGAGGCACCACAAAGCAACCCAGAATTTAGAGTGTCTTGGTTGGAATCAATTCCTGTATCAGCCAAAGATATAAAGAAAGAGACAAACAAAGACATAATACTTACCAAAGTGAGACATTTAACACAGAATAGATGGCCAAAACATGTGCTGGATGATGAATTGAAATCATACTGGAACAGACGTGAGGAACAGACGTGTTGGTTAGTGATGCCTATTCACACTAGCCAGAAGTTAAAGTGATGACTAGTACCACCGCTACAGCTACCGTAGAAGCTATGAGGGGTCTGTTTGCAGCTTATGGGCTTCCTCAAGTGGTCGTTTCAGATAACGGTCCACAGTTGGTCTCAAAAGAGTTTGAAACTTTTTTGGAAGCTAACGGGGTTAAACATATCAAGTCTGCCCCATACAGTCCAGCCTCTAATGGATTGGCCAAAAGGTTGGTTCAGACTTTTAAGCAGTCACTGGACAAACAGAAAGATTCTGGATGTTCCTTACAACATTGCATAGATAGTTTCCTGTTTAGTTACAGAAACACACCGTCCTCATCTACAGGGAAAACACCTTCTCAGCTTTTCCTGAAGAGAAGTGTTAAGACCAGGTTATCAGTTACACCAAAATTCTCTGTGCAGATGCAAGAAAAACAAGCAAATGTCAAAAACAACCAGACCCGTGTGGGAATCTTACAGCCAAATCAAGCAGTGCTGGTTAAGAATTTCCAGGGAGGGGAAGGAAAGAAATGGAAATCAGGGGTAATAGAGCGAGTGCTAGGTCCTGTGATCTATTTGGTAAACGTAGAAGGACAAACAAGCAAAAAGCACATAGACCAGCTGATTGCTACCAAGATTTCTGGTCAATGCACAAACACTGAGAATGTTGAGATTGCAGAACATTTGTATGACACTCCAGAAACTGAGATTGTACCCAGTCTTGAACTGGAAGGAGATGAATTAAATGAGTGTGTGGATGAACAAGTGAGCACCTGACCACAGAGAGTCAGGCGAGCTCCTGAACATTTGAATTTATACCTAGGAATTGAAATGTAAAGATATCTAAGGAAGTTATCCTTGAGGAAAAGATGCAGATGATTTTTTTTTTGTGTTCATACACTGGAATGAAAACGATTTGTAAGTGTGAAGGTAAACACTGTTGTTTTGAGTTACGTGAAATGAGTGAGGTTAAAGGTTCCCAGGGAGGAATGTTGTGTATGGGTATTTCAACTTCACCTCCCATGATGCTTAGAGCCATGGGGGGTCTATAAAAGAAAACAGAGCTCCCCACTTTCGTTCTCTTCTGTACCGCAAGGGGATTGTAGAAAGCCTATATGTTATGTAGTAGCCTAGTGATAAATAAAGTTAAATGTTTTATAGTACTTCTGCCTCCACCTCCATTAATGTTTTGTAAGATGCATGTTCCACTTGGACACTACATATACATCTCCAAAGAATGCTCCTAAAACCCATATAATATCAGCATATCCCAAATGTCTTAATCGGAAAATGACAAATTCAAAATAAGGCCATATTTGGAATATCCAAATGGAATATGCTGTTGACATGACCCATATCAAATTGTCATATTCAAAATCAAAGTCCTTCCCATGCCAGGACCTGGTTTTCCGTCCTAGTACTAACCAGCCCCTTAAGGCACGTTATCCGGCACCGAGCTTCATTTTTCATATTCAGAATAATAGTGGAGTATTAGTGTGCAAAATATACTGAGTGGTCGGGAGTAGCTAGAAACGTGCAGTGATGCGTCTTGCTTAACTACAGTTGTTATTTGCATGGCACTAGCTGAGCTATTTTCAAAATAATGTAGCTTTTCCAGTAACTGCCTACATTTTCACCAAGTCACAGTGTAGCATTTTGTTGCACTACATAGCTTCTCTCCCAATTTCATATAACTAATACAACCCCGATTCCAAAAAAGTTGGGACAAAGTACAAATTGTAAATAAAAACAGAATGCAATGATGTGGAAGTTTCAAAATTCCATATTTTATTCAGAATAGAACATAGATGACATATCCAATGTTTAATCTGAGAAAATATATCATTTAAAGAGAAAAATTAGGTGATTTTAAATTTCATGACAACAACACATCTCAAAAAAGTTGGGACAAGGCCATGTTTACCACTGTGAGACATCCCCTTTTCTCTTTACAACAGTCTGTAAACGTCTGGGGACTGAGGAGACAAGTTGCTCAAGTTTAGGGATAGGAATGTTAACCCATTCTTGTCTAATGTAGGATTCTAGTTGCTCAACTGCCTTAGGTCTTTTTTGTCGTATCTTCCATTTTATGATGCGCCAAATGTTTTCTATAGGTGAAAGATCTGGACTGCAGGTTGGCCAGTTCAGTACCCGGACCCTTCTTCTACGCAGCCATGATGCAGTAATTGATGCAGTATGTGGTTTGGCATTGTCAGGTTGGAAAATGTAAGGTCTTCCCTGAAAGAGACGTCATCTGGATGGGAGCATATGTTGCTCTAGAACCTGGATATACCTTTCAGCATTGATGGTGTCTTTCCAGATGTGTAAGCTGCCCATGCCACACGCACTAATGCAACCCCATACTATCAGAGATGCAGGCTTCTGAACTGAGCGCTGATAACAACTTGGGTCTTCCTTCTCCTCTTTAGTCCGAATGACACGATTTCCATAAAGAACTTCAAATTTTGATTCGTCTGACCACAGAACAGTTTTCCACTTTGCCACAGTCCATTTTAAATGAGCCTTGGCCCAGAGAAGACGTCTGCGCTTCTGGATCATGTTTAGATACGGCTTCTTCTTTGAACTATAGAGTTTTAGCTGGCAATGGCAGATGGCACGGTGAATTGTGTTCACAGATAATGTTCTCTGGAAATATTCCTGAGCCCATTTTGTGATTTCCAATACAGAAGCATGCCTGTATGTGATGCAGTGCCGTCTAAGGGCCCGAAGATCACGGGCACCCAGTATGGTTTTCCGGCCTTGACCCTTATGCACAGAGATTCTTCCAGATTCTCTGAATCTTTTGATGATATTATGCACTGTAGATGATGATATGTTCAAACTCTTTGCAATTTTACACTGTCGAACTCCTTTCTGATATTGGCCCACTATTTGTCGGCGCAGAATTAGGGGGATTGGTGATCCTCTTCCCATCTTTACTTCTGAGAGCCGCTGCCACTCCAAGATGCTCTTTTTATACCCAGTCATGTTAATGACCTATTGCCAATTGACCTAATGAGTTGCAATTTGGTCCTCCAGCTGTTCCTTTTTTGTACCTTTAACTTTTCCAGCCTCTTATTGCCCCTGTCCCAACTTTTTTGAGATGTGTTGCTGTCATGAAATTTCAAATGAGCCAATATTTGGCATGAAATTTCAAAATGTCTCACTTTCGAAATTTGATATGTTGTCTATGTTCTATTGTGAATACAATATCAGTTTTTGAGATTTGTAAATTATTGCATTCCATTTTTATTTACAATTTGTACTTTGTCCCAACTTTTTTGGAATCGGGGTTGTACAACATTATTTTGAATTAAACAAATCTCAATGTGCAAGCTATTTTATCCATCCAGAACCAAGTCCAATATTCTAATTACTGTAGAATGCACATATGCACCCCGGTCCACACAAATGTCTCTGCAGGATAACAGTATTGTGATGCAGGTGTAGAAGACACACTCTACTGGTCATGAAAATGAGGAAAACGAGGATATCTATGGTGAGGTTTATGAATATTTATAAGTGTGAAATGAGTGTGCAGGAGATACACATTTGTTTGTATCCTATGCAAACTGGATGAGGGTTTGTGAGGTCTGGTGCCACAACATCCCGCTCACTAAAGGAAAGTGTAAGCTTATTCCCTCTCCTTTCCAGGTGTAGTGATCGCCGCATGACCCCTGTCTCACTCACCAGGCAGGAGGTCATTACAAATGGCCTCTCCTACATTACTGTATCCATGGCAACATTTTCACATGGTGCCCCTGTTTTTCACTAAGATTGCTATGGGTGCAACTGAGTACCCAGCGGTATAACTGGGTCAAACCCCTGTGCCTCCAGGGTAGGTTTTTATGCCAGAGGTTAGGACAAGGACAGTCTGGTGTAAAACCTACGACCCAAGGACCTCGCTGTCACTGTCTCAGCATGTTGGGTCATATCAGACAAACCCCAGGTGCAAAGGGTGGGGCCAGTACTGCACACACTGCACTCCACCTTAAAACTCAAATGCACAGGCTCAAAGAACACACCTACATCTACGGGCAGCTCCCAGTACCAATGCACCTGGAGGAAATGTGAACAGCCTCTTTCATAATCTTTGTTTGTGAAGCCAAGCCATGAAAAATGATGCAAACTGGAAATAAAAATACTGTCAGGATCCAAAACTTTAAGCACCAATTGAAGAACACATATAGATGAGCAGGCGGCACGGTGGTGTAGTGGTTAGCGCTGTCACCTCACAGCAAGAAGGTCCTGGGTTCGAGCCCCGGGGCCGGCGAGGGCCTTTCTGTGTGGAGTTTGCATGTTCTCCCCGTGTCCGCGTGGGATTCCTCCGGGTGCTCCGGTTTCCCCCACAGTCCAAAGACATGCAGGTTAGGTTAACTGGTGACTCTAAATTGACCGTACCCGTAGGTGTGAATGTGAGTGTGAATGGTTGTCTGTGTCTATATGTCAGCCCTGTGATGACCTGGTGACTTGTCCAGGGTGTACCCCGCCTTTCGCCCGTAGTCAGCTGAGATAGGCTCCAGTTTGCCTGCGACCCTGTAGAACAGGATAAAGTGGCTACAGATGATGAGATGAGATATAGATGAGCAGTTTGTCTCATTTTGTTATTGCTGCTGATTACCTTGATGGTGGGGGTGGCACGGTGGTGTCGTGGTTAGCACTGTCACCTCACAGCAAGAAGGTCCTGGGTTTGAGCCCAGCAGCCGATGAGGGCCTGTCTGTGTGGAGTTTGCATGTTCTCACCGTGTCTGCGTGGGTTTCCTCTGGGTGCTCCGGTTTCCCCCACAGTCCAAAGACATGCAGGTTAGGTTAATTGGTGGCTCTAAAGTGAATGTGAGTGTGAATGCTTGTTTGTCTCTATGTGTCAGCCCTGCGATGATCTTGCGACTTGTCCAGGGTGTACCCCACCTCTCGACCATAGTCAGCTGGGATAGGCTCCAGCTTGCCTGCAACCCTGTACAGGATAAGCGGCTACAGATAATGGATGGATGGATGAATGGATGGATTACCTTGATGGTTAAGAGGGTGATCAGGAGCAATCGCATTAGGTGCTGAGTATTTTGTTTTGCTGTGATGTGATGAAGCAGTGAATTGATCAAAATGGCTAACTGTTTTGATGGAGCATGACAGCTGACCTAATGTAGCTAGCCTAATATTTAGCTCCAACCAATTTAAAATAGCACATAATAATGGCAAGCATTACTACTGATATTACAGCACACACACAAACACTGCTAATTACTTCAGTGTTATACAGCTGCTATTGCAAAGGATAGTTTGGATGTAACTTAGTTATTTCAAATCATGGGTAGCTTGTAGCTTAACAAGTTACAGTTGCAAAAGTATGCGGACACCTGCCCACCATATGTGGGTCTTCCCTAAATGCTGTAGAATTACAATTTTCCTTCACTACAACTAAGGTGCAAAATGCATTCCTACATAATACCCCTGTGCACAAAGCAACATTCATGAAGACATGGTTTGCCAAGGTTGGAGTAGAAGAACTCAAGTGGTCTTTACAGAGCCCTGACCTCAACCCCACTGAACACTTCTGGGATGAACTGGAACACCAACTGAGCCCCAGGCCCCCTCCACTGAAATCAGCACCTGACCTCACTAATGCTCTTGTAGCTTATTGAGTAAATTTCCACAGCCATGCTCCAAAACCTAAAGGAAAGCCTTCCCAGAAGAGTGGAGCTTATTATAACAACAAAAGGTAAATATAATAAAAGTACATATGGGTTTGAGGTGTCCACAAACTTTTGGGCATATAGTGTATTTTCTCCAGGACTGACCAGCAGTTATGGAAGATGAATGAATTAATGAATGAATGACATTTTAGACTATACAGTAGTGTTGGAGTTCTTGAGACCGGTTTTGGTTTCAAGAACAGTCTCAAGACCACTTTTTGAAGGTCATGGTCTCGTCTCAGAATCAACATTTTTAGTCAGTCTCGTCTCGATCTTGGACACAGAGACTTGGGATTTTATTTCAAGACCAGTCAAGACCACAACTGTGGAGATTTCATTAAATTGCCTGTGCATTGTCTGATTTATTTGTTAACACCATTACTGTGATTGGATGTAAAACTTCCTGCTTCAAATGCAACCAGTAATGTGATTCATTGTGAATTCGACATTTTCATTACTGTTAACAGCTGTCACCCCTCCCCGACCACCTTCACACACACCTGTCTGGTCCTGGTCTTGACTCTGTCTTGCCCTGCCTTGGTCTTGCTCATGAGTTGTTCTCAAGCCATCAAAGTCTTGGTCTTGTCTTGGTCTCAATACACATTGGTCTTGGTCATGACTTGGTCTCGAGCCCTCAAAGTCTTGGTCTTGTCTTAGTCTAATACATGTTGGTCTTGGTCATGACTTGGTCTCTCAAGCCTTTGAAGTCTTAGTCTTGTCTTGATCTCAATACACGGTCTTGGTCATGACTTGGTCTCAAGCCCTCAAAGGCTTGGTTTTGTCTTGGTCTCAATACACATTGGTCTTGGTCATGACTTGGTCTCAAGCCCTCAAAGGCTTGGTCTGGTCTTCGTCTCGATACACTCTGATCATTGGTCATGACTTGGTCTCAATTTAGGTGGTCTTGACTACAGTACTACAATACAGTGTAGAGACATACTGTACATCCATGTATACAGCACAGGACAGTATAGAGACAAGGCTATCAAAAGAGTCTGATGCTGAAGAAAAGTAGACATGGCCATGGTGTGTCATTTTTGATCATCTGAAATAGCAACTTAGGAAGAGTTAATATATGTCTGAGGGTTTTAATCATTTTAAAAGCCTCATAGTTTTAAATCCAAGCAACTTGAAGATATTTCACAGTTCACTCAAAGGACAGTCTCAGTGTCTGGTTCCTCTCAATGTTTTTCGTCATGTTGTCTCAGACAGCTTTTTCTTGCCATTTTTGCCTCTGGCTTGCTCATTAGAGATCTAAATTTATATCTAGATTTCTCTTAAACTGCTTTTTGTAACAAAGTCTATTGTTAAAATTGAATTCTGAGAGCAGAAAGGTGACAATTACTTCTTCCTTGTGCTCAATTGAACCACAACCACACAGAACATTGAACCATGAAGAACCAATGAAGCTCATAGCAGGAGTGGTGAAAAATCATCAAATTTCTAACAGATGCCACCTAAGCTGCCTACACCCTAGTCCTGGGAGCTCAATGTTTAAAACCCTTTCTTACTAAACAAGAGTTAAAGTAGAATAGTGTGTTACATTTTCCATGTGGACCCATAAGGGCCTGATAATGGGCTTCATAATGCTGTTTTTAAATCACTTGTTGTCAGTGTTGAAATAAATCGCTAAAAAAAAACCCTCTACTTTTAAGGATAATTTGATCTCATGTGGGTAGTGCAGCTCCATGGTGATTTCACATCAATTCATGTCACTTTGCTTTGTATAGCAAGGCTGTAGTTAAAGACCGGGTTAGTGACCGATTTGGCTAATGTAAGGAAAAAAAACAGTATTTCCTTTCTCTTTACTCGCCTCAGTGAACACAACAGCTTTTTTTTAACCATAGTCAAGCTGTTCTGATCAATAACCATCAATAACACAAGCCCTTTCCTTCTCTCACACTGAGACACTGATTTTAGCTGCAAATTTATAATTTGACTCGGCGAAATAAGTTAATTAACATCAACACACTGGAAAAATGAGAAGCACCTTATAAATAATAGGGGGGAGAGGTTCAGAATAAATGACTCTCAAGGGGAGGTTCATTGAAGCATTATGTGCAATTGGCCTCAGATGGATGATAATTCAATTATTTATCATGGCACCACACAGACTCACATATCTCAATCAGATCAGGATTGACCAAGAAGGCATGTGGGAGCAGGTATTTGTGTATTGTCCATTGCCAACTATCAACAGATACACACAGCTATTTCTTGATGAACTAGAACAGTAGTTTATGCTTGCAATTGCTTTATGTTTCTCATTAACCTCCATTCTTCTATTCTGCCTTGTTGCTACAGTTACCATCATACATGAATATTGTGCTATCAGCCCCATGGTCCGCTGATGCTCATTATCTTGCATTTGCTAAATCAGTGAGGCTCTTTTGCTGTCTGGTTTGAAGCTGTGGAAGTGTGTCTGGAATGTATACATTAAAAAAAATCAAATGAATGCTATTTGTCCTTCATTTTGTCCTCCTATATGAGGAAAGAATTTTCATGAACAAAACACTTGATTGACAGAAATTTTATTTCACAACAGAGAAAAGACTGATATAAAGCACAGAAAGCAAGAAAGAAAAAAAGAGAAGCTATAAGCCAAAAAAGTGAATATACTACACTAGATAAAATATCTTTACTCTGGGCTGGGGAGCTAACACAAAGCTGAGAACAAAGAATACTGTCAAGCTAAGAACATGCTTTGAATACATGAAAGCAGGTATGGATTTTAAGGAAGTTTAAAATAAGCCAGAAAGTCAAAAGTATTAAAAATGCCTCGGCATGTTTTGACCTGAATTCTGAAAGCATGTGATATGTCATATGTACCCTTAACTTATACCTATCATACCTACACAGCCTGAAACTTTATCCACACAATTATGCATTGAATACAGCAACAGCACATCAACAAGCCTTACCATGATCACATAAAGCAAATCCTATGCTTTCAATCTACACGTTTCAATTTCCATGCATTTCCCGTGGCTTTGTCTTTTACTCCATGCGATATGTCATATGTTACCCTTTCAATTACCCTTTCAAATAGACTGTCCCTGCTTTACAGCTGTCATTGTCAGGATTGGTTTTCTCAAGGACCGTACACCAGATAAATCCAGAAATGCTCTGTGATACATTATACCTGGAAACAAATCCTGATATGTGTGTATAACTGGAATATAAAGGCTTGGTGTTCTTTCTTGTTTAACAGGTACAGTATATATAGCCACCTTACATGACTGCAAACAAAGGAATTTATGTTAGTTTTAATATGTTTAAGCATGCATAAATCACACTGGTTTTGTTGCTTTAGGGCAGGAGAGGTGTCACAGCTCCAGTGGTCTGACATTGCTATTGTTTTATTTCTAGTTATCAATTAAACCATTAAAATAACGTTGCCTTAATACTTTAGGTTAGGTTAATATGGGATGGCCTTGGGCTGAGGTGCCCTTGAGCGAGGAGCCTAACTCCCAACTGCTCCCCGGGTGCTGTTAGCATGGCTGCCCACTGCTCTGGGTATGTGTGTGTGCTCATTGCTCACATGTGTGTGCATGTGTGTGTTCGCTGCTTCAGATTGGTTAAATGCAGAGAGGAATTTCACAAGTGTGAGATGAATAAAGTTGTGCTTTCTTTCTTTTCTTTCTTCTTTACATTACTAAGTTGAACACCTTTGGTTAATGAATTGTGAGTACTGCATGGCTCAGTGTATTATATATATATATATATATATATATATATATATATATATATATATATATATATATATATATACACACACACAAATATACAATCATACAGTATTTAACAAACAAGCAAATTAAAGGACTAAAAAGTGAAATTCCATAGTGTTAATAACACTGATTTTGAAGGAACTTTGGCGCCATCATCTGTCGAAGGCAGTGTGCAATATTTTTTATCATTTTCACTATTGATAATTTTAATAATTTCATCCATCTATCTGTTATCTGTAGCTGCTTATCCTGTGCAGGATTGCAGGCAAGCTGGAGCCTATCCCAGTTGACTATGGGCGAGAGGCGGGGTACACCCTGGACAAGTCACTAGATCATCACAGGGCTGGCACATAGAGACAAACAACCATTCACACCTAAAGTCAATTTACAACCACTAATTAGCCTAACCTGCATATCTTTGAACTGTGGGGGAAACCGGAGCACCCGGAGGAAACGCACACAGACACGGGGAGAACATGCAAACTCCACACAGACAGGCCCCCGTCGGCCATTGGGCTCAAACCCAGAACCTTCTTGCTGTGAGGCGATAGTGCTAACCACTATACCACCATGCCACCCTTAGTTTTAATCATTTCACTATCATTTTCACTATTGATGAATTATGACCTTCAGATTGTGTAATTTTTAAATGCACAGTAAAGTCATTTACCATTAGAGCACTCATCAATCGTAAAGTACACTGCAGACTCAGGACCTTGCCAAACACAGGAACAAAGAACTTTTATATATCTGAAACAATATCTTATAAAGTTGAACAAGCCAATGAAATTTAAAAAAATAATAAATTAAAACAAAGCACATGATATTGCTTGATTGGGGTGGCATAGTGGTGTAGTGGTTAGCACTTGTCACCTCACAGCAAAAAGGTTCTGGGTTTGAGCCCAGTGGCCAACGGGGGCCTTCCTTTGTGGAGTTAGCATGTGCTCCCCGTGTCTGCATGGGTTTCCTCCGGGTGCTCCGGTTTCCCCCCACAGTCCAAAGACATGCAGGTTAGGCTAACTGGTGGCTCTAAATTTACCATAGGTGTGAGTGGTTGTTTCCCAAGCCCAGAAATGGGAGGGTTGCATAAAACTCTACTCCAATTAATATGACATGTGGCTCAATATGGTACACATAGACCCTGACCTGGCAATAGTGCCGGACAAGGAGGAAGAAGACATGACATTGCTTGATTGGATTTTGAATCTTCACTTTTGCGTGACCATAAATTCATGTTTCTGCATATACTTTAATGCTTGAGACAGTTTCTGATAATTACTTATAATTGTATGGAAAGGTTTGTCCACCCCTCACCAAATGGCATAGTATTTTGTTCATTTTTGAAGTGAAAATAAAGAAACACAACCTCTACATCCAACTATAAAAAAAATTTCTGCAAATATTTTCTCAGTTATATTTGACTAGCAGGTTGCCCAGTGTTGCCCAGGTTTTGCAAAATTCTGGGTTGCCCCCAGACTTCCATATCAAATTTGGTGAAGATCTGTTGAGAAATGGTGATGTTAACCCAAGACAAACAAAAATCCAAACATCCACCACCCAGGGGCCCACCGGGGACCCCTGGGGCCCAAATATGGAATTTCTGAGTTCTGCCAAATTGTGGCTATCACCTGTACCTAAATGCCAAGTTTAGTGAAGATCCGTTGAGAGTTTGTGTTGATAAATTTAATGTGGAAGATATTGAGGGAGGGGTTGGGTGGATGTTGTGCCCCCCAGGGACCTCTCTGGTGCCAGTACATGAATTTTGTTTATATCTGCAAAATTCTGGGTCATCCCTGGACCTACTTGCCAAATTTGGTGAAAATCCGTCGAGAAATGGCGATGTTAGCTCAAGACAAACAAACAAACAAAAAACAAACAAACAAACTTTGCTGCTTATAGATTATCTTAAAATAGGGGAAAACAGTACATATATGCAGGGGTGGCAAGTGATGTAGTGGTTAGCACTGTTGCCTCATAGCAAGAAGGTTCTGGATTCAAGCCCAGTGGCCGACGGGGGCCTTTCTGTGTGGAGTTTGTATGTTTTCCCCATGTCTGCGTAGGTTTCCCCCACAGTCCAAAGACATGCAGGTTAGGCTAACTGGTGACCCTAAAATGACTGTGAGCATGAATGGTTGTTTGTCTCTATGTGTCAGCCCTGTGATGGCCTGGTGACTTGTCCAGGGTGTACCCTGCATCTCACCCATAGTCAACTGGGATAGGCTCCAGCTTGCCTGCGACCCTGCACAGGATAAGTGGCTATGGATAATGGATGGATTGTTATTGAGGTTTTCTCCTCTCAACCATTCACACTATGGACAATTTAGAGTACCCAGTTAACATGTCTTTGGCACCCAGACATGAGGAGAACATGCAAACTCCACACAGAATGACCCCCCCATCAGCTGCTGGACTTGAACCCAGAACCTTCTTGCTGTGAGATAACAGTGCTAACCATCAGATAACAGTACACCACTATGCCACCCTAGCTAATCCTAACCAGCTAGAAATCTTTTTAATTTCCGGTGGACAGAACAAAAGTATCAAAGCATGCTGTACACTCTGTCCAGGTACAAGCTGGTTATGTGGTCTATGAAAACAAGATGTCCTCTTCCTATGAAGTTGGAGTTGGATGCCGTGGCTCAATTACATCTTCAAAATTCCACTTGCTTCTGATCTGATTAGCATATTTTGCAATCTTAGGTCTGTTTCAGAAGATCACTCAAAGTGTGATCAGTAGATGATTGTTGCGTGTTTTTTCAGTTCCATGCTAACAAATCGTGAATGCAGCCATTGATCCAGTTAATGATGACACACAACTGGTACACTGTTAATGACTAGTTGAGTAGGAGGAGACTCTAGTCACAATTAGGATAAAAAACACAATAAAAGGCCACTATTGCTCAGTAGCTAAAAGTTAGCGTTTGTAGTTGGAAGGTAATGGCAAACATAGGGGTAATTTGGGGGTTTGTGAGTAGTATATCTGCATCATGGGCGATTGCTCTAAGACAACGAGGGAGGCTCAGCCTCCTCTAAAAATGACGAACATTGTGTAGGATGAATTGCGCTAGGCTTATGTTATAGCCGACCTTATAACATTGCTATTTCAGATCCAGAATCATAGAAATATGTGCTCAACCCAACTACAGTGCGAAATCATTCCGTTATAACTTTCCCCAGTTCGCCTAATGTGTGGGTGAGTTGTTCCCCCTCCTGACAACGTGATGCAGCCCAGCCTCAGTGGACTTCAATGGCATTTGGGAGCTATGCGCTTTTCAATATCAAAATGCAAGACGATTATTGGACAAATACTGCGAAAACGCCCACCCACGGACTCCCACGGACTCCCAGCCTCACAGTGGGAGGGACATGGCAAAGCTTTCCGCGAGGAGACTGCTGATTGGTGAAAGCGGTCGGATATTTTCTTTGATTGACAGCTCGTTTCAAATATAGACAGGCAGCGGTGAATTTCAGTTCAGTCCCATGCGGATTCACAAGTGGTGTGGTGTATTGTAAGGGATCAGCTTACATTTCGATTTCATTCATTACATACGGTTTCTACCAGCTTTTTTAGTTTGTATATATTTTCATTGTAAATAAAGTGTAAATATAGTGTTGTCAAGTTTGCTATCTTAGTTCCAGAAATTTCGTTTATTTGAGTGACTGAACTTGAACTTGAGGGGGCTAGTCAGCTAGCAAGAAAGCTGCGCACGGATGCCAAGCATTGTTGATTTAATTTTGGCGAAGCCATTTGCCAGTCTTCCTTTCGAGGAAAAAATTAAAGAGCAGGGTAGACCAACGCCTCAAATTGACTTGGTGAAAAAGGTAGGGAATAATACTCGTTCCTTTCAGCTCTCCTGGTACGAGAAAGTGAATTGGCTAACAGCAAGTTCAGTGACGAGGAAAATGTATTGTTGGCCATGCTTCTTGATTAAACCCGGATCCGTGATTTGGTCAAACGTGGGCTTTGATGACCTGCACAATTTCACAAGGGCATATAAAAGACACGAGATCAGCAATAGAATCTATTTAAAATGTTTATGCTGAGTATATTATATTGGAATATATATTTCTCTGGATATGAATTAAACACAGCTAAAATTTGGAAAACATTTTTAAACAAAAACACAGCCGAGAACATTTCACGCTACAGACCTGGATTAAAAGTGAAGGGTTATCAAAATTGTCAATAAAACATTTCTCAGTCAGAATAAGTAAAATATAGGGAAAGTGTCATTGAATGAAATGTGTGGCACCCAGCTCTATGTTTGGCTCCCCAAGGTCAGTGCTTGTGCCTATTCCAGAACACTCTCCTGTTACTGCTGAGGTTCCTGACAAAGAGCTGCTTTCAATAATGATCAATTTTTAAACAACATGCCACATGCCACAATTTTAAAATATAAAATGTTAAAATACACCCCCCCAACACCACCATCATGTATATTGGACAGTAGGCTAATGGGCCAAAAGAACCTGTTATTTCACAGTTTGTGACCCTGCCAACAATCAGCCAGATCAGAGGCAAGAGTATGGGCAAAATTTATGTGATTTTTCTTTTTTCTTTTAAAATCTGGAAATATCGTAACCGACCAGCCTCCCCTGTTTGAAAGACTACCAGCCGCCACTGATCTGCATCCTTGAAATTGGCTTCCTGTGATGACCACTTTGCAGCTACAGGCATCTGGCCATGTTTCTAATTGCAAGAGTATGAAAGGGTTCCTTGTGGAAATCCTGGCATAAAAGCTACTCAGTGTAATGCTATAAACCACTGTTTTGATGGCTAGGCATGCTATTATGGGAAAACTGGTAAGTTTGGCATCCTATTTGATTTGACTGTGATAAAAATAATATTAAACTGACTCCCTTTTCCTTGGTGTTGCTAGTGACTGTCCAGTGTACACTTGATGGCCAGTTTCTGTTGGTGGCCAGAGATGTAACGCTTTCCAGGATAAGCCTGGATTCGATCAGCCTGTTTGGAGGAAACAGTTCTGTTGACCCAAATACAGCTTTTGCTACATACTAGTTTCCTGTAACTGCTTGTGGGACTACCATGGAGTTTTGTAATTGCTGGGAGAACCAATACAAATATTCTTGTTTTGGGTGGCTGCTGGGCAACTACTTCCCTTAACCCCTATAGCCTTCCCCAGTGGGACTTTCTGGTGAATGGGTATGTTCTTCACATGTCTCATTTGTGTAGTGCTGTTCAGCACAGGAACTGGAGTAATGACCTCTATTCCATAGATGTCCATACAAGGATGACCATTATTTGACTGGGATGTCTTGATTTGCATACTTTACCCATTAGACACTTTGTCCTGAAGATGTTTACACTTGTGGCTCAGACTGTTGTTGCTCCACTGCAGGAGATGGTAAAGGCCTGCCTTATCTTGCTGCTTATACAGTGAATGGGGTTCTACTTTTTGTGCATGTGTAATATATATATATATATATATATATATATATATATATATATATATAATTTTTTTCCCCTTAACTTTACATCCACTGCAATACAGCTGTCTGTCTTCCAACTGCATAAGACAGTTGTGAACTGATGTGCACCAGAGGAAGTATGTAGACCCCTTAACACTGTTTATTATCTTGATTGGTTTATGGACTTTGTCTTGTTCTTCCTCAGGAGGACCTGTTGCTGCAGCACAAAGGAAGCTCTCCTGGTGCATCAGGAATAGTGTCTAGTGGAGGAGTGATCTTTACAAGTTTCAGAGGAATCCCTCATGAAATAAAGATGCAATACTGTAATTGTAGCTTAAGTTGTTTCTCAGCTGTGTTTTCTGTGGGTTTGTAAATGGCCCATTAATCCTTGCACTTGATGCAATAGATGTACCAACTTGCCAGTTCATGTTTCTTCAACCCAGTGCACCTCTTGATGCTGCACATCCTGCTCTCTAAACAGTCTAGGTATGGGAGTGTCCAATCTTTTCCAGAAAGGGTGGGTGCAGGTTGTCATTCCAAGCAAAAACCACAACTTTTTTACAGCCTAGATTGAATGGGGGTATGTCTCCTGCTCAATTGGACTGCAACTACATTGGCCCTTTTGTGGTAAGGTTGGACACATCTGGAATAGCTTGACTGGAATTAAAAGGTTGTCTCTTGCCTTTTAGCTGAGATTTTCATTGGGAATGACAAAGTTGGACAGGATGAGAAATGAGTATATTAGAGGGACAGCTTGGAGACAATGTGAAAGAAGTGAGATTGAGATGGTTTGGAGATGTACAGAGGAGAAATCTAGGGTATATTTGGAAAAGAATGCTGGAGATGGAGTTGCCAGGTAGAAGGAAAAGAGGAAGACCAAAGATGAGATTTATGGATGTGCTGGAGGACATGAGGACGGTTGGTGCTACAGAAAAAGATGTGGAGGGACATTATCTGCTGTGGTGATCCCTAACAGGAGCAGCCAGAAGATGAAGAATGGGAACCCCAGGGAAGAAGAAAAATGGACAGTGGAAGGTTTCTTCCTGAATGGGTTGACCTATTTAAAGGGCAGATTGTTTCCACTGTTTCTTTCATCCATCCATTATCCATAACCACAGGGTCATGGGCAAGCTGGAGCCTATCCCAGCTGACTATGGGCGGGGGGTACACCCTGGACAAGTTGTCAGGTCATCGTAGGGCTGACAGACAAAAAAAAAAAAAAAAAAACATTCTCTCTACTGGTCAATTTAGAGCCACCACTTAACCTAACCTACATGCCTTTGGGGGAAACCGGAGCACAGACATGGGGAGAACATGCAAACTCCACACAGAAAGGCCCCTGTTGGTCCCTGGGTTTGAACCGAGAACCTTCTTTCTGTCAGGTGACCATGCTAACCGTTTCCATTGTTTGTTTTACTGTTCATCTGTAGATTCCTTTTAAATAAGTCAAGTGTACAATAAACACACTTGTACATTCATATTGACCCTAAATCTGAAAGAAATAGGATTTTGAATAAGGGTCTGGACATGATCATTAACTTCATATAGCAAATTATGTGTAATTGAAGTTTTTCCTTGTTTGCTTTTTTCCCCCCAATATCTCATCTCATCTCATTATCTCTAGCCGCTTTATCCTGTTCTACAGGGTCGCAGGCAAGCTGGAGCCTATCTCAGCTGACTACGGGCGAAAGGCGGGGTACACCCTGGACAAGTCGCCAGGTCATCACAGGGCTGACACATAGACACAGACAACCATTCACACTCACATTCACACCTACGGTCAATTTAGAGTCACCAGTTAACCTAACCTGCATGTCTTTGGACTGTGGGGGAAACCGGAGCACCCGGAGGAAACCCAAGCGGACACAGGGAGAACATGCAAACTCCGCACAGAAAGGCCCTCGCCGGCCATGGGGCTCGAACCCGGGCCTTCTTGCTGTGAGGCGACAGCGCAAACCACTACACCACTGTGCCGCCGCCCCCCCCCCCCCCCCCCCAATATATTATTGCCTTAAAAACAACATAGTTGTCTCATTTTTTAGTTTGTAAGAGTTTGTAAGGATTTTTTTTTTTTTTTTGTCTTCCATAAGGGTTTTTGTGAGGGCTTAAAAGGCTGGACTCCGAAGTGGGTTGGCAGGTATGTGTATATGTGATAAAGGCTTCGAGTTCTAAAAGTCTAATCAGAAATTTTTTGTAATCATGTGATTTTTTTTTTTTTTACTGCCAACAAAATCCACGAATCAACAGACTTCACTTTTATAAAGTTTAAATCTCACTGGGCCAGATAACACATCTGCAGTACTGACAAAGACTCTAGTGAACAATCCCATTGCTATACGGTAGCAACGTGATTCCTTTTATTCACTTTTCTCAGTGGATAAAAACAAACAAAAGTATGTCACATAAAATAATCATTGATCAGGCTTATTTTTACACCCAAACTCTTGACCCTTGGGCATCTTCAGGGTTATTTACAACAATTTAGACTCGATGTGTCCATAAGCTCCAATGGTAAGTCATGTGAGGAGTAGGTGACATCATGATTTGTACTCAGAGTGTGATATACAGTGGTGCTTGAAAGTTTGTGAACCCTTTAGAATTTTCTATATGTCTGCATAAATATGACCTAAACATCAGATTTTCACACAAGTCCTAAAAGTAGATACAAAGAACCCAGTTAAACAAATGAGACAAAAATATTATACTTGGTCATTTATTTATTGAGGAAAATGATTCAATATTACATATTTGTGAGTGGCAAAAGTATGTGAACCTCTAGGATTAGCAGTTAATTTGAAGGTGAAATTAGTCAGGTGTTTTCAATCAATGAGATGGCAATCAGGTGTGAGTGGGCACCCTGTTTTATTTAAAGGACAGGGATCTATCAAAGTCTGATCTTCACAACACATTTGTGGAAGTGTATCATGGCACGAACAAAGGAGATTTCTGAGGACCTCAGAAAAAGCGATGTTGATGTTAATCAGGCTGGAAAAGGTTACAAAACCATCTGTAAAGAGTTTGGACTCCAATAATCCACAGTCAGACAGATTGTGTACAAATGGAGGAAATTCAAGACCACTGTTACCCTCCCCAGGAGTGGTTGGCCAACAAAGATCACTCCAAGAGCAAGGCGTATAATAGTTGGCGAGGTCACAAAGGACCCCAGGGTAACTTCTAAGCAACTGAAGGCCTCTCTCATATTGGCTTATGTCAATGTTCATGAGTCCACCATCAGGAGAACACTGAACAACAATGGTGTGCATGGCAGGGTTGCAAGGAGAAAGCCACTGCTCTCCAAAAAGAACATTGCTGCTCATCTACAGTTTGCTAAAGATCACATGGGCCAGCCAGAAGGCTATTGGAAAAATGTTTTGTGGATGGATGAGACCAAAATACAACTTTTTGGTTTAAATTAGAAGAGTTATGTTTGGGGGCGGCACGGTCGTGTAGTGGTTAGAGCTGTCGCCTCACAGCAAGAAGGTCCGGGTTCAAGTCCTGTGGCCAGTGAGGGCCTTTCTGTGTGGAATTTGCATGTTCTCCGTGTCGGTTTCCTCCGGGTGCTCCGGTTTCCCAAAAGTCCAAAGACATGCAGGTTAAGTTAACTGGTGACTCTAAATTGACCGTAGGTGTGAATATGAGTGTGAATGGTCATCTGTGTCTGTCAGCAATGTGATGACCTGGCGACTTGTCCAGGGTGTACCCTGCCTTTCGCCCATAGTCAGCTGGGATAGGCTCTAGCTTGCCTGCAACCCTGTAGAACAGGATAAAGCGGCTAGAGATAATGAGCTGAGATATGTTTGGAGAAAGGAAAACACTGCATTCCAGGATAAGAACCTTATCCCATCTGTGAAACATGGTGGTGGTAGTATCATGGTTTGGACCTGTTTTGCTGCATCTGGGCCAGGACGGCTTGCCATCGTTGATGGAACAATGAATTCCGAATTATACCAGTGAATTCTACAGGAAAATGTCAGGGCACCTGTCCATGAACTGAATCTCAAGAAGGTGGGTCATTCAGCAAGACAATGACTCTAAGCACACAAGTCGTTCTACCAAAGAATGGTTAAAGAATAAAATTAATGTTTTGGAATGGCCAAGTCAAAGTCCTGACCTTAATCCAATCAAAATGTTGTGGAAGGACCTGAAAGCAAGCAGTTCATGTGAGGAAACCCACCAACATCCCAGAGTTGAATCTGTTCTGTACGGAAGAATGGGCTAAAATTCCTCCAAGCCGGCGTGCAGGACTGATCAACAGTTACCAGAAACATTTAGTTGCAGGGGCGGCACGGTGGTGTAGTGGTTAGCGCTGTCGCCTCACAGCAAGAAGGTCCGGGTTTGAGCCCCGTGGCCGGCAAGGGCCTTTCTGTGTGGAGTTTGCATGTTCTCCCTGTGTCTCCGTGGGTTTCCTCCAGGGGCTCCGGTTTCCCCAACAGTCCAAAGACATGCAGGTTAGGTTAACTGATGACTCTAAATTGACCGTAAGTGTGAATGTGAGTGTGAATGGTTGTCTGTGTCTATGTGTCAGCCCTGTGATGACCTGGCGACTTGTCCAGGGTGTACCCCGCCTTTTGCCCGTAGTCAGCTGGGATAGGCTCCAGCTTGCCTGCGACCCTGTAGAACAGGATAAAGCAGCTACAGATAATGAGATGAGATGAGATTTAGTTGCAATTATTGCTGCACAAGGGGATCACACCAGATATTGAAAGCAAAGGTTCATATACTTTTGCCACTCACAGATATGTAATATTGGATCATTTTCCTCAATAAATAAATTACCAAGTATAATATTTTTGTCTCATTTGTTTAGCTGGGTTCTCTTTATCTACTTTTAGGACTTGTGTGAAAATCTGATGATGTTTTAGGTCATATTTACAGTATGCAGGAATATAGAAAATTCTAAAGGGTTCACAAACTTTCAAGCACCACTGTATGAACCTCAGAGAGAGTTAGATGTCAGCACCCAGGGACATTGTTTTTCTTTTAAAATAAAACCTGTACACAGTATACACTTACTGTACAAATATGAGCAAGTGAACACTCAAACGTCTTGTATAGATATTATGTCTGTATAAAGAAGTTTACTTTTTGGGTTGTGTTTGGCTTTAACAGCTGGTAAGACCATAACCAAATGACATCAGTGGGGGACAGATCCTTTAGTGCCATAGCCCCCAAACTATGGAACGCTGCTCCAGAACCTTCATGAATGCACTTCCTTCCCTTATTTTGAAAGTCTTAGAAACTTTGAACACGTTTGCTCCCTTTCTTCTAAAACTGAGGAATATGTAAAGGACATTAGACACTGGATACTTATTAACTTCCTGTTGGTGACATAGTAACTCTGCATGGCCTTTCTGTTTCATCATGCATAGCAATAAAAGACTTAAGTGTGATTATTGACTCCAGTCTTTCATTTGAAGCTCATGTACAACTTCAAATTAAAAAAAAAAAAATGCTGGGATGGTATGGAAAATGCAAATTAAAAAAAAAGAAAGCAGTGAGTTCTAAATTTACTTTGACTTGTATTTCATTGCAGACAGAATGGACACAAGATATTTCATGTCGTGTATGGTCAACATCTGCTCATTTCTTTTGTTTATATAGTAGTGCATCTCAAACAATTAGAATATCATGATAAAGTTCAATATTTTCCATCAATTATTTAAAAAAGTGAAATTTTAATACATCCTAGACTCATTACATGTAAACTAAAATGATTCAAGCATTTTTTTATATTAATTTTGATAATTATGGCCTACAGCACAAAAAAAAAACCCTCAAAATTTTAGAATATTTCTTTTCAAGTTTGAGTAAAACAGTATAAACAGTATAATCTTTTAGTCTAGTTCAGGACCCACAACCACAGTTATGGTGAAGACTGCTGACTTGACAGTTGATTTTGATAAATATGTTTAAAAAAAAAATCACAAAATATGAATGTAGAACTTTGCGCAGGTGGGTGGAGCACAGAAGCACGGCAGGCCAGAACTGAGTTTCCAAAAACTCTTTATTACAACACTTTTCAGCGTTTTACTCTCCCAGACACTCAGACACACGCACACACTCATCAGCCATCTGGTTGGGGAGAGAGCTCACTTCCTCTGCTCTCTCTCTCCTTATACAGGGCGTGGTCGCTGGGAAGACACACAAACACAGGTTAATTGACATCAGGTGTAGTGATTCTGCCACTTACCTTCCCTGACTCCGCCCTCCAGTCACAGACCGACGCTTTACCACACCCCCGCTGCCACATACCCCCACCGCCCGACTCAGGCCGGGCAGCCGTCCAGCCTGTAGCCAACTCCCCCCCGGACAGGAGAGGAAGTCCGCCACGATCATCTGTGCCCCTGGCCTGTGGATCACCTTGAAGTTAAAGGGCTGGAGTGCCAGATACCAACGGGTGATCCACGCGTTGGCATCCTTCTTGCGGTGGAGCCACTGGAGGGGCGTGTGGTCCGAACAGAGGGTGAAAGGGCGTCCCAGCAGGTAGTAGCGGAGGGTGAGGACCGCCCACTTGATGGCCAGGCACTCCTTCTCGATTGTGCTGTAGTGCCCCTCACGCACTGAAAGCTTCCTGCTGATATACAGCACAGGGTGATCCTCCTCCTCCACCTCCTGGGACAAAACAGCCCCCAGCCCTCTGTCCGACGTGTCTGTCTGCAAAATAAAGGGGAGAGAAAAGTCAGGGGAGTGTAACAGTGGCCCCCCACACAGTGCAGCCTTCACCTCAGAGAAAGCCTGCTGGCATTGCTCCGTCCAATGGACCGGATCTGGTGCCCTCTTTTTAGTGAGATCAGTCAGCAGGCTGGTGACGTCCGAATAATTAGGTATAAACCTACGATAGTAGCCAGCCAGCCCCAGGAACTGTCTCACCCCCTTTTTGGTCTTGGGCCTCGGGCAGGCCGCAATCGCTGCCGTCTTATTAATTTGGGGACGCACCTGCCCATTGCCCAAGTGGAAGCCCAGATACCGTACTTCCACCCGCCCAATCGCACACTTCTTCGGGTTGGCCGTGAGACCCGCTCACCTCAGTGACCCAAGGATGGCCCTCAGGTGTTGCAGATGCTGCAGCCAGTCATTACTATAGATTATTATGTCGTCTAAGTATGCGGCCGTGTAGGTGGCATGGGGGCGGAGGACTCTGCCCATAAGCCGCTGGAACATAGCAGGTGCCCCAAACAGCCCAAAAGGAAGTGTGACAAATTGGTGTAAGCCAAATGGTGTGGAAAAGGCCGTTTTTTCTCAGGATAGTGGAGTCAAGGGGATCTGCCAATAACCCTTTGTCAAATCCAGTGTCGAATAAAAGCGAGCTATGCCTAGTCGATCCAGCAACTCGTCAATGCGAGGCATTGGTATGCGTCGAATTTAGACACCACGTTGACTTTTCTATAGTTCACACAGAACCAGACCAACCTGTCGGCCTTGGGAACCAAGACCACCGAGCTGCTCCAGTCACTGTGGGACTCCTCAACAATGCCCATTTCGAGCATGGCCTCGAGTTCTTCCCGAACCACCGTTTTCTTGTGTTCAGGTAGCCTGTAAGCGCGGCTGCGCACTACCACCCCCCGGGGCGTCTCAATGTGGTGTTCTATGAGGCGGGTGCGGCTGGGCAGGGGCAAGAACACATCCGAAAATTCGGTCTGCAACTGGGCAACCTCCGTGAGTTGGGTCGGGGAGAGGTGGTCTCCACAGGGGACCAGAGAGGTAAGTGATGTCAGTGTTCCTTTTTGAACCTCCGGCCCCAGCTCCGCCTTCTCCGGAACCACTGACACCAACCCCACGAGGACCTCCTCGTTCCAGAGTTTAAGCAGATTGAGGTGGTAAATCTGTAGCACCCCACCCCGTCCGTTCGTCTCACCTCATAGTCAACGTCCCCGACTTGCCGTGTAACCTCAAAGGGTCCTTGCCACCTGGCGATCAATTTGGAGCTCGATGTGGGCAACAGTACAAGTACTTTATCTCCCGGTGCGAACTCCCTAAGGCACGTACCCCTGTCGTACAGGTGGATTTGCCGTTCTTGGGCCTGTTGCAAATTCTCCTGGGTCAGGTGTGTGAGTGTGTGGAGTTTTGCGCGCAGGTCAATAACGTATTGAATTTCGTTTTTACTCGGTGAAGGTCCCTCCTCCCAATTTTCCCGCAGTACATCTAGGATGCCACGCAGCTTACGCCCATATAATAATTCGAATGGGGAGAACCCTGTGGAGGCTTGTGGGACCTCTCGCACTGCAAATAACAGGGGTTCAAGCCATTTTTCCCAATTGCATGCATCCTCGCTTACAAATTTTTTAATTATATTTTTGAGGGTGCGGTTGAACCGTTTGACTAAACCGTTCCTTTGTGGGTGATAAATGCTGGTGCGGATTGGTTTAATTCCCAATAACCTGTACAGTTCATGCAGTGTGCATGACATAAACGAAGTGCTTTGATCAGTCAGAATCTCTTTGGGGATTCCAACTCAGGAGATGACGTGGAAGAGCGCTTCCGCAATACTGCGTGCTGAGATATTGCGCAGAGGCACTGCTTCCGGGTATCGCGTTGCATAGTCCACCAGAATTAAAATAAAGCGATACCCTCGTGTTGACCAATCTAATGGCCTGATGAGATCCATCCCAATTCTTTCGAACAGGGTCTCGATTAATGGTAGAGGGCGCAAAGGCGCTTTTGGAATGGCTGCTGGATTTACTAACTGGCATTCGCGGCATGCCATATACCGTACCACCTATGGACATCGCCGTGAATCCCTGGCCAATAGAACCGGGCCATTATTCGGGCTAGTGTCTTATCCTGCCCCAAGTGTCCAGCCATGGGATTAAAGTGAGCCGCCTGGAATACCAATTCCTGGTGGCTCTTTGGAATCAAAAGTTGTGAGACCGTTTTCTTAGTCTGAGTGTCCTGTGTCACTCGGTATAATCTATCTCTCATAATGGAGAAATAGGGGAAGGACGGGGTGGCATTTGGCTGGAGAATTTGACCATCAATTACTCTCACTTGGTCAAATGCATGCCGCAAAGTCTCGTCCTGCGACTGTTCTAATGGGAAATCCATGAGGGATTCCCTGAGAGATGGAGGAGGAGCCTGCTGCTCCTCACTCTGATGCGGTGATGACGTAGACGGCTCCGTGACAGCTGCTCCCGCCAATGCCACACCGGGACCTCCCCCTGCTGAACTACGGCAGGACCCACTCTTCACTAAATGAGTCAACTCCCGAAATCCTGGCCAATCAGTCCCCAAAATTATCGAGTGGGTAAGGCGAGGATTAACCGCCGCCTTTACACTAAATTTCTCCCCTCGAAATAGAATGTGGACCAACACTAAAGGGTAGTTGTGAACATCCCCGTGCACACACAACACCTTCACCAATTGTGCTATCCCCAATGCCTCATCTTGCGCCAGGCTTTGGTGGATTGAGGTCTGATTACAGCCAGAGTCCTCCAAAGCCTGATACGTATCCCCTTGGACACTCACTGGTATGCGATACGCTCCGGCCCGATCGAGGGCAGCTCCTGGCATGTCGGGGATCCGGACCACTGTGCCCACCTCCAGTACCGTGCACTGATGCTGGAAGTGCCCTGGCTCCTCGCAGCGCCAGCAAACTGGCCCAGGCTTTCTCTCTGCACCGGTGCTCTGGGGTTCACTCACCTGAGGGGGGAGAGAGACAGACACAGAAGCGGGAAACGGGACGGCACTGTGGGTGTGGCAGGCCGGCTGGGGTGGAGCCGGCCCCCGCCTCCGCGGTGGGGGAATGGGGCAAGGATGAGACCCAGAAGGGGAGGAGGAGAGAGAGAGAGAGAGAGAGAGAGAGAGGAATGAGGAGAAGAGGAGATCTGCGATCCTGCCGTGGGAACAGCCGCCAAATGATCCTCCGCCAACTCGATGGCCAGATCCAGCGACGCCGGGCGATGGCACTGGACCCACTCCGCTGTTCCTTCAGGAAGCCGGACGATGAACTGCTCCAGTGCCACCAGATCGATGATTCCCTCGGCATCGCGGTTGTCAGCCATCAGCCACCGCCGGCAGGCATCCTGGAATTGCTGGCCAAACGCGAACAGCCAGCCAACCTCTTCTAGGCGTAGAGCGCGAAAGCACTGATGTTGTTGTTTGGGGGTGCGCCCCACACGCTGGAGGACGGCCCGGCGCAGGTCTACGTAGACCAGCCGGCTGTCAGCGGGGAGCTGTAGCGCGGCCAGCTGCGCCTCGCCCATTAGCAGGGGGAGGAGGCACGCCGCACGTTGTTCCACCGGCCAGCCTGAGGCCTCTGCTGCTTGTTCGAATAGTGCGAGGAAGGCCTCGGGGTCGTCGTGCGGGCCCATCTTTGTTAGGGTGAGGTGGGTTGGGCCCACGGTGGTGGTGGACCCCGCCGACATGAGGAGGTGCCGGAACGCCTGTTGATCTTCCTGTTGCACCAGCACCAGGGCCTCGAACCATTGTTCTTGCTCCTTTCGGAGGGCGACCAGCACCTGGTGCTGGCTCTGTTGGGCCGTGGCGAGGGCATGGACCAGGCCTGCGAAGGTGGAGGACTCCATGGGACTGTTCTCCTCTGTGCTCCAACCCGGGTTTCAGCACCACTGTAGAACTTTGTGCAGGTGGGTGGAGCACAGAAGCACGACAGGCCAGAACTGAGTTTCCAAAAACCCTTTATTACAACACTTTTCAGTGTTTTACTCTCCCAGACACTCAGACACACGCACACACTCATCAGCCATCTGGTTGGGGAGAGAGCTCACTTCCTCTGCTCTCTCTCTCCTTATATAGGGCGTGGTCGCTGGGAAGACACACAAACACAGGTTAATTGACATCAGGTGTAGTGATTCTGCCACTTACCTTCCCTGACTCCGCCCTCCGGTCACAGACCGACACTTGACCACGCCCCCGCTGCCACAATGAAAGTATTTTATTTCGAGTTTGAGGAAAACAGTATAAAGACTGTGTAGCTTTCAGTCTAGTTTAGTACATGCAACCACAATCATGGGCAGGGCCGTAACCAGGATTTTTCAAATACCGAGGTCAAACATTGCGATACATCTTATTTGCCAAAAAAAAAATGTCCTAATATGGTGACTTTTCATACATTTTGGAAACGAGTCAAAATCACAAGCCCAACAAGATGAACATGTAGGTGAACATGTTTATTTTAACAATTTCAAAACTGCACGATCACAAAAGTATTTTATGTGTGTGCGTGAGTGAGTGTGAGTGAGTGAGTGAGTGAGTGAGAGTTTGAGTGAGTGATGGAGTGTGAGTGAGTGTGAGTGAGAGAGAATGAGAGTGTGAGTGAGTGAGTGTGAGTGAGAATGAGTGAGTGAGTGAGTGAGTGAGTGAGTGAGTGAGTGAGAGAGTGTGAGTGAGTGAGAGAGTGTGAGTGAGTGAGTGAGTGAGTGAGTGAGTGAGTGAGTGAGAGAGAGAGTGTGAGTGAGTGAGAGAGTGTGAGTGAGTGAGTGAGTGAGTGAGTGAGTGAGTGAGTGAGTGAGAATGAGAGTGTGAGTGAGTTAGTGTGAGTGAGAATGAGTGAGTGAGTGAGTGAGAGTGTGAGTGAGAGAGTGAGTGAGTGAGAATGAGAGTGAGAATGAGTGAGAGAGTGTGAGTGAGTGAATGAGTGTGAGTGAGTGAGTGAGTGAGTGAGTGAGTGAGTGAGTGAGTGAGTGAGTGAGAGAGAGAATGTGAGTGAGAGAGTGTGAGTGAGAATGAGTGAGAGTGTGAGTGAGAGAGTGAGTGAGTGAGAATGAGAGTGAGAATGAGTGAGTGAGTGAGTGAGTGAGTGAGTGAGTGAGTGAGTGTGAGTGAGTGAGTGAGTGAGTGAGTGAGTGAGTGAGTGAGTGAGAGAGAGAGTGTGAGTGAGTGAGTGAGTGAGCGAGAGAGTGTGAGTGAGTGAGTGAGTGTGAGTGAGTGAGTGAGTGAGTGAGAGAGTGAGTGAGTGAGTGAGTGAGTGAGTGAGTGAGTGAGAGAGTGTGAGTGAGTGAGTGAGTGATTGAGAGAGAGCGTGTGAGTGAGAGAGTGAGTGAGTGGAGTGAGTGAGTGAGTGAGTGAGTGAGTGAGCGAGAGAGTGTGAGTGAGTGAGTGAGTGAGCGAGAGAGTGTGAGTGAGTGAGTGAGTGTGAGTGAGTGAGTGAGTGAGTGAGTGAGAGAGTGATTGAGAGAGAGCGTGTGAGTGAGAGAGTGAGTGAGTGAGTGAGTGATTGAGAGAGAGCGTGTGAGTGAGAGAGTGAGTGAGTGAGTGAGTGAGTGAGTGAGTGAGCGAGAGAGTGTGAGTGAGTGAGTGAGCGAGAGAGTGTGAGTGAGTGAGTGAGTGTGAGTGAGTGAGTGAGAGAGTGAGTGAGTGAGTGAGTGAGTGAGTGAGAGAGTGTGAGTGAGTGAGTGAGTGAGTGATTGAGAGAGAGCGTGTGAGTGAGAGAGTGAGTGAGTGAGTGAGTGAGTGAGTGAGTGAGTGAGTGAGCGAGAGAGTGTGAGTGAGTGAGTGAGTGAGTGAGTGTGAGTGAGTGAGTGAGTGTGAGTGAGTGAGAGTGACAACGCAATCTAGCCGCCTGAATGGACTTCAATTGCTTTTTAAAAAATATATGCCCTTTTCAGTAGCAAAATACTAGACGGTTATTGGACAAAACCGACTAAAACGCCACATTCGGAGACTGAGACTCACTGGAGATGGAGTCAATAAGAGGGGCGGGACAAGACTTCCCGAGAGGAGGCTCATCTCCAGCTGGTGATCGGAGGAGGAGCTGTGAACGCGGCTGGGCTGCTCATGATTGACAGAAAGCAGTCAGAGGTGGTACATCATGTTGTAAATAAAATGTGAACATAATAAGTTTGCTACCCGTTTTCATTTCCGTTCGAAAATACAACCAATGATCAAAACAATAGTGTCTTGTGTTCACGTTAGCCTATAGTCTGGTAAGTTAGCAAAATAGCTCAAGTCTCGTCAGCACCCAATAACTTCATAAACAACAGGTCACGACTGTCCAGCCTTTTCTGATCTGAAACGCACCAAATCGAGAGAGAGAATAAAAGAGTTTGTGCCGCCTGGAAAACGAAAATCCTATCTAGCTAAGTGGCTTCGACTGTTGTTGCTTGAAATGCTAATTAAAATTGCACTGTTAATGATCATAAGCATTCCGGCACATAACTGTCAGTGACTGGCAAAATTAACTCACCTTCTTCCCTCTTTCTTTTTCTCTCACCTTGTTGACTTTCCAGAGCTGAGTTTGGTTTGTTTTAGTGTAGTAGACTTCTTCATCTTGTGTCAGTTTTCAGATTCCACGACTAATTGACAAACTGACTGGCTGCGGAGTCGGACCTTGATGAGAACACTTCTCAACTCTTGTGTATCCCGCGGTGCTGAGCTGACTATCGCGAGGCTGCCTAATATGAAATGTTTCCAATGTCGGACATTTCAGCTTCGTTTAAAAATGATTATGTGGACTTTATTTTTAGACAAACAAATGAGAACAGGGGGATGCAAGCTGAATTTAGAATTTTCCACCGATCAAAGTCAGAACGATTTTCATCATATATTAATTTCACATTTCTGAGTGGGGCGGCACGGTGGTGTAGTGGTTAGCGCTGTCGCCTCACAGCAAGAAGGTCCTGGGTTCGAGCCCTGTGGCCGGCGAGGGCCTTTCTGTGTGGAGTTTGCATGTTCTCCCCGTGTCTGCGTGGGTTTCCTCCGGGTGCTCCGGTTTCCCCCACAGTCCAAAGACATGCAGGTTAGGTTAACTGGTGACTCTAAATTGAGCGTAGGTGTGAATGTGAGTGTGAATGGTTGTCTGTGTCTATGTGTCAGCCCTGTGATGACCTGGCGACTTGTCCAGGGTGTACCCCGCCTTTCGCCCGTAGTCAGCTGGGATAGGCTCCAGCTTGCCTGCGACCCTGTAGAAGGATAAAGCGGCTAGAGATAATGAGATGAGATGAGATTTCTGAGTGAAAAAATAATACCGTGGGAAAAAAAATGCCAAGGACATGACCTCGGTGTCCTCAATGGTAGTTACGGCCCTGATCATGGGAAAGACTGCTGACTTGACAGTTGTCCAGAAGACAATCATTGACACCCTGCATACCTGTCAAGTCACAAGGATTAGCCGTAAGTCTTATGGATTTGTTGGGTAAAAATAACCTTACGGGCGTATAATAATTTTCTTACAGATTTTTCCATTTTTCACCTAAAAAAAATTTGTGATCAATTATTAGACTCGCTCTTTATTTTGCACAAGAAAGCAGAGCGGTAGCGGCTTCCCTGCGAAATTCCCCCTAAATCGCTCTGCTGCACCCGATAATGGCACTAGTCAATTTTCGTGACATCATGTTTATCACTCTTTGGCGGAGTAAAGCTAAAAGATTTTCGCATGCTTGTTTATTCCAGTGAAAGGAGATTAAGCTATTGGCCACGTTTCCGGTTCCTGATTCATTCATTTAGTACGACGAGATTAATCAAGCAACAGCTGATAATTCTGCAAGCATTCACTTATTTCATTACAACTCACGGCTTCTAACTATGGCACCGGCAAAAAAGAAAGCAAAGTACAGTGGACGTTTTTTTCCGGAGTGGAAAGACGAGTTTAATGGAGTTATTGTGCCTGCTAAGAATGAACAGTATGCACGTTGTTCATTGTGCCTTCGCGATATCAAAGTGGCAGCATCAGGTGTGTACGATATAAAAGAACACTTTAAGTCAAATCTTCATAAAAAGAAATTGGAGGAATCACAAACGCAGGGTCGATTAACCTCTTTCGTGAAACCACAAGCATCTTCAACCATCTTGAGGTCGGAAATTATGCTGTCCAACTTTATTGCGCAACACAACGTGCCTCTATCGGTTGCAGATCACATGTGCGAGCTGTTGCCAAAACTCTGCCCCAACAGTGACATTGCAAAAAAAAGTATCGTGTAGAAGAACAAAAGCAACTCAAATAATAAAAAAGTGTCTGGCACAGGAAGCCATAGAAAAGGTGATTGGCTATTGCAGAAAAAATTGCTTCTCCCTGCTCATCGACGAATCCAGTGACCGGAAGACTGAGAAAAGGCTGGTGGTTCTGGTGAGAACATTTACCATCATCGAAGGCACCAAAACTCGCATCCTAGACATGCCCGTGTGCGACAATGAAACTGCAGAAGGAATATTCAACACTCTGGATGATATATTTCGGTATGTATTACAAAGGTATCTTTCCATATACTTTTCTTTATTAATTGAATCGATAAAGGCAGGTTCCAATTAAATGACACATAGTAATGAATCATAATTAGAATCTATTTACTTTACAATGTTAGCAATCTGAAATTTACATTAAATCATGCCAAGAAGTATTACAATAACTAGATCTACTAAAGGTGGGCGGCACGGTGGTGTAGTGGTTAGCGCTGTCGCCTCACGGCAAGAAGGTCCGGGTTCGAGCCCCGTGGCCGGCGAGGGCCTTTCTGTGTGGAGTTTGCATGTTCTCCCCGTGTCTGCATGGGTTTCCTCCGGGTGCTCCGGTTTCCACCACAGTCCAAAGACATGCAGGTTAGGTTAACTGGTGACTCTAAATTGACCGTAGGTGTGAATGTGAGTGTGAATGGTTGTCTGTGTCTATGTGTCAGCCCTGTGATGACCTGGTGACTTGTCCAGGGTGTACCCCGCCTTTCGCCCATAGTCAGCTGGGATAGGCTCCAGCTTGCCTGCGACCCTGTAGAACAGGATAAAGTGGCTAGAGATAATGAGATGAGATGAGATTTGGAAATCAAGGTCCTAGAGCCTGGAGGAAGAGTGGAGAGTCACAGAATTCAAGGTGTTTGAAGTCCAGTGAAGTTTCTGCAGTCTGTAATGATTTGGAGTGCCATGACATCTGCTGGTGTTTGTCCACTGTGTTTTATCAAGTCCAAAGTCAATGCAGCTATCTACCAGGAGATTTTAGAGCACTTCATGCTTCCATCTGCTGACAAGTTTTATGAGCTTTATGGAGATGCTGATTTCCTTTTCCAGCAGGACTTAGCACCTGCTCACAGTGACAAAACAACTACTAAATGCTTTGCTGACCATGATATTACTGTGCGTGATTGGCCAGCCAATTCGCCTGACCTGAACCCCACAAAGAATCTATGGGGTATTGTCAAGAGGATGAGAAACACCTGACTCAAAAATACAGATGTGCTGAAGGCTGCTCTCAAAGCAACCTGGGCTTCAATAACACCTCAGCAGTGTCACAGGCTGATCGTCTCCATGCCCCACCGCATTGATGCAGTAATTTTGATGCAGTCAAGTACTGAGTGTATAAATGAACATACTTTTCAGAAGTTGGACATTTCTGTATTGTAAATCCTTTTTTGATTCATTTTAGAAAATATTCTAATAATTTGAGATACTGGATTTCTGATTTTCATGAGCAATAAGCCATAATCCATCCATCCATCCATGATCTGTAGCCGCTTATCCTGTATAGGGTTGCAGGCAACTGGAGTCTATCCCAGCTGACTATGGGCAAGAGGTGGGGTGCACCCTGGACAAGTCACCAGGTCATCGCAGAGCCATAAGCCATAATCATCAAAATTAAAACAAAGGCTTGAAATATTTCACTTTACGTGTAATGAATATAGAATATATGAAAGTTTACCTTTTTGAATTAAATTACGGGAAAAAAAGAAAATTTTCATGATATTCTAATTGTTTGAGATTCGCTAGTATATCAATCCCTGTGTTTCAGGCCTGTAACACATTCCAAAAAAAGTTGGGATGAGGCAGTTTAGGGCTAGTAATGAGTTAAAACAAATAATGATGTGTATTGAAACAGGTGATGTCAACAGGTGATTGCAATCATGATTTGGTACAAAATCAGTATTCAGGAAAGGTCTAGTCTTTGAGGAGCAAACATGAGCTGAGGATGATGGTGGAAACATGTACTATGGTCAGATGAATCAGTATTCCAGGCCTTTTTTGGAAGAAATGGACCAAATACAAAATAGAATCAATAATGTATGGTGAATTTAGAAGTGAAAAATATGACATTGACAACCCTGTACTGTTGCACACTTATGCCGCTTTTCCACTACCAACGCGGCTGAGTTGGGCTGAGCCATGCCGTGCTGAGTTGGGCTGAGTCGAGCTGAGTGGGGCTGTTGGAGTTGCATTTCGACTACAACCGCGCTGAACCGTGCTGACTGGAAGTGGGTGGACACATTGGGTGGAGTTAGCGAAAGTGGGTGGACGTCACGTGATGTCGTTAGGCAGTGCAAACAGTGACATCAGTGACCTTTTAAGCGGTAGTCTCACGACCCGGATAGTAAACAATAAACATGGAGGACATGGAGTCGTTAGTGTTGCTGGTCTTGGTGCTGTGGCTTGTTGTCACCGACAACGCCAACAGATACTGGCAAGAGCGTATAGATGAGGCGAGGCGCATAAGGCTTCAGAAATTCTCGTAATTCGTAATTCTTCTTCTTCCGGGTTTACGGTGTTTACAGATCCCAGCGTGCTCGCGGGGTGTGTGTGGGCGTGTGAGGACACTCCTCCTCACCAATCAGTGCACAGGGGAGTGTCTCCTCATGCCCCTAGCCCCACTCGGCTCGGTTTGGCTCGCTTCAGCCCTACTCCAAAACTGTGCAAGTTTTGGGTGCCAAGCAGGGCTGAAGCGAGCGGAGTCGTGCTGCTCTGAGGTAGTCGAAACGCGAGCCGTGTCGGGCTGAAGTGAGCTGAAGCGAGCTGAAGTGAGCTGAAAAAGGGTAGTGGAAAAGGGCCATTAGAGGCTGTCCACATGGCAACGGATTCAGGTGAATCTGATAAAATTGTTTATCGTTTCGGCCTGGCGTCCACACGGCACCGGCGTTTTGGGTGCCCCAAAACGAGAACGGGTTCCAGAGTGGAAAAATCTGGCAACGGCGCCATTGCGAAGTCGTCTGGATGAGTAGAACGGATTTGTTTATGATGACGTCACAACCACATGACTAGAACAAGCAGCACTCTCGCGCGCATCATTCGTAACAACAACAGCACAGCAACAATGGCGGTCCCCAGAGTAGTAATAGTTTCAGTGCTGCAGTCGCTGCTAAGTTTATTCGCATTATTGAACCAAGATGTACATTAGTGTCTTGCAAAAATATTCATCCCTCTTAGTGTTTGTCCTGTTTTGTCACATTACAAGCTGGAATTAAAATGGACTTTTTTTTTGGGGGGGGGGGGGGAGCACCATTTGATTTACACAACATACCTACCACTTTAAAGGTGCAAACTGTTGTTTTGTATTGTGACACAAACAATAATTAAGATGAAAAAACAGAAATTTGGAGTGTGCAGAAGTATTTACCCCCTTTCATATGAAATCCCTAAATAAGAACTGATCCGGGCAGCACGGTGGTGTAGTAGATAGCGCTGTCGCCTCACAGCAAGAAGGTCCAGGTTTGAGCCCCGTGGCCAGCGAGGGCCTTTCTGGGCAGAGTTTGCATGTCCTTCCTGTGTCCGCGTGGGTTTCCTCCGGGTGCTCCGGTTTCCCCCGCAGTCCAAAGACATGCAGGTTAACTGGTGACTCTAAATTGACCATAGGTGTGAATGTGAGTGTGAATGGTTGTCTGTGTCTATGTGCCAGCCCTGTGATGACCTGGCGACTTGTCCAGAGTGTACCCCGCCTTTCACCCGCAGTCAGCTGGGATAGGCTCCAGCTTGCCTGCAACCCTGTAGAACAGGATAAAGCGGCTAGAGATAATGAGATGAGATGAGAACTGGTCCAACCAATTCACTTCATAAGTCACATAATTACTTGATTAAGATCTACCTGTGTGCGATCAAAGTGTCACATGATCTGTCACATGATGTCTGTATAAATCAACCTGTTCTGGAAGGACCCTGACTCTGCAACACTACTAAGCAAGCAACATGAAAACCAAGGAGCCTCTAAACAGGTCAGAGACAAAGTTGTGGAGAAGTATAGGTCAGGGTTGGGTTATAAAAAAATATCCCAAACTTTGAATATCCCAGGGGGCACCATTAAATCCATTATAGCAAAATGGAAAGAATATGGCATCACTACAAACGTGATTGGTGGGCAGAGAAGGCTGCCCACCAAAACTCACAGACCGGGCAAGGAGGGCATTAATCAGAGATGCAACAAAGACACCTAAGACAACACTGAAGGAGCTGCAAAGATCCACAACAGAGATGGGAGTATTTGTCCATAGGACCACTTTAAGCCATATACTCCATAGAGTGGGGCTTTATGGAAGAGTGGCCAGAAAAAAAAAAGCCATTGTTTAAATAAAAAAAAATAAGAAAACATGTTTGGAGTTTGCCCAACAGCATTTGGCAGACTCCCCAAACACATAGAAGAAGATTCTCTGGTCAGGTGAGATGAAAATTGAATTTTTTGGCCATCATGGGAAACATCATGAGTGTCACAAACCCAACACCCTGAGAACACCATTCCTACAGTGAAGCAAGGTGATGGCTGCATCATGCTGTGGGGATGTTTTTCATCTGCAGGGACAGGAAAGCTGGTCAGGACTGAAGGAAAGATGAATGACACTAAATACAGAGCAATTCTGGAGGAAAACATGTTTGAGTCAGCCAGAGATTTTAGATTGGGATGAAGGTTCACATTCCAGCAGGACAATGACCCTAAACATACTGCTAAAGCTACACTGGAATGTACACCACCTGTACACTGTACACCAACACAACCAATCTAACTTGAAGGAGTTGGAGCAGTTGTGCCTTGAAGAATGGGCAAAAATCTCAGTGGCTTGATGTGCTAAGCTAATAGAGACATACCCCAAGCGACTTACAGCTGTAATTGCAGCAAAATGTGGCTCTACTGTACATGTATTATACTTTGGGGGGGGGGGGGGGTGAGCACACTCCAGATTTCTGTTTTTTCATCTTAATTATTGTTTGTGTCAAAAAAAAAATGCACCTTTAAAGTGGTAGGCATGTTGTATAAATCAAATGGTGCTAAACCCCCCCCCCCCCCCATCCATTTTAATTCCAGCTTGTAATGCCACAAAACAGGACAAACACCAAGGGAGATGGATACTTTTGCAAGACACTATAAGACCTGTTTGTAGGAAGAATGGGCCAAAAATAACACAAAACGCTTCATCACTTGGTGTCTTCAGTCCTGAAATATCTTTTAAGTGTTGTGAGAAGGAATGGCAACATTATAAAGTAGTAAATGCTTTACCATCCCAACTTTTTTGAAATGTGTTTCAAGAATAAAAATGTAAATGCGTTTATTCTGGGGAGAAAAACCACGAGGTAAAACATCAAATAATGTGCTGCTCTATTGTTTTGAGTGTAATACAGGTCAAAGATTATTTACCAGTATCATTGTTTTCAGTTTTAATTTCAATTTCAACATTCCATCACAACTTTTTCTCAGTTGGGGTTATAGATAATATTACTTGGATAGCTTTCTTTCATCTCAGAAGTATTGCTAAGATAAGAAATATAATGTCACTACATGATGCAGAAAAACTAGTTCATGCTTTGTTATCTCTAAGTTGGATTATTGTAATGCCTTGCTGCCTGGATGATCCAGTAGGTGCATAAACAATCCCCAGTTACTCCAGAATGCAGCAGCGAGAGTCCTTACTATAACCAGAAGATATGACCACATCACCCCTGTCTTATCCACACTATATTGATTGTCAATCAAATTTCGGATTGATTATAAAATACGGCTATTAACCAACAAAGCACTGAATGATCTCATGCCACAATACTTCTGGTCTTTTATGATTCACATTGCATACTTAGATCAAAAGCTGTAGGCTATTTGTTGGTACTTCAAATAATGAAGGTAGTGATGGATTTAGGTATGGGTGGCATGGGCTGCCACCTAGGGTGGCGTCTTGGCGGAGGTGGCATAGGGTCCTCACAAAACAAAAACCAAAACAGTGATATTTACGCAAATGGTTTTTAATTAACCTGTCAGAGTGGGCACCCTGATTCTAGTTTGTGAGCTAAGCAGGGTACTTCCTGGTCTCCCACTCAGAAATACAAGATGGGTAGGTAGGTTGCCCTCAGCTCTCCCCAAGGAAAGCCTGAGGTACAGGGAGTGGGAGAATCTATTACCTTTTGTGTGTTTCTCTTCTGATTTTACTAATTACATTAGCTTGTACAAAGAGAAACATGCAAAAGACAAAGGCAAACAGCTTTGTCATCTCTTTATGAATATAATATTATGCATGCAATGAAACAGGTGAGTATATAACACTGAAGTTTGTTTGCCTATGTTCGCCACTGTACAGTTCACTATGCAATTACACAATATTCTGTTTTTTGTCCAACTAGGTTACATAACATATTTTCACACTGTTTCATCATGATATGTGTAGCCTGCAGCAAATCGATTACCCCTAACTAGCCATTACTGATCATTAATTCACTGAGGTGACATCTTAAAGGTTTTCTGTGATTGTATTAACTAGGTCCTGAGCTCAGTAAGGGGAATTTCCAAATGCTGTACACTAACTTAAAAGATATCTATATTATGATGATATTTTGTATGTTTTGTGATATATTGAGTGTTTTTGGCTGCCTTATGCCTAGAATTAGCCAAGGAAGTTGTATAGTTCACTGTATTCCTATTTGGAAAATTTGATAAATTGTGCATAATGACATGGATATTTCATTGTGCAAAAATTGCTTTTAGGGTGTCAGACTGAGATAGGCTGCATTTCTGTGCAAATTCAGCTACACGTTTTTTACTGTAAGCCCTGATAAGTTGAGTTTACTCAAAAATTTGTGGAAACTGGTTGCCTTAAAATTCTTAGTAGATTAAACTTAAGACCTCTTTCTTATATAAAATTGCTTTCCCAATTACTATGCAATTAATATAGTAAGTTTTTTAGAATTAATATTTATTTTTGATTGAACCTTTTAAACAACATAGCATAAGACAATCTATTTTAAGTTTCTCTTTTATTACATTTCAAGAATTACACATGACAAACTGTCAGATTGAACTGTCAGATGTTATTCAAAATGTGCATGACAAATACACTGATGTGTTTCATTTTACATCTTAGCATCACAATACATGAACACATTTCCCTTCATTGTACTGCCACAGCAAATAATAATAATAATTAAAAAAAAAAACTTTGACCGTCACATACACAAGAAACTAAAAAAAAAAAAAAACGAAATGCACATGAAATATGAGGACGATCAGAAAAATCATTCACTTCATGCCATTTTGTGTAATTACTGAAATAACAGTTCATTAGCAATATGTACATGAAGCTGAAATACTTACGGAGCAGGTCTTATTTAAGGCAGCAGGATCGTCACCCAAGACGACTGGCAGTCTGCGAAGAATCAGGCACCTAATATCAGTTGGCTCAGTTGTCTGGAAGATGGTCAACATAAAGAGTACAACACAGCTTATTTATCACCAGAACTTTCCCTGAATGACCATCACAAGGATCAAAGAAGATGACATTAATGATGCATAGAGATGGAGAAGAAACAGTGCATAATATTGACAAATACAATGAGATACATTCAATTAGAAAACAAAGCCACAGAAGATGGGAGAAAATATGAGAAAAGGGACAAGACAAAGATGTGAAGAATGGGAATTAAAGTATGGAAAGGAAAAGAGGAAAGAAGAGTACATGAAAGAAAGTTGAGAAAAGACAAAGGAGAGGTAAAGAAACATGGTGAAGTAGAGTGATATAAACCCACCTTTGTCTGCTGTATAAATTCATTCAACTGCTGGCCAATGGCACCCGTCTTCCTCTTGAAGAGGCCAATCATGCTCTGAGAGATATGGTCAAGTGCTTCCAAAAAAATTCTCCCTGAGATTTTTCCCCATCACTCTGTTGAACTCATAGCAAACCTGAAATATTAAAAATAGAAAATCACATATAAACTGACTTTCAACAACACAAGTCACACAGCAGCAACCAGTCCCACGTAATCCTGTAAGATAACCCTCTAAACCCTTTAAAAAAATCCCCAGAATACATTTAGAACACAAAACCCTTTTAATAGTAAGTGTCATACATACCTGACTGTCAGTGAAAAGGCAGGCCATCGGTGCAATATCTGGACAATGGGCGGCTTGTCTTGGACCACTTCCTTTCTCCGAAGGGCAAAGGTCATGTCCATCTGTTTCTTCACAATGGACAAACTTGGATTTGTCTTCATCATTTCATTGACAAGCCCTTTACGAATCGCCTCAAGGTTTTGATCATCCATCCCCTCTGGGTAATCAGGCAGAAAGTTGATTTCACCTTTTTTTTGCCTTCTTTATATTTCTGTGTGGAGGGTCACCATCTGTAGAGGTCCCTCCACACCTCCCGCCATTGACAGTCACATCAAGTCTTCCCATCTGATGCAGTCTGTTTCTGTAATTACCCATCTTGAATTTCAGACTATTCACCCATCCAGCATAGCCACAGGATGAACCTCGCTCTCGAAGACACAGGTGTGTTTGTACTAAGGCTTTTGCAACATCTTCAAAAATTTTAGCTGTTGGATATGCTTTAAATGAATACATGCCCTCAGCCAGCTTTTGTAGGATTTCATGCTTCAATTCTTTGGTCAGATAAGCTCCATCCCTGAGATACAAGAGGTTGCCTTGGCGAAGTCGATATTCCACATCAACAGAGAATTTAGGGGTCTCAAACTCCTCTGGCCACTGCAAACTTCTTTCAAGAGAGGAGGAGGATGAGGACAATATTTCTGTGTCTGCCTGACTGCCTGTCTCACTGCATGCTTCAATTTCTGCTGTGACTGGTTGCAGTTCAATGATGGGTACAATTTTGATTGTTGCCTTGTCTGGTAACTCAGAGATATCAGTTAAATTGCAAAGTTCATTGTTGAATTCTGGATCCTCATACTGCAGGCAGAAATTGTAGTCTGCTTGAATAAAAAGTTTTTAATCCACCCAATCAAATCCTCAAGTGTGTCAGGCTTTGTTGTGATCACCTTCCTTATGTCTCCGTCACAAACAACAATCCTCATTTTCAATTTCGGTTGCACAGCCATCTGGGGGGGGGGGGGGGGGGGGGGAGAAATAGATATTAAGCAAATAATGTATTGTTTCAGTGTTACCATCAGCTTCCCACAGACCCTGTAGGCTGATAATGGGAAGACATCATTCAACTCTGAGACCTCAATGACAGACATAGACACGGGCGCAGATAGAGGGTGGGACGGGTGGGATTCGTCCCACCCAGATTTAAATTCACCTCGTTCGGTCCCCCCCCACTTATAGGGAGGAAAAAACGTCTATGCTGTCTTTCTTTGCATAAGGCAAACCTCACGGAAAAATCAAAAGACTAATTACCATTCGGTTTATTGAGGTGCACAGCAGTACATACATAGTTGCAACAACTCACATAAAACAAAACAAAGACCTGATATTCGGTTGGTTGAGCTGCGCAGACTGCACAGGTTGCGAGCTCGAGCTTGGTTGCTATGGTTACCCACAACAAGTTTGACAGGCATATCGGGGACAGCTCCTAGTTCAGGACCCCAACACAGCATGATGAAGGATGCCAAACCGAAAAGGCAGAAAACGATTGCATCGTTTTTTCAAAAAACAATGACTGTAAGTAAACTGTGCCTTACTTTATCATATCACCTTGCAATTTTTTGATAGTCTGTTCAAAGTAATGTCGTAGTGAAAGTAAAATCGTACAGAGTAGAGATGCCTTTCTGGTAGCCTCCTTCTTTCGGTGGTAGCCTGTAGATACAGTGCTCAGAAGGCAGTTTTAATGTTTAATCTGGCGTTCCCTGCCATAATTTCAGCGAGCATATTGTTTCATAAGAAAACTTTGCGAAGAGTTGTTGACTGACTGCCGCTCATGCAACACACAGGCATAGTTAGAAAGTCAACACGTGTTGACAACACATGTTGGGGGTGGGGTTGGGGTTGGTTTGCTGGCAGCTTTGTCCCCCCCAGTTCAAAAAACGTATCTGCGCCCCTGGACATAGAAGGGATAGCACCACCTTCAAGCTCATAAGATCTTAAATGCTCAGAGTACCATGCTGTCATTTTGTGACAGACAAACCAGACTTGCTTGTTGCTTGCTACAACTTTATAAATCTGGACAAATTCTGGAAGACCTGAGCAAGAGCCAGTAGAGAGTACCATGCCTGGATGATACTGGATGCCATCTATGCAGACGGATGACACATCAAAAATGCAATCAGGGTTTGCAATGCTTTGAGTGATTACCCTCTGAACATTCACAGGTAAAGCAGCAATCACAAGGGGGGTTACCTTTGTCAACTCAATTGATGGTCTGAAATATGAGCTGGAGTCAAGGTGGTAACTGACCGCTTTCTGGTGTTTGGTAGCAAGGCTCATGGCAATGTTTTTGAAATTTTTAGTATTGCGAATTGCCCCTTTAAAGAACTTGTGCTTCCCCTCAAAGCGCATTGTCCACATGTGAGACAGGGGACCGAATTTTCTTACAAGCTGGGGGTAATGCTCCAAGAAGTGATGCTTTGGCCTTAGACGAAAACCTGGAAATTTTGACTGCAATGCAGTTCTGTGCTCTGATATCTTACAGTCCAGGAACTGCAGTGTTTCTTCAGTATGTCTTGGTGACGCAACTAACTCCACAATGTCTTTAAGCAGCATTAGAATATCCCAAGCGTCATCACCCTCAGGCACAGCATGGCCAATGAGAAATGGCAAGAGCCTGATAAGACACCAATTTTCATGGGCATTGCCACCAATTGTTTGGTTGGTGGCAAATCCCTTTCCAATTACCTGGGGACAGTCTGTTTTGTCAGACAATGAGTATTTAAAGTGCCTGATTGCCCAATTCAATAAATCTAGTGTGAAATATCTTTTGTCCATCAGGTCTTTCAGACACAGTGACAACTTGATTGGAACGATGCCCTCTAAGACATCATGCATGATGTCAGGAGGGTAACTGGTGATGACATGAAAGTACTCCAGATTCACTGTTAAGGGACACACTGATTTGATGCCATAGGCTCAAATTAGTTCCGGGTTCTCTTCCACTTCTTTCACATGTTTATCATGGGAGTCTTTGTCTCTATTCTCAAAGAGGGAAGAACTTACCTCGTGTTGTTTCGCTTCGCTGTTACTGGCCAAACAGAACCAGCAGAATTTGTCAACAATGAAGCTCTCCAGAAATCCTGCAAGAGAGTGAGCACCAAGATTGTCAGCAGCAACATACAACACTGTGCCTTTCACACTGACACCTAGCTTCTCCAGGTAAACCCCATTTTGTTCCAATGACTTGAGATCAAATAAAAGGGGCTGTAGCACTTTTGCATATCCACACTCTTTTACTGTGGAGGTATTGCAAAGCAGAGCAAGGTTGATTGAGTCAAGACTGGACCTGTCTTTTGAGGGTATGTTTGCAATTACCCAGTAGACTGCACACATTTTATGTTTAAGCTTTGATGTACCCAATGGGTTTGCAATTTTAAAATCATCAACATAGAGGCCAAGAGCAATCATGAATTCATCTGTTGCAAGCAGAGTGTTTTCATTAAAATACTGCCCATCTTCATATGACTTGTATTCATGTGGGGCATGTACTTCCTTGGCCTTGGCTTTCTGCAACACATCAGTTTTGTTAAGCAATTTCTGGAGCATGGGTATAATGGGGACATATGCCAGTGGTTTTTTGCCCTTTTCCACAACATATTGTATGGGGCTTACCTGAGAAAACTCTCTGCGTACATAGGCTGCTCTTCTTTTACCAGTTCCTAAGAGTCCATCTTTGGCACAAAATCTCATAATGTTACTTTCTGATACAGCACTAGTAACCTCTTTGACTATGGTTTCATCTACAGTGGGGCAAAAAAGTATTTAGTCAGCCACCAATTGTGCAAGTTCTCCCACTTAAAAAGATGAGAGAGGCATGTAATTTTCATCATAGGTACACTTCAACTATGAGAGACAGAATGGGGGGAAAGAATCCACGAAATCACATTGTAGGATTTTTAATGAATTAATTGGTAAATTCCTCAGTAAAATAAGTATTTGGTCACCTACAAACAAGCAAGATTTCTGGCTCTCACAGACCTGTAACGTCTTCTTTAAGAGGCTCCTCTGTCCTCCACTCGTTACCTGTATTAATGACACCTGTTTGAACTCATTATCAGTATAAAAGACGCCTGTCCACAACCTCAAATAGTCACACTCCAAACTCCACTATGGCCAAGACCAAAGAGCGGTCAAAGGACACCAGAAACAAAATTGTAGACCTGCACCAGGCTGGGAAGACTGAATCTGCAATAGGTAAGCAGCTTGGTGTGAAGAAATCAACTGTGGGAGCAATTATTAGAAAATGGAAGACATACAAGACCACTGATAATCTCCCTCGATCTGGGGCTCCACACAAGATCTCACCCTGTGGGATCAAAATGATCACAAGAACGGTGAGCAAAAATCCCAGAACCACACGGGGGGACCTAGTGAATGACCTGCAGAGAGCTGGGACCAAAGTAACAAAGGCTACCATCAGTAACACACTACGCCGCCAGGGACTCAAATCCTGCAGTGCCAGACATGTCCCCCTGCTTAAGCCAGTACATGTCCAGGCCCGTCTGAAGTTTGCTAGAGAGCATTTGGATGATCCAGAAGAGGATTGGGAGAATGTCATATGGTCAGATGAAACCAAAATAGAACTTTTTGGTAAAAACTCAACTTGTCATGTTTGGAGGAGAAAGAATGCTGAGTTGCATCCAAAGAACACCATACCTACTGTGAAGCATGGGGGTGGAAACATCATGCTTTGGGGCTGTTTTTCTGCAAAGGGACCAGGACGACTGATCCGTGTAAAGGAAAGAATGAATGGGGCCATGTATCATGAGATTTTGAGTGAAAACCTCCTTCCATCAGCAAGGGCATTGAAGATGAAACGTGGCTGGGTCTTTCAGCATGACAATGATCCCAAACACACCGCCCGGGCAACGAAGGAGTGGCTTCGTAAGAAGCATTTCAAGGTCCTGGAGTGGCCTAGCCAGTCTCCAGATCTCAACCCCATAGGAAATCTTTGGAGGGAGTTGAAAGTCCGTGTTGCCCAGCGACAGCCCCAAAACATCACTGCTCTAGAGGAGATCTGCATGGAGGAATGGGCCAAAATACCAGCAACAGTGTGTGAAAACCTTGTGAAGACTTACAGAAAACGTTTGACCTCTGTCATTGCCAACAAAGGGTATATAACAAAGTATTGAGATGAACTTTTGTTATTGACCAAATACTTATTTTCCACCATAATTTGCAAATAAATTCTTTAAAAATCAGTCAATGTGATTTTCTGGATTTTTTTTTCCTCATTTTGTCTCTCATAGTTGAGGTATACCTATGATGAAAATTACAGGCCTCTCTCATCTTTTTAAGTGGGAGAACTTGCACAATTGGTGACTGACTAAATACTTTTTTGCCCCACTGTATGTCAGCATAATATTTCTTTAGTACAGCCCTTACTCTGTTACACATCAGTGGCTCCGACATCTTGTCAAGTTCACAAAGCCGTTGTATCATTCCTTGTAAAGTACTCTCTGGTACATGAAGAACAGCTTGTACCTTTAACAGCAGAGATGCAAAGTTGTGCTCAAGCTGTTTTTCTAAATCACAAGGATCACTTATGTTGGCTTCTTCATCTACCTCTTCTAACTCGTCTACATCAACAGAAGCATCTGACATATTCTCTTGAATCACATCATCATTGTATGTACCAATGATTTCTAACTTAAAACTCTTGTGCGCTTTGAATGTGGAGTAGACACTGCTTTTGAAATTGCAGTCTTTATAAGGGCAGCTGACCTGATGGTTTACTTTTAAGTGTGCGTTGTGCAAATGGTGAAAATACTCTGTCTCGAACAAGACTCTGCAAACCCACATAACAGGCAGCAAAACTTATCTGGTACACACACACACTGGATTGCTTATCCAGAGGTTTGGTATGATGGCGGGATAAATGCACTTTAAGTGCATTGAGTGATTTAAATGTGCACAGACAATCCTGATGTAAATGAGGTAAGGGGTCTGTTCTTGTGTAACTCCCATGTTTTAACCTGTAGTGTTTAAATAGCTGTGCTCTCTTTTCACAGCTGAGAGAACAATACTTACACTTCCAAACCATCTGTGGTTGTCACCAGTTTCCACACACCTATGAGGAAAATAAAAGAAAATAATTCAATATAAGAGTGTTGACATACCAATTCATTTCATATTTTGCATGCCTTAAGTTATATTTCCATTCTGTTATTCCCTTTAGGCTCAGTGATGAGAAAGCAATGTTAACAAGTGAACTATCGATGTATTGGTTTAAAAGTAAATAATGTTTCCATTCATTTAAATTCGTTTGCCTGCTCAAACGCAACCCACCAGATGACCCACTTGCGATAACATTAGCTACCTTAAATTAGCCACGAAATGTTAGCTTGTAAATGTTAACGTTAACTAACAGTTGGTCAACGAGATTACACACCGCGGTTGAATTGCCTTTAGGCAAAGTGAAATCAAGAGAAAGCAATGTTAACAAGTGAACTGTGGATACATCGTCTTAAAATTAAATATATGTCTGCATTCCTTAAAACGCGTTTCCCTCCCACCGGATTACATGTACGTGTGACCCGCTAGCGATAGCTAACTTTATCGATGATTAGCCAGGAAATGTTAGCTTGTAAATGTTAACATTAACAGGTAGTCATAACACCGCAGTTGAATTAGTGGAATTTGTTTAATATATACGGTTTAACACCTTACCTAAGTCCTTGTCTGAAAATACTTGCTAATTAGACTATACAACCATAATGTGGATTTAGCTAACATTCAGTAATGTTAAAGGTGGAAACCGAACGTCGACAGTTCACAGCTCATCGAGTGCAGAAGTTAGCCATGTCTGGTTAAAACAAACTTTTAAACTGCCTACCAACACCAACCCCTTGTAACCACAGCAAAATTGTGTTGTGGCTCAAGTTTGATGCGGAGTTTTATATCAGCCATCTCAGAACATGGTCACCGAATTAATGTTAACTTACTGCTTTGCAGGCAGCCCCTCCTCAAGTCTTCTCTATCGATACATGACTTTGCTGGAGAGTGTGGGAAAAAATGGGTACTTGCAGCTCATGACACAGCTTGCAGATTTGCTGGATCACTTCACTGCCAAAAAAAAAAAGGGTAGCCTACTTGCAGCTCGCGACACAGCTTGCAGATTCACTGGATTACTTGCCAAAATGAACGAAACATCACAGACTGTAGATCTGATGTTTTAAGACGTATTTGCAAAATTAACCACTTGGACATTTCAAATGCAAAAGAGTAGGCCTACAATTATAAGTGCAAAATGCATGGATGATAACCAACAATAAAACATTTATGCAGCCACAAGTCATGATTTAATGGATCTAATGTGCACATTTTCTCTTAATCTGATGAATGTTTTACTATCTGCTCTCTTTTCAGCAAACTGTGTGATGAACTAATTTTTTTTCCAATGCAAGAATCACCCAATATTTATTAGGCTACATGGCTCCTGTAAATAGGCAAAGCAAAAATGTCTACTTTCAGACAAGTCTCAGTGAAGTGAACATGTCCAATTTACTTGACTCGTCAATCCAAATACAATGTGCTTAAACCATTTGTTTTATTTCAATACTATAAAATGTAAGTATATTGTAACTCAAATTAGTCAATAGTAATTATATTTGTTAGTAATAGAGTTGAGCCGGATACTCGGCTGAAACGAGTATCCGGTACGGATAAAGCACTTTTGCCGAGTACGAGTATTATATGAGTAATATGAGTCAATATCTGTGCTCGGACTGAATGAAAATCCTCACACAGCGTCACAGCGCCCCTCCCCTACACACACCGCTCTGCTCACTCACACGGAGAACAGCTCTCTGTCTCTCCCTCAGTCACTCAGGTTCGCGGCTCTTTTCCGTTAACGTTTCGGGTTTCTTCAGCTTCAAGTTTGTTTTTATTTCAGTTTCTACTTATAACCAGTAGAGTTCTGGTAAACGTGGGTTCGTTCAGACGTGGTGCTTGGTAGAAAGTGACTCGCGTTGCATCTCTGCCTGTCAGAGATTTTTTTTTCTTTTTTTAACCGTCGGTTAAAAACAGTATTTTTGACTTCACGCATTGAGTGTCTGACACTTTCTTGCTGTAATTCATGTAAAAATAAAGGTAGTAGTGGTATAAGTATTACAAATTAAGCTACACACACATACTCTCTCTCTCTGCCGATCGTTGGAGTTTTTTTTTTTAAACCGTCAGTTGGCTCTAACCAGTTTTATTTTACTTCACGCACTGAGTGTCTGACACTTTCTAGGTAGTAATGGTATAAATAATATTACAAATTAAGCTACACACACTCACACACACACACCTGGTGTGGAAATAAACAAAAATTAAAAAGAACCAAAAAAAAAAAAAAAATCACACTGATCATAAGAAAAATTAAAAGTTAAAAAAAGAAAGTTGAGTATGAAAACTTTTGTTCATTTCATTTCATAATTGCAACCGCATGTGTTGTATTGATTGTTGCAAAACTTGTTCTGTAAATAGTTTGTTTGCTATCCTGATCAAAACCACTGATCTGAAGCTCAATGCTGATGGTGTCCTGTAAATAGTTTTCTAATCAGCAATAAATATAACAATTTCTGATCAACCCATATCAATTGCATGCTTAAAATAACATACTGGTTAAAGCCCCGCCCGTTTCAAGACAACCAGACCCACTTCCGGGTTAAATCCCGCCCACTTCCGGATTAGGCCCCGCCCACTCGGAGTACGGATATGGATACAGATAATTCATATGGTTAACAGGTACAGATAATGCTGTACTCGCTCATCCCTAGTTAGTAATGCTGTAAAACTTAAAAACATAAACTACAATTTAATCAACTCTCTGATTTTATATGAAATCTGGGTTTAAAGTGTGGAGCACGTTGTCAAATTTTTTTTTTATATTTATATTATTTTAGAGTCTTATTATGTATGTATGTCTGTATATATATATATATATATATATATATATATATATATAAAACAATTATTGCACGAAATGAAGTCGTACATGAGCTGATATGTGCTGAGTTGGCTATAAGCCATGTACAATGAGATTGAGTGGAATAACTGTTTTATTCTATCCACAGTCACAGTATTTTGAGAGACAGAGCATTTTTTTTTTTGCAAATTCAGTCAATAAAAACTTTATACAAAATGTCTGTCCAAATAATTTCTGCTTAGAATGTAAACAAACTGGTAAAATGACAGTAGCAATTTGTGAAAAATTCAATAATAATAATTCTTGAAAAATAAAAAAAAGATAAGTCCTTACCATCAAATACTTTATTCCATATTTTGTTGCTTTTTTTGTATTTTTTGGGGGTTTGTTTCCGAGTAGAGTTTTTATTTCATCCTCAGTTGGTTGAGCAACACGCGCCACCATTTTGTTTTTGTCTACTCACAGTATATGAACTGATAGTCTTGTAGTAGAGTAGCCAATCAGAGCACGTGATTGCTCATAGCACATGCACATAGTGAATGTGGCTTATATATATATATATATATATATATATATATATATATATATATATATATATATATATATATATAAAATGAGAGAGAGGATATTACACAGTTGCACGGAGATATGAAGTTTATCTTCAAGTGGTGAATGGATATATCATGAGTGAGCAAAGCAAACGATGAAAGTATTTATCAACAAGAAAAGATAAACTTCATATCTTTGTGCAACTGTGTAATGTTCTTTATATTATAGAGACACATCCACAAAAACATGCAAGTTAATCATAAGAATTTTTATTTTGAACCGGTTTGTCATTTTGACAACGAGCATCTTGTCAGTGGGAAAAGACTGGGAGTGACGTCATCAGAGTGAAATATCGGAAATTATTATACATACAGGCCACTTTTTCCATGGAATAAAAACATGTATTCTATTCCCTTCTAGTGGGTTCATTGATGGCATGCAATATTGTTATCATATCGCTTATCCTCCATGTATTACACCACTCTGCCCAATAAAGAATGAGCATGGAATATTGTTATAATATTGCACGTTGTCAAGACAACACAATATCACATGCAAAGATCCAATGACAAAACTTTTCTGTTGCGCATGCACACAGTCATTTCTTTGTCGGCCAGGAGAGAGAGAAGACGGGGTTAATTCAGTGCTAGGTTTAAGCAATAAATAAATAAACTGAAACTAAAGACCGGGGCGGCACGGTGGTGTAGTGGTTAGTGCTGTCGCCTCACAGCAAGAAGGTCCGGGTTAGAGCCCCGTGGCCGGCGAGGGCCTTTCTATGTGGAGTTTGCATGTTGTGTCCGTGTGGGTTTCCTCCGGGTTCTCTGGTTTCCCCCACAGTCCAAAGACATGCAGGTTAGGTTAACTGGTGACTCTAAATTAACCGTAGGTGTGAATGGTTGTCTATGGCTACATCCACACGGCAACGAGATTTTTTTTTAAATATCACGTCCACATGGGCAACGGATCAGTAAAATTTCAGGTACATATGGCAACGCAGTGCTTGCTGAAAACGATGCAATACACATCCAGTGTTCGAACTATGCCGATATTTTCTGGGGGTCCCTTTTTTTCCCTTGGGGGGGGGGTGCTTGCGCTTGTCTCGGAGCACGGATCTCCAAACACATGAGAAGCCTATCTTACGCACATATCACGCGGACTCCACACCTCCACACACGCATCGCATCTGAAGTCATAACTCATCAGGGGAAATCGTGTCCGCATTGGCACGTTCAAAAAACCTCGCGTCAACAATGATACCACACGCAAGAAAAAAAAAAACAGTCAGGCTACTCAACACATCTGATCCACAGCAGCACCAAAGCATCACTGGAAATCATGTCAACAACCAATCTTCCATTTCAACACGCGTCAACAAACAAATGGCACCACAAACATGAATGAATCGGTCAGGCTACCGATTCCAAACCCACAGCAGACAAATAATTAAATGCATCTTACCTTAAAGCAGAATCGACCACAAAGGCCTGGGCTGTTCTTTCTTGGCTGTTGGTCCCGAAACCCATGACGTGGACAGGCGATGACCTGATTTAATCCATGATGTGATGAAGGGTGCTGGGTCAAATCGCTCCAGTGGGGGCCCATTTAAATCCACAAAAAGTAGTGATGACAGGCTTTTCTCACGCAGTCTGTTGCGGGTTTTGCTGTCAGTATTATTGACGGCCGAAAACCCCCTCTCACACTCTGACGAGGTTGGGAGATATGTCCTGCTTGCTGTACAAAGCTTTTCCAGTGTTTTGCCTGGCGCGCTATCTTGCAACTTCCAGTCACAGAACTCATCCACTGCCTCTTTAACTGACTTGCCTAGTCTTTTAGCTAGTTTCTGTACTTCATGTTCTCCATACAGGATCAACGTGTTGCGGTCTTTTGGCCAGAAGTACTTATCCAGGGTTTTTAACATCTGGACAAGGTCCGACTCCGGCATGCACATTTTAAGTCCGTCAATCACCGACTGATAAAACTGACGTCGGTTAATTTTCTCCCTGCCCTCGGAAAGTTCCACACCTTTAAAGAGGCCCATGGACGCGCGCTGTTCGGCCTTCAGTGTGGATTTCCCTCCGCTCTCTTTCATGGCTGTCAGGACATCCATTGTCTGCTGAATGTGGCGAGTGGCATCCACTAGGGATAAGTCTCTCCGCTGGAGTTTTAATGAGAGGCCCTGCAGCTCACGGAGTATGTCTTTCATGCGAGCTAGATCCATTAAAAACCCAGAGTGTGTGAGATGTTTGTATAGCCCCAGAAATTTCTTTCTCTCTGTGTCGTTTCGACCTGCGTCTTCGCTTGCTGTTTTGAAGTGGCGCGCTAATGCGGGGTAGTTATTCCAGACTGCTTTCACAGTATTAAAACTACTTGCCACCCATCTGATGTTGAATATTTGCCCAATTCTCAAAACTTGCATATTGAGGTCTGCGGATGCTTCCTCAAGCAATCATGCATTCTTTGCAGACTGGTGGTACAGAGCGTAAAGTTTGGAGATGAAAATCTCGAAGTGGCTACATCCAGCAACCTCCTTGAGTGCGTCATGGACAGCCAATTCAAGGCGGTGGGCGAGACAATGGATTGACTGGATGTTGGAGAAATCACGTTTCAGCCTCGCAATCAGCCCAGTGGTTTTACTGGTGAGGACTGCAGCACCATCTGTGGCGATGCTAATGAGGTTCCGGCCCAAAAACTTGTCATCTAACCCCGCTTGGCGCAAACTCTGTCTCAAACTGTTGTAAATTGATTCTGCATCTGTGCCCTGTGTCAGCTCTGTAATGTCTAAAAATACATTGTCCACATCTCCTTTCCCACTCACGTCACACCTCACATAAATAATGAGATATCGTCCGTGCACCGTGCTCTCATCAATGGTTAGGCTGATTTTTGAATTAATTTCTTTAATGTTTGACACCAAATTTCCTCACATTTCCTGTGCAATGTGTCCAATAATTTCAGCACATGATTTGTCCGATCTGTGCACAGGACCCACTTTTGCCCCATTCAGCTCCTGCAATTTCATTATAGAAGGTAGCTTTTGATAGGCCAGCCTTTCCTTGGCCACCATATAGGCCGATCTAAATGACAATGCCGTTTCTTCTGTCACTTTGGCATTGATCGCAAGAACTCTGTTGGGTAGAATGTCCTTTTGCCTGGTTTCGGTTATCTCCACTGCCCTTCTGTGCACATTGCTATCCCTATGTTTGTATATTTTTTTACGTAACCCGAGCTGTGTCTGGCTACTTACATCCCCGTTTATCCATTCTTCGGACAGGTGTGTGCCACTTCCAATAGTTTCCGAAAGAGAGAGAGAGGCCCGTGGATGTGGTCTCACCGGCAGATAGCTCCACGCTGCCTGCTTGCTCATCCTGCTGCATGCTGACAGCGGGCCCGGCATTCCCAGCAGGTGCAGCGATGGTGGTTGCGGACGGTTGTCCACTGTCATCTGCTGAAGAACCGTCTTGCTGCTCCTCGGAATTTTTACTTTTCTTAACAAATCCAAAACTCGAAAGAGTACCTTGTTTTCTTTTCGACATGGCTAACGCTGAAGACTAGCACTCGCATGATCTGAAGATGCACCGAATGATAAACACTTTCTCAACCTACTGCCACACCCACTACAAACATTGTAGCAAAACAACCGTGGGAAAGAGGGGCAACTACAGAAACATGGATAGAAGTCGTGGGAAAATTCTGGGGACACAAACTAGTAGAAAGGAAGTGTGTTGGCACTGTTGGCACACTTCCTTTCTACTAGTTTGTGTCCCCAACCTGGCAGCAGCAGTCATTGTCATATCGGTTTATTTTATCTTTGATGTAAACACAACACTTCGGATATGCAAATGCTTCCCGTTACACACGATTGCTATGTCAATAAACATCATTTTGCCAATATTTTAGAGACCCCCCAACATTTCCCAAATCATGTTTTCAAGGGATCTCATGTCTGTTTCAGAGGATCTTGGATTCCCCGAGTACCCCCGTAGTTCGAATGGTGCACATGCCACACCTCTATGTGCGCTGTAAGACGGTCCCATCGGAGACACCAGAACAATAGAAGAAGTAGACGCATAACCCCTTATACGCTACTATAAACCCCTTCTTCTGTAGCATTAGCCACATAAAGTTTTGATTATTAATCAGTAGCGTAAAACAAAAGACACGGAAAGAGGAATGAATGGGGGTAGATGGAAGCCGGTACGCCAACATTCTGATATCCGCCAGAATTCTTTAATGGTCCAGAATAAATTGAATGCTACACATTGATGGATTACTTTGTTCTTCTATGCCCTTTTTGAGGAATGTATTGTCGGACTTAAACCAACATCTGAAGAGGTGAGATCGCTCCTTTTTTTTCCTATTTTTGCTGGCGGGATTGTTTTTGTTTTTGGAAAGCGCACGGGTGGTGCGCAGTTTGGTACTGCTTCCGCAGTGTTTGGACTAAAGACTCTGCCCTAAGGGCTATTCTCTCACTCTCTCTCTCTCTCTCTCTCTCTCTCACTTTGCACCATTACACAATAAATATTCACAGTGAAAATATTTTGTAAGTGCATTTCATGAACCGTTATAGGATTTGTTGACAACTCGCATCGAGTTCGTTACACTTCTACAGCACTGACAGTCATGTGGTTGTGACGTCATCGTAAACAAATCCATTCTACTCATCCAGATGACTTCGCAACGGCGCCGTTGCCAGATTTTTTCACTCTGGAACCCATTCTCAAAAGATTTCGTTTTGGGTGCCCCAAAACGCCGGTGCCGTGTGGACGCCAGGCAGAAACGATAAACAATTTTATCAGATTCACCTGAATCCATTGCCGTGTGGACAGGGCCTTAGTGTCAGCCCTGTGATGACCTGGCGACTTGTCCAGGGTGTACCCCGCCTTTCACCTGTAGTCAGCTGGGATAGGCTCCAGCTTGCCTGTGACCTTGTAGAACAGGATAAAGCGGCTAGAGATAATGAGATGAGATGAAACTAAAGACCCACTGAACACCCGAAAGGCTACCAAAACTTCATTATATATTCTTTATGCATATTTACAAGAGAAAAACATACCAACGGACATCGAAAAACTGGAAAAGAGACACGTGAGCGCTTGTGAGTGACTGGCAGTTTGTTCACAAAAAATGACCACGAGGTTTGCTTCATTAAAAACGGAAGATTTAAAGCGTAAGATGTGCTGAACACCCAAAAGGCTACCAAAACTTCACTGGATATTCTTCACACATTTAATCTTCCTCATTAAATATATGGAAAAACTGGAAAAGACACAAGTCGGAGATGTAAAACTTCCACACTAGTGAGTGACTGACAGTTTGTTCACAAAAATGGCAGCGAGATTTGCTTCATTAAAAGCGGAAGATTTAAAGAGAAAGACGCGCTGAACACCTGAAAGGCTACCAAAATTTCACTATTGATATTATATCTGATATACCATGAAAAAAAGCCAGCCAATATTATTTAAATATGTTACTCAGATCCGCGATGTATTTCAGATGAAAAATAAAGGTTTTTCAACACGGGAAGATAAACTTCATATCTTCAAGTCAACATGTGACTTTCTTTTTATTATATAGACACATTCACAAGCAAAAACTATGCAAGTTAATCAAAACAATTCATCAATTTCCTCACAAATGAGCATATTGGAAAATATGTTTCTCAATGTCCCAAATGTAGCTCATATGAAAATACGAGTGGCATATTTCCCAGTAAAACACTCGTGTGTGTGTGTGTGTGTGTGTGTGTAATAGATACACATAATATACAGTGACCTCCATTATCATTGGCACCTCTAGTAAAGATTAGTAAAGTAAAGGGTAACCAGCTTGTAGTAATCAGACAAATGAGTTATTAGCTGTAAGAACTCAATAATAAATATAACTTTGATAATGGTAGGTGTGATTTCCACCACTTTAACTAAATTTAAAAATCATGGCCCTCCCGACTATGCTTCACAGAGCCTTTGGTGTCCCTGGACCTCACTTTAAGAACAATTGTTTTAATGTCTTGAGGAGCCAGCCCTTTGACACAGAGGGACAACTCATAGGTGTCCAAGGCCCAGACCAGGTGAAGGCCAGGAGTGTTTAGAAGTCCACTGGCAGGCTGCAAACAACCTATGTGAAATGGCATAATGGTTAGAGCAGCAGTTTTGGGACCCAGGTTGCTGGTTTGATTCCCTGGACTAGCAGGAATGGCTGAAGTGCCCTTGAGCAAGGCACCTAACTCTTAACTGCTCCCCAGGTTGCTCTGGATAAGAGTGTCTGCTAAATGCCTGTAATGTAATATGTCTATTTAATAAAACTATGGGTGCTAAAATAATTTAGACCTATGCATTGTTTCCAACTCATCAGATAAGATAATATTTATCTTTATGTTTGTAAAATGTTTGGTCTGCTGTATTTCTTGTGGCCTTGTGTGGTAAATTACATACAATTTCTCATACAGTATATGGCCAAAAGTATGTGGACACCTGACTGTTAAGTTTATTTTATTTGCATAACGCTTTTAACAACAGACATTGTCGCAAAGCAGCTTTACAGAAAATTAAAGACTTTAAATGAGATAATTTTATCCCTGATGAGCAAGTCTGTGGCGATGGTGCCAAGGAAAAACTCCCTGAGATGACATGAGGAAGAAACCTGGAGAGGAACCAGACTCAAAAGGGAACCCATCCTCATCTCGGTGATAACAGACAGCATGATTATAAATAACTTGCTTCTATAACTGTGTCCTATATAGTCACAAAGTACAACTGTGTAACCAAAAAATTCATCATAGTTTTAACATGAAGTCTGTTTTGTTGAAGTCATCAACTGTTCATTGATGAAAACTTGAGTGCAAAACTGTTCATGACAACTGTAGTCCTAAAGTTATCGTGGCAATTGTAGCCTCAACCATAAAAGCAAAACTGTAAGTGTCCAGAGCCATCTTCCAAGTGTGACTTTCGACTGCCCATATGGGGCCGTCCTCCACAGGAGTAATGTGATGAGACTCCAGCCAGACATAGGGCATCAGGATGGATCAGACAGGTCCAAGGAGCAGGAGAGTTAGCATCACTGGTGTCTCAGGACCAGACTATCACACCCATATGTGGGCCTTCCCTAAACTGTTGCCCCAAAGTTGAAATCACACAATTGTCTAGAATTTCTTTGTATGCTGTAGCTTTAACATTTCCCTTCATTGGAACTAAGGGACCCAAACCTGTTCCAGCATGACAATACCCATGTACACAAAATGAGGTCTATAAAAGTCTATGGTCTGCCAAGGCTGGTGTGGAAGAGCTCAACTGAACACCTCTGTGATTAATTGGAAAACCGACTGTGGAAGCTGTTGTAGTTGCAACCAGGGGTCCAATTTTGGAATGGGATATTCAGCAAGATGGGTATTATGGTCAGGTGTCCACAAACTTTATAGTGTCCATATAATGTGTGTACTGGGTCTCTGGCTACTTTCATTCTTGCAACTTTGCTACAATGTTGCATAACTCAGGCATACACTGAAAGAAAATAGGAAGGACTGGTTAACTTCAGGAAGTGTAGGGCCAAGTTCTTGAAGTAATACTGAATACTGAGTTATTACCTCCACCAACTTTGTTGGAGGAGGTTATGTTTTTACCTCCATTTGTTTGTCTGACTATTCCCAACGTAACTCAAAAAGTAGTAAACGGATTTTGCTAAAATTTGGTGTACAACTTTAGTATTATCCTAGGTTCAAGTGATTTAATTTTGATGATGATAATATGTGGCTTGGTGGAGGTATGTGCTCTACCAAGTGCCCTTCTAGTTCTGTTATGTATGGGTGGCATGGTGGTGTAAGTGGTTAGCACGGTCACCTCACAGCAAGAAGGTTCTGGGTTTGAGCCCAGTGGCCAACAGGGGCCTTTCTGTGTGGAGTTTACAACTTCTCCCCACAGTTCAAAGACACGCGGTTAGGTTAATATGGGACAGCCTTGGGCTGAGGTGCCCTTGAGCGAGGCACCTAACTCCCAACTGCTCCCCGGGCACTGTTAGCATGGCTGCCCACTGCTCTGGGTATGTGTGTGTGCTCAGTGTGCATGTGTGTGTGTTCACTGCTTCAGATGGGTTAAATGCAGAGAGGAATTTCACAACTGTGTGATGAATAAAGTTGTTGTTGTTGTTCTTCTTCTTCTTACGTATTACAGCCATCTTTGGTGCTTTGTGTATTTGTGCATATTCTTTGTGGGCCTGTTTTGAATGGGTTGTCCCAGGCCATGGCAACATACATGACCAGAAGTCAGTTTAAAAACAGGTATGTTCCAGTGTGTTAAAATAAAGAAATTGTGTAAAGGAGACTACAGTAGGCTAGACTCAACACACAGCTTGGTGCACACACGTGTGCGCCTTCCGTGTTCTTCTTCTTCTTCTTTATGGTTTTATGGTGGTTGGCAAACCAACTTAAAGGTGCATTACCCATCTACTGGGCTGGAGTGTGGAACAGAAGATATAAGGGAGGGGAGAAAAAAAAACTTATATTCTTTTAGCTAATTCTGAATCTTTCAGAAATTTGATAATGTAACAGTACATCTGACTTGATGCTATCCCTAATAAACCAAGTAAAGTGAAATTGTGATGATTAACCATTCTGAGAGATTTATAAAGCTCATTTCTCTCATGTTCATATTTCTTACAGTGAAGTATTACATGCTCTACTGATTCCGGATGGCTACAGTATTCACAATTTCCGGTTGGGTGTTTGCCTATTTTGTTCAGAGAATAGTTGAGTCCTGTATGTCCAATTCTTAAACGGGTGATCATGATGTCTTCTCTCCAACTCCTGCCCCCTATTCTTCCAGTATTCATCTGTTTTTCAATGTAGTATACATGTCTTCCTGTTTCACTGCCATCCCAATACTCCTGCCAGACTGACTTTGCGTAGGACTTGATGTAAATCTTAGCCTCTGCCTTACTAATTGGGATTTGCAATTCTATTTCTATATTATTTAGTGCTTGCTTAGCCAGTTTGTCAACCTGTTCATTTCCCTCCATGCCAACATGCGCAGGTACCCAAAGAAAACTAGTTGTAAAGCTCTTGGAATCTATTTTATGCAAAGTTATAAAGACTTCATTGATTATACAGTATCTGTTCTAAATGATTTACCTGATTGAATACTTTCCAATGCTGAGTAACTATCTGAGATTATGACTGTTTTGTTTATTGCATTTTCTTTAACCCATTCCAGGGCCAATAACAATGCCACTCGGTGTTGTATACACTGTCACATTGTTGGTCACTCTTTTCTTAATACTTACTCCTTTCTTTGGGATATACACTGCTGATCCAGCACACCCTTTTTTTGGGGGGGAGGGTCTTTAGAACCCATTCATCCATCCATTATCTGTTCTACAGGGTCGCAGGCAAGCTGGAGCCTATCCCAGCTGACTATGGGCAAGAGGCAGGGTACACCCTGGACAAGTCGCCAGGTCATCGCAGGGCTGACACATAGATACAGAAAACCATTCATACTCACATTCACACCTACGGTCAATTTAGAGCCACCAATTAACCTAACCTGCATGTCTTTGGACTGTGGGGGAAACCAGAGCACCCGGAGGAAACCCACGCATACACGGGGAGAACATGCAAACTCCACCCAGAAAGGCCCTCACCGGTCACTGGGCTCGAACCTAGGACCGTCATGCTGTGAGGTGACAGTGCTAACCACTGCACCACATGTATATTAAGAAAAATAAAAATAATTTTGTACAATTTCCCTCACTGATATATCCTCCTGGGAACCAAGAAAAAAAATGTGTCTCCTAATTTCTCTTTTGTTGTGATTTCCTTACTAGGAATTTCTCAGCAACCCTCCTAGTCACATGATATATCATTGGAAAGCCCAGGATGTACTCTTTATAAGACACCAGGATTCAAGTGAATAGCTTGAAAGAGTAAGAGGGTGTGCATGTAAAGCAAATGTCAACTACAGAGGACACAAGTCTATGGGTTGGTTCTCAGGAGGATATCTTTTGATTTCTTTCTTATTTCCTGATGAATATTTAAATCTACAACTGGTAATGGGAATAACCATGGTGGGATTGGTGATAATGGGACTGTTGGGCACAGAGGTGGACAGTAATGAAATACATTTACTTGAGTACTGTACTTAAGTACACTTTTTGAGTATCTGTACTTTACTTGAGTATTATTTTTTTAAACTTATGACTTTTAACTTCACTACATTGGAAAGGCAAATATTGTACTTTTTACTCCACTATATTTCTATCAAGGTCCTTGTTACTCGTTAGTATGAAGCAGCTTTGAACGTGGATATTTTTTCTCTTTTTTTCTAAAATGTGATTGTTTTTTTCGCAGGTGACACTGAGACAGCCTATCAGTAATCACTAGGGTCACGTCATGTCCATAGACTGTATAAAATCAAGTTCAGTGATTTCTCAGCAGCGTAATTTAACATGATCAGTTGAAGGCAGAATGGAAGGAGGCAGTTCTTCTGTTGAATGCATGCACACGTTTCAGTTTTCTGAAAGGATTAAAGATTCGTTTTGTTTTAAATGTTTTCTTTGTTTGCCTAAAATGAACCACATCACAGCCTACGAAAACTCACAGTCCAACCTGCGGGAGCATATTGAGGGATGTAAACGTTTTATTCCAAGAGAAAGCTTGCAACGGAGTTGTCTGTGCTTTTAGAACTAGTGATAACATTGCAATAGCGACACAGTCTGGTTAGTCAAATGACTTTCTATGGATTTGCCCGCTAAGTTGCCATTGTCTTGTCCACAGCTAACGTTTACACATAGCTAGTTAATGTGGACACTGTTAGCTAGCATGTAAAAACGGAGTTACGCTAACATGAATAACATTAACTTATCTGAAGTCCTTTCAGAAATATCTTTTAGCATAATCTTGCCAAATAAACAGAATGTAGAAATCTTTCTTTTCTAGTAATGTTAGCTACCCAATTTTGAGTTTGAAAAGAGTTTACTAGCATGTCAGGTGGAGCGTCACTGACTAGCTAGCTTAACGTTAAACCACCATGATAGCACAGCGTGCGTTCATTTTGTGAATTCACATTTCTGTCTTTGGTAGCGGCATTAGGTTTTGTAAGTGTTGTGTTAATAATACAACGTGTTGACAGAAAATTTACTTTTACTGTAATACTGAAGTATTTTTAAAAGCAAGTACTTCAGTACTTTAACTTAAGTAAAAAATTGACTGTACAACTTTCACTTGTATGAGAGTAACTTTTGACCAGTGGGATCTGTACTTTGACTTAAAGGAGATACGCAGAACCATGGCCTCACTTTGGTTTATAAATGCCTTGAGACCTCAAGAATGGCACAGGAATAATTTTAAGCATTAATAATAAATCTAATATAGTAATTTTTATGATTAAAGTGTTTTATATAGGTAGCGGTCTGAGTGAATTACTTTGACATCCGTGACGACAGCAGGAAGTCTATCGGTCTCATCGCCATTTCCGCTATACTAAAAAAACAGAGCTGACTGCAACTCTGTTCCTCCAATTTGAGCTAATTTATCACCATGCTGGCGGGTGCAGCAACACAACAGAAGATGGATTTACGTTGCATTCATGGCCCAAGAATGTTCAAACTGCAAAGATTTGGACGTGTTTTGTGAGAAGTTCATGGGCACATTGGGCGCCTATGAAGTGGTCTCTCCTCTGCTCTGCACATTTTACTGAAGACTCGTACGAAACCTCTGATCGGTTGAGGAGCGTTGGCTATAAGCCCGTACTGAAAGAGGGTGCAGTACCAACAATTAAAGGAAAATTAAACAAGAAAAGGAAATGGCAGAATACACAGTATGGAGAGAATGAGGGGAGCAGCCATCTTATTTCTAAACTGGATATTGCTGCCATCTCGCCCTTACGTGGAAGAAGCGAATGAACCGAGTTTGCATGTTCTCCTCGTGTCTGCATGGGTTTCCTCCGGGTGCTCTGGTTTCCCCCACAGTCCAAAGACATGTGGTTAGGTTGACATGGGGCAGCCTTGGGCTGAGGTGCCCTTGAGCAAGGTACCTGACTGCTCCCCGGGCACTCTGGTGTGGCTGCAGGGGCGGTGCTAAAGGGGGGTGGGTGGGGCCATTGCCCCTAGGCCTTGGGCCCTCCCCGTAGCCGTACAGGGCCCCACCCTTTGACATTGAGGCCCTCCCAATAAATATGCCTTAAGCGATTTCATTGGAAATTCCTTGAAACCTACAAGTTTTCACATGATTACAGACTAGTTGACCTATATATCTCTCATTTTTGCTCCACATTCTTATCATGGTTAAAAAAAATAAAATAAAAAAACTACGATGCGCTTGTTGCATTAAAGTACAGATATGGAGACGTCATTAAAGCTCTCACTTACAAGCGAGAAAATGAATGAACGAGATGAGGCAGATGCACTTAAAAAGGCCATTACTAAATTTCAGTTCATATTTTTAATCAGCCTTCAGACAAAGATTATGGAGTGCACTAATGCCATCTCAAAGTTACTGCAGGAGAAGACCACTGATCTCCTCAAAGCGTCTGCATTATTGCAGAATGCTGTACGAACTCTACAGGAGTACAGGGAGCAGTTTGATGAGGCAAAGGCTTCCACTCTGGCATGGCCTTCTTGCTTTTTCTCACTCTCCCCGTCTCAGTTGCGACAGCAGAGCGCTCTTTCTCCAAATTAAAATTGATAAAAATTTATCTCAGGAGCGCAATGGGTCAAGATAGACTCTGTGAATTGGCCATTTTATCAATTGAGAATGAGCGAGCAAGAGCGCTTAACATCCCTCAAATAGTTGACAACTTTGCAGAGCGCAAGGCGCGTCAAATGCCTTTTTAATGACGAACGCAGGTTTCCGTGTCAGCTTTGTAGTTGAAGACGTGCTTACACAATGAGGGTGTATCATTCATGATTGCTGGATTTTTTTTGTTGTTGTTGTTTAGTGTCTATTTGGAACATAATAACAAATGAATGGAAAATACAGGCTATATAGGCCTATAAAAAATTAAAAATAAAATAATAATCTCATTTCATCTCATTATCTGTAGCCACTTTATCCTGTTCTACAGGGTCGCAGACAAGTTGGAGCCTATCCCAGCTGACTACGGGCGAAAGGCGGGGTACACCCTGGACAAGTCGCCAGGTCATCACAGGGCTGACACATAGACACAGACAACCATTCACACCTACGGTCAATTTAGAGTCACCAGTTAACCTAACCTGCATGTCTTTGGACTGTGGGGGAAACCGGAGCACCCGGAGGAAACCCACGCGGACACGGGGAGAACATGCAAACTCCGCACAGAAAGGCCCTCACTGGCCACGGGGCTCGAACCCGGACCTTCTTGCTGTGAGGCAACAGCGCTAACCACTACACCACCATGCTGCCTAAAATAATAATAATTAAAAAAAAAAACTTTGAGCAAGTTCTGTTCTAATGTAGCCTGATTATATGCCGGAGGCCTTCTGTTTGTTAGCAATTTCGCCATGGCTAGGTCCAAAGGCTACGTTCTTAAAAACTGCTTTTTGTTAGATATAGCCTGAGTAGGCTGATATGACGCAAGCCTTCTAATTTGTTTGCTTGCAATTTCACCGTGGGGGGGGGGCCCTGATTGGTGTTTTGCCCCGGGGCCTTGTGTGCAGTTGTTCTGCCACTGTGTGGCTGTCCACTGCTCTGAGTGTGTGTGTGCGTGTGTTAAATGCAGATGGGTTAAATGCAGAGGATGAATTTCACTGTGCTTGAAGTGTGCATGTGACAAATAAAGGTTTCTTCTTCTTCATAAGTTATAACACCTATCCTGTTTTAATGAGAGTCAACCCACAATCAATGAAGTCAGTCTTAGTTGAGCGAGTCGGTAACAGGATTTCTTACTTTCACCGTACATTTTTATTGATGTAACTTTGGTCTAGCTGTCAAAGGACTTTACCTTAAAACCGGTTATCGCAGTGACATCACGCACTCAGGGCTGGCTCAAATCCCAACTTTGCGGTCGATTTTAACTCTCAAAAATATATTTTTAAAATTCCTATTTATGCAGCATACAAGAGTCAAGGATGGAGATGCTAGCCACTCAGAAATTGATTTAAAAATAAAAGTTCTGTATATAGGGCGGCACGGTGGTATAATAGTTAGCGCTGTTGCCTCACAGCAAGAAGGTCCGGGTTTGAGCTCTGTGGCCGGAGAGGGCCTTTCTGTGTGGAGTTTGCATGTTCTCCCTGCGTCTGCGTGGGTTTCCTCCGGGTGCTCCGGTTTCCTCCACAGTCCAAAGACATGCAGGTTAGGTTAACTGGTGACTCTAAATTGACCGTAGGTGTGAATGTGAATGGTTGTCTGTGTCTATGTGTCAGCCCTGTGATGACCTGGCGACTTGTCCAGGGTGTACCCCGCCTTTCGCCCGTAGTCAGCTGGGATAGGCTCCAGCTTGCCTGCGACCCTGTAGGACAGGATAAAGCGGCTAGAGATAATGAGATGAGATGAGGTTCTGTGTATCTGCTTTAAAGTAATGAAGTTGGGTACTTTGTCCACCTCTGGTTGGGCAGTACTGTAACTGATGTAGACCGATACTCTCTGCTTTAGCATCACTGATCCATCCAAAACTTAGGAAATTAGATTCATGATGCTCCCAAGAATCTTTTGTTCCACTTTTAGCAGGATGGTTGTCATAACGCCCCTGAAGAGCGCCTTCTGTGTGATGATGAGTCACGTGCTAAAGCGGTGCTCGTCACATGATCAGCTGATTTCCGCTTCCTCTTTCTGGATGGCTGCAGTATTTTCAAGCTCCTCTGGTTGAGTGCTAGTAAAGGAGCCGATTCGTTTGGTAATACTTAAATAATAATAATAATAAAGCCTTTGTTTGTGGGTGTACGTTTAATTAGCAAAACTGGCGCTGTTGGTTGAGTGGATGATGAACGGCCACGCAGTTCTCTACACCGGGGTCACTTTGGCCTTCTGGAGCACCATCCTCATCGTCGGTATGTTCATCTGTCTGTATTTTCTCCTGCTGTCAATGATAATGTCGGGGAAACGTTTGTTTGGTCGGTTCTTTGACAAGCTAGCTTTCTCTGGTTCTCGTTCAGTCGTCTAGTTAGCATTGCTAATATGAGAGCTAGCCTGTGGAAGAGCTGCTCAGGTTCCTCTTAGTCCACAGGCGCTGTGTGACACTTCACTGAGATTTAAAAAAAAAAAAAAAGGAAATAAATGGCTGTAGGTTGTAATCTGTACTTTATAGTGCTTTAACTTGCTACTTCATATGTTGCTAGCTAGCTAGCCTAGCTTAGCTTAGCCTAGCCTAATAACTAGCTCGTGACAGCATCGGCCTTAACGTGAATGTTTGCATCTGCTTAATATTACTATAGTATAGTACAACCCCGATTCCAAAAAAGTTGGGACAAAGTACAAATTGTAAATAAAACCGGAATGCAATAATTTACAAATCTCAAAAACTGATATTGCATTCACAATAGAACATAGACAACATATCAAATGTCGAAAGTGAGACATTTTGAAATTTCATGACAGCAACACGTCTCAAAAAAGTTGGGACAGGGGCAATAAGAGGCTGGAAAAGTTAAAGGAACAGCTGGAGGACCAAATTGCAACTCATTAGGTCAATTGGCAATAGGTCATTAACATGACTGGGTATAAAAAGAGCATCTGCGCCGACAAATAGTGGAGCAATATCAGAAAGGAGTTCGACAGTGTAAAACTGCAAAGAGTTTGAACATATCATCATCTACAGTGCATATCATCAAAAGATTCAGAGAATCTGGAAGAATCTCTGTGCGTAAGGGTCAAGGCCGGAAAACCATACTGGGTGCCCGTGATCTTCGGGCCCTTAGACGGCACTGCATCACATACAGGCATGCTTCTGTATTGGAAATCACAAAATGGGCTCAGGAATATTTCCAGAGAACATTTTCTGTGAACACAATTCACCATGCCATCCGCCGTTGCCAGCTAAAACTCTATAGTTCAAAGAAGAAGCCGTATCTAAACGTGATCCAGAAGCGCAGACGTCTTCTCTGGGCCAAGGCTCATTTAAAATGGACTGTGGCAAAGTGGAAAACTGTTCTGTGGTCAGACGAATCAAAATTTGAAGTTCTTTATGGAAATCAGGGACGCCGTGTCATTCGGACTAAAGAGGAGAAGGACGACCCAAGTTGTTATCGGCGCTCAGTTCAGAAGCCTGCATCTCTGATGGTATGGGGTTGCATTAGTGCATGTGGCATGGGCAGCTTACACATCTGGAAAGACACCATCAATGCTGAAAGGTATATCCAGGTTCTAGAGCAACATATGCTCCCATCCAGATGACGTCTCTTTGAGGGAAGACCTTGCATTTTCCAACATGACAATGCCAAACCACATACTGCATCAATTACAGCATCATGGCTGCATAGAAGAAGGGTCCGGGTACTGAACTGGCCAGCCTGCAGTCCAGATCTTTCACTCATAGAAAACATTTGGTGCATCATAAAACGGAAGATACGACAAAAAAGACCTAAGACAGTTGAGCAACTAGAATCCTACATTAGACAAGAATGGGTGAACATTCCTGTGCTCACTCTAGGACCCAAATTGTTTTAGCGAAAAGTGCTAAAGACTCAAATTTTTCTTTAGCAATTTGCAGTTTAACTTAGCAAGAAATGCTAAAAGAACAATTTTCTTTTTAGCAAAGTAATTTTTTTTAGCAAGCTATGTTATACTTCTAAATGTTCCTTGCACTGACACAATATTGAAAAATGAATTGTTATTGTAGTTTGTTGGTGTTTCAGTCGTGTTTGCAAGCTTGTTTCCAGCCTTTGTCTTTCCATGTTCTTGATTTATGTTCATAGCACGCTTATTTATTCTTGAATCCTCTTATTTTGATCATTTCATCAACTGTATATATGTAATGAAATTGTGTGTTTAATTTAACCCGCTTAATCTGGTTTACGGAGTCCATATTTTTCATTATAATTATATCCAACATCTGGTGTGATGTGCTTTGCATTCTTTGCTATCTATGCACCTTTTAGCCCTTGGTCACCCTCTGTAGTATGCTGACTGGTGTGTGTGTGTGTGTGTGTAATTGGGATCCGTGTGTGTTTAGAGGGAGGGAGGTGTCTTTATGGGTAGGATGAAGGGAGCTCAGGGAGTTAAAATCAATGGTTGTTTCTTATAAATTAATCTCATAACCCCAATATAATGATATTCACCATTAATTTCTCAAATGAAACACTTGCAGTCAAAACTTTGAACCATGTACATCAAAACGCTCTGAAAACAAGGTACACTTGGTCGATATATCCTGGTTCATCTGTGAGTTCTTCCAAAGTTCTGTCAGGGTTGATATTATGTAGAAAATACGTCTTTAGAATGGTTATATCGTGTTTTTATCCCTAACTGAGACAGCTAACAGAATATTCCAATATGTTATCTCACTTTTTAGATAAGTTTTTGTCATACGTAAAGTCAGATAATTTATTTTAAACAAACCTCGCTATAATCTTGTTCACTAATGAGCGAGAATTGCCGACATTATCAGCGCAACTCGGAAATTGATCATTTTATATGTAAGGTCCGATGCTATTGGAAGACATAATTTGCGGTCAACCAATAAGAAGCTTCAAAACTCGGGGGCGTTGGTTATAAATCAAAACATCAAAGATGGACACGAAAGGTACTGTTTATCTTGAGAAATCGCAATTGTTTGATGGATTTTGCTTAAACTTTAAATGACTTTCACATAAAATGGGAATACAGATGATTTTCTTTTCGCAAATTGGAATAAAACTTCGCAATTTGCAGACGTGCGAGCGGCTAGCGTGAGCCCAGCATTCCTATCCCTAGACTTGAGCAACTTGTCTCCTCAGTCCCCAGACGTTTACAGACTGTTGTAAAGAGAAAAGGGGATGTCTCACAGTGGGAAACATGGCCTTGTCCCAACTTTTTTGAGATGTGTTGTTGTCATGAAATTTAAAATCACCTAATTTTTCTCTTTAAATGATACATTTTCTCAGTTTAAACATTTGATATGTCATCTATGTTCTATTCTGAATAAAATATGGAATTTTGAAACTTCCACCTCATTGCATTCCATTTTTATTTACAATTTGTACTTTGTCCCAACTTTTTTGGAATCGGGGTTGTACAGTACAGTATGTGGTGTGTTTTTTTTTTTTTTTTGTTTTGCTGTTTACAAATTCTCACTAGAAACTGACCATGCTGCGGTTGTAAATATATAAAACGAGCACTGTATACATATAAAGGTTTTGTATATCTCAAACTTGTTTTTGTTGTATACGTTTTCGTCCCATCGCTGCAAGTCATGAATTGTCCATGTTCATTTCCAGTTGTCACTCCATCCAGGAAATACACCACGCCATAAGTTCTTCTTTTACTGATAATTTATTCATTGGGACTTCATCAGTTAAATCCACCGTCAGACTAAGCAAACCACATAACACTATACAATGTATACATCACAGGCTGAAAAGCTATCTCCTTCTTTTGGCTGCTCCTGATTAGAGGTCGCCACAGCGGATCTTTCGTCTCCATTGCTCTCTGTCTTCCGCATCCATCTCTACCACACCTGCCACTTTCATGTATCTCCTCCTCTTTGGCCTTCCTCATTTTCGTGTGCCTGGCAGCTCCATCCTCAACATTCTCCTTCCAGCATGCTCTGCATCTCTTCTCAGGATGTGCCCATACCATCTCGGTCTCATGTCTCTTAGCTTAATTCCCAAGCTCTCCACATGTGCTGTCCTTCTGATGTGCTCGTTCCTTATCCTGTCCAACCTCGTCACTCCCATCGCAAACCTTAACATCCTCAACTCCGCCACCTCCAACTTTGCCTCCTGTCTCTTCGTTAAGTTCAAGTCAAGTTTATTTGTATAGCACTTTTAACAATAAACATTGTCGCAAAGCAGCTTTACAGAATTTGAACAACTTAAAATATTAGCTAATTTTATCCCTAATCTATCCCCAATGAGCATGCCTGTGGTGACGGTGGCAAGGAAAAACTCCCTCAGACAACATGAGGAAGAAACCTCGAGAGGAACCAGACTCAAAAGGGAACCCATCCCCATCCGGGCAACAACAGACAACATGACTATAACATTAACAGTCCTAACAAAGTCAGCTTCATTGATGCTATAAACCCCCCACCGACAGAAACCTGAGCGTAAAACCGTTCACGACAACCGCAGTCCTAAAGTCAGCAAGTCAACTGCAAGAGTCCAGAGCGTCCTCCAGGTGCGACCCCCAACTGTCCACATGGGGCCGCCCTCCACAGGAGCGATGCGATGGGACTCCAACCAGACACAGGGCACCAGGATTGATCAGGCAGGTCCGAGGAGCAGGAGAGGTCAACATCTTGATCCCAGGACCGACATGTAACTCAGAGGGACAGATTTTTTTTGGGGGGGGAGAGAAAACACAGGTTGTTAGGTATGCCCAGTGTCACCTGAATAAGTAGGAACAGTATACATATTGCACTGAGTACAAGCAGGGACTCCGGCAACTAACTATGACAGCATAACTAAAAGGGGAGAGCCAGAAGGTAACACAGGCGTGAGGGAGCCCCGGGACATAAAGCAGCCAGCCACTACACCATCAACAAACTCGAGTGAGCAAGCGAGTGGGGACTGACAGCATCCATACATCCCAGTTTACCAAAACACTGTCTGAGGACCCTCCAGATCTACACCTTTACCTCATAAACACCATTAACAAAAGGCTTGACTAAACAGAGGTATATAAGGGTACGGTCTCCAATCCATACACCACAGCTGGTCTCACTCCTGTCTTATACATCTTACCTTTCACTTTTGCTGGGACTTTCCTATCACAAATGATTCCCGAAATCCTTCTCCAACTGCTCCACCCTGCCTCACCTCACTATCACAGCCCCCATTTTCCTGCACAGTTGACCCCAGGTACTTGAATTCGCCAACTTTTTCTTTACGTCAACTCCTTGCATCTTCACTACACTCTTATCCCCATTCTCATTGATGCACATGCATGGATTAAAGTTTTCCGTCGCTACAACGGATTTCCGTCAACTGGGAGAGCTAAAGGTCAATAATGAGTGATGCAGATCCGATGGAAAAAAAAGGGGGGGGGGGGGGGGGCGGTAGGCCCATAGGTCTGACACCGATGTGATTTAGAACTTCACCAAGCTGCTGTGATTGCCTGTTGTTGAACCCTTTCTTGTGCTATGTTTGAGTATATGTAAAGGAATAAGTTGTTGCGCTAGATAGGCCTAAATAAATAAATACAGCCTACATTACTGTCTAGTCCCCGGGAGGCTTGGCGTAGGCAGCGAGCCGCGGTGCTCGGCTTGAGTTTCGTTTCTACCGGTGGCTCCAGCCCGACTTTGCACGCTCATAACTCAGCCAGGGGAGGTCCCAGCCTCTCCAAACTTGGCAGCCAGCGACCTCTGTCCTCTCCCCAACGAACCAGCGCTGCCAGGGCGGGCCAGCCCCGCGCCTCGGGACGCGATTCACCCCGAGGCGAGCCGCGGCGCTCCGCATCAGTTTCCTTTTAACGGCGGCTCCACTGATGAAACAATCTGGCTGTCCTACTACTAGGCAACTACTTGCCTACTACTAATACTAGGCCTATTGTAGTAGTAATAATAATAATAATAATAATATTTACCTGTTGAAAGGCGATCAGGTGAAAAATCTAAACAGCCCTGTTGAAGCCGCAGCAAGACCTATGCTATTAAGCCTTTTGTAGGTTAAACAGGCTTCGGCAGACAACGTTCTGGAAAGGCTGTTTTTCTTTGGTTTGATTAGCCTACGATTTAATCTTTTTAAACATTATGGTTTCAGCAGTTCGCTTAAACATTGGAGGCTGCAGAGTCGGGCTGCAAGATTTCCCGACACTTGTTTAAGATGCCAAACTTCATAGTAAGGAGAAAGTAATTCCACAGTATTTAGTGCCTCATCAGTCTCAAAAATTAATAGTGAAGGACCAACGCGAATTAAGTGCCAAAAAAACATCTCGTAGGCCTATATTTTACATTTTCAAAAAAGTCCGGAATTGGAAGTCGGTAAGTGGAGTGTAATGAAGTGTCTCATTCACTAAGCACAAAAGGTTGGAAAACAGTGGAGAAAACAGCTATTGCTTAAATAGGCTACTAATGTTTTACATTAATGTATGTGACAAATTCATTGATTAAATAGATAAAGAAGAGAATACTCCAAAGCTCAAAATTCAGGAAAGTGGCTCCGGTGTCGCAAGTGCACAAGAACAGTTATTTGAAAGTTAACCTAATGAATTTGTGCATGCACGTGCAATTTCATGAAGAACCGGGACAATTGGCATTCGGTGAAAGATTCACACCTATGACTCATTATATTCGCGCGCGCCCTCTCGCCCACTGCTGCTTCGTTTTCCCGATTTACACGCGTGTCTGAAGATGGAGTTTTCAGAAATCTCCACTCTGCCCCGAGTTTGCGAAAGTAGCTGTTTTCAGTGACTGAAACCTCCGTATAGGTGTGAATGAGCGGTGCAACCGAATAAATAAATATGCGTCTTTTTTATCCAGCTACATGTAGGCTATCACTGCGCAAAGCCTCTAATGTTGAAATGGTAGTAATATTTGTTAAAATAATAGTAGGCTAATTTCCACATTTAATTGGTAAAATGTCCCAAGGGATGTGATGGGGGGGATGGCCATTTTATAAGGGGGATGATTTGAGATTTTTATTTCAGAAGGGGGATGCCTCCCCCTACATCCCCCCTCAACTCGAGTACTGCGTATAAGGCCATATTTCACCGGACATAGGCCCTTCGATTTCCATCACTAGAGCGCGTCAAATTACTTTCGGTTTTGCCAGCATGGATGCGCTTCTTTTAAATGAAGGCACAGATGTGTCAGACATCGACAAAACGGTAAAGAATAAGTGGAGATGGGCTTGGCGAAATGAAATGGGCGATAATGGCAAGCTCCTGCTGCTGTGCCAAGGAAAAAGAAACAAAAACAGGCATCAGGTGTTGCCAAACTAGATGCCTTTGGCTTCACTGGGAAGAAGCAGAAAAAGTTAACTTTCACTTTACTTTTCTTGTTTCCTGGCTTTATTTCAACAGATTTTCTTATTTTTCTTTCTGTTCCACTCTTTTGAAAGCATGGTTCAAGTTCGACTGCACTTGCACTTTTCTCTGAACCACTGTTGTGCATTACTAAAGTATTGTTGAAATAAATTTGCACTTTGCGCTGAAAACTTGATGTTTCATCATGAATAGCCAGTAATGACAACGGTCAAGTCTTGCCTTAGCTTTAGTCATTGTTAAAATTATGTAAATGTACTATAAGTGGGGGCCGAGGGGATAATGGACAACACGGCGTTTAAAATTTGACGCATCGCTGACGTGGTAGGGGCCAACGACATGGAGCTTTTTTTTTTTTTTGCTTTAATCCATGCACATGTATTCTCACCTTCATTCCAATGCATCCCTCCATCTCTCCAAACCCAGCTCAACCTCCTTTCTACTTTCACCACATATCACAATATCATCCGCAAACATCATGTTCCATGGTGACTCTTGCCTCACTTCGTCCATCAAGCTATCCATCACTATGGCAAACAAGAAAGGACTCAAAGCAGATCCTTGATGGAGTCCCACCTTCACCTTGAACCGTTCAGTCGTTCCAACTGAACACCTCACTGCTGTTTCACTGTTCTCCTACATGTCTTGCACCACTCTGATATACTTCTCATTCACTCCACTTTTTCTCATACAGTACCATAACTTAGCCTTTCTCAACCGGGGTGCAGTCTGGCTTCGTTAGGGGTGTCGTCAAAAAATTATATATTTTAACGTTGAAATAAAATGAATTAAAATTCCAAAAACCGATAGTTACACTAATGCAGATCATCGCCGCCTCATGCATCATCAAAATTTGTCTCACGGCCCCCTTTCCCATGTCACAACGTCACTGCTGGGGTCAGCGTGACTGCGTATATATTATATGGGGGTGCCTTGAGAATTTGCATACTTCTGAAGGGGGCCGTGACTGAAAGAAGGTTGAGAAACGCTGCCATAACTCATCTCTCAGCACTCTATCGTATGCCTTCTCCAGGTCTACAAACACACAATGTAGCTTTCTCTGGCCTTCCCTGTACTTCTCCATGAACATTCCTAAAGCAAAAATTGAATCCGATGTGCTCTTCCTTGGCATAAACCCGTACTGCTGTTCACAGATTGCTACCTCTCTTCTCAATCTCGCCTCCAATACCCTTTCCCATAGCTTCATGGTGTGGCTCATCAGTTTTATCCCTCTGTAATTACTGCAGCTCTGTACATCTCCCTTATTCTTGTATATTGGGACTTTCTCCATTCATTTGGCATTTTCTCTGTCTTTCTGTTTGTCTCCCAAATAACGTTAATCAACGTACATCGCTGGCTGCACAAAACCAAGAGGGGTGAAAATGGACAGACAAAAAAAAAAACCCTCCAGGGAAATGGACAATGCAAAAGAAAAAAAAAAAAGGAAACTTCTTGAAGAAACTTAAACTTCATCTCCCAAGCAGAGCAAAAATCTCTAGTGCTTCATGGTTTTAAAATATTGCGACCACTAAAGTGTCCCTGCACAACACAGTCTGTGAACAAGGTTCCTACCTAGTACTTAAACAGATTAGCACAAAAAATAAATTATATAAATACAAAACATATATCAAATTACATCAAAATTACAAAACTAAAACATCAATGCCTTTTATGGCAGTTAAACCGGTTTTTAAAGGAAGAAAAGAGCTTTGTCACATGCACAGTGAGATTCATCCTCTGCATTTAACCCATCTGAAGCAGTGTGAACACGCGCACACACCCAGAGCAGTGGGCAGCCGTACTACAGTGCCCGGGGAGCAGTCAGGGGTTAAAGTGCATATCCTGGACCAATTTAGTGGGGTTTTTATTTATTTATTTTTTATATAAAAGTATGTCCCTTTACACACTCATCCAGAAGCGTAATTTTGCACAAGGCCATCTGTCTACAGCAGAAAAAAAATAAACTAACAAAACGTGTCTGGAAAAATCCCAAGGGAGTCTGGAGCCAGATTGATCCAGATTCGTGACGTCACGTGCGGATCCGCCAGCAGGCAGAGAGACAAACACAGGAACACCTAATTTAGAGTATAGTCTCTCTTATTTCTTACCCTGGCAACAGTATGGATGCAAACGGCGCGCATTTTGGCGGATGCCGTCTTTTTCACGGCTGAATCGTGCAGATCCGATTTTTTTGGGGGGGGGGGGGGGTCGTTGGAGTGTCTGATTATAATTTCATCAAAGTAAATTCTGTATTAAAATTACTAAATAAGCAAATGCTGTTACAGTCGATGAAACATAGGAAGTATGGACTGTAACGGCATTTGCTTATTTAGTAATTTTAATACAGAATTTACTTTGATGAAATTATAATCAGACACTCCAATGCGCCTCTCCCCCCCCCCCCCCCCCCCCCCCCAAAAAAAAAAAAAACAACTCATCGGATCTGCACGATTCAGCCGTGAAAAAGGTGGCATCCGCCAAAAGGCGCACCGTTTGCATCCATGAACAGTCAACTTGTGAATTGCCGATTTTCTTGGTCTTTTTCTCGGCTTCGAGGGCCTCAGTGGATGCGGCACTTCGCCTTCTGTTAGGGGAGACTAACACAGCTGGCTCCTTTGGTGACGCTGACACAGATGGAGACGGTGTTGCTTTGGGCATTCTGACAGATGGAACTGCGTCTTTTTTCAGATCAAGTTGCTTCTTGATGCTCATTTCCCACTGCCAATAGTTCTCAAAGTCGTCGGGATTTATGAAGTGAGCCCCGCATATGATGCTGTGGTCTGTTGCCTTCACAGATGAGTGAAAATATAGAATAAAATTCCTCTTTTTGATTGCTTGGGTTAAAAATGCCAAGTTATGATGACTGAATTGATTATTCACTTAAATATGAATAATATGCTACATTTTGGGGATTTGATATGGCGAAATAGGACACGATGGAAAAATCAAGAACACACCGGAAAGATGAGAATAATGGCGGTGGTAAAAGAACAGCAACTGTACCGGCTGAAGGTCGCGCGGATCTCTGCTGTGCCGCGCGAGCAACGGGACATCACTACCGCACCGCACCAAACGGAGCGCAAGGCGGGGGCGGGGCAAAATGACTGGCCGTAGATTCTATCCAAAGTTAGATCCAAGTTGACCATGGTTGCAAAATATTGGCAAAAATACGCAAACGCTACGAAATATGAAAGTAAGATGAAAAAGAAACATTCTGTTGCCTTATACTGCAAGACTAAAACGAAATAAAACTGTCAGAACTCACCTTTTCAGTGATAACGTCCGAACAGATCACTCGCGTAACAAAGACCGCAAATGGAAGCACGATCAACTTCTAACTGCTGGAGTGGAAAATTCCATTCTACACATGCAAATTGTTAATGTGTGTCCTTCCCCGCACACAAATAACACACTACGGTAAGAAATAGACCACAACTCATTTTATAGCTCAGAAATTCATACAAGACCAGCTACCATCGTAACATATTCTGTAAGAAACATATATTCTATACCTAACTTTCAGCTTTCGTTTTAAAAAACAACATCGCAGATTTATAACTAAATGTTTATATGGCGCAGTGATTTTAAGTTACTACTTTTGGTGAGGTAGTGACCTCGACCCTGAGGCTTTCCGTTTAGATCAAAACATGCGATCGTATTGGTTTTGGGTTTGCGGAAAATGGAGTTACGATGGTGATGAAATATTTTGCATGATGTTTTATTGTGGCTATGATTATTCTGTGAGCGCACCAATCCTTAGGTGTATAAAGTTACAACTTAAAATACAATTAGTGATAACTGTAGACTTTTCAGTGGACGACAACCTTTTTAAGGGAATGCGATGTAGTCAACCATTTATCATGTCCCAGATCAAGCCACCATTTTTCCATGAATTTGCAGAATTTTTGCCAAATTCTGAATAGAGTATTCACATCAAAGATTTAGTTTTATCTGTATTTCTTTCATCATTTTATTTCAAATTAAAACCAACATCATTCAAAACCGTATAGTTTATTGACTGAGTATATTTAGTGGGGTACCCACACAGTACCCAGTTTCTGAGATGGACCCATATATATATTTTGTCTGTGGTTCACATAAGTGGTAGAAATATAAACTTACCCTTTGTGAAATGATCTATACATACTCGTACATTTTGTAGCCGGTCTCTTTTTTTTTTTTTTTAATGTCCGATTTGTTCAAATCTGCAAGCCCCTGTCTCTGTCGTCTACGGGTTAGAGCTTCCATTTGGAGTCCTTCTCGCATTTTAAGAGGGTAAACTAAACTTTTCGAATCTCTCCTTAGCAGAATCGTTTGAGCAGCCAATAACTGTGCAAATTTGCGGCATTTTGTCTTAAGGTACTTGTTGCTACGCATGTGTTTATTTCCACAAAGATGGTGGACACGGCTAAATCAGAGAGGGTCATGGGACATGTGACGTCATGTGCGAACGGTCTATACAGTCATAAAACCGTAGGTGCTAAAGAAGGCAACTGGACTTGCTTGAAATTCTTGAAGACGTTTCACATCTCATCCGAAAGGTTTGAGAACTGAAGAAGCTTCTTTAGCACTTCCGGTCATACACACGCTGACCTAACCGCATGACATTTCTGCTCAATGTGTCAAAAATATCTTTTAAAATGTCAACTAATTCTATTACTCAATCATATATTTTCCCCTTCATCACTTCATTCATTCAATCATTCATTCATTCTGCCTTTCCAGTGGAGCCGTAAACTGATTTCATAAACTGAGACTTTTATTTGTTCGTTAATTTAACTTCTGGAGCCACTTTATCCTGGTCAGCGTGGTGGTCCATTTGGAGTGTAGCCTGGGAATAGTAGGCATGGATGGGCTGTCAGTCCTTTTCGGAACGCCATATTTGCACGCTCATTCACATACCTACGGGCAATTTAGCGTCGCCAGTCCACCTGCTGCCCCCCCCCCCAAAAAAACAAAACTTCATTCAGGATCAAACCGGGGACCCTGAAGCTGTGAAGCGGTAATGCTATCCAGTGTAAAACTTAAAGATTCGCATGTTGGGGGGGTTTAAACTGATGAGAGAACTGTCTGGTCAGTTACATTTGAGTATTTTTATTTGTCCTTCCTTTCATAGCTGTTAAGCATTTTAAAGTATATATTCTGGACCAATTTTGGGTTTATATATATATATATATATATATATATATATATATATATATATATATATATATATATATAAAAATAAAAATATATATAAAATGTATGTATATCCCTTTACACACTCATCCAGAAGGGTAATTTTGCACAAGGCCATCTGTCTACAGCAGAAAAAAATAAACTAACAAAACACGTCTGGAAAAATCCCAAGGGAGTCTGGAGCCAGATTCGTGACGTTACCTGCGGAAGCGCCAGCAGGCTGCGCGAGCTTTGCACGGTTTCAGTGCACAGCCTGTGTAGACCAAGCGCTCCCATTTCTCTCTCATTGTCCGGTCTTTTGGGAAACGATGAGTACTAATCCCATCAAGATTGGTGTTGCTACATAGCCTGGCTAACGCGACTTCAAAGCTCTGCGAGCTATTGGTCTGGCCAAGATATTAAGCCCAACCGTTTCCCAGAGCCCGTGGTTGACCCGCCTCCGTGAAATGCCTCAGTTTGCTACTGGTCGAAGCCAGAAAAGGCTGTGACGAAGCTTAAACCAATCACATCACTCTTTCCTTTGACGTATGTGACGCGACGGGGCTAACTGGTAGATTAAACTCTTACCGAAGCCGGTCGGGAGCAAGGCGAAAACGTCCTTCCTTTCAATAAATACCTCCAGGGCTGCTCTTTGCTCCGTTTTCAATGAGAACTTCCCATTGAATGCTTTCAATACAGCATCCAGCGCTCGAAACTAACGGTGTCCCGATGTCCCGGGGACCATAAAAAATGTCATCGGGACACAAAATTATCATATCTGGGACAATCCCGGGACAATGGAAAAAAACAGATCTAGAAAAAAAGTTCTACATTAATATTATTTACAAAGCCGTAACACATACGTAGACATTCACCTAATTTGTCAATTTTAATTTTAAAACGTTAACAGCGAAAAATACATAGTAGCTACACTTTCGATGCACCTGCATCCGTAGGCTACAGAGCAGCGCATTCTGTTCTAGAATCTTCGGCCGGAGTCCGCATTATATGGACTTGGAATGGAATTGCTACCGCACACGCTACGCCGACTCTTGCAGAACAAAAATGCTGAAGTGGTTGAAGCGGACCGACCGCGGGGAAGAAACTGAAAGCCCAGACATAACGTCTCCGGGACCTTCAGGATCCAAAGTGTCATCGCCTGGTCTGCAGGCAACGCTAGCAACTGAATGAACTGAATGAACACTGTTAGACACGTTATAAAATACAACAGGAATGATGTGGATGATATTGACGGAAGATACCGTTCAACAGAATAAGTGAGTTTTCTTGGTGTCTTTCTAGTTCAGAAAGTTTAGTCAGTCAGCAGCACAACTAGGCTCGGACCTGGCAGGTCCGTGTATCATCGTTTTCCAGATTGAATGGAATACTTGAATGATCGGATGATACACGGACCCTGCCACTATGGTGATGTTGCTAATGTTTGCACCCGGCAGCGAAAGTTCATAAAAATGGATAACGGAAAGTTCATAAAAATGGATAACGGAAAGTTCATAAAAATGGATAACGGAAAGTTCATAAAAATGGATAACGGTAATGGATAACGGAAAGTTCATAAAAATGGATAACGGTAATGGTGAAAATGATAAGTTGGCCTTATAAGTGCCAAGAGATATTCAAGGTATAAGTAGATGAAATGAACATAAAAGGGGTCTTATTTTCAACTAAAGTGTACTGCAGATGTAGGGAGTTGAAACATTTTCTGAATGAGCTAGTTGGCCCCTTTAAATAAACGGGTATCTATTCGTACAGTGGGATCGGCGAAGTTTAATAAACTGAAAATGCAATAACTGTAATTTTGAAGTAGATGATGTATTGGACATGTGTCGCTTGTGTCTTGTGACTTATTGTAAAAATGATATAAAGGGTTCAAAATTGCATAGTTACAAATATAATAGTAACTTCATATGATAATATTAACCACTGGTTATTTCAGAGAGGAAAAAAATGGGGACACTATTGCTTCCATTCGGGACAATACAACACAGAATTCGGGACCACTGGGGGACACAAAGAAAAAAAGTTAATTTCGAGCCCTGACAGCAGATGCGTAATAGATGCGGAAGCGTGAATGAAGCGCTTCCGGCATAGATTCTGTAAACAATCTATGGCTTCCGGTCGCAGTTCTACTACGTCAGTGCCTTGAACACGCCTCTACCCAGGGCCGTTGGAGATGCTCAAAGTTGATTGGTTCCCGATTTTTCGGGAGCTTGGAAGAGCTGTAGATAGCTTGCCTGGCCAGACTAAGCTCGCAACAGGCCCTCGTGTTGCGTCACGCTTAGGATGGGCGGGCCCAGGCTAGTTGCTACACCCTCCTACGATACATCTGTTAACCATTTTAATAATTACGCGATAACGAAGAAATTTGCAGAAAACCACCAGGTCGTTTTCTCATAAACAAACCAGTGCTGACGTAGGATTCAGAGGGAGGCGTCCCGCACGCGACGTCACGAAAATCAGTGTTTGCCGGGAAATCCAAATGCCAAGTTTTTTCAGAGGCGGACCAATTCGCCTCAAATGGCTTGATTTCAACTGAATTTTTGTGGTATTGCACAAAATCCAAAATGTGACATTTGACCAACGTTTAATATAAAATAGGAGAATTACATTGATCTTGCTCCTGAATTTACCCGTGATGTGCACTTTTTAAGCCTTTTGAGTCTGTGTAACAGGCTGAATGAGGAAGGAACAGTTCTCATGTGAGTCTGAGTTATCACACATCCTTATTCAAGTACATGCTTTGTCATGGGCCTCTTTTTGGTTGTGGAAAATGTTCATTCCGTTTTAATTTAACTGTGTTCCTACTCCTTGATGCAGAAAGATGTCTCGGTTAGATTGCATTTGTCGTCTGAACCAACCTTCCTTCCTTATTTATTTATGTGTTTTATGAAAGGGTCTAAATTTGTATGCCGCCTTCAGATTCTGATTTGACTAATCGGTTTCACTTTTCTCATCAGGAATCTGCTATACAATCTTTGACCTCGGATTCAGGTTTGACGTAGCATGGTGAGTGCCAAGTCGAAACATTTAATTGTAGGCATTTTCAACAGGATACGTTTTATTGCTTTAGGTTGACTTTGTCAATCAGATCAAGAATACTATGATTTTATAATTTGGATATTTTTTTTTTTTGAGAGGTGTTGATCTCTGCATTTTAAAATCTTTGTGTCATCTGGCAGGTTTTTAACAGAGACATCCCCATACATGTGGGCCAACCTTGGAATCGGCCTGGCCATCTCTCTGTCTGTGGTTGGAGCTGCTTGGTGAGCGCTTATACTATTTCCTCTTTTCTCCTGCTTTCACAAGAGGACAGCTCACGCTGAAGGCTGGGGAATTTTATGATGTGGAAAAAGCTGAAATGCCTGCATTGGTGCTAATCTGAATGCCTTTTAACAAACGCGTGCCACAGTTTTACTACGTTACACACAAAAAGGACTTGCGACTTTTAGAAATGATGAAAATCCATGTGGGTACAGGACACTTCTGAAATATTGTGGGCTTTGTGAAACTTTAATTTTTCTTTCCCCTCTGTTTTCATTTTGTAAATAATATTCAAAGTCTGGAATAGGGCTGAACGATCTATCGTTTTCGACCGAAAATCGCAATCTCAGACAACACGATTTTGGGATCGTCAAAGCCGCGGTTTTTCTCAGTGCTCCTAAACTACTGACCCATGTTTTGTTTCGTCAATAAATTGTCCTCATTTTTTACGCTACAGACAAAAAATTACGTTCAGGAAAGCCTTGTGGCAATCAGTGTGAAAGAATTTTGTGAATATCTCCTTCCGTTTTCGTGTAAATCCCCGTTGTTTGGAGGGAGCACTGTGAGGAGAAACTGCACTTTCTCTGTGTCTGAGCGCGCGGGTGGGGGAGGGGCTGCTCGCTCACTCTCTCTCACACAGGAGGGAGGGGCCCTGCAATAGCGACTGCATCACTCTTATTTCCCACAGGGGAATTGTTGGCTCTAGTTATAATTTATAATGCTTATGTACATTCTTTTACAAAAGTGCAATATTTTGATGCTGCTGAGCCATTGATCAACCTTTTTTTATGTCTGATATGTTGTAGATGGGAAAAGTAAAAGAAGCAAAAGTTTACTTAAGATGGCTCTCTTTTTATTTTTAAGTTATTATAACTTGTTCCGGGCGGCACGGTGGTGTAGTGGTTAGCGCTGTCGCCTCACAGCAAGAAGGTCCTGGGTTCGAGCCCCGGGGCCGGCGAGGGCCTTTCTGTGTGGAGTTTGCATGTTCTCCCCGTGTCCGCGTGGGTTTCCTCCGGGTGCTCCGGTTTCCCCCACAGTCCAAAGACATGCAGGTTAGGTTAACTGGTGACTCTAAATTGAGCGTAGGTGTGAATGTGAGTGTGAATGGTTGTCTGTGTCTATGTGTCAGCCCTGTGATGACCTGGCGACTTGTCCAGGGTGTACCCCGCCTTTTGCCCGTAGTCAGCTGGGATAGGCTCCAGCTTGCCTGCGACCCTGTAGAAGGATAAAGCGGCTAGAGATAATGAGATGAGAGATAACTTGTTCCTCAGGCACTCAATGTTGTTAAACAGGCCTACATTTGAAATCTGTTGACCTCAGTTTTCATTCTTGCATTAGCTTTATGGAATTCATTGTATTAATTAATTTGCACTGAAACTTGATTTAAAGAAAAAAATCGTGGTTGAAATCGAAATCGCAATGTCTGCCAGAAAAATCGCAATTCAATTTTTTCTTAAAATCGTTCAGCCCTAGTCTGGAAGCAGCTGATCTGATTTTTTTTTTTTTTTCCCCCCATCTTTAAAATTGGAAAATGTTAAAATATCTAACATATTTGTAAAACGATCAGTGCTATGTTGAACAGATTCGGGTTTACTGCCGCTCTCTAACCATTTGCATAACATTATGAATTTCTACACGTTATACAGTATAGAAACACGCATGATATTAGTATTAAGCATGTTCTGATCTCTGCAGGGGAATTTATATCACTGGCTCCAGCATCATTGGAGGAGGTGTCAAAGCCCCGAGAATTAAAACCAAGAACCTCGTCAGGTTTGTCCTGTCTGCATTCTCTCTCTATTTTTTTTAAGTTGATTCATTTCATGTGAACTTTGCTGACGTTGTGTTATGGTCTTCGCTCTGCAGTATCATCTTTTGTGAAGCTGTTGCCATTTATGGGATCATCATGGCAATTGTTATCAGTAACATGGCCGAGGTGAGCTTTGAAAAGTGAAAGTCTATCTAGTTGAGTGGGAAATACACCAGAAGGTATTTTTAATAAATGAATGGAGTGTTTGGATTTGATTAAACTGCTTTTTTTTTTTTTTTTAACTAATCATTACTCATTCTATACGTTCTCCTGTGCCCTAGTCTTTTAGTGGCACAACTCCAGAAACAATCGGAGCAAGGAACTACCAAGCAGGTACAAAACCGCACAAATGAAATATTTTTAGGTTTTCCTTAACGTTCAATTCTGACTTCTGGTTCTGTGAGTTTAACCATTTTGATGGTGCCATGTTTCCAGGCTACTCCATGTTCGGAGCAGGTCTCACTGTTGGCTTTTCCAATCTGTTCTGTGGCATCTGCGTCGGCATCGTGGGCAGTGGGGCTGCTTTGGCTGATGCCCAGAATGCCAGCCTCTTTGTTAAGATTCTCATCGTGGAAATCTTTGGCAGTGCCATTGGGCTGTTTGGAGTCATCGTAGCCATCTTGCAGGTGGGTAATTCTTTCCACTTCATGAACTGTGATCAGAAAGAATTGTATCCCCGTAGAGGAGAGGAAATGTTTAATACTCTTTAGGCATAATGATTGACACTTAAAGGCCTTTCTTTCATGGCTCCAGGGAGAGAAAATAAGTTTTCTTGAAACCATCATGTTCCGTTTTTCTGTTGCATCATTCTCAGGGGCTTCCTTCCTTCCCCCCCCTTTCCTGTAATTGAGTTTGGGATGTGATATCATAGTAGGAATCTGAACTGCCTGTAGTATCTGTGAAAGGCTGTTTAAGCAAAGCACACCAGAGGGAGTTGGATAGCACAAAAAAAAAAAAGGCTGCTAATGATCAGCCATAGGAAACCGTAGGTGCTAAAGGAGGCAACTGGACTTGCTTGAAGACATTTCACCTCTCATCCAAAAGGCTTTTTCAGTTCTGTCTGACTAGTGGGGAGTTCCAGGTATTCTCTAGTGCAGGGTTTCTCAACCTTTTCTGTTTTAAGGCCCACGTATTCATACTTGTACTGAATCGGGGCCCATTTAAAAAAAGATTCCGAATTATTCTGGCCAATCTATTGTAAAGTGTATTAATGGGATTCAACGTCACTCCCTGTTACAGATGGGAGTCCAGAAATTAAATAAGTGTAATACAAACACTGTTTTTAATTGTAGGTATTGTATTTAAAACTGTACGGATGTGCCAGAAGCCAAACCCATGCATGCAGGTCATTCTCAGTCAAAAGGGATTAATGATCCAAAAGTGGAGTCTGGTCCATTAACACAAGAACTTATTGCCATGTTTGTGTCCAGCAAACGAGCAAGTTATTAAAACCAAGACATGGATACAGAAACCACTCAATAGGATACACGCTAACAAAGAAGGATTTTTCCTACGAGTTGGAAAATTATTCATCCGTTGAGTTCCCCGACGTCTTAAACTACCTGTTGCTGCAGACATTGTTCTGCACGGACACACAGATGAAAACCTGGAAGAGCATGGAGGCGTACAACTTTTTATTGCAGGGATGTGATTTTTCCGCGAATTCGCGGAATTCCACTTTTTTCACCTCAAAATTTAAAAAAAAAATTTCCGATTTTTCGCTCAAAAATCCGCATTCATATCCCATTTGTTCCAACTTTCAGTAATTGTCATTGAGATGAAACGAGGTACGTGATTGGCCCATCGCTCTGTAACAACCAATGAACGCGCTTGTTAGATAGCTGTATGTAAGCTCGCTTCAAATAAAGAGTTGAAAAGATGGCAGCCTCCGTGATCGAGCGTAAAGATGCACCTGATCATCAGTTTGGTGTGTGTTTTTAAAGTAAATAAACATGGGGAAGAAGAAAAAACAACCCAGCTCATTTCTTTCCCCATAATAAGCCTGTGAGTGGTGATGGTGTCACTGCACGTGCGACAGTTGGGTATGTTTTCGCGGAGTGATGAAGGTTGCCGTGGCAACGGGGCCTCGCGCCATCTGTTGCTTCCTGGATGCGCACGCTATGAAAGCTGTGGCGAAAAGGTTGGCATCGGAGGCTAAACCTTCTGAGGAGAAAAGAAGGGGCGGTTTTTATTTCAGTTTGTTTTAGTTATGTCCGAAGAAACAGCAGTTTAAATCACGGCTCTAGTTTACAAATCAAAATGGTTACTCAGTGAAAACAAAACAAAAGCTAGAGAGAGGGGGAGCGGTGGGAGTTTAACCCGGGAAAGTGAGTCTGTGAGGCGGCAGTGATGCTTGACCCCTCCCGCCTCCTCTCACTTTACCTCAGAGTCTCTGCCAACTTCATCACAGATTATTTCACCTTTTTCACTCGAAGTTAGTTTTAATTTTCGCTCAAAACTTTTCCCACAGCATGGATGTAAGGTAATTATACACAATTTTGATTTGCTTATTCAATATTAAAATGTTAGTGCAAATAATACATACTTGCCAACTTTTCAAAATTCTCATGAGGGAGAAAAGTGCATGAAAGACATTTTCAGTTGGCTGAGGGTCTGATGCGCGGTTGAAATGATAAAAACAGTGGATCCCAATTAATTGCAAACACGTTTTTTGTGAATGTTGTTTAGTGAAAAAATTATTTTTATTCTTGCATATGAAAATCCTCAAGTGAGTGAACACTGTACAGTTCTGTATATGAGTCAATTTCACAGAAAACTTTTTTTTTTTTTTGTCCGGACGTGTTTTGTTTACATTTTGAGATTTCTAAAACCTTTTTATGGTCTCATATGATAAAACATTATCAGTTCTACCTTGCATTTCAAAATTGGACTACTTTGGTTCATAAATGTGTATTTTGTAGCAAATTTTAGGGTCGAAAATGAGCAAAAATGGCTGTCCCACTTGAAAGAGACTTTTTTTCAGACATGATTCTTAATGTTGGACAAAGGTGGAATTGAAACGTTTTCATGTTCAACGACAAGACTGTGGAAACCACAATGGACATATAATGTCACAAATTGAAAATGCCATTAAGAAAAGATATTTTTTCGATGTTTTGTTAATTTTTGTACCTGTCCCAGAGGTTTGTGTCAGTTCTGTTACCGTGATTAATCACAACAAAAATAAATGCTCCCAAAAGCTATTATTGAAATTATTTGTTGCCAAGGATCTACATATTCTCACCTTTTATATGGATGGCAGAATGAACTGAATCTGAGAATATTTACTTAAAACTTGCATTATTTGCCAGGTGTGAACTGATGTATCGATCAGCTGATAATGGTTCTTAATAACCTTATTGGTATCAGCTGTAATGAGGCTGATCAAGGGCCAATAAGGCACCTTTATTCGGAGTTTCGCAGCTGGCCAGTTAGCCTACATATTCCACTGTACACCCTTTTCCACCAACAAGGATCTGGTTCTGTTCTGATTCCCACACCAAATTTTGAACAGTTCGGAGCATTTCGACCCAAAATAAATTGGTTTAGAACCTGAAAAGTTGGTTCCCAGCTGGAACATCACATAGCTGGTTTTTCAGCACAAACCATGACATCATTGGGCATGTCATTAGTTTGGAGAGGAAGCTGAGCGCAGCACTGGAGAACGTGTCAGAAAAGGACACGTCTTCAGAAAAAAATGGGCCAATAACAAACAAAAGCTCACAGGGAATAAATGTGCGCCATCAGCTTGCTAATTCTGTTTACTTCTGTTGTGCATTGTACGACGCCCTCCGTTCATGACTCATTCTTCGTTACAGTCGTTCCACTCAAAACTGGTGAAAACGCAGGCACTGAGGTAGGGCTGCACAATTAATCGAATTTAATCGAAAATCGCGATTTTGGCTGCCACGATTAAATTAAATGAAAATTGCGATTTATTTCCATTTAAAATGCGAGCTCTGCTGCATATCTGATCAAGCACTTTTTGACCAGTACTCCGCCAAACCATTAGGGGGCGAACTGACGCACGTAAGGTTTCATTACTCTGCCTAAATAAGCAAGCAAGCCAAGTGCGCAGAGCTTCAGTGCAGCGGTATCTTCTTCAAGGGGTGATAGCGTGAGAGTAGGTAACAGATTGAGGTGAGAGAGAAAAGCTAACTATGTCGGAACAACAGAGTCAATCTATGTCTGAAGAAGCAGGGGGAGGTGAGGAGGAGTTTGTCCCTTGAAAGGGCTCAAGTTCTGTTATTTGGACGTATTTTGGATTCAGCCTCAGTATAATGCTGTGTAATTGTTGCAATTGAGTTTTCAGTTCCTTCATCCTTTGGTAATTCCTTGGATAAATTTCATTTATTTGTCATTTGGAAATCAGAATTTCTCTTTTAAATTTCATTCTGCACTGAAAGCTGTTCATATTGTTTGTTTGAATATAGTGAAATAAAATTTAAGTGATTTCCCGAACATCAAGAATAATCGTGATTACAATTTTGGTCAAGATAACCGTGATTATCATTTTTTTCCATAATCGTGCAGCCCTACACTGAGGTTCAAAGAACCCTGAACGGAGACAATTCAAGAACCCGTTCTCTGTTGGACGAAAAGTGGTGTTTGGTGAGCAGAAATGTGCCACGTATGCTAGCAGGTTTGTGAACTAGAGGTCTGCGCAGGACAGAATTTTCAGTCCCGTTCCCGCATTGTGCAGTCCCGCTCCCGCAAAGAATTATGATTTTCAGTCCCGCTCCCGCCCGCGCCTGCCATATTTTGTCCCGCTCCCGCCCGCAAATCCCGCATGATGCAGACGTTCGCATTATTTCTCACGAAAGTTCTTGTCATTGGCTTGGGGAATTAAACATGCTGAGCTTAGCTGAGCTCTCCACTGACCGATCCTTCACCTAGCCCACGTAGCGAGGGTGCGCGTTGCCAGGCGGCATGCGCAGCTGAGGCTTTACAGAGATACCCATTGTGAGCTTCACTAGAGGAGCTCTGCTCTTCTGCCATGATCGGAGATCTCAAACGCGGAAGAGCGGAAAGGAATCGGAAACGTACGCGAGATTAGACCACTGTGGCAGCGGGGGCGTGGCCAAGCAGCAGTCTGTGAATGGAGGGCGGGGTCGGGGAAGGTAAGTGGCTAGGTCATTACACCTGATGTCAATTTGTGTGTGTGTTTTGTTTGTTTGTTGCAGGGATGGAGTATAAAGGGAGGGGGAGAGGAGCGAAGAGGGATTCGCTCCCCGACCACAACGCGTGTGTGTGAAAGAAAGCTGAAAAGCTCAATAAAGTGAGTGGGTGTGAACACGAACTCTCGCCTGCCGTGCTTCTGTGCTCCATCCACATCGGGGATTACTACAGTGGTGCTGAAACCCGGGACGCACACCACTCACTTTATTGAGCTTTTCAGCTTTCTTTCGTTCACTCACTCACTCACTCACTCACACACACTCTCTCTCTCTCTCTCTCTCTCTCTCTCTCTCTCACACACGTGTTGTGGTCGGGGAGCGAATCCCTCTTTTCTCCTCTCCCCCTCCCTTCATACTCCATCCCTGCAACACACACAAATTGACATCAGGTGTAATGACCTAGCCACTTGCCTTCCCCGACCCTGCCCTCCATTCACAGACTGCTGCTTGGCCACGCCCCCGCTGCCACAACCACATCAGCAAATTTAGGCATCTTAAAATGTTTTTATCAGGACTTTGAACCAGAATTTTTTTCCTATTGGTTCGTTCCGAACAGAAACGGAATTTTAACGTTTCCAGTTTTGGGTTCCACCATTAAATAGACGTTCCCGAACCGGTTAGAACAAAAAAATTTCATTCCCGGAACGGTTAATTACGTTCCCTGTCAGCTGTTTAACAAATGGCTATAAAATTATGTCTCTGTCTCATCCAGCTTAAGCCAAATGTAGGCTAATTCTATTACAACCTTCATTAACTAAGACAAGAAATAATTCAAAACCATTATTATTTCAAATGTTGGCGATTTGGATTCTCAGTATGTCTTCCCATCTACACAAACAGAAAAAGTGCCAAAAATGAAAGAGAATTCATTTAGTGTGTTACCAAAGGCAAGTCAGGCCCTATAGAGGGCTACCGCATGACGTCACCGCGCCGCGAGATTTTGTTAGGCGCCATATTGGAAGACCAAGTACATATCTATGCAAGTACATACATACATAAAACAAACTACACCTGAAATGTAGCCAGGGCCGGTTCTGCCCTAATCTGGACCCGGGTGCAACATCGCGCACCCCCCCCCCCCCCCCCCCAAAAAAAAAGTCTAAATCAGGACAACCATCACATAACAAACATTTTATATCAACTATTTTAACTAAATGGGCTATAATAAATAAGCCTGCAGGCAGCCACGGCGGGCTGCCTCAGAAAAGTAACCATTCAATGACACAACTGAAAGCCTGCAGCCACAGCGGGCTGCCTCAGAAAAGTAACCATTTGTCCTACCTTAAAACTCGTTTTGCATTTTCTGCCTCCTTTTTTGTATTTTTGACCCTCCATTTATTTTCTTTCCTTTTCTGAAAACCCGATTTGTGTCCAGACATTTTGTTCTGCTACCAACGAACTAACTCGTCAGGTCTCGTCTCTCGAGCCCGCGATGATTCCCGTGGGAAGGGCAACAATTGATACATTTTTACAAACAGCCAATAGGGAGGTTGCAATGTTCAGGCTCTTCTTTGCTCAGACACTCAGTAATGCACTTACTGATTATCACATGGAGAAGTGATAGTAGTCCACCTTCCCGCTCTCTCCATTCGGTCAGCGAACGTCACACAGGAAGTGAACCCCAGCGGGTCATAGAAACTTGTGCAGGAGAAGAATGACTTTTTTATTTGTAGGCTACGGAAACTTTGAGGAACGAAATAAAAACCGGTATTAACCGGTTACCATTATTTTTAATAAGCGTTTCTGTTCCGGAACATAAAAAATAATAAAGTTTCTGGTTTCGTTTCTGTTCCATGTGAAATAGAAAAAGTTCCCGGTTTTCGTTTTCGTTCCTTGAACCGGTTCAAAGCCCTGGTTTTTATTAATGCCAAATAAAATATCCAGACCAATAGTCGAACCTCGGATCCAGGAGGAACAATGCGGTTTTCGTCCTGGTCGCGGAACACTGGACCAGCTCTATACCCTTCATAGGGTGCTCGAGGGTTCATGGGAGTTTGCCCAACCAGTCCACATGTGCTTTGTGGATCTGGAGAAGGCATTCGACCGTGTCCCCCGTGGTATTCTGTGGGGGGTGCTTCGGGAGTATGGGGTTCGGGGCTCTTTGCTAAGGGCTGTCCGGTCCCTGTACGAACGGAGCAGGAGTCTGGTTCGCATTGCCGGCAGTAAGTCAGACCTGTTCCCAGTGCATGTTGGACTCCGTCAGGGCTGCCCTTTGTCACCGGTTCTGTTCATAATTTTTATGGACAGAATTTCTAGGCGCAGCCAGGGGCCGGAAGGAATCCTGTTTGGGAACCACAGGATTTCATCTCTGCTTTTTGCGGATGATGTTGTCCTGTTGGCTTCTTCAAACCAGGACCTTCAGCATGCACTGGGGCGGTTTGCAGTCGAGTGTGAAGCGGCTGGGATGAGAATCAGCACCTCCAAGTCCGAGGCCATGGTTCTCGACCGGAAAAGGGTGGCTTGCCCTCTCCAGGTTGGTGGAGAAGTCCTGCCTCAAGTGGAGGAGTTTAAGTATCTCGGGATCTTGTTCACGAGTGAGGGAAGGATGGAGCGTGAGATCGACAGGCGGATCGGTGCAGCCTCCGCAGTGATGCGGTCGCTTTACCGGTCCGTCGTGGTGAAGAAGGAGCTGAGCCAAAAGGCGAAGCTCTCAATTTACCGGTCGATCTACGTTCCGACTCTCACCTATGGTCATGAGCTTTGGGTAATGACAGAAAGAACAAGATCACGGATACAAGCGGCTGAAATGAGTTTCCTTCGCAGGGTGGCTGGGCGCTCCCTTAGAGATAGGGTGAGAAGCACAGTCACTTGGGAGGAGCTCGGAGTAGAGCCGCTGCTCCTCCACATCGAGAGGAACCAGCTGAGGTGGCTCGGGCATCTTTTTCGGATGCCTCCTGGACGCCTCCCTGGGGAGGTGTTCCAGGCATGTCCCCCCGGGAGGAGGCCCCGGGGAAGACCCAGGACACGCTGGAGGGACTATGTCTCTCGGCTGGCCTGGGAACGCCTCGGTGTTCTTCCCGAGGAGCTGGCCGAGGTGTCTGGGGAAAGGGAAGTTTGGGCTTCCATGCTTAGACTGCTGCCTCCGCGACCCGGTCCTGGATAAGCGGAAGAAGACGAGACGAAAATATCCAGCACAAATTATATATGATAGACATAAATTTATAAATTTTATTTTAAACACGTTTTTAGTTAGCGGGACTGCAGCTTATCACCTCCCGCGCCCTCATTGTGCACTCCCCCTCGCGCCCGCAATGAGCTTTCAAAATTTGTCCCGCGCCGCACTGCTTTGCGTCGGGTCCCACGGGACTCCCGCGGGAGTGCAGGGCTCTATTGTGAACCTCAAGTCGAAGGTAAATGCTGCTTTAGCATTTTAGAAAGGTGATCGAGGTTATGTTAGACCGGCTTTTTGTGTAAGAAGAAATCCCAGTGTCAAGTTTGCTGCCTAAGTTAGTAAGCTAGCTGCATCCTATGGCGACAAATTTCATGTGTCACTAGTGTGGAAAAACGTTTACGAGAAAATTATATATTATTTGTCACACACATTAACTGCTACTCATGCGATACATGTCCTTGCGCACACATTCAACAACTGAGAGGGGAAGCAAAGCATTGTTTTGAAGTAGCATGTTAAGCTAGCTGCAGTCAAAGATTAGCGAGCACAGCGCCATTTATTAGCTAGCCTATGGAAGCAATGTGTTTACACACATGGAGGCAGACTCGGGAGATGGGTGGAGTTTTAAGTCGAGCTCAAGGCTCACGTTTATTCAGTTCATGCGTTTCAAAAAAACGGAAATGGGTCCGTCCCAGATTCGCAGCTCTGTCAAGTTCACGCTCCGTAACGCACATTTCATGTTTGCCTGTCTTGTAAGTTTTCTCTCTCTCACTGATTCCGTTTCTGTTTATGCCACCATGCTACAAAATCTTCCATGTTTACCAGGATACCATACATACTCACAGAGCTAACATAGTGAGTATACGGAAAGCAAAATGTTTAAAAAAAAAAAAATTTAAATGCTAAGACATTTGAAGCTAGTGCCAATACTTCTGGCCTATTTCGCTTTCTTTTTCTCTTGCTCTTGGGTGCTTCTGGAGGGTCCATCAACAGACATTGCTTCCCCAAAGGGAACCTTGAATTTAGAGGTCTGCGTGGGACAGAATTTTCAGTCCCGCTCCTGCATTGTGCAGTCCCACTCCCGCAAAGAATTATGATTTTCAGTCCCGCCCGCACCTGCCATATTTTGTCCCGCTCCCGCCCGCAAATCCCGCATGATGCAGACGTAGCGAGGGTGTGCGTTGCCAGGCGGCATGCGCAGCTGAGGCTTTACAGAGATGCCCAACACACCTACCAAAATCTACAGTGGATATTAAGAATATTGTATAATTGCACATAGCTTATATGTCACTCCTCACATTTACATTCTAGGAAATACAAGTAGGCCTATAAGAAATTAATATAACTTAAAGACACAGCGTGATGGTGCCCCGCCCCCTACTTTGAGTGGATTTGAGCATAAATATTTACAGCTCACGTTCAGGATTTCAGGACTCTTGACTTTTTAACGGTAAATGTACCTCTTTTTAAAGCAGCACTTACTTCTGAAACACTGTGAGCTTCACTAGAGGAGCTCTGCTCTTCTGCCATGATCGGAGATCTCAAACACGGAAGAGCGGAAAGGAGTCGGAAACGTACGTGAGATTAGACCACATCCACAAATTTAGGCATCTTAAAATGTTTTTATTAATGCCAAATAAAATATCCAGCACAAATTATATATGATAGACATAAATTAATAATTTATAAATTTTATTTTAAACATGTTTTTAGTTAGTGGGACTGCAGCTTATCACCTCTCCCACATTGTGCACTCCCGCCCGCGCCCGCAATGAGCTTTCAAAATTTGTCCCACGCCGCACTGCTTTGCATCGGGTCCCACGGGACTCCTGCGGGAGTGCAGGGCTCTACTTGAATTCTTAAAGTATATCATGACTCCTTACTTGTCTGACTGATGTGCGTTTCGTGTTTTCACCTTGTTAGAATGTTGCCTTTAAAAGTATTTAGCTATGTGAGAATGTTAATCTAATCTACCATGCACCGAGAGACTCCGGTTGAACTTGCGGACACTCTGAGGTCACTGGTATAGTGCTATTTGGTGAGGGGCACAGCCCTGAAGAAAATGGTACTATGCCAGTCACCACACAGAAACCATAATTACCGGAGCCCCTCAGTGCATGGTATATTAGATTTATATCCCTCATCAAAAAATTCCAAACTAAAAGTGTTGAGGCTAAATCTCGGCATAAACTCACTGGAGGCAGCCATGTTTGTTTACATCAAGAGCGACCTTTGACCTGTATATGTACGATGCCATCGCCTACCTTGCTAGGCATGATCATAATACGTAGATCTACACACACGCATGCTCGCGGAGCCACAGCTGTGACTTGAGTCGACCGTATAGCTTGAAATTGACATCAATTCATGGTATATCCGGGATATACCATGACTGACTCTCACCATGGGTTTTTTTTTTTTTTTTTTTTTGAGGTCACAAGATGCATTGCTTAATCAATGGTGGAACTATTTTATGTCATGTGAGCCATCCTTGGCCAATCCTTGCATGGGAGTTTTTTGACGAGGGATATAATTGGTGTGCTTTCTGGCCACTTTATTATATGGATGAAAGTCTTCCAGATTTACCCGGAAATCCGGATATTTGACAAAACTCTTGAAAATCTCCGGTTTTCCGAATGGAGATTTTATTTTTCACGTTCCTAGACGCAGCGTAATACTTCTCATCGTCCTTGAATGGGCGCGGTCCTTAAATAGCCCAAACATAGTTCATTGATTAAAGGCCGGTGGTGTTTAACGGCGTGCATGCCGGGGCTCGTTAGGCGCGCGCGCGCAAGGTGCGCCTTCAGGGACACGAGCTAAGGCGCGCAGGACTGACACCGTTCTGCGCAAGCGCAACACAATCGCAGTAGAAAGCATGTTCAAGCTGCCAGTGTAGCTGGAGTCTTTTTAGTTGTGAATTATAAGTATTTCTTTGTGTTGTTAATTCGCCATGTTACAACAAGCAAAACTTTCCTCCTCCTTTCGATGTGAAGAGAGGAAAGCAATTTATCTATTTTTTCCATCAGAGTTGCATTTTGTGGCTTCGAAGCTAAGTTTTAGTGCCGTTTCGAGAACACATCAAGAAAACGTGGAGGAAACAGCAATAATGGAAGAGCCGGTTTCCAAGCTGCCTAAAATTAGCAATGGGTAATTTATTTTTTGTTACATAATGCACTCAGGGCCGAGGTCACGGTATTTCACCATACGGACCGACCTTAAGCTGGTAAATAATATATTTATTTTTTTTCTTTACCAAATTCTAACAGAAAATGAGAGCGCCCGAAAAGGAAAACCGAGCCAAGCCACCATTTTGAATCCTCGTTCGCGGCTGTAATGCAAATGGCTTCCTCCTCGGTATACAAGTGCACTTCCATGGCAGGAAAAAAACTACATTTTGCCGCCTATGTAGTCCCCTACTTATACAAAATTGAGTCATTCAGGATTCAGCCATGTTTTTGCTCGGCGTTAGCAACAGTTAGAGGTTTTTATCTTTCTCCTGAAATGTTTTGTTTTATTTCGTCTTCCTCAGGGTAGTAAAACTCGCTTTCGCTGTGAACACTGTCGTTATCGCTGTCCATGCTGTAAAATTAATGCTATTCTCCTGAGAAATGCAGGCAAAAATTTACAAGATTTTTGATAATCTTATAAGTAAATCTTATTAAAAAAAATAAATAAATGTTGACAAAAAAATGATGCTATGTTTGGTGTGAACAAGCGAGTCGTCAGAGGTCCATAACCGGGGTCCGTACCGTAGGATACGGACCCGCTCGCCAGCCAGTCAGAGCGCAGGATTTGATGGAAACCGCACCGCGAAATAAATCAATTTATTCTAAGCTGGTCTACTTTAAAGGTGTTGAGGGGTTTTTTTTTCAGTGTTTTAATCAAATTTCTTCAAATGTATAGGTTTTTCTTGCAAAAAATGACATTCTACTTATTAATTTATGCAATATTTATTCACGTAAAGTATTCTGTCCTCTCTGACTGTGTTCTCTTCTCTCCAACTCGCCTAATCAGCATGCAAATGCCGCTTAATGCACGCTGATGGCACAACAAGGCCACTAGGTGGCAGCGCTGTTCTACAGAGTGTCGCTCAAAAGCGTTATGTATTACATGTTTCTAATCCAATGTAACTTCTTCAAAACAATATTATTAACATCCCTCAGCCTTCTCATTTTTTCCATGGAAGGATACACATCTATTGACCGTCACTAGAACTTCCACGAGCTGTGGCCAGCTTCTGGTTTGACCGAAATTACTGCGAAAAGGCCCACCAGAGGTCATCATTGTTCACTACTTCTGGTATTGATTTTGGCCAGCTTCGACCAATAGAAAGTGAGCTAGAGTCACGGGCAGTACGTCATCGACTTTTGACCAAAATCCAACATGGCCACACCCAGCGGTTGCACAGTCAACGTTCAGAAAAACAGTCGCCATGTCAATAGTAAGCAATCTTGTGCATATTCTGAAAATTGAGGGTTTTTTTTTCCCTTTAATAAAATACCCAACTCGTAAAGCAGAACTTCCCTTTTTTTTTTTTTATGTTGGTATACGGAGATCGAAAATTTGCAATTTACTATATAAACAGATAGCAGCGCCTGCCATGCAGTAAGCACCTAGCATTGCTACTGTTAGTGACCCTCTGCTACAGCTCAGCAAGCACACTTTGCATTTTCTCTGCTGAAATGCAGTCTAGTTATGTATCTATATAGATGAAAGTCTTCCGGAATTACCCGGAAATCTGGATATTTGACAACTCTTGAAAATCCTGAATGGATAAATTTATTTTTCGTGTTCCTAGACGCGGCGTAATACCTCACATCATCCTTGCATGGGCGCAGTCCTTAAATAGCCCAAGCATAGTTCATTGATTAAAGACAGGTGTTCTTTGTTAACGGTGCGTGTGCCGGAGCTTGTTAGGCGCGCGCGCAAGGCACGCCTTCAGGTGCACAAGCTAAGGCGCGCAGGTCTGACACCGTTCTGCGAAAGTGCAACACAATCGCACTAGAAAGCATGGTCAAGCTGCCAGTGTAGCTGCAGTCTTTTTAGTTGCGAATTACGAGTATTTCCTCTTGTTAATAATTTGCCATGTCAAAACAAGGAAAACTTTCCTCCTTCTTTCGACATGAAGACAGGAAAGCAATTTATTATATACATTTTTTTTTTCCATCACAGTTGCATTTTGTGGTTTCGAAGCCAAGTTTTAGTGCCGTTTCTAGAACACAGCATCAAGAAAATGTGGAAGAAACAGCAATAATGGAAGAGCCGGTTTCTAAGCTGCCTAAAACTAGCAATGGTATTTATTTTTTGTTACATAATGCACTCAGGCTGCCAGTCAGTGTGTGACACACACACACACCCTGAAAAATCCTAGCTACGCCCCTGATTTACATGAGAAATTTGGTATTCATTGGTGTGTTTAAATTTACAGACAATATGAACTAATGTAAACAAATGGCTTCAACTCGCATAAATATGAATTGGAAATTTTTAGTTCACTTTAGCTTCTGCAAACGCACAGCTCTACTAAAAGATTGATAAACGAGGCTCAATGTCCCCAACATTGAAACCTGAAAGCTTTAGAAACTCTAACAGACCTTTACTTTTTAACAGCACTGTTTTGGGATTTTGCTGAGTTTACCTTCAGCTGTCTTTTTTTTTTTTTTTTTTTTTTTCCAAAGTAATGAACTGTGTAGCCAGGAAACTCGCCACGTTTTCTAAATGCGCTCTTGAAAATTACTCATGAACTAGGGGAATTAAATTTGATGAAAGAAAAAGGCTTAAAAGTTATAACTTGTTTTAGTGAAAATAAGTACTAAAATGCACTAGAATGCAGGGTTTTGCGTGTTAAAATTTTTTTTGGGGGGGACGTTGCCCCCCATCTTAGTTTGACTTTCAAAAGTTCAGGACTTTTTTTTCTTTGCTCCACTTTCATCTCTATATCTAGACTTTAATTATCGCAATTCTGTGGCGTTCATTTGAATAAATATATTTTAAATTGAACGTTTCTATTTGAATGGAAATTTTTCGAAGGGTGGATATCGGCCGATTAACATCGATTTATCGGAAATCAGACTTTTATCATTATTGGTATCATGACAAAGATCTCTTATTGTTCAGGTCAGACATACTACCAGTACTGTTTTTATTTGGATGTTTGTGGAGGACATTTAAATGGGTTAAATGCATGCAAACCTCCTCCCCCTCCCCCCTTTTAAATTGTATTTATTTTTGTTTATTTTTTAAATAAAACTGCATGCTTGGCACATCCTATACTCCTATACGATCCAAAGCTAATATGGAGTTTTCTGTTGTGCTCATTTTCATGATATCAGTTCTTCATCTCCATCTGGCAACACTAAAGACTTGATATGTAGAGTGATCATAATTTATTAGTTACACCCTGGAGATGGATCTGATGCATGTAGTTAAATTTCAGTTATCTGGGCATCCTGGTAACTACTGCAAATGAAACAAATGGAATTTGTGTGTGTGTGTGTGTGTGTGTGTGTGTGTGTGTGTGTGTGTAAGTAAACGGACTGCATTCTGAAATCCAATCACATGCGTTCGCCTTCATTCCATCTGCTTCTTCCTGAAGTGCAGTTCATAAATTGAACCCTCCCACCAGTTATTTTCTTGAATATCAATACTGTCTGACACATTTTCTTTCCCCAGACATCGAAAGTAAAAATGGGAGATTAGAGAATACACCGCCTGCAAGACAAACATCAAAGAAGAACGACGACGCTGTGTTAGATGCACAGCCCAACTATGTAAATACATAGTAAATTATTTAAATGTATTTTTTTTTTCTCCCCCTCTGTCTGTTTTTATCCATTGTTTACTGGCGAATAAAACATTCGCGCCACTTTGTCTTAAAGGAATGCATGTTTAAGTCAGGTCTTTAAGACACGTTCCACCATAATGAACCTCAGAAGAAGAAATATCTTCCACAGGTGTGATGTTGGCCTTGTTATTGAAGTATAAGATATATTATGAGAGTTGTATTGATTCCTGGAGGTTATTTTCTTGAAAAATGTATGAATGTGTGCGTTTAAAAAAAAAAAAAAATCTAAGATTCTGTAGAATAGAATCCCATCATGCAAAGACTGGATTTCAGATATCTAAACTTTGGTGAAAGTTTTTGAAACCCCTCTAGGGTTGTGTAGCTTGCTGTGACTTCCTGTTCTGTACAACACAGAGGAAAAAGTGGAATAATGTTCTTTGTATGTAGTATGGCTGTCTGAAGTGTTATTATTCCATGGTATGGAAATGCATTAAAGTCAGATCTGTTGTAAATCTTATAGCCAGTCCAATTCTGGACACTTTGAATATTGTTCATTCTTATACGTGTTGTGTGCATTCATCTGCAAAACTATTACTAGACGAGGACACGGCTAATCTATCACTATTCCCAAATCTGTTCGTGAACCCAAGTTCACTTGATTATTAATAGTGTTTGTATTTGCATTGGCACCAGGACACACTTCAGTCGTGACTGGTTCCCAACGAAACGCTGTATAAGAATGTTTATAAGAGTATATTAAAAACGTGTGAGGCATCCTGAGGATGTGTAGCATTCCATATTTCTTCTACTGTATGCATTTTTTTTTTCCCCCTCGCCATTCAGTTTTTGTTTACTGAAATAAGAAGCACAGGTTGACTTTCATTTAAAGCTCCCTATTGAGAAAATGTTCAGCCCACGAAGCTCAGGAGGTACTCCTCTCAAGATACGAGTGTTTTTTTTTTTTTTTTTTTTTTTTTAATTGTTTTTCAGATGGCTTTAATTGCCTTTTGGTCTGTTTTGATGGTAAAAATGTTACATGCATGCATTTACAGCTCTTGACTGTACATTGTGTGTGTGTGTGTGTGGGGTGTTTTTTTTTCTGTAATAATATATCTCTGTAATCCTAGGAAATGCAATATAAATCACTTCGGTGAATTCTAGGTTCTAATGAATGACCTGAACCTAAACTCCAGCACCAGTTCATTAAATTCATCGCTCCAAGCCGTCTCATTCAATGGGAGTTAATTATCGTATGTCTGGTTATGAGTGTGGGGTGATTTTTAAAAACAGCACTGGAACCCACAATCTTTTTACAAAACCAGCACTGATGCTTTATCATTTATTGTATACGCTTTAAATTACTGGAATGCTCTGAAATCTTGATATCTCTTGGAAATAAACCAGACCTTATTAGACAGACTAATACAAGATGTCCACATCCACGCCTCATTGTCCTGCTTGTAATTCTCGATTCTCTCTTGACCAGGCATCCAGTGATTGTGTTTATGTTCCTGTGGTGATTTTCATTGTTTTTTGAAATGTAAAAGTGGATGCTGTTGACTTTCCTAAATGGTCCTCGAACAAATAAATGCATCAAACCTGTCCTGATGGCTGACTTTTGTTCCTGTCTCAGTCTGCCTATCATTCTTAAAGGAGATATGCAGAACCTTTTATTTTTAAATACATTCCTGAGTTGATAGTATATCCATCCTTGACTCTTGTATGCTGCATAAATGGAAATTAAAAAAAAAAATTGAGCGTTAAAATCGACCGTAAAGTTGGCATTCGAGCTGAGCCAGCCAGCCCCGAGTGCGTGACGTCACAGCAGTCATACAAATAAAAATTTATGATGAAAGTAAGAAATAGCGTTACCGACTTGCTTAACTAAGACTGATTTGACTTCATTGATTGTGGGTTGACTCTCATTAAAACAGGATAGGTGTTACAGTGGTGCTTGAAAGTTTGTGAACCCTTTATAATTTTCTATATTTCTGCATAAATATGACCTAAAACATCATCAGATTTTCACACAAGTCCTAAAAGTCAATAAAGAGAACCCAGTTAAACAAATGAGACAAAAATATTATACTTGGTCATTTATTTATTGAGGAATATTATCCAATATTACATATCTGTGAGTGGCAAAAGTATGTGAACCTTTGCTTTCAGTGTCTGGTGTGATCCCCTTGTGCAGCAATAACTGCAATTAAACATTTCTGGTAACTGTTGATCAGTCCTGCACACCAGCTTGGAGGAATTTTAGCCCATTCCTCCGTACAGAACACTTTCAACACTGGGATGTTGGTGGGTTTTCTCATATAAACTGCTCGCTTCAGGTCCTTCCACAACATTTCGATTGGAATAAGGTCAGGATGTTGACTTGGCCATTCCAAAAGATGAACTTTATTCTTCTTTAACCATTCTTTGGTAGAATGACTTGTGTGCTTAGGGTCATTGTCTTGCTGCATGACCCACCTTCTCTTGAGATTTAGTTCATGGACAGATGTCCTGACATTTTCCTTTAGAATTGGCTGGTATAATTCAGAATTCATTGTTCCATCAATGATGGCAAGCCATCCTGGCCTAGATGCAGCAAAACAGGCCCAAACCATGATACTACCACCACCATGTTTCACAGATGGGATAAGGTTCTTATGCTGGAATGCAGTGTTTTCCTTTCTCCAAACATAACACTTCTCATTTAAACCAAAAAGTTCTATTTTGGTCTCATCTGTCCACAAAACATTTTTCCAATAGCCTTCTGGCTTATCCATGTGATCTTTAGCAAACTGCAGACAAGCAGCAATATTCTTTTTGGAGAGCAGTGGCTTTCTCCTTGCAACCCTGCCATGCACACCATTGTTGTGCAGTGTTCTCCTGATGGTGGACTCATGAACATTAACATTAGCCAATGTGAGAGAGGCCTTCAGTTGCTTAGAATTTACCCTGGGGTCCTTTGTGACCTCGCCGACTATTACATGCCTTGCTCTTGGAGTGATCTTTGTTGGTCGACCACTCCTGGGGAGGGTAACAATGGTCTTGAATTTCCTCCATTTGTACACAATCTGTCTGACTGTGGATTGGTGGAGTCCAAACTCTTTAGAGATGGTTTTGTAAATTTTTCCAGCCTGATGAGCATCAACGATACTTTTTCTGAGGTCCTCAGAAATCTCTTTTGTTTGCGCCATGATACACTTCCACAAACATGTGTTGTGAAGATCAGACTTTGATAGATCCCTGTTCTTTAAATAAAACAGGGTGCCCACTCACACCTGATTGTCATCCCATCAATTGAAAACACCTGACTCTAATTTCACCTTCAAATTAACTGCTAATCCTAGAGGTTCACATACTTTTGCCATTCACAGATATGTAATATTGGATCATTTTCCTCAATAAATAAATGACCAAGCACAATATTTTTGTCTTATTTGTTTAACTGGGTTCTCTTTATCTACTTTTAGGACTTGGGTGAAAATCTGATGATGTTTTAGGTCATATTTATGCAGAAATATAGAAAATTCTAAAGGGTTCACAAACTTTCAAGCACCACTGTATAACTTATGCAGCATACATGTACATGCATGCATTTTCACTGATTAAAGGTAAAAGGCTAATTAAATAATCAGATAAACTGAGACAATCACATTCTGAAGCAAATTAAATAATCTTATACCGCTAACTTAAACACACAATACAAGTTACATGGATTAATTTAAATGCAGGTAAACAATGAGTGTTGTTTTATATCCAAACGAGAGTCGGAGCTTACCCGTCTGTGTTCTCACTTTTTGAAGGCCGATCTTGTGGCCGATTGTTTTGAAACAATCTGACTTTCAGTTGTTCGTTCAGTTCTCCGTTCATTCGCTTCTTCCACGTAAGGGCGAGATATTGCTGCTGAGGCAAGTACAGTGGTGCTTGAAAGTTTGTGAACCCTTTAGAATTGTCCATATTTCTGCATAAATATGACCCAAAACAACATCAGATTTTCACACAAGTCCTAAAAGTAGATAAAGAGAACCCAATTACACAAATGAAACAAAAATAATATACTTGGTCATTTATTCATTGAGGAAAATGATCC